>NC_046612.1:19389083-19989083 GCF_900324465.2 Anabas testudineus | reverse complement strand
TCTAATCAGCAGGACCTTTTCCCTGTGGTGGAGGAGGTGGCAATAAAGAGGATGGGGAAGGCTGACTGACAGTGCAGGAGCCTGTGTGAATCTATCGAGCCTGCCTCAACAAAATCCCCTAAAACAGTACATGGAGCGCGAGGGAACAAGCACAAGAGGACACTGTTTAAAGAAAAGTTATACAAGATGAGTGCTAAAGATCAAGAGACAAAATCAATATGCAAAACAAACCCAAGATGGGTATAGATTGGTTTCCCCTTTAGTGTATGTCTTCTTTGCAGTGCATATTAAAGACAAGCCCTGTATAGCTGCTCTTTTTATAGTCTCCCCTTTGCCATGCAAACCACCAGAGGTCTTGGCATACACAGACAAAGCCAGAGGAACTAAAAAAGAAAACATGCTTGTTGTCTCCCTTCCTCTGTTCATTAGTGGCACTCGAGGAATCGTCCCCAGGTAGCTTCTTCCTGGTTGCTTTTTTGGAGTGACTTTACAGAAGTTCGAGCGGTGGCATGTTTAAAAGATCATTTGTACATATTCAACACAAACAAACCAGCCTCATTTAAAATGTTAAGGCGTAGTTTATTTGTAGAGCTTGTTTGCATTTGAATAAACATGGTGGTGTAAACATGTTATAAATATATGAGTATTCTTACTAATCTGGGATATTCTAAGATAATTAAAAGTAATTAGTTAACAAGCATTAATAAGTGAGGGAAAAGCTGTCGCCTTGCCTCTTTTCAGATGACACTGAAGGGGAAGGCTGGATGAAAGGCTGACCCAGATATAAATTTAAAAAAATATATTTTAACAAACCCCCTATCTGACAAACTTGTCATATGTTGCAGAAAGATAGATGGAAGCTTTTGAGTTTGCAATATTTATCATTTATCACAGTGGCAACAACAAAACGTTTCCAGACTTTGCGAGAAATAATAAAGGTGTTACTCTGTACATGTTGCCAGCGTCTCCAGTTTTCTCCTTCAAAAAAAAAAAAAAAAAAAAGAAGAACAAGAAAAAAATAAAAAGCTGTATCTCTCTGTGGCAATCACCACAAGCATGCTGGGATCGCATTTCATCCCAGGCGAATGCATCGATAGATAGAGTTTATAACAACTGATTATCAAGAGTGTTCAAGACAGTACCTAATAAATGTTTCTGAGCATTTCTGGGTTACACATGATATATGGTAACAACCTTTTGATGCATGACAAAAGTAATAGCAGTGTGACATCCACTGCTTCCTTTTGACAGAGTCTGTTGAGCAAAAAACTTTCAATACAAATAACTTCATTGTGCCTATAGTTGAAATCACTCTAGATTTACTAAACTTTGTTGCTCACTATAATTGCTCTGCAACCTTTAATTTAAATGTATACAAATTCTGCACAGTATGGATCCTCAACATGTACTGTACAGTACTTTATGCCAACAGTCATATTAGTAGTATATTATATAGGAAGAATTACATGAGTGAACAAGGAGGTAAATTTAAACACACCCTATCTCCATGCCTGGATATCTATGTGTGATACAATAATAAAAGTCAACAGCTAAATGTATTTACACTGTTACAGTGTGTGCAGTATCAGACTTCACTGAGACTGATGACTACATGCTGAAGACGCGACTGAGCCTTGCGTAAGTGAGTAGCGAGCTCCACTGACACGATCATTCAGTCTATTCTTTGCGCACAGTGACTCCACTCTCTCTCATCATTCACTGCCACTGAGGTCATCAGCTCAATGCATGATGACACACGGGGTAACAGCACGGAGTTCCAGGGACTCTTAAAAAAAGCTCTTTTTGAACATGTGTGCACCTGAGTTAATGTGTCTCAGACTGTGTGTTGCGCCAGAACCTCTGTGTGGTATCACTAGGATCAAAGGCAGAGACACACACCGCCGATGAGCATCAGATTGTCACAATTACCGGAGTCATTAGGTAAGGTAGAAGAAGAAGAAGACCAATGTTTCAACACCCCCTCCGGGGGTGGCTGATTGCACACACACACACACAAGGGGCACAAAAATCTACAGCACATGCTGCTATTCACACATAAAAAATAAAAAAAACACTCAAACATCACCATGTACACTAAAACAACTGCATAGGTGGTGCGTGATATGAGGTCTGCACTCCACATCAAAAGGACACCTCTGACATCTAAGATTGCTCACAAATGATGATGCACAGAGATTTTTTGCCACTACAAAGGCAGAACAAAAGAACTGACATGAAAGAGAAGTCAATAAACAAGACATTTAATAAAACATTTTTTCTGCTGAATTCACTACAAAGGTTTTTTTTTTTTTTTTTTTTTTTTTTTTTTTTACTTATACGACAGAACAGAAAAAGAACTATTTAGTCACACGGTTCAACAAGAAGAGCGGCAGCAATCTGGTGATTCATTGTTAGGATGGACCCGCCCCGTTAAAACTGGAAAATGTGAGTGTCTGTGAAATTACATGTGCACACTAGAGTATCTGTGGTCCATTTGTCTTCTCGCCTGAATCTGTCCTTGTCAACAGTTTGGTTTGGCATCATGTCTGTTGGCTTGCCCTTCCACCGTGCTTGTTGAATGCACATGTTATAGTGTGTATAGAAACAGTTACACTGTCATTATCGCGATATGGTGAATTCTTATCATGGGGAGGAATAATCACAATATACATGTGTTATGAACCCTAACATATCACACAGTCCCAGTGCACACATACAATAACCTGAAATCTCATTGACTTTAGTTGTTTACTCTTAGTCCTTGCTGCAGAGACATGATGTGTACACGCAGACACAGTGGTTCATAACTTGTACCAAAGGCAGTATGACCAGCATCAAAGTATGTTGTACACAAGCTGTGTTGCAAATACACACACACACACACACACACTCCGGTAGCAGCAGCAGCAGCAGCAGCAGCAGCAAAGGGAGCATGTGCCCAGTTCAGAGGCAGCTGAGTGAGTAGGAGCGGTGGCTTACAGATGTTCAGTGTCCCACAGCAGTTGTTGGAGCTGCAGTGAAGTGTCAGCCCAGGAGAACGGAGAGCCGAGGCACAGCGGCATAGAAACAGAATGGAACATGAGGTCACACTCACAGCCTCGCAGCCGACAGCACCTCAAACTGCTGGCACTGCCAACAGCCTGCGAGCGAACCAAGTCAACACAAGTCAGGGCGGAGGGGGGACTACATGACGACTAATCTGAATTTAATCGCTTTCAGGTACTGAACTTTATTTTTTACACTAAAAATGAAAAATGACATTTGAAAATAACTAAAGGAATAACACAGACAAACATATTTTAAACTGAGCAGAGTAAAACCAATAAATATCTTAAAAGACAACAAGGATTTATATTCAGCAAGTTATTGGATGTGTGAAGTAATTTCACACATTTTGTACTTAACATGTTACATTCTTATTAAATATTGAGTGACAGCTTATTTGATAGAGCATGCATCACTGTGATAAAGTAAGCAGACATGAACAGTAGGTTAGAAAACACTTTGACCATGGAAACACTACATCCAACGTGCTAAAAACCTGAAACAGCTACATCTGTTCAACAAGATGAAAAGGAATCTCCACCAACCCTGAGGTTTGCTAGAGAGTTAAGTGACAGCAGAACTGCTTGAAGTCAAGCTGCATAAACGGTGGTTAACATTAAGTCATTGCTTTTCCAGGTGGTGCCAAGGTGAAAATGGTCCCGGTCATAGGTCAATCTGCTCTGTTTTTCCCTCTTCTCTGATGTGGTACAGTAATGTGCCTGTTGGCACTTAGACGTCTTTCGAAGTCTTTCCTGCTGGAGAGACCACTTACACTGGGGCGTCCGAGCCTTCCCATGCTGGTTTTGGCCTCAGAAACCAAAGACAAACTATACAGAAGACAAACCCAGTGCAAGCCACTGAGTGATTTCCTCTGGATTTCAACATTCTGTGTACTATTTCAGAAAGGTGATGCAATATAATTCAAAGGTTCACTTGGTGCAGTTATTTTTGATGTTTAAAATTACTAAACTTGTTCCTTTTTTATTCCTCAATTTCAATCATTCAGCGAGGCCCTTTTTCGTGTGTGAGAGAAAAATGTATGAGAAGCTCCAGTGCGGGTGTTGTGTTTGTCTGAGTGTGTGCGCTCAAGCCAACCGGAGGATCATACACACGCACGACAGTGTAACATAAATATTCTGCTTTGCGTCTGGCTGCTGTGGTCTCCCTCAGTACGGGTAGATGTAGCTGACGGTGGGGGTGGTGGTCGGGGTGGGGTGGGGTGGGGTGGAGTAGGGGTACACTCTCTAATGGGCTACCCAGGGACCTGACGCCACTCCCCGGAGGCACATGGGCTCCATACATCCCAGGCTGTAGCCTTTGTCAAAATGCACACTTCCTCAGATATTCCTTTTCAAATCTATTAACTCCAAACTCGAATCCACACCCAATTAAGCTAAGAAGGCCAACTTCACAGGAAGTGCACAAGACACGTGGTGTGAGAAAGTTTGATGCTGCACACGTGCGAGCGAGCGCGTGTTTGCTTTTGACTCAGGCTGTTTGAGTGTGTTGCGAAACCATAATTTAATTACAGCCGGTGTCTCGGACAAACTATAGTTTTGGATCACACATTATGCATCACAGAATTGTGAATGTGCCAATTTCGCCCTCACCCCATTATACATCTGGGTCTGCACCGCTGATTGAAGATGGCGTGAACAAAAGAACATCCATGCTGTAATTACAATAATTATGTGTGTTAATCTAAGTCGGAATATGTTCACTGTGTATGTGCGTGTCTACCAGTGTATTTTAGTGACTTGCGCACATGTGTAACTGAATCAGTATCTGTGTGTGTGTGTGTGTGTGTGTGTGTGTGTGTGTGTGTGTGTTTCACCTGTCTCTATGACCACCGCAGAGAGCAGCGTGCCTCCTGCCCCCTTTAATCAGAGCAGCACAATGGCGAGGCTAAAGCCGCCTTATCTCAACACAATCAGATTAGAGAGGATTGCTGCTCTGCTAAGCACCACAAAGTAAAGCCCCCAACTTCCCCGGATCAAGATGATTTGATTAATAATTTGTGATCATATTATCCTTTAAGAAGCATAAATTGTTTTATTTTTATTTATTTATTTCCCATTTGTTTCTGTTTTTTTTTTTTTTTCCCCTGCGTTCCTAAGGCTAAATAGAGATTGAAAGATTATCTTCTCCACCTGAGCGAGTGCTCGCTCCTCCTGCCTCCCACTCCGCCCCCCCTCCCTCCTCTCTCACTCTCTCTATCTCTCTCAATTCATTTCTCCTCTTCTGTTGGTGGTGACGGCTTGTTGTTAGTTCCGCCAGTGTCCAGATGGGGGTGCCATGCCTGCTGCACACAGTGGGGGCCTCCTCCACACCTAATCTCATCAAAATAAACATGCCAGCAGTTGTCAGCTTCTCCAGCAGCGAGAAGCAGGGAGGGAGGGTGCTATAGAAACAGGTCAGGCTAATCATGCATATAATTGCATTTTGACATTTTGGACTACTGGGACCAGACCTTTGGATATCAGGTTATCCTCGAAGCACTTAAGTGATTAACAAATGAAAATGCAGCTCTGAAACTTAATTAGATATTATGTCTCGTCCATGCCTACAGGATGGGATTTTAAGGTAGCTGTTGACAGTGGGTGAGTGGGGGTGGCACCATACTTAGTTAAATCAAGAAACATCAAGGTGGTGAAAGGAGTGTTTGATGCCTTACCATAGATATTACTGTTTCCAAATGTATTTGGGAATATGTTTTGGGAATACATATGTATATTGCAGGTCACAATCATTATTAAATGGCAAGGAAGTGAGAGCACTTCATGATTAGCTTGCTTCAACTTCCTTGTTTGCTCATAGGAATAATTACAATCACTCTCCCTTGTGGCCCAGTTAAGGAAAAGAAACATTTATTCTCCATTTTCATTAAAAAGCCGCTTTGGGCAGTGAGAAGCCTGCTTCTCTCGCTCTCTCTCCTTTACCCAAGAGTAAATTGTTCACATTAGAGAGGTGTAAACAGCCCCAGGATATCACCATACTATTGTGCAAAATCAAAATTCCGACGGAAAGATGAAGAGACCGCAGGGTTAAATTGTTCAGCTAGTCTGCAGGAATGTGTTTTTCCATTACTTGGTGTTTCACTTCTCAATAAACAGCATAGACAAACAGGAATTAGACAAGTATTGATAGTTGACAGTTTTACTTGACAAATATGAAAACATTATTGCTGACAGTGTGTGGAATGAATTGGCTGTGAACTGCTTTGAAAACAACTGGTTCTTATTCCAATGCTTTCATATGATTTAGTTTCCTTTAGTTTTTGAAGTAAACTGAAATAGCTTACACAGGTTTTACAATTAGTATTATACAGCAATTACAACTGTCTCTGTGGTTGTGAAAACTTAATTAAAAGATTTAATTTTCAAAATATTTTATTATTTGGATGATGACAAAACTGCATCTCATCTGACAACAATCAGCATGTCCTCTGATCCAACACATATTTTCCATATGTACAGTAGTTCTATTCTTTTGTTATTTATTAGAAGATTTTATTATTTTGTACAAGCACTCTGTGTATAAAATTGACACATTTTACAATAATTGTATTCTTCAATGTGCAATAAATAAATAAATTAATTAATTAATAAGAAATCCTTCGACTACAACTTTTAAAAAGATTATTTTGATGATTCCAACAGCGTAGCCCACATTGAGTTCTCACTGGCCACTACCTGATTCTCTGCTCACCACTCATCTTATCCCCATGTTGGAACTAGCTCTTGAACATGATTAGCTACTTTTCCACTTTACTAATTCATGGGCTAACTTAAGTCTCTGAACACTAAGGGCACAATCCATTTGATAGTCCTGATACCTCCTTCTGCTTTTGCACCAGCAGACTCGGTCACTCATCACCATGAGGTTCACTCAATGACTCCATAACAATGACTCCTACGGCAATGCTGTGCCTGGAGACCATCAACACAACTTGATGTTTCACGTTATAGAGCTTAAATCTTATATCGTGAAATATGTTTCTGATTTTAAAGATCCAATGTGTTTTTGCCATACAGCAAATCAATGATCAATGATACAAACTATAAGGAGAATTAATTAGTGATGCTTAGCCCATAATTTACCATTTAATAAAGTTGTTCAATCTATTGCTATACACATATAACATATAATTTATCACATAAAGTTCACGTGTGGATTTGTGAGGTATTAATGCTTCTCTTTCATTCTCCTCTATTCTCTTCCAATTTAATGCACCTGACTTTTTTACTGAGTGAAAAGTTAACACTTTGGTTTGCATTTTAAGTTAATATGTAGTTTGTCTTAATTCTTTTTTTATCTGGTTTACATTTTAGTTGAACAGCTGCACTGAAGGCTTAACACTGTTAACAGGACACTGATGTTTAACCCTGCTAGTTATGTCTTATATACTGCACTGAACGAGTTATGAATACAGCTATGAATAAAGTTCATGCATAAGAGTTACATTTAGTTAAAGGCAGTGTCACAAAAGGACAAGTACTTCTAGTATTTTATTGTGTAAGTACGAGTAGCATTGAATGTGATATGCACATGTGGGATGCAAGAAGCTTTCAGCCCGCTCCACTATCCTGTTCAGAGCTCATCATCAGCACAAAGACTGTGATGAAGACATGGCTCCCGACAGACATCCTGGACCATGTCTGTGTTTGTGCCTCAGCTTCACGGGACAACAAGAGCTGTCAGTCAGACAGGGATAGGCGGGGAGAGGGAGGGATGCTTGGGGGTTGGTGCTGAGCATGTGGGAGGGTGGACGAGGAAAGATTGGGCCTCAGCTGTCAGCTCCATGCACTCACATATGGCTCAGAGCCCTAGTAGCACTATGTTAAATGACAAAGACAGCCCTTCCTCTCCATCATCATAGACAGACACACCTTTACAGACACCTCTGTCTATCTGTAGATCTGCACACATGTAGATGTGAACACAAACACACACACACACACACACACACACACACACTCAACTTTACATTTTCAGATTTGCCCAAGACAACCACACATCCATACAAGTATGCAGACACAAAATCATGCACAAAGCACATTCACAGGCAAGCATACTCATCTCCTGCATTTTGCATAGGTGACACTTTTCATTATTCAAAGCTTCTTTCTGGGGATGTGGTGTGCACATCGAGAGGCGACATGCACCCTCTCCAAACAAGGTACACCTTAATTATGCATGCTCAGACTACAGGCATTGCATTTTGGTGTGCATGCGTAAGTGTGTGTCCATGTACATGTGTTTTGTGCTTATTTGCCCAGTTGTGAGTGTTTATATGTGGGGCATATATGTGTGTAAGCATCCATATACCATTGTGTATCTCTATATGTCTGTATAAAGATGTGGCTCTCTGTGTACATTTGCATATATCGAATACAGTACTGCATCTCCTTACCGGTCCATTCGCACATATGTACATCTGTGATAGTCTGTTAAAATCTCCTATTATTTATGAATAAGCCACAATACATGCAAATCACTCATTTTTGCACACACAACAATAAGCCATTTGAAAAAGCCAGCCTACATTACCTAAGCTAATTCAGTGTGAACAGATGAGTTGCAGTTAGCCATAAAGGGCCCCCAGCTAACCCGTTCCTCAACAAAGCCAACTTCCTTTGCAAGCCCTAGACAAAACATATTTGTATTGTTGTTTACCTAGTCTCTTTTTCCGCCTGACAGAGTTTCAAACTCGCACGTCTCCCTGTGAAGAGACAACAGTGATGAAACTATTCGAAAGATGTCCTCCACTCAACATTACAGCTCACTGTGAAACACACAAGTAGGCTATCATTTAGGCGATTACACCAGATTAGACTTTCCATTAATGCCGTGAAGAGCGTGCTCTTTTAGAAGAGGCCTCTACTTTGAGTGTCAACACAATGGCACATTAGAACAGTGAGTATCACATTAACCAACATCACTGGCAGCTCAGAGGTGCAGCAAGACAGGGATTTTCAGCTTGATTGGGTTTTCATCTTGGAGTAAAGAGATGAATTATTTATTTTCCGACTTGAATGTGTGTGAGGTTTGTGTGTGCAGTCTGAGTGTGTTTGTGATGGATGAAAAAGCCAAGCCAAGGTAAATACTTTACAACATTCTACCTTCTTCTTGATGCAGAAAAACAACAAGCTTTGGGGTCAGAGTGCAACGTTCCCAAAAGTGAAATTCCAGCAATTATTCACTGGAGATCCACAGTGGGTGCTCAAGGCAACATGTCCGCACCCTTGAGTGGGCAGAGAAGACTGACAGCCCCATTATAAAACGGCCCACGTGACAGATAAATATTTCAGACACAAATAAATAAAGGATGCCCGGCGTTTTCCCTCTGAATGACTTTTCACAGCCGAATGCCCATGGCTGCTTGCCCCGGGATCTCCTGACGGCGCTCTTCACCCCTCCCTCCGTATCACCCCACCACCTATTCAACCTCAGGCTCTATGCGACACCCCAAAACAGGACACTAAGCCCTCCTGATGTATGTCCCCTCCACATGGCCACGGTCCTCCTCCTCTTCCTCTGCACATATCCCCTGAGCCAGCAGGTAAAGGCGCTGCTCCTCTATTTCTGGGTACAAAGAAGCAATTAATCTACGTGTCTGAAAAAGAGTGTATAGGGGGGCATTCCTATTGTGTTTGTGGATTGCTCTCTGTCAAACTAACTCAGAGAGCCAGGGTTCATTGTTGTCCAGTAATTACTGTAATGTGTAGGATACATGTTGAATTGTAATGACTTTGTTCTTTCTTTCTTTTTTCTTCTGTTTTTTTTTTTTTCTTTTCTGGCTAATGTTACATATGAGGTGACTTAAATAAGGTCCAATCGAGGATTCATGTGGGATATGTTAAAAAATAATTTAATTTAATAGTAGATTAGGTGTGTTAAACGTGTCTGTCTTTAATTGGCATAGCTAAACGTCTACTCTGCCCTTCCAAATAGTTTCTTATGGATTAGCTCACTACCCATTATTAGGGCAGTGCGCCACCCCATAGGGGCACAGTGTGATAATTCAATTAAGAGCAAATTATGAGATGTTCCTGTGCTTACAATCTACGAGGACCACATGGGAGTCTTGCAGCTACCCTTTCCTTTGCCTCTAAGAAAATAGACGGAAAAAGCCTGAAGAGAGTGAAAGACAAAGCAGAGATCCAATAGCATCAGATCTTCCCTCTAAGGTGTATACTGAGAAAACATAGGAGACAAGTATGAGATGAGAGATCAGAGTAAGTGACAAGAAATCTCAGATCAGCTTCCTAAAAATATACAACAGTATCCTTTGTTAAAGCTAGATTTGTAGCAAAGTTTCACATAGTTAAAATCCCTGTCATGAGGGGTGCTGAGAATGACTATTTCAACAGTAGAAACTAGATACTGCATGAAAAACCATGTAAATATCAGCACTGACAAGTATTTTATTTTAGGTATCAGAAATATATCGGATCTAGATGGAATGCAATCATGCTGACAGGTTGACTGTGTAGGACTCATTGGACTGAAATGCTGCTACTGTGTGTGCACAGTAGTTTGGATGTCAGGCTTTTTCTTTGATGTCCTGCTGGGCGGCACAGAGCAAGCAACTCTTCTACCAATGGGACTATTACACCAGACAAGTTGAACACAAGGTCTTTCTGACTGTCTTTTTGTCTGTCTCCCTCTCTTTCACTTTCCCCCCATTCCATCTTTCCCAATATTTTTCTTGCAGTGTCTCCCTAACAAAAATCGTGTTGAGCGGTGTTAGCATTGAGATAAAAAGAATGCTAAAATATTAATGCCGATATGCTTTGTTCTGGTGAGCACAGAGATGTAGAGATGGAGTTCTTCTGACTGGTTGAAACCAGGTCTGATTCATTAGTTGGGTTGTCTGTGTAAGGAGGTCCACAGAGGGCTGCCACATCCACTGAGAATGCTGGCTAGGCCACCCCCCTCCAACCACTGTACCCCCGTCCAATGAAGCCCTCCCGTGCACTCTTGCTGTCTTTCTCCTTCCCTTTCAGTGTCTTCATTATTATCACCCACCTCCCTATTCTTTCTTCAGTTATTCTCAAAACCTCACTTCATCATCTTGTATGTCCTCATCCCCTTCATCTCTAGTGATTCAGTTTTCATTTACCTCCCCACAAGCCCCTGTATGCATGTTGTTTGTTCTTTCTAATATTTCTCCAGCTGTGGAACGGAGGGGGAACCATGAAAAAAAATGCATGTCTCCGAGCTCCACTCAACACTAGATCTTGGGGTAAACAAGCCAGAGACCTAAGTAGTACACTTTACCCTAAGTGACTGCCTTTGAGAGGTAAAACACTACGTATTCACACTTGTTTGAATTATGCCGGGCTATGCCGAAGAAGACTGTACCACAGGGAGAGTCCAGCTTCTTTTCAATGTCTGTCTTTTCTCTCATTTTTTACTCTCCCTCACTTTCCTATTTCCCTGTGAGACAGCAATGATCAAACCATACTGAGTGGACACAGTCCCTCCACAAACTGGAAGGGAAAATCCAAGAGAGGGTAACCAATACAGAAATGGAAATTATACACTCCTCCAAAACTCCTTTCTTCCAGAATCCCTTAAAAAGATGAGCTGCTTCCCCAATGAATAGGGAACAGCTCATTGGGATAGCCTAAGAACAAGATTGAGGATTTCTGGGATATGTTTTATCTCTGTTATGCTCTCACAGAAAAAAAAATCAATAGAGCAACATGGGGATAAAAAGACAAAGATAACAATGAGGCTAGATAAAGTTTTCACAGATGCCTTGATACTTGTTAAGAAAAGTACTACACTTGTGACTTTGTTTCTCGATTAAAACTTATTAAATTGGGTTTCTCTGTAAGAAAACTCTTGAACAACAGTGACTTGCCAAAACATTACAGCAAAATCTGTGCATGACGACTTCTCCATTAACAGGTCGGAATTCATAACAGATGCACAGAAACCGTGCTGTCTGTTGGGGTTTGTACTGTGTGCATCTACTGTGGCTTGTTAGAATATCACTCTATTCGTGTTCAAACGGTTTGTAGTGGTCCAGTGGGAAGTTGAAGAAATGTGGGGACACTTTTTTTACTTTGCATAAACAAGACCTGAAAACCTCACCTGGTGCAAGATGGAGAGATCACACTGTACGACAGAAACTTAACTGAGTGGCTTGATTGGATAAAAAAAAGTACCACAGTTGAGCAGAAAAGTGTCAACAATTTCTTGGCATACTCCGATCCAGTGTTATTTTAGGTTTACTTTCAGTGTGGGTTTGTCCTGAATACCTTTTTTGTGCTCCGGAGCTTCTGTTAGTGAATAAAGTAATAAAAAATATACATATATAATAAAATAAAAAATAATAAACTAGAAAAGACTATATCACAATTGCAAACTGAATACTTATCCAATGAGCAAATATCTAAATTACTGGGTCCAACCTTGGTTATTTACTGTATGTTATGTTTAATTATTAAATTGTATACTATGTACTATGTTAAATTCAAATACATACAACTGATTGTATTGCAATAAAAACGAATAAACACACACTTTCACACAAACACACATACTACACGCACGCAGTTACTTTCTAACAAGCCAAGCACCCTCTCTCCCACACAAGCACTCTAGCAAGCAAACAAGCTCACAGATGAGCCACTACAAGCTCAAAATCCCTTTATTACCTCTCGTTGTGGAGAGGATGCAGAAGTGGCCCACCAAGTGATCCCCTCTCTGTATATAAACCCTTAAAGCCTTGTCCCACAACCAATGAAAGGCCAGTGCAATCTGTAAGCAACCCTGTTCCCATATGGGCTAGTCTGCCATGGGCCTCACTTGCCTTTGTCCTCTGGCTCTCTAAGGGCCAAGCCCCGACGCCCCAGCCGAGCTCTGGGCATTTATTGAATATTCACCTTCCAGTTGCTGTAAAGAAAGATCCCAACCAGCTAATCTCATCACAGGCTGGGGACCCTCCACATATGTAAATCTACATCTGTTCCCCTTCAAAGAGAGAGATTCTCCAGGATTAAACCGCACACAGACCCAGGCGCAAACACATACACACGAGTATGCATGCACAGGCAAACACACATTAGTACTCTCCCACATGGCCACTGCCAATCAAGAAGTCCCTCCCTCTGCCACATGTACTTGTCTACCATCCCCAAATGTACCCTCCTTTCTCAATTATCCAGATGACAAGCAATGGCCAAGAAATTGCTCTTTGTGTCATTGCTTCGTTTTTTTCTAAAACCTGCCCCTTGCCTAAAAGCTATAGCTGCCATTGGGATGCTGGGACTGGGCTAGGGCCCATAAAGAGTAGCACCACAGGCCAAGGAAGCTGGCACCATACTGAGAGAAACATCCTATAGTGCCCTGGGATATCATTATACATCATGGCAACACAGGATTAGCTTGGTCCCTGACAAGGACCTGCCATGTGACAGTTTATAGGAAATAAAGATAGCTTCATCAAACATTACTGACTGGCAGACGACTGCAGAAACAGATAAATGTGAGGCTGCAAATGTTGCAGCATTAAAAAAAAAACATATATTCAAATTATTAACACAATTTCCCTAAGAAAACCTGGTAACATTTTCAATTCAACATTCAAATCGTTGTATAAAGTGCTTGCTATAGAAATAAAATATGTTAAATATATAAACCTATTTATATATAAAGAGAACAATAACACTTTTTTACATGTTGTGTATTCTCTGTCCTTCTCTTTTAATGTGTCTATAGTGCATCCTATTGTAGTAATTGTAGTTATATATACACCTTATATAAATGCATAGTATTCAGTAAGATGTAAATATTACTGGTGCTGGTTGGAACACACCTACCTCATAGCTAGAAGGTCATGGGTTCAGACCCACTGGTGGGATATGGAATAAGCATGTTTTCCCCATGCTTACATTCCTACTTCAATCAAAAGGTATATTTAGGTTATTTGATTGCTCTAAATTGCTCATATGAATGTGAGTGCAAATGTTGATCAGTCCAGGGTGTCGTGTTCGAGTCTGTGCTAATAAATAAGGACCAAGTATTAAGTGAAGTTTCATCCACATAGTTCCATGAGGAAGAATGGTCCAAAACTCCCCCTGGACATGGTGCAAGTCTAATCCACAGCTACAGGAAATGCATACTTTCCATAGCCAAAGGTGGTTGAAGTAGTTGTATGTATGTTCAGTAAAGAAAATAAATATTGTGACTGTGTTTTATCAGCTTAGAAATATTGTGTTTGTTAATACTTGTGAAGATAGATCAGATCATATTTAATTACCCATTTATACAGACTAGGTACCTGCAAACAGTGCCATTCCTTTTTTCTTGCAAGCCACCAAAATCAATCAGGTATATGTTAAATTTAATTCACCTTGAGATGGAACAGCATGTTCACACGAGCAGATATTGTATAATTAGATTAAAAAAAAGGTTCAAACACAAAGAAAGACCATCTAACAAGACATAACAGCTACACAGAGAATGGTTGTTAAGACATGTTCGATAGATCCGATTTGCATGTTTAATTAAGCTATCAGCTCAGTACAACAGAGACCCAAAACCTAAAGCCTCAGAGTCAACAGCCCCTGTAATAACACCTCCCTCTGGTCAGGAGGGCTGAGGAGAAGAGGAGGGAGGAGAAGAGGAGGCAGGCAAAGAGTGTGTGAGGGGGTTGCAGTCAGTCACTAATACACTGAAAGGGAATACGCAAAGCTTTTCATTAACACCCTGTGAAAGGCACATTCACACTCCAGCCCACTAATTAAGTCAGGCCTCATTCACTAGGGAGCAGGAGAAAAGAGGAGAGAGGGAGAAAGAGGAAAGAAAGAGGAGCAGATTTGGGATATAGAGGGCAAAAGATGAGACTGGTGAGAAGAAAACCTGAAGGGAGGAAAGAGGTAAAAAGGGAAATGGAGAGATGGAACAGAGACAGACAAGAGTGAGAGCGAAGGAGCAAAAGAAGGAGGGAGGTGCGGAGATAATATCTCTGCCTCTAATCAGGTTGATTTTAAAGTCACTCATTGCCAGTCCACTGCAGGCCTCATTAACTCGCCCCTGGCTGGCATCATTGTTCAGGCAGCGTTTGAAATCCACCAAAGGAATGGAGATTTGCTTTAATCCAGGCCCATCAAAGGTAACACTGATGCTGCAGTGACGCCGTGCCTCTGGATTAGGCCAAGCTCAAGGGGAGAGAGAGAGAAGAGAGCGAGTGGATGAGAGACGCAGACCCATCCCCAAAATTTAACCATTTCAAATTCAGTAGGTGACAGGTCTCAAGAGTCTCACCAGCACTGAAGATGACACTGTCAGGCGGCATTTGAATAATCTGGATGGTCTAGGTTACATAATTATGCCATGACAATTTGGGCACATATGTCAGAGTACAGTTTGGCAGCCAGTGTGTCAGTGTGGGGAAGCTTACAGGGGGTAAGGATAAGCACCATACTGTCCCTGCATTTACTCTCTTTACTCTCCTACACCATGCTCTGCTAGGTGCTGATTTGGGAAAATTTGCAATTCAAAACAACTTTTTGAAAGGAATATTTTTTCGTCTCATGAATACAGAATTTGGGAGGCAGGGTTTATATTGCACATAGCAACAGCAGGAGACCATTTTGTGGTTATCCTACCCCTGGCTGTGTCAAAAGATGAAGAATAAAGACTGACGTATATCTGGGATGTGACAATATCATTAGGTTTGTGCTTCTCCTTGTGTCTAACATTTGATTTCTCAACCAGGAAGCCCAACTCAAGCCTGGAGGAAGTTCTAAGTTCCAAAAGGACAGTCCATCCAGAACACCACAAACTGAGATGATAACATGGAGGAAAACGATATCAATGTTAAAGGAGCAAACACCACAGAGGAGTTTTAGCCCAATTCAACATGCATGATGGTGCTTGACAGCTGTGATAAAAGGCATGCTAAAATACACACTTTTATCACTTTCTAACTGCATCTCGCAAACATGTTTTCTAAGAGTAGCCCCCTCTTGCAGAGTGCACTCTCCTGTCTAGGAGACCTTTGAGTCCTGAGTTTGAAAAATATACTGACATCTCATCTTTATTCATGAGTAAAACCACTATAGTGAGTATTAAACTCACAGTTTCAGGAATTCCAAAGAAAAGAGCATCTTTCGTGAGAGGCTGCAATTTTGCATTCTGACATTTGAGTGAGCGCTAAAAGGGCAATTCCATACAATCTATTAGTTCATTCCCACAGTGCAAGTTTCTCACACTTGGATGTGTTTCATTCTGATGTTTATGTTGATTCCTAGTTTGCTTGTAACATGTTAAACATGAATCCATGGTGTCACTAGACATGCCCCAGTATGCTTTACCAGAGTCAAACCAATGATGTTGAGGATTCCCGTGGGACATGAGTGTGAGGCAGAGAGTGGGGAATGAGTAGGAGCAGCAAAGAGGCGAAAGATTGTGGGCATGAGGGCCCTAGGCTCACAGGAGGAGACAGGTTAAGCCAGTTAAGGGCATTATACCTCCAGGCTGATGAAAAGGGGCCCTCCCAGATCAAATTGAAGTAAATCTTGCCTAAATCCACCCTACAAAAGGAGTTTAGACTTTTCCATTGTGCAGACCAGAGTAAACAGGGGGTCACTGGG
The DNA here is from genome assembly GCF_900324465.2 of Anabas testudineus. Classification (NCBI taxonomy): domain Eukaryota; kingdom Metazoa; phylum Chordata; class Actinopteri; order Anabantiformes; family Anabantidae; genus Anabas; species Anabas testudineus. Next base: position 19,972,425 of record NC_046612.1, on the reverse strand, counting down.
TAAGCCCCCCTTCATATGGGACAAAGGCAGAGAGTTGGAGAACTGATCTTACCCCAGTAGGCCAATGTTAGCACACAGATCACAGGGTTAGACACACTCAAACCTATCTGCTGCTACACAGACCTCTGCAGTGACAATACTGTCTTAAGCTTTAAACAAGCCATAAGTTCTCCACTCACTGACACTCTAGCATGCCTCCCGTGACTGCTCACATTCTGCCCTGAAGACAGGACTGAAAATAACTGTGTTCAGTTGCAGTCGCTCTTGGACAGACATCTTAAGGGGAAGTTTTGTCACCCTCCTGGCTGTTTCACACATCCTGGCTTTTTTATTACATAGGATAAAAGGATTGTTATGGCATTGTATCTCCACGACAAGTGAAGAACCAAGCCTCCATCATCCTTTTCTTCGAAGCATGAGGCAATTTTCCGAGATGGCTGCTGGGCACTGAACTAGGATCACAGTGACAAGGGGGAAAAAAGCCTTCCAGAAAAGCATGCACAATCATCTTGCTAATGATTCTAATTGAGGCATCATCGTACCCGTCACACATCAGCTGAACCTAGCACAATAAATATGTGTTCAATTAGGATCCACCGCTCCCAGCCACTGCTGCTGGAAAAACAAAGAAGTGCCCCTGGCCCATGGGCCTCCTTCAATTCACCTGGCAATCACATTACAATGCTCTCATTTTTGACCTGCTTCAAATTATTTCTGGGAAAACAAAACCATTCTCCTGTCTATTTATGCCAAAATGATTGTTCTTCCTCTCCTGATTCAAAACTTTGGCAGATTATAGCATCTTTGTGCTTGAAAGGTACTAAAGCAGGTGTCAAGTGCTATTACAGTCAAGGTCTACACAAACAAGCGCTCACACACACCCAGACAGAGGTTACAGGCCCGACAGGCGTTTGTGAGCCGGTAAGAAAAGCCAACACTGCTTCAGTAATTATCAGCCAAGGAAACCATAACAGTGTTCACACAACAGAAGAATGCAAAAACAAAGGAGCCTTTCAGAAGCAGTAACACCCAAGGTGTTTTCATAGTGACGGCCATCTTGTCAGGTAATGCAAGCTGCTGAAATGAAAGATAACCACCGCAGGCAACCAGGTGCTTCTTCCATTTCCCAGGAGTCTAGTCACAACACAATGACACAATGGGCATGGCTGTATGTGCATACATGTGTATGGATATGGATGTGCTTCTTTGAAACAAAGACAAATAAAATTAGTGAGCATGCTCTGTCTTGATTACACAAACAATTCCAAACAAACAGGACAAAGGACAAATTCATATTTTCCATATATGCATCTCCACTACACTATCCATGATAGTGATTTCTAGTTATCACCTCCTGAAAAAAGAACATTATCATATCAGGGATGGAGTCAAAGTACACTCATTCAGTAAACATGCTGCTGTAACAAAAAGCAGCACGTTTTCTGTTGGTCGAGTTTTACAATATGACTATGCATCAGTGCACAGGCCTGTGCATGGGTGCAGGCTCCAAATGAGCACAAGGAGGGTAGAGGGGCCCATCACAAGCAGGGTATAAGGAGATGATAAATAATCCAGCTGAAGTCAGCCATAAGGAGAGTCTGCCTGTCAGTCCTCTTACTCTAGAACAGCCTGAGGTTATCATGATGTGCCAGCACATTTGGTGTGAGCGTTTGACTGCTTCACCTCCTAATCGTACCTCCTCTGGGCACCACTCTCCTGGGAGGCCTCCCATCCTTTCCTCTTCCTGCTCTCCCTCTTTCAGCAGACTGCTGTTAAACTGAGCAGTCACTGAACGGTTGATAGGGGAAGCTTGGGAAGTGTGAGGTGTGTTTCAACAGTTCATGTGTGCACCTACTATTCTGAAGAAAAACAGCGTTTAAATATTTACGTGCATGTTACAGTTCTTTTGCTGATAGTTTTGATCTCTGCCTTACATTTCAGTTACTGACATTATTACAAATTATGTTTTCAGAATTGCTGTACCTATTTTACTTAAAATGAAAAAATATATATACAACTTTAACTCCACAATTTAAACACTATAATCCATAATGGCAAAGTGAAAACATGTTTTTAATTAATTGCGCAATGAAATAAATTAAAAATCAAAAACAGAAAAGTCTCATTTAGCATCCAGTATTGTCTAGACCATATGCTTTAGACCTCAGCATGAAGCTGCGTCTCCACAGGGATAGTACAAGCCAGATAATCAGTGCCTTGTGTCTGCCACTCACAGTGCTTTTAGTATTGCCCAAATAATTAAGTTTTATCTCCTCAGACCACAGAATCATTGTCCTTATGCTTTTGGAGTCTACTAATCTACATATTCTTCTATAAACTACAATCTGTTCCTCACCACAACCTGTTCTTGAGAAAGTCTACAGGGAGTTCCTTGGACTCCATGGCTTGGTTGTTGTCCTGATATATGTGAATTGTAGAACAGGTTCATCATCATTTAGGACCAGTTTACATTTAGACCTAAAGACCAGAATTCAGCTCTCCAGTCAAAACTTACAGTCCTATTAAAAACTACATTCCTCAGGTAGGTTTTTAAGAGAATATTCAACCACTCTTTACACCACTTCCAGCTCGACTTGCTGCGATAGTGTCACTACTATATTCTTTCCCCATGTAAGCATCTATTTCTGTGGCAGAGGCAGGCTGTTTGTATGTGGCCTGCGTAGGCCACATCTTCCTCTGTGGCTTGTTGTTCTGTGCATTTCTGAACCCACCCATTTATTTTGGTTTGTCCTAAACTATATTTATCTTTTTCTCCCTGACAAGTGGGACTTGAAAAAGAACATGGTGTTGAGAGCAAAGCCAGAATATCTCTCCATCTCTGTCTCTCTCTGAGAGTCAAAATAATTACTGTAAGCATGTAGTGCATAGGCAGTGACGCTATTCCATAAGCCAACATTTTGATTATTCATGTAATGCTTTAACAGGCATGTATGTGTAATTTATTAAAAGGGCTTGCTGGTCAACTTGCTGACAATGTTACTGACAACGATGCACTAAATACAATGTCTGATATCTCACAAAGAGCGTACAACAAATGAGTCTTGATATCACTAAAGTTGTCTCAGTTTAAATTAAAGGGGTTTGACACAAGTGTGGCACCAACCATGCAGAAATTACAGTCATTTTAATACACAAGCCCATTTTGCAGGGCTCATAAATAATGGAACAAACTAACAATTACAAAGTTAAGAACTGCCTTTAGTGGACTTTCCCCTGCAAGCGAAGTCTGCATAATGCCTGTGTGAGCTCCTGTGTAAATATAGCAGGTAACTGTCTGGAGGATTCACCACGAGCAAGTAGGTGTTGGGGAGTTCACTTTCAGTCAATCCAATAAAAACAACAACAGAAAGTACAGTAAATATAAATGCACACGATACTTTCTGTGATGTTGGATTGCACTTCTCGCCTTCAGTAAAGCAGAGTTATGTACATAACATGTCATTTTTAATCATGTGAGGGGCTGTAACAAAGCACGATTGATTTCCACTGTGTACTTTTTTGTTGTGCCTTCTGCACACTCCAGTGAGCACGCTTAACCTAAACCAAACGCATAATTTCCCCGAGTGAAAACATGTCTAGCCCAGGCTATCCCCTGCTGTGGGCTGCATGTGTTAACACACAATTCCACAGAATGTCCAGACTTGATTTTCCAGACACTGTCCAGAGTGCATATGTATGTATGCTGTTTGTTTGTGGGTCTTTCTGCCTTCAGTCTTCAGGAAGTGAAAAGGCCCTACTGACTTTGCAAGTGAAGAATATCACATTCCCAAACACTTTGCTGTATCCGAATGTTGAATCATGGCAACTGGACTTCCTTCTTATTAGACTGAAACATTTGCATTTCATTTCAATGCAATTAAATTTTATCCATTTTACAAACAATTATAATTAATCAGCCCTACATACAAAAACGTAGACCAAAATTTGTGAGACGCACAACAAATGAAAATATGCTAGAACAGTGCCTATTACCTTCAGTTAAGCATGGTGGAGGCAGTGTGATGGTCTGGGTGCTTTGGAGGTGGTAAAATAGGATGTTTGAAGAAACCCTGAGAAAGAAAAGAAAAAGAAAATTACAAAATTGAATGAATGTCTAAGCTCTGTCAGGCTGTAATTTGTTTTGATGAAGGCAAATTAATAATTTCCATCAAAATTATTATTTCTAACTCTGACATGTCATGTCATGTTGTTTAGCTGAATTCCCCTTCTAATTTAACGTGTTTTCTTGGAAAACAATAAAATATCGAAGTGATCCCACACTTCTATCGATAGATCTATCTGTCTATCTATACAGTATATATACAGTATGTATGTATGTATGTATGTATGTATGTATGCATGCATGCATATATATATATAAATATACAGACACACATATCAATCACAGTTTACCACCCTGCTGGTTTAGCCCTAATCTCTTGAAACAGTTTTGGGTTGATCTCAGCCTGAGTTTGCTTGGATTCTTGTTGCTGTTTAAAGAAGCATGCTGACTAAAAGAAAACAGGCACTCTTGTCGACCCACACAAACTTCCCTCTTACACTAAAATTTTTGACAGCTCTACTCCAAAGAGCATTGCGCAGACCGAGCGAATAAGCCACAGACAGAAGTTGGAGGTTTAAATGATGCAAGAAGGTGGGCAGCTACTCAGGAGGATGAATCAGAATTTCTCAGTGCATGGGTATACACTCTAAAAATGAATTATTAAGTGGCTATCATACCCCCATAGTATGAAAATAAATCCACGAGTGGACAGAATGAGAAGGGGGTGAGGTTGTGGACATGAATACTGATGGTTTAAATCCCAGAAGAGGTACGGGTACTTAAAGGCCGCCAGGAAGCTCGCCTGGATCTGTCTTATAAGCTATGATATTGTGGATCACAATAAATACTGTGACCAGAGAGGATCACAGAGAGGGGTTTTTCCGTTTTCCTATGTCATCTAGCATAATCTTAGACATAGATGACAAATAACAAATACCATCTAACTAGAGCTGAACAAAAGAGTTAATGTTATTAGTTGTTATGATAAATTTAACCCCAGGTAGCAAAAATAAAAATATATAGTTGTGGTCCTTAAAGAAAGGCCTGAAGTTCTAAAGTTCATACTTTGCAAAGTGCATGTACAGTGAAATGTCACCAACAGGATGAAAGTACAAATTTTGAATGAGAGTGGCATTAAGAATGTTTCTACTCTGTTCTAATTTGATAGAAAACACAAACCTGATACAGTCAGTGAGCACATTTTTAGAAGGAAGGGGATCTTCAGAGAACAAAGGTGAATGTAATTGAGTCTTTCACCACAAGATGGGGTCTGTATAAGAGATCTTAATCCACTCTACACATGCTCATGTGGCACTTGGACACAGTATCTTGGGACTCTCACAAACCAGAATTACATAGCAACACAGTTTGCATCTCTGATGTTTAATTTATACCCCTTAAATAAACCCACCCTTACACAGAGCTAAACTGGTCTACTCTGTTAGTAAAAAAGTTATTTCCCTCAATAGCAGTTGCAGATTAGTTACATTAAAAAAATATATATAAATTTTTAAAACGCATGTACACATTTCATATATTTCAATTTAAATGCATGGGTTCAGACATTGTGCAAGAAGGACATGGTGATTAAACATTTACATTTACATTAAGTTATTTGGCAGACACTTTAATCCAAATTGACTTACAAGTGAGGTACAAAGCAAGAAAATCTAAGCCAAGAAGATGAACAATAAACTAAAGTGCTCTAGAAAGAGCTTAATTTCTTGGGGTGTAAGTGATTTTAGGTGCAGAGAAAGGTTCAGATAAGATCTGTTTCCAGCAAGATTTTGAAGATTGAGAGTGAGACAGCTGATCGTGCAGAGGTGGGTAGGTTGTTCCACCATTGTGGACCCACAGAGCTGGAAAGTTTTGCCTGGGAACTTTTGAGGTAAGGGGAACACAAGACATTGTTCGCTTGCGGAGCACAGTGAGCGAGAGGGACTGTAGGACAGAATGATGGAGTTCAGATAGGCCAGTGCTGTTGAGTTGACCACTTCGTAGTTAAGAGTCAGGGCATTGACCCTGATGTGGGCAGCTACAGAAACCAGTGCAGAGCTATGAAGAGCGGTGTAGCGTGTGTCTATTTCAGCTGATCAAAAATAAAACATGCTGCTGCATTTTGGATGATCTGGAGCGGTCTGATGGTGCATGGTGGTAACCCCGTCAGTAAGACATTGCAGCAGTTGAGCTGACACATGACCAATCCCTGCACAATGAGTTGTGTTGTATGGTGTGAAAGGTTGAGGACTCTGATCTTCCTGATGTTGAAAAAGGGCAAATCTGCATGGCCTTGAAACAGAGGAAATGTGGTTGGTAAAGTTCAACTGATCATCAATGATCTCCCCCAGGTTTCTGGCAGACTTAGTGGGGACACTCACTGTAGATCCATGTTGATACTAATGTTGTGTTTTATTGAAGTTCTGGCAGGGAAGACTAGAACTAGAACAGCGATGATGATGAGGCATGCAGAGATTATTTCTTAGTAATGCTTGAAATGACAACTGCAATGGAAAAGTATCTGGAAAACGGACTGCTAAATGAAATGATGCTTAAGAGGCTATCATACTGTATATTTTGTGTACATCAAACTCCTTCTGAGCAGATTGAAAGGATATTTCATGGTCATAACCCCTAACATAGCAAGTGAGCATATGGGAGTGAAGCCAAATACCACAACCATATGTGTAGTTGGGCAGGCATTGCTTAGTCCAGCATATGGTCTTTGCAAGTTGATGCAAAAATATGTGAAAATAAAAATTATTAACAATGGAACTAACCAACTTTAAAAAAACTACAGAGAATTGTATCTACAAATATCTCTGTAAATCTCTGTGTTTGAATATTAGTTAAATGTTTTGCATGTACATGTTTTTCTTTTTCTGAGACACTAGCTGATGTCTCATCTGCCAGTGGTGTATCCACCTGTAGATCTCATGTAAGGAAACAGTAGGGACTTTCCATCACTTTGATAGAGGTCAATGTTGAGCTGTTTTCACATATGTCCTTTTGGACAAAATAAGTCACTGACTGTTGTTTTGGGTTGCTTTTTTTTATGTCATCAGCTGTTTTTGCTTTTCTCGATTGACCCATTCTTTGCATCTCGCTCAGTAAAGCAGTGCTTTCTTTCTTTTTGAGGACATTCTAAATTGTTGTACTGGCTATGCCAGATGTTTTTGCAGTGGCTTTCATTAATTTTCCCTTTTTCTTTGATTTACAATGGCTAGCTTTTTTACTTAAAGACAATTCTGAACTTTTGTCTCATATCCATCTTTTGATATTAATCCCAAATGTTTTTCAGTGTACAGAAAAAAAAAAAAACGAATTAATTAGCCTTGCAATCTTAACATACACACACACACACACACATACAGTACATACAAACAAACTGATAGATACAGTAGACTAGGTATGCTTGCAAAAGTGAGCAGTTGTTTGTCTGACCGTTCATTGGCCCTATAATTCACTCTTTATGTTGTGATATCTTAAAATTGGATTTTACACTCACTGATTTTATTTACACATAAAACAGAGTCTTATATAAGCCTGTTAACAGAGTATCCAACAATATCTTGCAAACATGGTCCCAAAGCGCCCAAACTACACAACAAAGCATAAAGTCTGTACTGGTGCCAGAATCTGACCATTTCACTACCACAGCCAACTGTTTGTTCTTCTCCCCCTCTCTCTCTCTTCTTACCCAACTCGTCCACACTCCAAGGATCAAGTACAAAGAAAGGAGCAGCCCAAGAGGGAGAGAGTGGGTTTTCTAGAATTCACCTTTTATCTCACATACAGTATATGGCAAGCAGAGTGTAGGACAGAAAAAGACCAATAAAGTGAAAATTACAGATGAGAGTTGAGGAAGAGCTACAGAAAATGAAAGGGAAAAAAGAGGTCAGAATTCTTTTTCTTCAACAAATATTTCACATGCTATATCTGAGGCGAAAACGTTAAGAAGTCATTCCAGAGAGATGCAGAAAGGATAATACAGCTTTCAATTTTACTCTACTTAACAAACCCTAAAAGCACAGTTCTTTCAAATTAGTGCTATCTATTGCTTTCTTGCTCCTACAACACACATCTAATCCGAGTTGAAAAACTATTTTTGCACTAAAATCTTAAAATGTGTAAATTCATTTTGCATGGAAATACAACAAGTATAAGTTTATCTATTCTAAGTCTCCTACAACCAAAATTAACATTTGCACAGCCTGTTTTGGTGCTTCCACCTATCTGGATCCAAAGTAGCTGACATCATCATGTGTCTCATTAATCTGTGATTCTCTTTACACCGAGAATCTCATGCCTTTCCCAGCCTCCTAAATTTGGCAAACTCTAAAAAATAATGTTTGGCTGAATAAAGAAAATCAACACACACAGTTTGCATGAACCTTTTTTAAGTTATGAAATTAAGTTGAACCAACATACTACACTGCGTCAGGGGAAATAGCTTTCTGCTAGACTTAAATGCATTTTTTTAAGCACATACTTAACTATTGGCAGAATAAACTGATTTTTAAGTTACTATGCATTTTGTTAAGTAGTGGTAAAAGCTCACCTGAGTTATTTTTTAGAGTGCAACAATTGTATCTGGCAGAATTGCTTTAGCTCTGTCATATTCTTTGGACGTCTCATGTGTGGCTCTCTTAAAGTCTTTCTATAGCCTCTCTATTGGGTTAACATCTAGGCTCTGACTTGGCCACTCCAAAAGGTCCATCAGTCCACAAAACATTTTGCCAATACTGCTGTGCAGTGTCAATGTTCTCTTTAGCAAACTTCAGGTGTGCAGCAATGCAGCAGCTTCCTTTGTGGTGTCCTGACATAGACACCCAGCTTTGTTCAATGTTTTACACACTGTAGACTTATGAACACAGATTTTAGCCAGTTCCAATGACGCCATCAAATCTTTAGCTGTCACTCCGAGTTGTTTCTTAACCCCACTAATGAGTGTTTGTTGTGCTCGTGTGATCATTTTGACTGGATGTCAAACTGATGGTAAGTCATGGCTCACATAAGTGCATTCTTCTTGTGCGGAACAAACTGACAAAGTTAGAGTGTTTTTTGTCAGTCGAAGAAACTCTAGTTCATTATTCAAAGGGTTCACATAATTCTTCCATGAGCACTGGGCTGGCTTGACTCTGGAGACATGAAAGGTTTGGTACACAGTGGCCTGGGTAACCATAAATGCACCACCACGGAGTTAACAATGTTGGAAATTGGAAATGGCCCCACAAGCCAATTTTTGACTGACTGTCTTTAAAGGATCCCAGGTAGACAACCAAACCTTCTGCCCAGGTCGGTAAGAAGGTGCAGAGGCCCAGCCACATCTAATTGTGGGCATGAGCGAACAGAACCTCAACCTCAAAATCTGGGAATATATAGCTGGAGTCTGTCTTGTTGTCCTCTCGAGCATATTGCCGAGAGAGGGCATCGGCCTTGCCGTTGTTAGGGCCTGGGCAGTAGAACCCAGGGAAGGGCAGGAAGAGCAGAAGAGTCCAGGATTCTGCCTGACGACCAATCAATGTGGGGGTTGTTTTTCCTAATCCAAGGGGTTCCCAGAATGACTAGGTGGTGAGGAGACTGAATTACAAAAAAGGAGGTGCTTTCAGTGTGATTAATAACTAGGAAGAGATTCTGGTTTGGCTCCGTGCTGAGCCTTGCCTTTTGACAGGCATTCCCCTTCCCGATGTACAGGCCCTCCACAATAGAGACAAAGATTCTCTCTGTATTGCTGTTCCTTCTTTTCAGGTGACAAACAAGACCAGCCCAGTTGCATAGGTTCTGGAACTGGAGAAGACAACCTGGGGGTCGGTCTGTTCTGGGTTGCTCAGCGGGTATCAGTCAAGAGGTTAGGGAGAATGAAACTACTGTAGGTTTGGAGTGACCCAATGCCCCAGCCACAATCTGCAGCGGCAGTTCTAAATTCTATGATGTAATGATGATGATTCTACGATGACAGGCACCGAACGCTGAGTAAGGTTTTGGATGATGCAAATTGCCTCATTCTCTGGGTTGGCATGGTCAAAAATCTTGGAGATCTTGCTAAATTCCTCTATGGTATCACAAATGTCTGCTCTGTGGGTCCCTTTGGCAGTGGCCCATTTTTTGGTCAGGAGAGAAATAACAAGCCCCTTTTGACCTCTCTATGGGGTATACTGAGAGTTGTAATTCAAACCGAAGCTGGCATTAAGTTAGTTAATTAATTGTTTTTCCAAATTAGGTCTGCCACTGTACTATAAGGTTTGGTTATAGGTATAGATAGGTTATAGATAAGTAAAAAGGATTTTTGTACAATAAATAAATAAATAGAAAATGGATCCTGGAGCCGAGTCAGCTGGGCAAGTTGGCAGAGAGGATCTATGAAAGAGAAAACACACCCAACACAAAGTATCAAATAAATTAGGAACAAAATGAGGCTTCTGCAAAAGGTGAGGTAGCAAAAAACATGATGATCACTGGAGGGGAAAAATATAACAAAAATACTGCAGAATCGGCAGGCATAGATTAACTTGAGCGAAGGTTCCCATATCCGAGATGTGGGGTAAGGGGGGAAGTTGAGGTCCAGTCTGATTCTGAGAACCAGTGGTGACCGAGATAATCCTAGATCTAGGTGGAGTCAGGGTGAGCAGTTACGTTAACAGGAAGTGCGAGGCAACAGTCTTTCAAAGGGCTAGGCAAAGAGCAAAGTCTGAAACAAAGAGTGGATCAAAACACAGCAAGGCAATGATTAAAGTGTATGTAACAAAAAGCTGGAGAGCATGAACGTAGTCAGACAATCTGGCAGAGAGGAAACGGATGGTGAGGATTATAAAGAGAAGCAGTAGCAACGAAACACAGGTGAGAGTGATTATGATGATTGCCTGAAGCTGAAAACAATTAACTAAGGAGGGAGGAGATCATGATTATGACAGCCTTAAGTGTGACACAGTGGCGTAGTGGTTAGCACTGTTGTCTCTCAGCTACAATGACCTGTGTTCAAATCTGCCAATACTGGGAAAATATAATGCTGAATGATCAGGGAGCAATGAAATAACTAGAGTAAACAGGGATTGGAGAATTAATTAAGACAAAAATATGAGCAATAATATAGTTTAGTAGAGTTGATATTTAAAGAAAAAGAAAAAAATGTTTTCTGAATCAAACTCTTTCTCCTAGAGAAGGGGTATTTAAATAAAACCTAAAGAGGTCCGGTTACACCATATTTTGGAAGCAAAGGTCCAGAAGATTATAATGTCTATTTACTGCGATATATTATTAAGTAGCCTGCATGTAATAAATACTTGACTGTCAAATCAAATTAATTCAGTACAATTCAAAAACCTTTTGACAAATTTATTGTTATGTAATATCAAACTGAGCATGTGGCTCAAGATCCTGGTGGACTGGTCATACTGGGCTCTGAGACTAGAAACTTTCTGTGATCGCACTTCAGATTTGAGTAGGTATGTGTGTTCAAAACCTTTGTGTTTTGTCTCATAATGCTGTTTGACATTGATACTTTTAATAAGAGCCACAGTTTCTGAACATATTAAACACAATAGTTTAGTGCTCCCAGTGACCTCTCTGTCGTCTGTATCTCTCCTCTCTGTCGTCTGTATCTCTCCTCTCTATCGTCTGTGTCTCTCTCCTCTCTGTCGTCTGTCTCTCTCCCTGTCTGCTCTCTATCGTCTGTATCTCTCTCCTCTCTATCGTCTGTATCTCTCTCCTCTGTCGTCTGTATCTCTCTCCTCTCTGTCGTCTGTATCTCTCTCCTCTCTGTTGTCTGTATCTCTTTCTTTATTAATTTCTTGTCCAACCTCAAACTTTCTTTCATCTACTGTCGAGTCGCTAATTTACTGCCTGTGATCCACAGAATCGATTGGCTAAGTGAAGTCACGTGGGACGGCTTAACTTGCATTCAATTGGTCAATGCCTTCTCGCGTCCACTAAATAATTACTATAAAGATCGAAATAGCTGCAGCAATTAAAATTAAGGTGCCCCGCTAGATTTGGAATCAAAACGTTTGGTTTGGTCTGTAGCTCAGGGTCCGTATGGGAAAGCTTCTGGGTCCGGATCCGGACCGCGGTCCGCCTTGTTAGTGACCCCTGTCCTAGAGTTTTTTGCTTGCCTTGTACCTTACTTGTAAATCAATTTGGATAAAACTGTCTGCCAAATGACTAAATCTAAATGTACTGAAGGTGTGAGATACAAATGATCTTGATATTCACATTATTGAATATGTCACTCACTTTCCAAAAAACACACAGAGTCCATACTGATAGCTCATGTTGCTTAGTAGGGTAGAGTACTACATACACTCGCCTCCAAAAGTAATGGCACAGTCAGGCCAATTCCTTTATTTTAGACTGTAGACTGGTGCTATACAAATAAAATGAATTGAATTGAAAATTTGGTTTCCAAAAGATGAATATGAGACAAAAGATCAACATTTCATTTTTTATTTCCATGTGTTTTTGTCAGGATCTAATGGCACCTTCTGTTTTTCATTCAAGACATTTAAGATTCCAAAAAGTTTATTAATCCCAGAGGGAAATTGTTTTGCCTTGTTACAGTTGCTCTCAACTATACCACATTATCAATACAGAAAACCCATGATGACCCACTGACATCACCAAACTTGTGCATTCTTCTTTAGTGATGCTTTTCCAGGATTTTGCTGCAGCCTGTTTCAGTTTTTGTTTGTTTTGGGTGGTTACTCCTTTCAGTGTCCTCTTTAGCAGTCTCCTGCTAATTGAGTCTGGAGAATGACTTGTCCAGTCTAAAAACCTGATGAACTCTTTTGTTGTTCTGGCAGTGTGTTTTGGGTCATTATCTTGCTGCATGATGAAGGATCTCCCAATCAGTTTGGTTGCATCTTTCTTTAAAGTGGCAGACAAAATATGTTATAATAATTAATTATAATAGTTCATCTGCCATCACGTGGTAAATAATTAATGAAAATTAATAAGCCTGTTCCAGAAGAAGCAATGCCGCCCAAGCCATGACATTACCTCCACTGTGTTTCACAGATGAGCTTGTATGTTTGGGGTCAGACTTTCTTTCTCCAAACTTTAGCCTTTTCATCACTTTGGAAATGATCCATCTGGTCTCATCAGTCTATAAAACTTTGTTCCAAATTCTTTTTGCTCATTTCTGTACTTTTTGGCTAATTCCCGCTAATCTTTCTTTACTTCTTGCTAATGAGTGGTTTGCATCTTCTGGTTCTTGTTCATGAAGTCTTCTTTAAACAGTCTTCACTCCTGTCCTCTGGAGATTGTTAGTGATGTCACTAACAGTTGTTTTGCTTTTTTTGTTTTTCTTTTTCTTACTGTTTCCACAATGCGTCTTTCGTGACCTGCTGTTGTTTTCATTAGTCTACCCGTTCAGCACCTGTTAATTAGGACAGCAGTGGTTTCTTTCTTCTTCAGGACTTTCCAAATGGTTGTACTGGCTATGGCTAATGTTTGTGCAATGGCTCCGATTGATTTCCCATCTTCTCTCAGCTTCACAATAGCTTGTTTCTTGCCATAGATAGCCCTCTGGTTTGTTGGTTGGTTACACCTCTCAACAATAAACGCAGTCTGAACAGGCAAAACCCAAATCTGAAACTGCGATTAGACATTCAGTGCTATTTATTGTTTGAATAACCAATGTAATAGGACACACCTGGGCAACAAAACACACCCGTCACGTTTCAGTACTTTTGCCTACATGAAAAATGGGTGGGTTCAAACTAAAGTTGTTATGTTCTAAGTTGTGCATTTGATCCAGATGTAAACACCTGGAAATAAAAGCTGAAATGTTTATCTTTTGTCTCATATTCATCTTTTGATGTCAAACTCAAATGTTTTCAGCCAGTGCAATACGAAAATTAAGTTAGCAAAGCTTTCAAAAAATGCATGACTGCTTATAAATACTTTATTTGGCTTTAAAGTAAAAGTCAATCTGTCCTCCTCCTCTTAAGGATGTTCTGTTTTCTCACAAATTAAGGTTGACAATAACACAATGTTCAAATAATCAAACAACTTCTCAAGTCAACCTAATCAAATGTCATTAAGTAAACAATTGCCAACATATTGCCAACCGTGTATACTGTATGTTTCCATATGCAGGGTTTGTGTGTGAACAGCTCTTAAGAAATCTGTTTTAAAGGCTGTGAAGAAACTGGGAAGCCATGTTCTGATTTTAAGAGTCTACAAAGAAAGTAATCATGTTGAGGAAAGACGTAGAACTAGATGATGATCCTCTCTTCAGATGGACTGTAAATTGAGATTAACCTACTTGAGAAGAACTCCTAATCAGCCGTCAGACACAGAATCTCTGATGACTAGTGAAGGGCATTCATTGAAGAGGAGTTTAACATCATTGCGTTTGACTGACTGGGCTTTCAACCATCTTGGGTTAAGGGGGCTCCTGGGGTTAGCCTGGTCAGACAAAACAAGAGAGAACAAGTGAGCAAGAGAGACAGAAAGAAAGATAGAGAAATAGAAAGAGAGAGCACTTCAGTAAATAAGTAGTCCACAGAGAGTTGAGCAGCAGTCTAATAGAGCCTCATCACAGCCAGTCTGTCAGTCAGTCAGGTGAAACAAGGGCTAAAGGGGACCTAATGAAGACAGCTTAACACCAAGTTGTCCAGACACTGACCATCTAAAAAGCTTTAAAAAAAATATCCATCTTCCATAGTGGGGGATATTGCACACTCAAAGTCACTAACAAGAGCAACACAACAAAATCAAACTAAGACCAATGCAGCCAACAACAGATTTTGTTCATTCTCTTTAGGATGTGCATAGTTTAGAAATAGCACGGGTGAGTGTCTGCTGTTTTGCTGTACAGCTTTAGACCAAAGCAGATTTTCTCATAATCTATCAGACAAGACAGAAAACATATGTAAACTGCCATCTTCAGGTGTCTCCACAGATGTCGTAAGTAAGATCTGTTCTGAAACCACTCCAACTTAACTTTATGCTTCTGATCATTGTTGTGTTGAAAGGTTAACTATCATTTCAGATCCAGGTCATACGCATTCTGGAGCAGGTTGTTGCAAAGGAACTCTATTTGGCTGCATTTATCATTACCTCAATTCTAACCAGTGTCATTATACCTAATGCAAAGAAGGTAAGGCATGGTGCTGCCATCTCCATGCCTTACCATAGAGATATGGCATAAACCAGGTGATGAGCAATGCATGTGTCCAGTTTAAGAGACATCAGACCAAAAACTCTTATGTCTTGTTACTGATTCTCATCTGAAGGGCAAAAGTGACAATTTTCATTGTGAATTACTGCAGTTGTCAAAATGTCTCCCCATTTTATTAATAGTACACAGTTATGTATATAAACATTGGGATACAGAATGTCCACTCATTTTAAATCTTTCTAACCATTCTTTATGTTCCTAGAGAGAAAAAAAAAAAAAAAAAGAAATCAGCAGTGGGACAAACAAGAAGATAACTGAAAGACAAAACCAGAGTTGTTTTTTTTTTTTTTTTTCAAAAACAATATATTATC
Source organism: Anabas testudineus (assembly GCF_900324465.2). Lineage (NCBI taxonomy): Eukaryota > Metazoa > Chordata > Actinopteri > Anabantiformes > Anabantidae > Anabas > Anabas testudineus. Next base: position 19,956,872 of record NC_046612.1, on the reverse strand, counting down.
TACTACTCAGGTTCCAACAATAATATCTCTTTTTAGAGCATTTTTATTGCCCATCCCTGGAAATGTGGATAAATATACAAGTTTAATATTCTCGAACTTCTATAACACTATATCAAGCTTTCTTGGTGGCTACTAAGACACCCATTTTTTTAAAACTGCTCATGAAGATTTTCTTTGATGCTGTCTGAAGCTCATCCTACAGGAACAAAAAATACTTTTAGGTTAGTAAAGAAACACAGAATAAAGTAGAGAGTCAATCATTTTACTGACCACCCCAGCCCAGTAGCGTTGCCTCGGGACAAAGCCTCTGGGTGGCCCCTAACCAGTGCTTGACTGCCCTCTCTATGGTAAGTGCTCTGTCACAAGGCTGCCAGGGGCTACAGCATATGCCACTGAATCCCAGGAGTATCCCCCATGGTAAACAGAGGCACTGCTAATGGAAGCATATCTCTCTGTAGGTAGTGTATTTACAGTATGTCTGTGCGTCAGACTGACCTTTAGCTCAGTCACTCCTCCTCTCCACCAAATGGCTTCATGGCTGAATGACACTAAGCGAAAAAGAAAAAACTTCTCTTTGAACTCAGAGTCCAAATAAAGAGAAAAGTTGCTCCGCAAGTCCAAGGTACAACAATGCGAGCACAAGCTTTCATTAGATGTGTAGCTAGATAGTATCTGTGCACAAACAAAGATGTGCAAAAACATTGAATTGAACCTCCAATCGCATGCCTATAAACACACATATAAAATATAGTCTGAAAAAATCCACACAAATATGGTCCCGTATAAAATCAAAACCATTTAAATTTTTATATTTGTACTACTACTACTGTGTTGGGATATTGCAGCAAGAGGAGTTCTAGATGTTCATTTAGCTTGCTGAGGAAAAATGGGAGGGTTGACAGATGTGACAGTGCTACACGGACATTGTACTCATGTTTAAAAAAATAAATTATAGCACGCTCTGCTCCTAGCGTAATGCGTTATAATAGCCACTGGTGTATTTTTATTGTTCAGCATATAAACACAATCTTTACTCATAATCATAGGCTTTTGAGCCATCCACATAGATGTAAACAGTCTGCAAGGAGTGCTTTACTGAGGATCTGACCTACTGTATAAGCCCTGGCAAAAAAAAACCTTTCCATGAATTTATTTGTGTTGACTTTATTTGTACTGCATATATGTCCTCTGCCAGTCAAGCATGCCACTGCCCACACTGTAACCTATGCACTGAAACACAATCGTGGAGCAAAACACTTTCCCTTACAATGGCCAGTGCCCCAGTGTGTAACTGCCATTCTGTGGGCATCTAACATAATTACAGGGGTTTGTGGGTTTGTATGTTATCGGGGCTAGATAAATCCGTCATTACTGTTCATATATACACTGTTGACACATAACCCTATTCCTGAGTAGAACTACAACTGTATTATCTTTTCTGTACCAGTCTATAATTAGTTTTCCCCTTGTTACAAAATGGGCATATGTTTCATGGAAGAGAGGAAGAAGGAACAGAAACAGATTACTTCAAACCTTAACCCTGTCCTATTTCTCTGAGATAGTTTTATAGCAAGCAAAGATAAGAAGAGAGCTACAGGGAAGGACTTTATAATGTGTCTCCATATCAGGGAGTATGTGGGGAGTTCAGAGGCAGAGTGAAATGAAGAGCCAGGGGTTTACAGCTTCAAATCATAGCTTTCCCAAGCACTGTTTCTGCTTTACAATTGTGAAGATGTTAGAGGGGCTGGAATTAGTTTTTACAGTGTATATTCATAAACGCTCTTACAGTATATGTGTTCAATGAGCACAGCTAATAATTATATAAATAATCCCAAGTAACAACATCATCTCTAGTGGCTTCTGTCCAATATGATAGGTTATGAGTGAAGGGGTATATGCCAGCATCCATAAAACATAAGAGGTCACATTTAATTGCAAGAAAGGGAAGAGATGAGACAAGACTAATTATCATTATAGCCTGTTGGCTATATTTTATTTAGCTTCAACACTAGGCCAGTAGGCATGTGAAGTGTAGGAAATGTACTTCTTGGAAGGGCCAATGGCCAAAGTGACAGTAATATACTAAAATTCTGTATTTATTCTTCATGCACTTTGTTCTCCTGGGACAAAATACAAGAGATGGGTATACTGCTATAATTCCACATACACTTATTTAGCATCTTTCTTGCTCTTTTTTTTTCTTGTTTTTTCTCCTTTCTGTATTCAGGCTGCAAAACTAGTGACCTGGTTTATGGCTACACAGGCGGGAGGGAAGACAAGGCTAAATGAGAGAAAAGATAGAAGGGTAAGGAAAAAAAACTGAAAAATAAATTGAGTGAAAAACCCAAGAACAGAGAAGAGGGCAGGAGAGTGGTGTCAGGGGAGCTGAGAGGCTAGTGCCATGCTATTGAGCGCCTGGAAGAGCACAGTCTCTGATTTCTTCCTCTTCTGCTTTTTTCCCTTTCAAAGAGCACTTGAAAGCTCTTCTGAGGTATTGAGCAGGTGGGAGTGTATGCTGAGCCGAGAATGGGCAGGGCTGTGTAATGCAGCTCCCTTTTTCTGTATCCAGTGCACAGAAGTGGAGGACTCAGAGGTCCAAAGGCCCAGTGGCCCAGAGCTCCAGCCAAGCGTCTCTGAGGAGCCTTCAGCCGGGCAGAGGTGGAAATTGGAGGTGTGAGGCTGGGCACCTAGGATGAAGGCTAAGTACAAAGGCTGCCTAAAAAGTATCCACACTTGGAAAAAGGAGAGCAACTCGATACATATTTCAAGAGATATACTTTGACACTCTTTGACTGTTTTTAACCAAAGCTGCACAACATATGACATTGTCATTTACACCTCTCATACCAACTCAGCAACCCACTATAGGTTCTCTTTACCTTACTTCTCTCTAGATGCTTAGCACCTAAAACTCAACCGTTACTTAAGTGCAATTATGTAAAAAGGATGACGCCTGTATTGCCACTATTTATTGTATGCTACATGCTAAGGATGCTACAGTATACATTAACACATGCTATGGTAATGACCATCCTTAACATGACTCATTATGACACTTGAGCTCTTATTGAGACCTGCATAACACTGCTAAATTGAATCAGGCTAGAAGGCAGTATTGATGCAGTCCAGATTTTTTAAAGTTTGCACTTTAATATAATTGATCAAAACAGCAACCAGCCTTTGAACGCTTGGTCCTCTGGGAGTAACTTCAAACAGTATCAATTATAGAAATCGGCTCGGAGGAGTTGAGTCAATTCCCTATCAATAAAGTATTCAGCAGCAATCACCAAGAGATTAGGGGAAAGATGAGCCAAGTGCATACCCACAGGATTGTCTAAATCTACTGCATGGTGGATGCTACAGTAAACTAAGGAGATTCAGATGATCAAACAGGAGGTATTTCAAACAAACCTTGCATACGGCTATAGTAGAAGAAGCTGTTCATATAGTGTTAACCTCTGGAGAACGGATCTTGTGTCTTGACTCTAACGTGAACTGAGACAAAAGCTCTGTATTTTTATTATATTTTACAATTACCCCGATCTGTACCTATTGCTGTGTTACAGGTAGAGATGTTACAGATTAATCATTAATTGATTAACGAAAAATAATAATTTAATGAAAATGCAGAATACAAGGACATTTGGTAAAACTGACCATTAGCGTCCAGTAATGTTCTGTAGTTGCTTTAGTACCTGGTTTCCCTACTATGCAGTTCTGTTCAATGAGATCCAGTTACACATGTTTGCTGATTGCCTCAGATTACTAAACAGACACACCTCATACCACAAACGTGGTAGGCAGTACTAATATAAACCAATATCAATTATGCACAGCATTTCATCGTTGTGAACTATTGCGGTTGGACAGGATTCTGCAACAGCACAAACTAAACAGCTTTGCTTTATCAGACAGACCAGTGGAGTGAAACAGGAGACAGGGAGCAAGCCCAAATCTGCAACATTTTCAGAAACAAGCCTTAAAATCTACAACCTGTGACAGCCAATATTTATAAAATGAGCTCAAAATCACTTATAACTCAAAGAAAGCACATTCCGTGACAGCTACTGGGAAGCTTGTGGTACACTAGGTGCCATAGAAAACAAGTACTGTCATGTTATCAGAATTTTGGAATCACCTTGGTATTGGAGTATAATGGAAATGTATATTCAATTGATTTCAAACAAGTACAAACACAATCAATATGAAGAGGAAATCATTGCAGATGTTAGACGAACAATAGCAACAACCTCCTTTAAGTTTTTAACATTTTCCAATTGTTCTCCCAATCATAAAAAGTAAACACTGGGACACTTTACTCTGTGCAAAAACGTTGAATAGGAGGGATTCAGGTGAAAGATTAAAAAAAAATAAAAATCAACCCCATATATAACATTTTATTTTGTATCCTACATTAATAATTAAATTTTGTTTAGTGTGTGATAATCAGTTTTCTTTTCTTCTCAAGACTTTATACTAATATGATTTGCAACCAGGAATGATTGCTGAATGGTGAATTTCATTTCATCGTTTGCATCATTACCACTAAATATTAAAAACAGTAAAACATTATGATAAATTTTAGTTTGTAACTAACTACTTAAGTCAGTAATTCTTCCGTCTACACTTGCCTCTCACATATACCCATAATAACAACACAAAAACTAAAATACATGCTTGCAGATTACTCTACAACATTAGCACTACACCATATGGATATATTGACGGAAGCGCACCATATCAGTGACACCTTCAATCTTTACAGGCCCTTCTCCCTGAAAGCCTCTGTTGTGACACAATTATTACAAATTGATTGCAAAATAGCTAACAATCATGATTAAATCATTAAATTCTTGTCTACGCTTCAGAGAATGGGGAGAAAATTAACTTCCCACCAACCTCATTTTTTTCCGAACACGGAATAATGATTTTCTGCCAGTCTAATTACAAAGCCAACATCTGATCAAGCCCGCATCCAGAGGGGATTATCACATGCACCAGTATTAGACCTCATTACCAGCCTGAGTGCAGAATTATTACATCTTGTAATTGGATGGTGAGATTTATATACAGATCAGGCCTGTTTCTGTAAGATTGTAATTACAGGCTTCGTTGGTTAGCTACTTATCACTCAGCAGTAGAGTGCAGGAAATCGGTGCGTGGGAGAGCATTTCATTAACCCTTCACCCTGTCAAACAGGGGAAACAGTGTACCTTCCATGTCTGTTTTAGGGACAGTGGCATCATTCACACATCTAACAATTTATCACACCCTCCTTTGCCCTATACCAGGTCAGAAGCAGTCACTTTTGTGAACTCTTCAATGAACAATCCAATGAAATTTGCCTGAATGAACCATCAATGTTTATTGTCAACCGAGCTCCATTTTCTCATTGCTCAAAGAGGTGTCAAGTAGCATGTTGCTTCAGAATTAGCTGGCTAGAGTTAACACATCAAAAGCTGCATCTTAGAAAAGGTTTGTATCTGTGTGGGCATACTGACATTTGTGTATCCATCCATTTGTCTTCAACCATGTATACAACTACGAGATCACAGCAGCTTTCACTTCACCCTATGTGCAAAGCGTATTTGCCTTTAACTCATGCAAACTATTAAACAAACTAGTAGGCCTCTATTAATTGATCAGGTCCATGACTGATAAACTGGGCCAAAAAAACCCAGTTGCAATAGAGAGGCTTCTGTAGTCATCATCATCGTCATTCCTGCTCACAACTCAAGCAATGGCTGCTCAATTTACAAACAGGTCACTCACAATAAACCAAAAGTAAATCTACTCTGACAACGTCAACCTCTGACACCTTTAACATATGGTAATAAATTGAAAACAGGACTGAGGCGAATCCTGAGGCAAATGAAATGCAAGATGACAGGGGGAGGAAAAACAAGAAACGTGTGCTATAACATGAAGCTGATGGAACACAACTCATTTGCTGTTCGCCATCCTGCAACTCAGCAAGAAACACCTTGAGCCACGAGTCAGGGTGACACTGGCGAGGAAGAAAAGAAAGGCATCAGCACCTCTTCGCAGTTAACAAACATACAACTTACTTTTTCTCTGCATATCACTGCGCCCTCCCCTGTAACAATCAATACAGGCCTACATTTTATGAGACAAGGAGTTAACTTGTTCAATTATGCCACAGACAGCTCTATTCTTTTGTAACAAGTAATCTGGGTAGTGAAATCAATACTGACAGGCTCACAGCACGCTAGCTAATTTCATATTACCTCCAGCCAATGGCAGAGCAGCTCGTAATGGAGCTGTAGTTCCACTTCATTATAAGAAAAGAGGGGGGATCAATACTAGCAAAGGCGCACGCACACACACACACTCACACATCAACAAACACATACAGACGTCGCAAAAAGGTCTGATTTTCCACACACCAGTACAAACACATATGGGCAAAGAGGGCAATTCTGCTGCTTCACAGCCCCAAGGGGCTACATGGAGCTGTCTGATGCGAGGCAGATAGGGTGGAGGGGCGAGTGGGGGATACTAGGGTCATGACCCACCCAAAATAAATTACACTTCCAATCATAAGCAAACACACGCATGCTCGCACACACGCAAACGTCTCTCTTCTTCAAACTGCTAAGCAATCACGAGGGAAATATTAACATTTTTATGCACCGATCTACCTCTAAGCACACAAAAATACACACACGCACGACTTGACTTGTTCACAACAAGGTCGCGATCTGATTCAGAGGTTGACTACTGAGAAGGAAAGAGAAAAAGCATGAGAGAGAAAAAATAAAGAGGGTAACCTTCAGATGGCAGATCAAGTCTTTGACCTCTGCAGTTAATTACAAATTAAACTCCATATCTTCTTTTGTAAAAAAAAAAAAAAAAAAACTCTATTCTTTTTTCCCATTATTGTTATCACTCTGTAGGATTAGCTGGGGACTAAGGGGATGATGTTGTCTAAGCCGATGTCAACTGTACAATTACTCAACTCATCCATCCCTTTCCAAGAAAAATAAGACACTGTAGATTAAGATAAGCCGTCTTGAGAAAGAATGGCGATGTAAAGCCTTTGACAATTACTAAGTACACATGGAACAGGGTGATGATTGCTCTTGGTAAACAAACTAAATGCTCATTAGACTTAACTCTGACGTTCCTTTTTTCATAACTTCCCATTATGCAATTTGGATTTATTGCACTCATTAATAATCTTTACCAGGTTAGGTCACAAATACAATGACAGCAGCATCATTTAGCTGTACTAAAAGGAACCCAAAGAACTGACGGCTACGTGTGAACACATCAACCATGTTAGGCGAGAACACAATTAAATGCATTTTAATCTAAATATCCCTCAATATGCTTTATTTTTCTCCTTTAATTTCCTTGCCACTATTCCATATGGAGATCCAGTTAGCGAGAAGACAGGCATTATGAGCCCGACAGAGTTGTACAACACTAGGGCTCATCATTAATCAGCCACTAACAGGATAGCAATGTCTCACCAACAGGCCACACAGGCCTGTAACGAATGCCTGGAATTACTTATAATATTTACACAGCGAACACAGCATGCATCACATGCTGAAATATTTTAATTTCATTGTTTGAAGGTGTTTCACGTGTGGATTATTGTCCCAAACTTGTATTTAACTACAAACATTAATAGCAGACATGTTCTCAGTTGTACTGTATTTTAGTATTCTCACATAAAATATAGGCAGAGGAGGCAAATCTACACATAATCATTACTCAATTCAGAGTACCATTATTTACTGTAAAAAATAAAAGACTGATTGATAATGTTGATAAATAAAAGTGAAAACGTACAGACTCTGAAATGTAGTTAAATAATAAAAGTTAAAGTTGCCCTTTGAAGAAATAGCATTGTGCAAAGCTGAGCGAACCTGACGTCATCTTAATGACATACTTTATTGATCCCCTTGGGGAAACTGTTTTTGAACGGGTGCAAGACTACGCTACTAGGGAGTTTGGGTGTCTTGTCCAAAGACACCACCACATGTAGCCAGAAGGAACTGGAAATCATACCACTGGGTCCTGCGTGGTGTTCACTGTAGCTAACGGTAGACATTACTGAAAACGACCAGCATCCTAAGGAGTCAAAAAAAAAAAAAAATATATATATATATATATATATATATAAGCATTTAATGCTCTTAGCTGTCTGAAACTCAGTTCTTCTTCTCTTGATAGATAAGTCTCAGTCAGCTTTAGCTGACAAAACAGGACAGCCGCCACGGAACAACTTTTGCTGCTGCATGCACACAGCTCCACAGTGAGCTACACGGATGACTTTATTTTTCCTTTCCTGTCAACAAGGTGCATACATCTTTATAACAGCTCCACAGGCTGTCAGCAAACAACTCAGTTAACAGTTAATATAAATTTAAATTATAAAATTACTAATGGTTACAGAGCATGTAACCTAACAGTAATGTTAAGTGCAGCTGGGAACCTTTGTTGCATGTATCCCAAATTTCCTGTTTGCCGGTCCACTATCCAACTATCAAATACTAAAATGCCAAAAATAAAATTACTGATTACTGAGCAATTAATCAGTTAACCACTCAATAATGGGATACAAAAGTACATGTCTACAAGTTAAAAATGTATGTGCTTTTAGTGATATTTATAAATCAATATTGATTGAATTATTCTAGTCACCATAAACCATAAAGCACCTGTTATAGGACTACTGTATCGCCATGTGAGTGAGACAGAGATTGATAAACAGAGACAGGCATAGCAGGTGTTTAGGGACTGAAGATTCTGTCTCAGTCTCTCCCATTTTCACCTCCCATTAACTGATTAGCCTCCCATTTCTTCCCCATCAGTGCAGTGACCTGGATTTCGGTAGGATAGCGATGGTCATCCAGGGCGGGATCTGGTGAGAGGGGCCAAATCATTTGGGGATGGCGGAACCATAAATCAGCAGCAGCGGGAGATAAGAGTGAGTGGGGATTTATAAAGATGTTGTGCTCAGCCAGCCCACTTGTGGACACTGTGATGAATTCACAAGCACATTGCCAAGGCAAACTACTTCATTATACCATGGCCCAGTGGCCATTAATCTCCCTGGGAGGCCAGCATCCTGGGGGATCGCCAGACCAGAGAATTTATTCAGGCCTGAAGGTACCCATTTCATTAGCCATTCAATCTGTTCATTCCCCTCTCTCTTCTTAATCTTTCTCTCTCTCAACTGGCTATTTCCATAGTTTATATCATCTAATATACAGTAGCTTAGCTTCTCTTTTAATTTCTGTGTGTTGCCATTAATTTAATAAATTGCATATTCACACAACATTCTTCCAAATTGAATTGCATTCATTTAATAGAATTTTTTTACATATACAGTAGATTGGTGTTGGCTTCAGCTGTAATAACACAACACACGTTGTAACACACGCATCTGTGTTCATAGACATCATCAAAGACCTACAGTACAATGCTTTGTGTAGTGTAAATTTGTTATGGTTCCTATAGTAAGTGCAGTTATATAAAAAACACTGGGGTCCAACAGACAACCATTCAACCCTTATGACAAGGAGGAAAGGCAGAGTAAAGAGAGAGAGAGAGAAGAAATTCCCAGAGGTAAACTCTCAACTGCTGGCTACTTCAGTTCTTTAATGGTGTCATTACTGGGGGCAAGTGCTGCTGGCCCAACATGTTATGGGAGGACCAACATGCAGTGATTACTTATTAATGTTCAGACTCCTTATTCTGCACATACATATAGAAAACAAATATGCTACTACCTCAGTCTATTAGCAGTGCTTCCCCTGCAATAGTGCAGCCCACCATACCAACAAGACCCCCACCATCCCGTACATGTGTATGTGTTAATGTGTTTTATTTAATACTGTCTGGTATACACTAATTTGGACAAAGTTATTTGTGTTTGGGAGTCTGTCAGTTGCCTCACTCTGAGTCTTGTGCTTATATATATATATATATATATATATATATATGCAATTCATCAACCAGGCTCTGTTCCCCTGGACCCCTTCCACTTGAAACACCTAATGGGCTAAATAAAAAATGCTGGCTTGCTTACTGTTTGAGTGTTAACAGTAATGGCACCAGCCGCTAGCTCAGAGTCCCTCAGCAGCAGAAGACCTTAAAGCAAATCATTTGCTTCCGCACAGGACACCACACTGTAGCCATTTGCCAAGCAGATTATGGCCCTTTAGGCACCAGTCAGCCCTGAATTGACTCCAGGGCTCACTTACTGTCTGTAAAACTCCTAAGAGGGAAATATTGGGACTGGGACAGAGAGGAATGGAGACTGACATTCATGACAAAACCTAAATCGGTAAATATGACTGGTAACAATTTATCAACTACCAATGCACAGGATGAAAATGACATCAGCCACACATCATTTCCAAACATGTAGGTGTTTTAAGTAAGTTGTGATAAGGGTGCAGCATGTGTCACAGCTAACTGAGATCAAAATATGTGATGCAAGCACAATGACAGGAATGGCACAGTAAGAGATGTTGCTTACCTGGATGGCATGTTGCAGATTTGAGTTTACCCAAACTTATGTAAACAAGTGTCATCTTGCAGTTGTTAGCTCGTCGTAGTTGTGACTCCTTCTTTTAACATCAGGTTCTTAACTAAGCAAACAGAATGTCACAAACCTCATAAAGTTATTTCAGTGGGGTAAAGTTGGTCTGTGAAATGATTAAAGTTTGGATACAACTTCTAGTCCCATTAAATATGGATAATTAAAACTGACTTCTGGTCTGTATGCATAAAATAAGCTGCCTAGAAGCCCTAACAAAGAAATAGATAAACAGACTATAGAATATAGGTACTGTTACTGTTGACTCATACCCATGGCCTTCTCATATATCCATTAACCCCCATAACCCCAGAACTCCATCACTATTTAGTCTTGACTGCAGTCAACATCATGGCGGTGAGTTGGTCTTTCCTGACTCCCAACACTATCCTAAATCTACCTCACCACTGTGTCTCTAAAGCACCAATACCATATAAAACATGCGTATTACAGGATTACATTATTACATTAGGATATGGAAAATGTTCTACATGCTACTAAGAGCGGACACAGTTTCTTCCCTGATGAAACACTGTAACTACATAGACAGCGTTTATACGTGCTGTCATCAGTCTATTCGGAGCCGTCGTCATGGGTTTGAAGCTTATTATGATAACACATTAACATACCAGACTTTAATTCAAACATCTTTCCTGACAAAAAATAATCAATAACATCTTTCCCTAGACCTTTCCTCTGTTTTTCTATGTAAGCTCAGAATGTTCTGACTCAACTTTACACCCAAGAATTTACTCAGAGCAGGCTGCAGTAAAACCCCAGAGAAAGCAAGCAGACACCATTGTTTGATCCATAGTGCCATCTCCTCACTGAAGTGAGGACAGAAATGTCAAATTCCCCTAAAATGACTTATGAACATCAATCAACATCAACATGGTCCCCACCCCTCCAGTGTGACAGTAAAAGCCATATTGATTTTCACCCAGATTAAGGATACTGTTGGGAGCAATTTAAACATACAAGCCTAAGTGTCCAGGCCCAGTCATGAGTGATGTCTTTCAGCATGTATAATCATACTGGTGCAGTGTATTTTGCAGGAGTAGGAGTCTGGAAGATTAATATTTTAAATATGGTAAAGAATTCAGATAGATAGACAGACAGATAGACAGACAGATAGATTGATAGTCATGTCAACTGATCAACTGATTGATAGATTGATTAGATTTTTAATAAGCAAAATATTTTTCTACTTGCAGATAGATTTTTAAAACAAATGAATCATTACAGTAGTTACAGGAGAGGGCAGGAGAAAAATCAGTGATAAATACCCCCTCTTTTTTTTTGTTTTACCTCACAATATCCAAAGTCACAGAGAAGACAGCCAACCTTAGCTATGAACTATTGTATTGTATAATGTATTTAGGTACACACCTGTTTTCCCAACATGTCTGCAAGGTCTTTTATGTTGGATGGCTATCTTCATGATTCATCCAGTGATTCATGATTCAACATATGTCCAGAGCAGTAGTAGGCTACCCTAGAGTTATTGCTATTTATTACCATTTTATGTGTTTTATAAATCTAATATATAACTATCCATCTATAGAAAATAAAATTAATTAATAGCCATATCAGTGCATATGACTTAAATCAACAAATTAGCATATTATGCTTTCACTTCAGCTGTATTTCCTTCCACGTTTGAGGTTATTGCTAGCACTATACTAACCATTATTCAACTCCGTCATATTAATGCTATCAAGGCAGATGCTTATAGGCACCTACAGATGTGCAAGTAAATCCATGTTCACATAGACATCCATTCAGTCTATCCAGATTTTCCTTCCCCCAGCTGAGCAGCAGTGCTGAGGCCATGGATCCTGATGGCACTGATGATGCTTCACGCAGCCCTCAGGTCTCTGAAGGTTAAATTCCTGACCTCTGTGGTCTCCTAGTTGAGGGCTGTCTATTCATACATATTTTGTCCTGTAAAGCTTGTATCTACTGGAAAGGATTAATGTTGTCACTAAAAATACTACCAGAAAAAGTTTGGTGAAATACAGTACTTCTATACTAGCTTGTTGTCTTGGTGATGTCACCATGTATCTCTACAACTTTAACATCACCTGGTTTGGACCACTTGTCTGTGTGTAGCACTTGTACCCAAATCTAATCCTAAGCAATTTGGAGGTGATATTGCATTGGTTTTACTATTTATGTGACTTAATGCACGTTTGTACAGTAAATGCACTTTTCTGCACAATGTATTTGATTGATCACACTTTTATCCTATACAAATTCCATTCACAGCTCTGTACCCACACGTAATATGTGTACATATGTATTTGAAGTACATCAGTCCACTTCTAACTCAAGCATATTATGTCGAGCCATCTTTACATAATATCAACTTGGCAAATTAGTAAAGATAAAAAAATGGAAACAGAGAAAAATCAGGGGATAAGATGGAGGACACAAAGCTAGAAAGAAGAATGATACCTATTGCTAAGATACAAAAAAATACTGTGAGGCAGCTGGAGAGAAATTAAACAGCATCATATTTGGTGTTGTAGAACAATTAAAGCCTAAGTGAGACCTAAACAAGCATGCACTTGAACTTGGCTAAATGTCACTCTTGAACATGTGAAAGGTGCTGGGAAAAACAAGCTATTAGAGCCAGTTCGAGTTAACAAAATAGGACTCCAGCAGGAACAAGTAACACTGAAGGTTTGGATGGGTAGGTAGGCGTCTTTGAAGTGGCTCGGAGAATTCCCCTGACACTTCTGAGATATTTATTTGAATAATGTGCAGATTCACACCCGAGCGAGCAGAGATCTGTACGGTAGGTGGGAAGATGACAGGGTTTAATTTTCAACTCTACTGAGAGGAGTAGTGAGAGTGAGCGAGAGAGGGAGACAGAAAAGGGAAACAAGGGAATTAAAATGAGAGAAAGACTAGGGGAGAGAAATAAAGAGCTAGACATGAGATTTGAAAGGCAGATAGAGGTGTATCAAGTTCCCTAAAAACATTTTGACATTTTAAACCTACAGCCATTTGCAGGCAGTAAATAAAGGGAAGGAAATCAATAGTAGTCAGTGATAAGGGGATAAAGCAGCTAAATATAAAATACAGCCTAACAAAATGGTATGGATTTCCAATGGGGCCACGTGACACAAGCTGCTTTGAAATGCAAATAGTAACTTATGCACATTGTCCTTCTCATGCCTGGCCACCTATTGATCCACTAAAACAAATTCTATTGATCATTGAATATTTAATGGTGATAATTAAATCTCTCATGGAGGTACTTACACCCCATTTCCAGTTTTCATCGTCTTACTCAGGAGACCTGCCATTGACTCACTGAAGCTACAGGACGGCGCAGTGAAGCATTTCAACAGCACACAGCAAATTGCAGTAAAACTACATACAATACTGAGTTCATGTTGGTAATGTTGCGCAGGCTGTTTACTGTAAATTTGTGTGTTTCTCAGATAAGAAGATACAAGTCTAAAAATGAGAAGTGAAAATCACCTGGCGTGTGTTCTAAATTAAAAGTGAAGGTAAATGTGACAGCTATCTGTTGCTTATAGCTAACTAGCCAGGTTTAATCCATATGGCCTCAAGGATTTAGAACTAGTGTTACAGGTTGACGAGAAACTGCAGAGTTAACCTAAAGTCTAGTCAGAGCAGTGACTCAATTCCATTATATCTTATTTGTATAGCACCCAATCACAAAGTATGTTATTTATTTATTTTATTTATTTGTCATTTTGCATTGTAAAGTTTAAGACCTTACAAAATATTAGTGTACACAGAATTATGAAAAAACACTCACAACCCCACTTAGCAAGCACTTGGCGACAGTAGAGAGGAAAAACTCCCTTCAATAGATCAAACCTCCAGCAGAACCAGGCTCAGGGTGGATGGCCATTTGCCTCGACGGGTTGGGGTGACTGGAAGGAGGAGAGAGAAAAGAACAACAGGCAATAAACATCAACAACAAGCAGAAAATCACTGGGCAGGTTGGTATGACCAGTAACTACACTATGGAAAGGTACTCCAAAGCCGAGGTGTGAAGGACCAAGCAGGCAGGCAAGGGGAAACACAGGTGGATTTACAAAAAAAAATGTTTATTTACCTAAAAATGTGAAAGGAAATTCACACAAAATATTTAAGAGTTCTCAGGGCCCCTAAAAGAGTTCAACAAAAGAAACTAAACTAAGTTAACTAAACAAACTCTACTCCAAATGAATAAACTGAACAAAAACTAGACCTCCGGAAATGAACACACAAGGGAACACATATAATGGCTGATCAGACAATTTGACACACAGGGGCTAACTACAAACACATACTACTAACAAAACTTCAAAACAGCTAAACATCACAGTCAGTCTTTTTAATTTTAAATAATTAAACAATTAATCAAAAATAACTCCATCGAAAAGGACTAATGTTGACACATATTAACATAGTCCACAACATGCCAATCTAAATTCCCCCTAACAGGTGGTAGACTATGGTACAGTCCAATGAGCCACTTCCTGTATAAAACAGGTCTGTTTTCAGGGCTGCCTCCTTTACCTGAGAAGACGACCAGCAGCAGCAGCAACTAGCTTTGGCAACCTCAGCATTGGTAACGCAATAAAATATACATTAACACAAGCAAGACTTTTAAACAAACGTAAATATGACAGTTCAGAAGATAACTAAATGTGCGCGCTACAAATAGAAACTGATGTACTGGCAACCAAACTAAATACATTATGGGTGTTTCCTTTCTTTAACATTCTAAATGTATAAACTTAATATGTTGGTTAAAGTATATATATATATATATATATCTAAACCAATGCATGAGGATTACCCACAATTCAATTGTGTGGCTGCAGAAAAGTTCAGAGAGGAGGAAACAAACTCAGAATTCCAGTTTTATTTGTGGGGTTGCCAGATGTGAACTGCTCATCAACTAAACCATCTCTGTTCTAAAACACTGTAAGTGATTGTATCAAGCCTTGTTAGTCCTAGACCAATACAGTGATTACCAATGATACTTGGCTACAATGGCTGCAGATGCTGTGCAGAGATGGAGGGCAGGTGACTAAACATACTCGTTTCTTCCTTCATATGTTTGCATAAGGTAGACACAAGCAATTGCAGCCCAGGTGATATGTATAGACACGGAATTTATATCACTCATCTCGTTTGACTGTGACTTTGAGGGCGGGCATAATACCAAAAACGTTAGGTAGCTGCTCTCAGCTCTCAAGACCCACAATTTAAAAATGCCCTTACACGTGAGAGAAGAATAATCGTCTTAATGGAGCGACACAATTTATGACACGAAGAGACTGGCAAACAGGAAGGGGTTGCTGTCACGATAGTATTAGAGGGCAGTTCTCACTGCATGGGCCAGTGTTAAACAAAGTGCCAATCAATAGCCCTTTTATTAGTGACCGCAATCAATGTACCAGTGACTGAGTGAGCCAATTAACAATATCGACCACCTAGACAGAAGAAAGAGAAGAAGCTAAGGGGATGAGGCGCAGGAGAGAGACGGCAAAGAAAATATTGGAGACGATAGCAGAGGATGAGCTGAGGGTGTTTTCCTCTGGTCTTGTTTTCCTTCTCATCTGTAGGGAAGGGGCATCTGTGGAGGCAGAGGAACAGATTCCCACCAAGTGAGAGGCCCCGGGGGTCTCTGGCTGAGGACACTCTGACAGAAAGCAGAGGCCGCTTATCTTCCAGAGGGAAGTGAGTGTGTCTGTATATATGCATGGCAGTAATGGGGGGTGGAGTTGAGGGGAAGTTTGCAGCCCACCTCCCACACACTACCAATTCATGCACATGATCTACTAGAGCTGTGGAGCTGTACTGGGAACGGGGCACCGCTCATCTTCTCACTGCTGGTTCTGAATAGTAATGAGGTCACAGGGCTGTAAGGTCTCTGTGCACACTCAATGTCACCTTTCTCCCAAAGAGGCTGATCAGTTTGGGATTGTGTGTGTTTCTGTGTGTGTCTGTGTATTTTAGGCTTAGGGAAATGCATTACATAATTTCCAGTGATCACTATATAATTCTAAAACTGTCAATGCTATATTGGATATGTCTGAGCTAAACACTGCTGATAATGATCCATTTAAGACAATGTCCAGATAACTATAATTACTACTGTATCTCTAAAACAAGAGCTTTTCACAAGCAGACCTGTTATCAGCTTTGTGACAGTGACAGCTTTGGTTATTGATGTATAACCTTTCCAATTTTGTGTATTTTATTTATTTTACTACTGTTTGTCCTGTAACAAAGGGAAAAAAGTAAATATTTATTTAATGGCTGCATATTTTAAAAAAGCACTTGCTTTTCTTTCAAATTATATATAGTATAGTATAGTATAGTACACCAACATAAAACTCAACCTATAAGGCAGCCGATCAAAACAAAATAATAGGCAGCAAAACCACAATCCACACTATTCTGTATTTTACTTCCCCCCACCCTACCACCACACCCACCCCCTATCATTGAAAGAAGTCAGGAGGATATCTGCTTCATGTCAGCCGGCAGTGTAGCACTTGGCTATGGGTTATCATGCTCCATGTATCAGTCTGTGGTTGGAACATGGACTTCTCCTTCCTTAAGGAAATGCTCTGGACCAGTGTGTCGACAGCTTGAGAAGGGGAAGTGCTGGACAGACCTGAGAGAGGTGGAAGGAAGAGGACGAGGATGGAGGATGAGTAGGGGAAAGACAATAGGAAATGACAGTGCATGTGAAGCGATAAGCCCCTGGCAAGGACCCCCACACCCTGGGGGAGGACTGGGGGCTACAAGACTTCAGCCTCAGTGCTCAGTCTAACCACTGTCCCTCATGACCCTGTCCAGGCATCTTATTGCACAGGCTGTAGATCATATTATATGAGCTACTGTTTTGCTGAAAGTTTGCATACAATATGCAGTGAAATTACTAATATGAAATATATATATATATATATATATTAGATTGCATATTTCAAATGCAAAAAAAATGTATTAAAAATTAATATAAAAAAGGGACAAATAAACAAACCATGTATTAAAAACGTTTACATAAAAAACAAAACGGTATTTATTTAAGATGCAATACTTAGACACAACAAACACTTAGGTACAAAGTGTTTGTATGTATGTACGTATACTCTTTGTACTCCATATGACACTGTCATAGTATGCAATATATTATTATTTGTGTATTTATATGATGTGGAATCTTGGAAGAACATGTTTTGCAATAACATGTTTAGAAAAATCTAATGTTATCAAATCTGAATAAAAAGGCCAAAACATATGTAAAAGTGAAAATACTTAATTCTAACTATTCTACAAAAACTAATAACGAAAAGTACATGAGTACACATAACCTTAATTAGGATGTAGGAGCTGTTAACAAAGAGCTGTATGACTTTTTAATGCTAGCATCATGAAAAGAGAAAAGTTGAAAAAAAAATGTGTTCCCGTGTGTTTAAAAATCCATTAATACATCAGAATCAGCTCAATTAAATTAGTTCAGTAAAACTTAAAATTGTGCTGGTCCGTGTTTGCACATTTCCTTTACTTTATATTGCATCCCATTCTATTATCTTTACGCATTAACACTTAAACCACAGTGTGTTTACATACAGTAAAATGTTAATCTAGACATTGACTCATTCTGGATAACATTAATGCTGCTAAGACGCACACACACAAACACACGCACAGAATACAGTATAATTTGCGAGTTGGCCACCACACAGTCTATACTTGTAACAGAAGAGGCTGGATGTAAATGCAGACAAGGCATTAAATAAAAACAGCAGTCAATTCAGAGAGAGAAAGAGAACAGAAAAAAAGAAAGATGGGGGGAGAAAGGTAGAGAAAAGGAGAGGACTGTATGTGAATGTAGCCGGACTGTAGTCTGTAAGTACACAGCCGTAAGTTTATGATGAGGGAGCTTCAAATGAAACAGAGTCAAACGAGCCCCAAAGCCAGAACTAAGTGAGCAGATTAGAGGACCACACAGTGGTATCACTCTCACACTGCATTCGCTCTCCTACTAGTAAAGGTCAAGCACATACTACATCCACACAGTCTGCAGTGTACACACAGATACACTGATCTGCAGCCACATGCAATGTAATGTGACAAAATACCAGAGTAAAAAGAATTGTGTGAAATGTGAAATGCAAACAGTTGTCTCTAACTCATAGGCAACAGCAGTGTTGCATGTAAGCTTCTTGTTTTAAATTTCATTTTAGTGTAAAGTGTCATTTTTTTAGTTAAACAATTTACTGAATGAAGATTTTGGTAAATCCCATTATGAAGAACAGCTTGTCCTATCAGTGCAATTTTAGTACAGTAGCAGCCAACACCAGTGGCAGTCTGCTTTCCACAGAGTGAAAGGGCAATGTGAATTGTAATGATAATTTAAAAGGTGGTGGATATAGCATCTGAGAACTCACTGACCGCTGATGGTAGTAAATAAATACCTCAGTTACACAGCACTTCAATTACGTTATATTTTAATCAACTAAATCTATACCTGCTGACATTCTGATGGGAGCAACATCTTGTCCTGTCAGTAAAATGATAACATTAGCTGATGTTAGTGTCCATCGGGAGGGTGGGGGGGGGCGAGAGCTGTCAAGGATCAAATTAGATGATATCTGATAACTATCAGCTGTCATAAATGATTTACCAGAAGTTTATCAGCGCTGTCAGGCGAGCAGCATCAATAAAGACAAATTGAATGAAATGATTAAAAGGATAAAAAAAAACAAACAAAAAAAAGGGATCTCAGCTACTGTGAACTAGATACAGCTGAAATTTAGTTTTTTTATTTACTTGTCGTCAATTAAAATAGTGATTGTGGATCGCACAGTTGACGCATGATGGAAGGCAGCACTTTCTCACTGCTCATTACTGATTTGATCTACTTAATTCATAAATGATAATTTGTTATACAGTAACGTATGAAATCCAATGTCTAATTTATTCTAATAACTCATTTTGTAGTACTCATTAGATGTACAGTTTTCACCGTAGTGATTACTACTACCTCCTATATGATATAATAACTCTTAAAGGAGTATTTGACCCTCTCAGTCCTGGTTCAGACATTAGATCTGAGCTATTTCTGTGAAAATTTGAGGATAATTTAAACTCTCAGCTGAAGGATGAGTGCACGGATGTGCACGTGTTTCCCTTATTTCAGTAATCTAACGTGCGTTCTTTATGATACAAGTAAATTATACTATTATTTGCTCTCATTTTGGCTGCTCCTAGGTAAAACATCTGCTGTTACTGATGTGCACTTCAGTCTCTGTGTGTTTTTCCCGTTTTTAGCCTAAAGGTAACATTGTATATTTACTCTCAACACCTTGGGGTGACACTGCTGTGCTTGCCGCATGGAATTTAAGCCGTGCTTCCAACCATAGAGCTGTTTTCCAGCCTCCTCAGACACCGCCTGTGTCGATTTGTTTTCCCACTAGCAGAGTAAACACAACACTTCTTGAAGGACCCTCATTCACCATATATTTAAAAGGATGGCTGTTACCACCAGTTTCCCCTTTTGTACACCACTTTTCTCTTCATATTTCACCCCTTATTGTTCTCAGAATAAATAGAAGGCACATCTACACTGTAGATATTTCAGCCTCAAAATGGAAAACATCTTGAACTGAAAAAAACAGTCTGAGTCTCACTCTGAAAATGAGACAAGTTGTATTTCAAGGTTTCTCCCCCCTTATTTAGAGGCATCTGTGTTACTCCAGGGGGGCTTTGTGGTGATCCACTCCAGTTCTCTTGCTTTCTTCAAAGTAATCTTGACAATCTGCAAGTTAGAAATTAGCCACAAAAGTGTTTTTTGATGATGTATTGGGCATAAGGCCAAGGTCAGGGTTCACTCAGCAAACGGTGTATTAAACAAGTTTACATAAACCAGTGAAGAGACCAATCAAAGGTATATGATTTCACCTTCTGTACAGTTAACAGGACCTTTTGATGTTGGCAACCATGTAACATCTGCTTTTAAGTTGAATGGATTGAGGGAGCCCCATTTCTTTTCTTTTTTTTTTTGTTCTGACATGGATCCACATTGGAAAACAGAAAAAGAAGAGGACAAACGTTCTCAGGAGAGAGTTCAAACTGAAGAAAAGGGAAATTACTATAAATACTATAATGTACAAATCAAAACGATGAGACAGCTTTCTAAAGTTTGAAACATGGAAATCGGACAGCGGAATTACCGCATTGCAGTTGGATGCCTCCTTTAACCAGTGAGGTTTACGTGCATGTCTGTCCGGACTCATATTCTCATAAGTTTTTGTATGAGTTCAAGTGAATGTGTTTGCCAGATGTAATGAAATTCCTGCCAAGCATTTCTGAGATATAGTGTTGACAAGAACGGGACATACATGAGTTCACAGTGGCCTCGATCTTTGACCTTTGAAACCACCAAATTCTAATTAGTTCATCCTTGACCCCAAGTGACAATTTGTGCTAAACCTGAAGAAATTCCCTCAAGGTTCCTGAGACATCACACTTACAACAAACATACATGTTGTGGCTGTAACCTTTAACCTTTGATCGTTGGTCACCGTACCCTGATCAGTTCACTTTTGAGTCCAAGTGGACAGTTGTGCCACATGTGCTGGATGAACAGGCAGACAGACAACCTGACAACACATGCAATAAAAAAGTAAACAAATAAATACAATGAAGAGAAGTTATTGCATATTTATGGAGACAAGGGTAGCGGGCCTTTTTTTATATTGCATCACTCTAGTTGCTAAGCTTGTCAAAACCTCTGGGTCTGTTGAGACTTAACCCATCAGCGGTTAAGGATTCAGCAAAAGTGTCAGGTTTTGTCCGTGGACTTGAGTGTACACCATCATTAGCTCTGCAGCCTGACATGATATGGCTGCAAAGGACTTGAAGACAAAGACAAATGTTGCAGCAAAAATATTTTTAGCTGCATCTGGATCGAGTTGGGAGTCGACCATGGAGGGACCTCCACTGGCTATGCAGCAAATGAGGACCAGAGCACTCAAACGATTGAACTGTCATTGGTAGAATTCTGATTTCCATCCTTTTTGGGGGCTCTGGCTGAGACCCCGGGGCCTGGGTATCAGTTAAGTTTGCACAAAAATGTATCTGGTAGCAGTTAGTGATAAGCTGGTACACTTACCTCGACATGAAATCATTCAAGTCAATTTTCTTATACCTGCACCAAAAGCAGAGCTAAATGATGATGACGACCAATTGGTCACTACGATTTGGGTTTTCCCAAGATGGCAATGTTCAATCAAAACAAAAATTGTGCCTGCAGTTATGGGAAGAAGATACATTTTCATCTTTTTTTTTCATAGACGTAATGCAATCCTAATGTACCTCACTACACGATTTTGCTTTTTCCTCCCTTTGTTGTAGCCTTGACCTATAGGAGAAACATCTAAGTGGATATGCAATGGCTTTAGGAAGAGAGACATTTTTCCCCTTCGGGCCTCTGAACTTACAGCTGAATTTTTAGCTTGTGTTAAACACTATATTGACGTTATTGAAATTGACACTGCTATGCTACGAAAGAAGCGAGAGCAGCTCGTTCTCCGCCATCATTCACCCACATTCTAGGCACACAGACACATATACAAAAGCATACAACGCTGAAAAGTTCACAGTCCAAACTTGTTGCCAGAAACCAAGCGTAAAAATCCAAAACAATCTTTTTTTTTTTCTCCTCTCTCTTTCTTTTAAAGAAAAGCAAATCTAACTGTCAGCTCAGCGAGGATTATTCCACCACGGCTGGCTCTCCAACTTCCCCACCGTAATCCACCCAAAAAACTCTTGGTGAAGCCTTTCAAAACAATTTATGCAAACAAACATCAAGCTCAGCTATTTGTATTGGCACCACTCTGCAGTAAACCAGACTGAACCAGGACCAGATGGGGCCGGGCCTTTTCTGTCTCCGTGTGGTGCAGCACGAGACGCAGCTCAGCAGACGCGCTCAACCCAGAGCACTGCCTTCTGTAATGGAGAGTGTTTCAATATTTAGACCAATTCTCATCACATTCCCCACTTCTGGGTGTACGTACGTGTGCGGTTTACTTCCACAAAGTCCCCCCCAAAAAAACCACAGGGGATAAATGCTGTTTCCATTTCTGTATTGTGTTGTCGAAATGTTTCTTTTTAGTTCATTTGAACCTGTTTGGAGTTTACAGTACATCTTTAAAGCAGGCTTTGTGTCATACTGCCCTGCTCATCTCCTGACACTGCATAATGGCAATTTTACAACAAATAATAGCAATAAATGTTGATAATCACATGCTTGTAGTTCGAAGCTAGGCAAATATGGCCATACAGTACACGAGAGGGAAGATGCCAGTGCAAAGAATGACCCATCTGGTGTTGACAGCACTGGCTGTAATATGGCCAGTAATGGGGCTGACAGTAATAGGAAGTGTCTTTCTGCCTCTGTAGGCCCTAGAGATGGACCACAGTGCTACAGTGGATTACCAACTGCAGTCAGATGGAAACCATGTAAC
This sequence comes from Anabas testudineus, assembly GCF_900324465.2. Lineage (NCBI taxonomy): Eukaryota > Metazoa > Chordata > Actinopteri > Anabantiformes > Anabantidae > Anabas > Anabas testudineus. The sequence continues at coordinate 19,933,775 of NC_046612.1, read as the reverse complement.
TGCAATTTTCCCTGTCTTCCTCTTTCTTCCTCCGTTTGAACGCTGACACGATCATTTATGGGTTGAGTGCATTTCATGACCCTCAGACCCTTGAAACCTGGTCAACCACCATGTGATTTTGAAAATACATGGTTGTCAATGGGAAAATGAGCCCTTAGTTCGTCATTCCAGAGAAGCTTGTTTTTTTTTGTTTTTTTGCAGATACATGCTTTTGCCCGACAGCAACATTTTACTCCTGCTGGCCCGCCGCCTTGAGGGAAAGTTCGGTTTGAAGTCAGCATTCGTCTTGGCGGAGACCACACATAGACAAACAGGCATGGGAGCAAGTAGGTAGTCGACGCGTGCTTCATACCGGTGATGACGGAAAAATGCATGTTTGATCACATTCACATCTAAATGTGAACGCTGATGCTCGTGTAGGTCTGTACAGTGCTGCAGCAGCAGCTTGGACATGCCCAGAATAGACATGTGCACACACTCTTGCTGACAAGAACACACACAGACAAAGGCCCTAAGATAAAATACGGCACATGGTTGCACATCATATGATCAACCTGCAGGCACACACACACACACACACACACACACACACACACACACACACACATCTCCCTAGGGAGAAAATAGACACACATTCCTCCCACTCTTTCTCCATCTCTCCATCTCTTTGCACACACACACCACACACAAGCTGTGCAAGTCAGGTTTTCTCCCCATAAGCAGTTATTTCCCAGAGTCACTGCCAGCACTCTCCCTCTCGCTCTCTCTCTCGGTGACAAGCTACAAATCCCTGACACCACCACTGATGATAGCTTTACAGTAGAGCCTCAAGGGGACTCTGGCAGCCTGCACAGACAAACAACACACACATGCCTTTCTCTCTCTTTCTCTCTCCCTCTCCCAGGCGCCCCAGGGGCCTCTGGAATATGCGGCTCCCAACACAAAATGTCTAGGGTTTGTTTGAGTTAAACATCTGACTACAAGCAATCAAAGTGATGAGGGTACAAATGAAACAGCAATTATGCCTGTCCGTTCATGTAGAGATCCATGTTTAAGGAGCGAAAAACAAAAGCAAATAGATGCAGTATGTGTGTAATGATGTTCTTCGACACACAAACATTGTGTTGTGAAGTTGAGATACAAATGGACTTGTAATGTCATCAAATATGGAAACTGTTCCATTGTTTTTTTCTCAACACCAGATTGATATATTGAGACAGTGGTCATGATATCATACTCTCCCCTGTCCTTTTTTCCCCCTTTCTGTTTGATGAAGCTTTAATGACACCCTCTGTGTGCTGCAATTATTCACCGGCCTCGAGGATGTTTGTTTGGTGTTAAGCGGCCACCGCTGTGGCCATGTCTTCCATTGCTCTATTATTTCTCATTACAATATTTATTACCTTTCTTTCCATTTTGGATAATTTAGCAGTACTAATAATGCGATTCATGGGGGGGGGGGGGCTTTTGTGTGTGTGTGCAGTGTATGTGCTTGTGTAATAATTCCATATCACAAGTGCCTTGGATTTATTGGCATATACCAATTTGGCTTTAATGAGATCACACACCTCCAGGTAGGTGCTGCTTCATCCCCTGCTCGGCTCAGCATTCTCCCTCCTTCTCTCCGTCTGTCTGCCCTTATTATCATTTCATACACACCCTCTCCACCTCCACGACTACCGCCTCTACCCCCCATCTGATGAAAAACCAGAAAGGCTTTGTGTGGTTCATTAAGTCAGCATAGGAAATGTATTAAGTAGGAGAATATGGCTGGAAGCTACTGAGTGTTGACTTAACCTTTCCAGATTTTTTATTTTACTTTTTCCACTCCGTGATGCTTCTAATGGAAGATGCATGCATTACTCGGTCTCATTAGCAACAGCCTGGATCAGTTACAACAAGACATAATGGAGTTTGGACTTGCTTCTTCTTGAATAACATGAGTGAATGTACTGTAGAGTAAATGTCTTTGTCTGCCAGTAGTTAAGTGTTCTATTACACGATCGGTCTTGAGTCAAATAGTAACTCCGCAAAGTGCAACAGCCAGAGTTTGTTTCAGCCTGTTTCAAGCAGAGGCACGGTTATGGTAGCTATTATTATCATTATTATTGTTTGTGTCATGAGAATGCTGGTTTGCGGGACAATTAACATTTTTTTACCAAACTTTCTTGTGATTATCGGATCTGTTTAGTGTGTTGTGTGTTGGTCTTTCTGGACGTCGCCACTTTTGTGCTACTCTAAAAGAGATTAAATGAGTTTAGTCAGTTTTTATTTTCTTTCGTTTTCCAAACTTCATGTAACTTGTACATGCAGTGATACATGCTGACAGGGCGTTAAAGGGGCTTGAACATACCCAAAGTACAAGAACAGCTTGCCTGCTAGCCTGCTAAAGAAGCTACTACATGTGAGGGGATGTGACCCCTATCATGTTAACACTATTAGAAAAACATGTTCTAATGTAATTTAGTGATAAATAAAAAATATATAGTCACCATCTAACATCTTAATAATCCTAAAATGAAACACTTTGCCAAAGTAGTGTTCCCTCAAATAGCACTATACTGTAATATTCAGTACACAGATAACACAGCCACAGATATCAACTGTCTGAGAAATAGGAATTGCTAATTGCCATTGTCAGCCTTTTAGCTCATAGAAAACAAAACCTTGTTAAATGTGATTACTAAGTCATTCAGACAAAACACTGTAAAGAAATGGTTCATTGTTAAGTTGTCATACATTTTATAGGGAAGGGCACTGTGGTCAGTCTGCCATTACAATTAGCGTTCATTTCAGCTTGATTCAATGGGATCTACACTGACTGCTGGACATGCATTATGCATGAGTCTGTCCATATGCACTTGGGCCATCATGCATGCCCTTGTAGAAATGCATTGACTGCCGGCATGCAATTACATTTATCTTTTTTTTCCTCCAAACCTTCTCTGTGTGCATATCCTGCTAGCAGTTTAGGTGAGAATAGGAGGCATCATCCTGAATAATAAATAATAATAATATAACATAATAAAATATTGTCGACATCTGTGTTATTTCCATTCAATCCCTGTCTAACATCTTCAAATTTCAGTGATTGTGACAAAATGAAGTATTCCTTTGGAGAAAAATTCTTATCTCATGAGAAGTGGATGAAAATGTTGTGAATTGTTTTGTGTGCCCATTTGCACTCTGCACAATCAACAGACCGTGTGGAGTTTGAAAGAATCTACAAGTTGGAGACAATAGAAGATATATTTTATTTAAAAGAATTCATTCAAAGAATTATTGTACCACATGAAAAATGTAATATAGTTTGCTAACACAGAGAATAACGCACAGAGTTCAAAGTGTGTTATCCAGCACTTCACTGCAGACGCGTTGGAGCCTGTCAGCAGCGTTGTCAACGTTTGTCAGAACCAGAACCAAGACTTGCTGTGTGTAAGGGTTGCTCTAGCTCGTGGGTGTTTCAAAATGGCACTTCCCAGAGCCTGGACCACACTGTCCACTTTATCTCAGTGGGAAATCTCTGAAGGGAGATCTTCATCTCCTACACGCGGCTCTTTAGCGCCCCTCTGAGAGAGAGCGGGTAATCACAGATGCGTCTTTAGGTGAGGAGACGCCATACATCCGTTTGGAAAGGAAGGACACCGGGACATTTGGCACAAGGTATCAGTCGCGACAACGGAAACCTTACACAGCCCTAGATAGTCAGAAACAGATAGATCATATGACTCAGTAGAGCTGATGTTTGCTGTCACTGCCAATACAAATATAGTGTGTATGTGGGAAAACAATGCACCCCCTTCCTCCCCGGCCCAGCTCAGCATCACACGAGAGGGGCGCACAGCTTGTTTATGTTTACTTGAGAAAGCGACAGAACTGGTGATGGTTGAGCTGCTGATCTAATAAGGCTTAAAATTGTTTCTCGTTTTATTCACTGTGACGCAGCATCATTCCTTCCCCATCTTTCAAGTGAGCATCATTCAATTAAAATGCAATTCTCGTCGCCCCCATCCACTGATATTTAATTAGACTGGGGAGCAGGGCTTCCACTGTCTTTTTTTTTTTCAAGAACAGCTTTTCGGATTTCACCTCTAAGGCATATTTTCACTGTGTTACTCGTTGGTTAAACAAGGGCATGTATCCATTTGTTAATTGATACAATTACGCATTACGCGTAATGGTCACATAGGTCTCCAGGCGCGCATCAATCACTGGTCTATTGACCTGCCAAACACCCCTCAAACCGTTCCTGCTGGGACTTCCCCGCTCTCTAATAGAGAAAGATAGAAACATCATCATCATTAACTCCGGGATGGACCTCTGGCCAGAGTGTCAGATGCAAACAGAGGTCGGGATTTAAAAAAAGAAAAAGAAAAAAGTCTTAGAGGTGTGTATTCAATCCGCTTCAAACGATAGATTTTTAATATACAGTTTCAAAGTGCAATCAGCTTTTAACGGAAAATAAGCTCCACGCTTTATTAGTTTGCACGTGATTCGTATTTGCCTGAATGAAAAGTGCAAGAAAGTAATTTCTCCTGCTAAATGTGTTAGAGATAACTAACAGGACTGCTAAAGATACCCTCAGTGTTTATTGTTTCTAACGTGTTTGACTTCACAGAGGATTTCCATATGTTGCCATGTTATAATTCAATAATGATGATAACAATTTAATTTTTTTTTTTTCCCTTTAATACTTTTCTCGGCAAATTGGCGAAATAATTCTGTTACCGAAATGGCACAAGACTCGATACAGTGCACCTTAAGAAAACCCTGTGTTGGACGTGATTGGCAAAGACATTATTCCATCCTTGGTGCCCTGCCGTTCCGGGATTACAGTGACGTCACGCTGATACCCCTGCATGGATGAATGCTAAAGAACTATAGAGCCACAAATAATAGCACAAGCAGAGTCCATATCTTGCAAGTCTTACGTTATCCTTTAAGCCTCCTTCAGCTAACACAACAACAATTTTTTTTTTTTTTTTTTTGCACTTAATGACGCTTAATTTCATTTCTTATCGGGTCCTCGGGAGGGGGGGATTATTCATTCATATAAAACAATCTGCAGCTGGTGCCAGCCTAAAGTCTCCCTCCTATGAGTGAAGTCATCTATTATTGAGCGAAAGGCCGTGCGTGGAAATGTGTGTAAGACGGTGGATTTGAAGTAGAATTGGTTGCAATCGATCAAGGGTGAAGAATATTGCTGATGGTAACAAAAGAAGCAGCAATGTCTTTCTCGCAATTTGGATACCCGTACAATGCAACTTCTCAGGTAAGCCACTTTGCTTTTTATCATGTCTCCAAAGTTTTGTGTACACGCACACACACAGAAATCGCTTTTTTTTTTGTCCTTTGCATGCATTTCTTTTATTTCTCCACAATCTGAGCACTTTTCTCTAATAAGAAACATCAGGCAATGCGAGACTGACGTGAGAGCCCTGACAGCTATTTTCGCGTGGTGCTTTGCTTGAACCAAATATCGATAAACATGCACCTGTGTCCAATTACACTGAATTATGAATGAACTCACGTGTTTTGTTTTTTTTCCTGATGACAATAGAGATGAATGTCACCTATTGCGCACGACGAGGTGTAGCTGAGCTGCAAGGCACGCTGCGCGCTCTCGCAAACTTTCTTTTGAAATGATTGGGGAAGGAGTGGGCAAAGTGCAGGATTTTTTTAAAAAGCTTTTCAAACTTGATTAAAACGAGTTATTTGCATTTTTGAGAGCCCATCGTTGCGCCTTGTGTCTAAATAATGAAAGTTGGAAGAAGTTGAAGTTGGCGAGGTGACAAAAGTTTCTTCCCTGGCAAGTTGTCGCTCAACTTTTATGACTTTTAGCGTCCAGTAAATTATATTTAAAACGCAAATGTTTTGAAATTCAAGATGGGGTGGTGAGTTTTTCTCATCCTGTGTAGAAGTTCATATTCTTAAACCGATGATAAATTGGAGCAAACCCCCCTTTACGCACGGATTGCAAACCTTTCTTTTCATCCTTCTGCGTCCTGGGAAACATCCACCTGTTTATTACTTTCCTGAACCGTATTACATTTATTTTATTTTCCTAAAATACGGGACCTGGACAAAGATGTGACACCGCTTGTTGCACTTGTTCCCACTGTTACACACTATCTCTCATATCAGTGATTACCTCACAAGTGACTTAGCTTAAATTAAGGCAGTTTACAAGTTCAGATAACACGTGCTGACATACCTGAACTAAAAAAGAATCGAGCTCACAGTTTCTCTCGTTTTGAGATTTCAGGACTCATCACCTTGTAAAGATGGATATCTTTTTTTTTTTTTTTTTTTTTGTTGTTGTTGTTCCAGAGCATCACCCACAGTCACGTCACAGTTGTCACACACATCCAGATAAGAGCTAAAAACAGACAATGACCATTTCTATCCACGGTTCTCTTCACGCAGTTTTTCGTGTCGGCAAACCCCAGTACGACTTGCTGCGATTCGATTTCCAGGTCGGTCTCTGACGGGACAGGCGGCTCCCAGACCGCCGCCGCCTCCTTCTGCTGTCCGTCCTACGAGAACCGGCTCCTGGCGAGCAGTCGGACGGAGCTGAACGCGGCGCTGGGGATGTACAGCTCTCCCTATGCTGCTGCGGCCGCCGCCAGCCAGAACTACGCCAACTATTTCCCCTACAGCACCGACCCATCCGCTATCTACTCCACTCTGGTGGGCTTACTTTGCCTCATCTGCTGCGCAAAGGGGGGGGAGGGAGGGAGCCTCAGGCTGATCGATCAACCGGGTTTTGTTGATCAATTAATCCCACACTGCAATCACATCGATCTGAACAAGTCGTTTAATCCAGCGGCCAGTCTGGTCTTCCTATTTAAAACAAGAAAATAATCCTGTCACTGAGGAGGGGGAAGCAATATACAAAGTAATCTAATCATAATTTTACTAATGTAAAGCAGACATTCTCCTTCTGGCTTGTTGGAGAGTTAGTGAAAATATTGGCATGTGGAGAAAACCATGTTGGCAGACTGGCAGAACTGTGCACCTGCAACAGTAAGATTTTGTTGTGCTTAAAAAAAAAAACAAACTGCCTGCTTTGTTAGATGTCATTTTTGCAGTGCAGCTTTCTATCCTCTTATTTTAGATGGTTGAAGTCATTCAAAAGTTTACTGTCCATGTCAATATTGCACACTTGCAAATGTAATAATAATACAAAGTGAAATGATTGCATCATATGCAGTACTTAAATACTTCAAATCTGTTAAATGCACATTTTAAGAAAGACGTGTCATTTCATGTGTGGGTTTGTTTTCTAGCTCATATTATTCTTGATTAGAGTGGCATACCTTTGCTTTAAAATGTCTTTAACCGACTGTATGTATAAGTTGCTTTTCAAAAATCATCGGATGCTGAGAAATAAGCTCAATCGAATCTCAAAATGTTGTGTCTTGTTATAACCCCGTATTCTCCCTCTCTTTTACAGAACCCACAGTATGACATTAAGGACAGCACGGGCACTTTACACTCTGGCATCACTCAAACTGCTGCATACTACCCTTATGACCATTCACTGGGACAGTATCAATACGACAGGTAAGCTCTGTCCAGCTCTTGCTGCTGTGTGTAACATGAGCTTCAGTAAACCTGCCGAAAAGTATTCTGCCACTTATCATTAAAAGCAGCCATTGACTTGGGGACGACGCCGCATTCAGATCAAAGGTCACAGTGTAACTCCACACTGATACCTGCAAGGGGCGAAGCTGTATATATTTCAAACAGCAGGGAGTAGGGGTATAGGATGTCTGAGTGAGCAGTGTATGAAATCCTTCACTTGCTGCACTAATGGCCTGCGTCTCTGTGTCTGTGTGTGTATGTGTGTGAAATTGTGTGTGTCCCTTTTTCCAGATACGGGACAGTAGACTTTAATGGCACAGCCAGAAGAAAGAATGCAACTCGTGAAACCACCAGCACCCTCAAAACATGGCTGTATGAGCACCGCAAGAACCCGTACCCCACCAAAGGGGGAGAAGATCATGCTGGCCATCATCACCAAAATGACCCTCACCCAAGTGTCCACCTGGTTCGCCAACGCCAGGAGGAGGTTAAAGAAGGAGAACAAGATGACGTGGTCACCAAAGAATAAGGCGAATGATGACAGGAAGGATGACCTCGCTAAGAGTGACCAAGACTGTGTCACCAAAGGTAATCTGGTGTGTCTTTGTGACAAAAGATCCACATATTTATTAAAGCAATCGGACAAACTCAAATCTAAAATGTAGGTTTCAGAATAATAAGTATATTTAAAAGTTTTCTCCAACAAACTTTGTCTTCATAACTTTATAATAGACGCTTTCTGACCTAAACGTTTTCTTTCGTCCGTGCAGATTCAAGTGACTGTAAGGAGGAGAAGGATCTACACCTGAGTGATCTGGAAGACATGGATGACGACGACTGTGACAAGCTGGACAGTGACTGTGAAAAGGTGGTTGCAGATGAGCAGGACCTTCAGAGGGCTATGGCACTATCTGCAGCCCCTCAGAAAAGAGACTGCAGCTCTGAGCTGCACCTGAGTTTAACCAACAGCTTCCACGCGTTCCCCTGCGCCATTAAAAGTGTCGCCACCCTCCCTCCTCTCCCATCTGACTTCCTGGATCCCGTTGTGTCCAAAGCAGCTTCCTTGACCGGCCCTGCAGCAGGCACCGTGTCTCTGTCTCACTTTGAGGCGTCGGAAAAGCCGCGGATTTGGTCTCTGGCTCGTACGGCGGCTTCGGGGGTCATACTGAGCCCTCAGCAGCACGGCTCTGAGTTGAGAACAGGCAGCTCAGCCGGGGACTGCCAGCTCCAGAGTACCAGGCTTACTGGGGCTCCTGCTGGACAGTGTGGGGGCATGAGAAGCCTCCATGAATCCAGTGGTGTCACGAATGCTGAGAGCCCCTTCTCCGAGGGCTCATCCTTGCACTCAAAAGTCTATGGCACTGGCAGCTACAGTCACAAGGGCCTCCAACTTCACTGTCCGTCCTATCCTACACTTCCAGACACATGCCAATACTCCACCATTGAAGGTACGTCGCTTTTTAACTTGCAGCGATACAAGAAAAGCCCTTGAGCCTAAATCTCCCATATTTCCATGTCTCCTGTGTATATATGTGTAGACACACAGTAATCACCATAGCTTTGTACAAACTCTTTCCATGTGTTTTTAGACATGGTACAACCTATTTTTTAAGGTTATGGAGTGACATGACACATTTCTGCCAGCTTGCACCTGAAGCAAGTTTCTTAGATGCGCTTTTCCTTTGGTGCACAGGAATCTCTGGTGGCAAAGCAGAGACACAGTCCCCTGACCTCAGTGAAACCTGTGGGACCTTGCAGGATGACAAGGTCACTGCGTTCAGACCGGTGATGAAGAGGTGAAGCAGGTGAGAGTCCGCACCGACCTGGAAGACACTAGTGGATGCACATGCACACATGCACATGCACACACACACACACACACACGCACATTTCTTTACGGCAGTCAGTGTGAGGACACTCATTGACATAATGCACTCCCTAACCCCCTACTGTTGTGTAGACCATACTAATACACTTTAACATTACTTGTACTGCCTTACCCTAAACTTTGCCCTAACCCTAACCAAACCTAATTCTAATTATTAACCAAACACACACACACACACAAGAGAGAAAACATAATTATTCACATTGCATCCAACTTCCCTGAGTAGTAAACATTTGTTTATTAATCGACATCTTACAGTACAAATAAATGAACATCCTTCTCACGTTGGGAGCTTAATTTAATCCCTGTTGTCCCTTTTGCTTCTTCTAGATTTCTGGAAACTGGCCCACAATAAGTAACATGGACTTGAATTATGCACTAAAAGACACACTGGCGGAGCAGTGGCCTCAGTACGACACATGGGAGCCGCCTTGCGCTGCTGCAGCGGGAACGGTCAAACTGTGGACGTGGCGATCATCTTGCACAACATCGTTTTTATGGCGTTAAAGACTTTTATGCAAAAAAATTCTAGATGCAAAGGTTTGAGACTGGCCACATTAAGACGGCCGAATCTGTGTATGGCAATCGTGTAGTGTAGCAAACTTATTTATTTCTCTGTGTATTTATTACTTTGTTCTGTTTTTTTTTTTTTTTTTTGTCTATTATTTAATGTGCTTATGGGTTGAATTCGTACCTCCTTTATTGTTTTTGTCACATGTTGCGTTTTACTGTGGCTTCGTGTCATTTTTGCTTGACGTTAAAGAGAAAAGCTTGTCGGACATGAACGGACTGGACCCCCCCCTCCACCACCCTGCGACCTGGAGATTTCTGTCATTGTGTTCAACTGTGAGCTGCATCCTGTGTTTGACACTCATGGATTATTTTTTTCTTTTTCTAATAATACAATACAATGTTTTTGTTTAGTTTAGTTTTTTTTTTTTTTCGTTTTCTGTGTCATGGTTATTTATAGAGCTGAGCGTCCACTCGGCCAATTAAAACATTTGCGGATGTGCATTTGATCAAAGTTGATGATGTTGACTCGACGCATGAAGCCGCGGCGCTGATGGAAGGTCACAGCTCAGAGGAGGACGTGAGTGAAATCCACAAGTTGCTGAAGAAAGAGGGGCATCATCTCCCTCATTGTCAGCATCTAATCAGAAGTGGCATCAAACACTTTGTTACTGTTCAGGGCAAGCAACGAGGCAGGGACACGGGATGAATGCTGCTTTGTCCCCCCCCCCTGGGTAGCGAGCCGCTGCTCCAACTTAACATTGTGTTAATTAAAAGGTCATTTGTAGGATCAAACCCAGCAGAGATATTCACATGGTCCATCACAGCGCCTTTGATTTGGCTGCTTCGCCTTTAGTCCGTCTCGTTAGAGTCTCTAACTCTTCTGACTCTCCATCACACAGATGAAATAAGATGATCACTGTAGTCCCTGATGCGTGCTGACTGCCTGAAAACTTTTCCATCCTCACATTGCAAACTTTTAAAATTAAACAGTCCCTTAGGAAACTAATTGCTGTTGAATATTGATTTTTGAGACGCTGCAGCTGTACGAGCTACAAAACATATTGGGTGAGACGACTCTGAAGCTCCTTTTACTTGAAACGTGAAATGACTATAACTTTTAAAGGGCTTGCAGAAACTAAAAAACATTTATTGTTATATTATCTAATAAATCAGTGATTTGTTGTGAAGTTGAGGCAAATTCTCTTATTATTTTCTTTGAAATCAGTAAATTAATATTCCACCAGCAGATAAAGATTTAGATTTTAATACAAAATTTAATTCCAGTCCACCACTAAACAAAACAAAACAAAACAAAAAAAATCCTGGAAGTAGCACGCAAAACAGACACGCAAAACGTCATTTCAGGTCGTATTTGTGGGATTATACTTGTAATAAAAGTCTGTATTAGGGCAATTCAGGCTCAATTCTAAGGCCCTGTGGTCATCCTATGTGTCCTTGGCCAATAGTGGAGCTGTTAGTAATGAATGAAGCCTGGTAAATCCAGGATGATGGTGAGGAAGGGCAGGAATAATCATTTTGTCCTATTTAGATTTTCTTTCCACTTTTTTTTTCTTCAGTGTTAATCTGAAACCTAAAACTGTGTGCAAGTGGCAGAGTGCAAAAACTAAATACAATAATATGTGAATAGACATGACCATTCAAAGGTCTAAATATTGTGCAGTTAACCAATTAATGCATTTAATTTTTATCAGCAGCACTATAGAATAATAAACAAAATAGATGGGAACAAAATGTGTAGAGTAAATTCCAGCTGCTTTCTGTGTTGGCAGGACTGACAGCTCTTCATATGAAGTTTCCAAGTCCAGATCACTCAGTAGGCCAACGCTACAACAGTCCGTCTGTTAACGACAAGCTGCTAACAGGACGCCTCTCCTCAGCACTAATCAGTCATGACACATGATCCGATGCTCTTTACATTAAAATGTAGGGTAGGTGTGTATCAAATATTTACAACTACATTTAATTAAACCAGAAGCTGAAAAGAAAAGCTGCTTAATGCTGTTGAAGGTAATGATGCATGCACAATGGGATTACCACCATGGTGATGTACCTAGGGGAAAGGACAGATAATGGCCATGATGGGCTCATATAGCAACGTGTGCCGGAAACAGCTAACAGGTCAATTAGTCTGTCCTATATAGAGAGTTTTTACATGTGGCTAAAGCATCTGTACAGAGGAGTGACAATTTAAGAGGCAGAGAGAGAAAAGCAACACTTGGTCAAGTGAAATAAAGTAGTTTAAAGTGAAAGTAAGGATAAATGTTTGGTAGTTTTGGTTGTGGGGGAGGGGAAGAACACAAGACACTTTGTTTGTCTCGCATCTTTAATCTGAAGCCAGACATGAAATCTGTGGCAAACTACAACGCTTCAGAATAATAAGTTCCTTAGGTAGCCTATATATGCACAGCTGAATCTCCCTGATACACGCCTTCTTCTTGGTAAATTACATTTTTTATTAGGGAGGGGGAAATGGGGCATGCCTATGAGAGCATGTTTGCATAATCCAAAACAGATTTTAGATAATCTGTGAATGAGGCACAAAAATGCACAAAACAAACAAACAAAAAAAAAACAAACAAACAAGCTATGGTAAACAGAAATACTTCAATAGGTTTGACATGATTAATGTGTGACCAGTGACTCCTCGAACAAAACCAGAAGGCGTCTTTATACTCATATACATGTGATTACTTCCATAAATGTGCATTCGGTTTGACCCCCCCCCCAACCACCCCTGCCCTCCCCTCTACTGTCACGGATCATTGATCTTTTCTGGGCCAACTTGCTGCTTGCACCCTGTGCTCTTTTCAAGTCAATAGGTCAGCTGGCTGTCGGAAATGACAGGTGTTGTGTTAAAGCCAATAACAATAACAACACAGAGAAACACATAACAATCATATACGTCCAAATGAATGAAGAGAATTTTATAAGTAATGTTGTATATGCAAATTAGTGTTACTATCAAAATAACAATTGACAGTAAATAGGATGAATATGAGCTTCTTATTACTGCTGCTTTTCTTTCTTCTTTCAGAGAAAATAACTCTTTAATTGTTTATTTTGTGCATTTCTCTTAAGCAGGGTCTTTGAGGGGCTGCTGCTAGTTTAACAAAGACTTTTATTGTGGTATGTTGTGTAATGTAATGCTATAGGTCAATAAGGGGTTAAGCTCTGACAAAGCACTGTCAGGGACATTCATCACATGTGCACTTTAGGCCCCTACTTAATGAGCATGTGCCCACAAAGTAAAAGAATAAGAATTATTCTGACACGATAGCAATGAGCCCTTTATATGAATAGGAGCCATGATAACAACAACAACAACAACAACAACAACATCTCAAACAATAATTTGCCCTCTGGTCTGACAAAAGAGCCAGCATGGAGGTGCCATTTGATGTGTCCCACGCTGGGCAGCTATGGCTCATAAAACAAAGTCTTTGTACCAGTGGCTCAGAGTTCAGATGAGGGGGACAATATACACACTTCATTACATTTTGTCAAAAGGCGCAATGAAATGTGTGTGGAACATTGTTTCTGTGCATGTCTCCCTCCATGGAATTTCTGATTGCTGATGTTGCTACAAGGTCTTTGCTAATGAGTTTTGTCAAAGACAATTATAGACTTGGTGGAACAGCCAGGGAAGGGATGAAAAACTGGCTTTGTGCGGTTTGGGTAGATGTTGCATTGCGACCCCTGCTTCCTTGTGTACCCTGTGTTTGACCTGTGCTGCATGCGCAAAAAAACAAAACAAAAACTAGGCCTCTGTTCCATTATCAGCGCTGTACCCGAAGTAGAGTGATCTGCTCCAGCAGCTTTGAGACCTCTTCATACTTGATGTCCTCAACCTGATCCCGGTGTATTGGGCAGGAATTTCCCAGGGTTGTCTGTCTTCTGTAGACGTCCGTCCTCTTAGAAGAAACTCTGGCCTGTTAAGTGTTTTTCTTTCGTATCTCACTTATATAACTTAGAAACTGTTGCTGCTTCATACTGTTGAGGTGACAGTCACCCTGTAACAAAGCTTTAAATCCTCACTTTCATGCCTTCTGCTGGGTGCATAGGTGTCGGTTCCACCGCTAACCTAGGACGTGATCTAGGGGCGATTACATGTAATTCAATTACTTGTGATTAAATTACACAATAATGTAATTGTAATCAGTTACAGTTACAGTGTAATTGAATCACAGTTGTTAATCTAAATGTTGGTATGCTGAGTATCTGATACAACATTAGATAGTTGCATTGCATCTTTCTGTTGCGCAGGAATCTCTTCTGTGATTTGCTTTTGTGGTTGTTCTTTCAGACCTTCTCAGACAAACAGTAGTTTGAAAAGTAATCAAAAGTGATTAAACCCATTACGTTGGTGAAGCAAATAAAAAATGTACATGACTTATTACAGTTTCAACAGGGTATCTGTGTCTGTCAAGGGTATCTGTAACCTATTGCATTTCAAAGGATCCTTCCAAACACTGTCTAGAGGGCATGGTCAGACTATTTGTAAATAGTGGATGGAGTGGAAAAATGAAATAAGCAGGTCGAGCTTCTCCAATCACAAAATAAAAGGCGAAACCCTCAAGGAAGCAGTGAAATAAATTTTTACTGAACGCCAGTACAAGAGGAGCCTTCATGTGCAGCCCCGATTCCCCTTACTGCACGCATGCAGAGTTAAACTGTGTGCACTTATTATCTTGTTTATTCTTTTATGGGGGGGGGGGGGGGGGGTCAGTGGGTCTGCTTGGCTAGCATTTTCTGTTGCTGACCTTAGGCTTGCATCAAAATAATCTTCTGTGTCATTTTAATGCCTTTTAATAATCCCTGCGTCTCATTTTTAATCTCGCGCTCTCCTTCTGTTTTTCTTCCCCTTTAGTTGGACATTTGTCTGCCTCTAATGCCTGCCGGTAATGCTCCATTGGACTTTTAAAAAAGGGTATGTCTTGTTGTACCCAGACCACAAATAAGAGTAAGAATCTCAAACTCTACTATCTCAACAAGCCTTGTGACAGCTCAAAAAAATTCACCTTCAACTTACATGTAGTTCTTTGAATCATATAAAAGAGGAGGCAGGGATTATGTGGCTGGAAGAGGCAGTGTACTGACAATGAGTCAACATGTTGGGTAGGTTTGTTTGGGTGTTAGCTATAGATGAAGGTCTTATTAATTCACACACAGTACATCTCCCACTGTCTATGTTCTACACCTAACACATACTGTACTACTATCAGTAAACCTGTTCTGAAAGGTTTAAAAAAAAAAGAAACCCCATTTTCCCATTTGTTTTTTGTTTGTTTGTTTGTTTTTTTGTCTGTAGGACAACAAAGGGTGGCCACATTGATTTTTCAACAAGGGAAACAAGGGGTTTGGGAAGTATCTACAAGTATGTGAATAGTATCAAATGTCTCTTTATTTTCCCATTTTTTAAATATATCTCAACTGAAAAACTCCCCGAGCTTCAGTTCAGAGGATATCATCTGTTCACTCATTTAAAAATAGGGAGTTTTCTAACTAAAATATTCCATTTTCTCTTACAGAGATAATAATATTCCAATTATTGAGGTGTTCTCAAACCATCAAGTGTTTTTTTTTAAGTAGTTAAGTAGAAGGAACCATTCCCTATATCTTCAATAAATCCACAAACTCACACACAATTTTGTAACTTTACATGGAACACAAATCACATACACGCTTGAACTTTTGGTTTACAGTGATTTAGGATGATTCGGAGAAAAACCCAGTCACTCCGGGTTTATTTTTGTGGAGCTGTATAAGTGACAGCTTGTGGAGCAGTTCATTTGGACTGCAGACAATAACAATGTTCAGCAACAGTATTCTGCAAAGCGGCAGCAGGACTATCAATTCTCTTCAATTTATGTCTCCAATTTCCTGAGTTCAGCCTGTGCCAACACCACTGCGGATTTGACAGATGAAGTCCAGCACATGAAGCCAGCAGCTTGTCTCTCTTGGAGACTCTACACCTTTTTTTCCCCCCCTTCTTCACAGATATGCAGTACAATGGGAGGCAGTAGCAGCAGCACCTATAATGAACAGCCTCCTCCACCTGAACATAGTATTTCCACTACATTAGTTTCATTGGCATCATGCAGGCAGGAGGAAAACTCACAGCGGGACTCTGTAACAGTATGGTGTCAACAGCACTCTTCTCCACTGGGCTCTGCTTGGGGGCCTGCCTCACTGTGTGAAGCTCCTGTGTAAGATTAGACACTAGTGTGCAAGTCAAATGATTGCTAGCTCTAATGGAGTCTCCACACCTGCTTGATGTCTACATTGGTTCTGCTTACTCTTACTCATGGCCCTCGTATATCAAGCAGACACACCAAGGAATGTGGAGGCATTTCCAAGAACAGTATATCCATGATTACAGAACGTATCATTACTTTGACAACGCTGACCTCAAAAACCTATTCATGCAAAGTGACTAAAAATTACAGAAGTGCACCTTGAAGCAATTATGTCATGTCAAAAACTTACAGAAGGCTTCAGAACAAAAGTAATTTACGAGACTGGAGATAGCCTCATGGCCTGTAAATCAAATTACATCCTTTAAATACATTGTATGGATGCCATGAAAAGTGAAAAATGACTTTGTTTATCGCAAACAAACTGGAGGGGCTCTCATCAAGGGACATCAATGCATGGGCCGCAAAGCGCCCTGCAGCAAGCGAGCAGGGCGGCTAGGAAACAAGGCGGTGTTGTTGTGGTGACACGCCAGTCGTGACGTGGCTTTTGACACAGCGCAGCAAATAAGAGGCATCAAAGAGGGGCAGTCACAACACGCTCCACAATCTACAGCAGCAAGGTAAACAGCTGAGGGGAGAGGAGGAGGAGGAGGGAGGAAGAAAGAGGGAGGAGGTGGTGGAGGGAGGCGACACCCAGACCACACATTTTCAAAGTTCACTCTTAAACACACCACGCTCATAAAAAGCCCAGGTCCCATTATTCACGGGTGGGATTTCTCCCTCTCCCTTCCTCTCTCTCTCCCTCTCTCCCTCTCTTTTAGCATGCAGGCAAATATCCCAAACCCCGAAGCTGTGTCAAATGATGGAGCATCATAATTACGCCCTTTTTATTGGCCATCTTATTCCAGCTATGACTGATGCAGCTCCCAACCCTAAGTGTTTCCATTTGCACTTTCATGTGGCAAACGAGCAGAGAAGCCACGGCTCGCCTGCCTTTCAAAGGTGGGCTGACAAATATTTATGGCCCGACGTGAAGTCACATTTAATCAGGGATGGTGACCTGTTCCTAAGGAATCTGGTCACTGGAAAATGCTTATCTCCCGCGTAATAAATGAGCTTTCAAAAGACCCACTGTGCTTGCATTACGTGGTTGTCTAAAAATAATAACTGACACATTTCTTTAGAATCACTCATAATCAAGAACCCAGTGGAGGCAAATGCAGATCCCTGCTGTAACATGGCAGAAATAAATCAATGACCTCCCTCTACTGGTCAGAGGCCAAACTACAGTAGAGTGAATTAACAGCCCTCTGTCTGCTATTATGACCAGTGGAAAAGTGTGTTCGTCAAGGAAGTATTCCATTAATATGAAGAGTACTTTCTTTCATATATCTAGATAAAAAATACAAAATAGTTTTATGTGCTCTATTAAAGAAATTTAAAATAATAGAAAATTATGTTCACACAGCAGGAAGAAGGACAAAATATCTGCAGCCTGCGAAATGAAATCCCTGTAAAACTTGCGGTTAACTTGAATTACGTAGCACCAGTCAAAAATAAAGACAGGTCCTGTCCATTTTTAAAATCTGACATAAATCCTCCGCATGATACTGTGGCCAGCCGAGGATGTGATTGATGGCAAAGAAAGCCAACAAGAGATCTGCTGATGAGAAACTATTAATAGAAATCACCTAAAACTTTCAGACTTTATAACCAAATCAGTCAAGATGTTCTGTAATCCTTTGCTTTGCTTTAACTTCCCCTCTATTGTCCCCATCTGTAATTCTGCACTATGTCTTACGCTGTCTAGTTTGAAATCTAGATTTATGACACCAATATGTTCTTTTCCATGCTTTAACAGCCTATAAGGCATTATGGGAGGGCTCCCTTAGTGAAAACAGATATTTTCCTCCATATTAGGAGTTATGGGGAGAGTGATCCTTAAAAATGAAAGCCATAAATCATTTCCCTCTACGATTATACCATTAACAGGAGCATGGTTTTGTCGTTTAGGTCATGCTAATAGTTTGGGCTTGAGGTTGTGGCCGTAGGGAAGGAGCACAGTGCAACACGCGTTCTCCTTTGCCAGCAAGAGGGGGGCTATGCAAGAGCTGAGTTTGTCTTGGTGGTCTTGGTGTTAGTGCTTCAGCTTTCGTACCCTGATCACTGCAGACATTATCCGCATCTGCTCTGGATTTTGCCTTTCTTTTTCCCTCTGTCTTCCAATTGGAGTTTCTATATTGGGCCCGATTGTGGTCTTCCAGAGAGACCCCATGACAAACTATCAGAGCATTTTGCACTCGGCAAAAGGCACCGGATGCCAACAGAGTACATATTAAATTTGTTACTAATTTTAAACTTGGCATGGTGGACCATGTAGCTGCCACTAGTTTGCTGGAAGCAGGCGGGTTCAGCCCCACTGCGACCACAACCACAATACAAACAAAGCATATGGAACAGCAGCTCCCAGTGTCCCGGTGACAGTAAATGTTTAGAAAAGGAACTTTTAAAAATAACCCAGCGTAATAGAATTAGTGGCAGAGAGGCGCCTGGCAGCTTGTTTTTCCCCCTTTTTCTCCTCCTGTACCAGATTAAAATAATAATATGAGAAGCATGACCAGAACTAAGGACATGATGAGGCAGCTTTTGTGATTTTGAGATCATCATTTTTTAGATGTATATGTCCGGGAAACCCTTCTGCATTTTTTTTTTTTTTTTTTTGCCTTATTTTTGTATTTCCAGCTTTCTCAAGAGAGCACCTCAAATGTAAAAATTACATTTTGATCATTAATTGAAGTATGTGCATGCAGCAGTAGTTAATGAAAGTATTTAACTTACTTTTGAAGCATGGGAACACATTTTATTTCCTACCTTGTCCGGCAGCGAACAAGTGAGATGCAGCCATGGAGCGTTCAGTGTGAAATCACTGCTATTAACACCCAACAGAGTCTCACGCTGATTTAGATCTGCAGCTTTTGGTGACAAAGTTGCAACGGTTTGTGTCATTGGTGTATTTGTGTTTGTGTGTGGCCATTTGACAGTGTGAAACTCACAGGGATATTCTCTGTTTTCTTATTGCTTTTCCCTCTTCACTCCCGTTCACGCATATTGTCTAAGTGGCTGTATTGAACAGGATATTGTTGTTGGGCCCAGCTGCATCCGTCACCCATGGAACTGCAGTGACCTCTAGAGACAGCTGTCTCCACATACAGTGAGGAGGAAACCTAAGGTGTTTTGGCACAAATTAGGCGAGGTGAAAGTGCATGTATGTGATTACAGGCTTGCCGAGACTGCCACTGGCTCGGAGGCCCAGCCTGGATGCATGGTTAAATAGCTTGTGCACAGACTGCCACGTGCATTGGAGGTGAATTCCACATACATGCAAAACTACACATGCACACACATCGTCAAAGGGGCACACCAGCGCTCACGTGCACTTACACAGTTAAATAAACACAAACAGATGAGACCCAGGGCTACGCTGCAGATCATGGAGATCAGTGTGTGAGCTGTGTCTTCTCTGATCTAATATGTTTAGCAAACATTCATTTATTCTCCCCCAATCAATAACACAGAGCAGCATGTGTTTATGACTCTGCCTTTACTCAGTCAGTTCATCTGCAGTTCATCTGAGCTGAAACACTGCTCTACCCTCTAACCCTCCGTCTCTTTTTTTCTTGCTGTCAATGACTATGTCACTCTCTCTACTTTCTTTATTACCCTTTCTTTCTCACACAGATACACCTTAAGGTAATAGCATTTCTTCAGTGTGTCTTTGTACCTTGCAACATTAAAACCAATACTACAATATGCCCAGAGGCACATGGATCAAGAAAAATTAGGGGGGAATCACTATTTAGTTTAATATTTTCAGAATATTTATGTCTGTCTAAAGCTGTAAGTTAAAATCTTTGACACAGCCACTGGAGTATGAGGGAGGCCAAATAGTATTTTAGGGTCCCTCTTAGCAAATGGAAAATGTTTTGATAAGGAAACAGATGGAGACATACACATTTCCAGCTCATTTTTGATGTGCAGAACTGCCACACCAAGAGTGAGTATAACCTTCAGTTGCACTATGAAAGTAGACGCACTCTAGCTTAAAAAACGATTATACGGCATCTTCAAACACGCTGAACGATTCGCTATGGAGCCTTTACACTTCAAAATTCCCAAGGTAGAAAATTATCCTGAATAAAACGTTCCAGAACGTAGCTGTGAATCAATATCAGATGCAGGCTGAGTTTCATTTGAGGGAAACCAGTGTTTGCTGTAACTCTCCACCAAAGAACATAGTGTATCGAGGAGCAGAATAAAGCTCATTCATACTCCCAAGTGCAGTAAAGGTATTTTATATGGGTAGTTATTATTGTTATCATAATTATCATTCTGCGTGTACCATAAAAGTGGATGATGGAGGATATATAGATGGCTGAGTCTATAAATAATGGTTGTGGTGGAGGGCTATAAAACTGTCCCCTCTTTTCTATGGCAAAATAAATAACACGTGTGCACATGCTCAGTGCACATCTACACTCATCTGAAATCTGTTTTGTTCTGTGAGGTTAGTAAGTACTGTGGCGCTACAATATACATATAGTATATCTCATAATGATTAACATTTAGCCAGATATCTGGTTTTACATGTAGGGACAAAGTGCACAGACGCATCTAAACCATAGCAGAGAAAGGACAGATAATACATACCCCAGGTGTAACTGTGTTCTGTATATGAGTGTATTTACAGTGCAGGATGGGCTTCACATTAGGCATGTACAGTACAGGGGCCGATGCACAGATGCCCTGAGTGGTGCCATACGGCCGATGGCTCATTAGAGCTCAGATGGAAGACATGAATCAAAGGAGGAAAGGAGAGGAAACAATCAATCTGCCTAATGGGAATCCCCTCTGAGGAGTGCGGGCCAGCCGTCCCAGTGCAGCTGTAGCCATTTTTATATGTGACCTCCCAGCTTAAACAACCCACAAAAATGTCCCCACTGGTGCCATAGCCACCAACACTGGAGAGCGCAGGACACACACCAAAAGACACCAAAGCCCCACAACAAGCTATTAGCACACAGGCCTCCCACAGAGTAAGTGGGCGCCTCTCGGTGGTGACGTGGATTCTAAAGTAGAGCCTGGGAGACCTAATGTTCCCATGCGTCTCCCAAGCAGTCCCCCGCACATGTGTCGTCCATACCAGGGAATGACACCCATCTTGATGCGGGGGACATTCAAAGAAACTGGTTTTACAGTAGGGATGGTGCCTGTGTGTTAGGAGGCATGCCGAAATGGGATGTTTACTGTCAGTGTGTGAGGCTGTGGCTGAGGTTAAACCATCATTATTGTGGTGCAGCATAACTAGCATTCATGGGATCAAGATAGGGTTTCATCCCACAGTTCACCTGAACCTTCACTCCTCCCACTTTAGTCTTCAAACAGCTTTGATAGGCTTTGATCTGCTACAGTCCATACTCTCTGCCTGCAGACGACTACTTATCTATTCAGTGTGGGGTTGCCAACAGCCCTTTAAGAATCGAGTCATGCTAAACAGAGGTTGATTTAAACCAGAGGTTGACCTTTGACCTGGGCTTAGAGGATAATGTCCCAAGCAAGGAGAGCAAAGTCTTGTTACCATCCATGAATCAGACCCCCACTGACATTATTTCAAAATTGCTTAGTTGCATGGAACTCCCTTTAGTGCTGAACGGACTTTCATAAAATTGATTTTCTGAGTACACCCTTTTAGCAGCTACTGTATAAGCTTGAAATATGAACCCTTCATTGCTGAAAGCATTTCATTTTTTGCCCCTGTGACTAATGATCCGGGGAAGAAGTGTGTTTGAAATTCTCCTCGGCAGCTATTTCCATAATTAAACACTGCTAATTATAGAGCTTTGGCTGACTTTAAACAAACAGGCACAGTTGCCGAGCATGCTTTCACGGTTCTATTTGGAAATTTATGCAAATTGTACCCATATCGTTTGTTTTCTAAGATGAAACTGACAACATTAAGACACATTGCTCATGCTCACAAAGATCAGACAGTATCGCTGAGAGGAAAAAATGACAAGCCATTGGTGGTTTGGAGGAAATACCCTGCACAGGTATGATATGCGGTACAATGAGGATCAAAGCTTTTACTGCAAAAGTATCAGATGATTGAATGTATTCACATACATGTGTTTGTAAAAACATGAATATGCATTCATTCATTACCAGAAGTGCCCTATGGTAGAAAAAAAAGCCCTTGTCTTGGCCAACAAACAATGCTGCATTGTTGATTCTAGTGCTATGATACTGCTTGTCAATTTATCAGCCTTTGACAGCAAGCCACTAGAAGCCATTATACCAGACAAATGAAAATTATATATGAAGATTAACATCAAGTAATTTGTTAGGGAGAAAATAATACTGCTAGGAAATAAACAGGGCACAGGAATGAGAGCTGTGCTGCCAGTAATTCACATATCAACAGCATTTAAATTATTAAAAAGATTGGAAGTCATAATTGGCCATATATTTTTCCCATTCTTCTCTACACAAATGGCTTGCCTGCGGTACTTGACATTCACCAGTGGTTTGTAATGTAAATGACAGAACGTATTTTCTCCATATCTTAACAGCGGATGGAGTGATTGACTACTGAATATAAGCAAGCTACAGGTGGGGGTCAATTATCATTTGAATAATCGAGCATCAGTGGCTGCCTAGCTTGGCTGTGAAGTGTGACACATTTTTATCTCTATGCATTTCAATGAAGTTAGACTGGTACATAAAAGGTTATCACCTAGGAAACATATTTGCCTAGGCGCAAGTTAAACAGGCAAGTGAGATCAGCATAGATATTCAATTTAACCAGTCAACCCTGACCTATAAATATTTCAACAAAACCCAATGAGGACCCCTCCCCGCATCCAAACCCCCTTCTCCCCTTCTTTGATCCAATTCCATTTCAGCAGCGGGAGATACGAGGGAAGAGAGGGAGGAAGGACATGGGCGAAAGAGGGGAGGGTATGAGAAAAGAAAGTCAAGCATATTGTAGCTTATCTATTAAGTGGATTGTTTAATGCATCTGCCGTGTTTTCACCCAAGGGACGGGTGAGGATTGAAAGGGGAGAGAGGGGACAGATTCACACTACAGGGAGATGGTGGCTCCAAAGTTGAGGAGGAGATGTAGACTAATCTATAGTTGTGAGCTGACAAATCTGGCCTGACACCGTGCTCTGTAGCCGGTAGACTCAGGAGATGGGCATTAATCACAGTGTGTGCTCTGCTGAGAGCGCAGGCACACTGGGTACACCTCAAAGTGAGCTGGAGGTTATACAGGCGAGTGGATTAATCAATACATCCCCATAATAACAGCCAACCGCCAGCACTTAAAGCCCCACTGGTACCAAGGTACGGCACAGTCCCTCGTACCCGGCCGACTCGTACAGACATGCACTCAGAGATACACTGAGGCAAAATCACGCACACACACCTGTGCGTTTTCCATTCAAGACTGAAAGACATTCTGTAGACACTGCAGGCA
This sequence comes from Anabas testudineus, assembly GCF_900324465.2. Lineage (NCBI taxonomy): Eukaryota > Metazoa > Chordata > Actinopteri > Anabantiformes > Anabantidae > Anabas > Anabas testudineus. The sequence goes on along the minus strand of NC_046612.1, from coordinate 19,910,038 downwards.
AAAAGGAGGAACATACAAAGAGATTCATTTCCTACCTTTTATCAAGAGGGGATCAGTATATGTTGTGAAAACAAAAGTAAACCTAACCGATTATAACCAGTTATAATTATAACTATTACATTAATACCATTTGTCTGTGGTTGTCATGGCTGGAAGTAAGCAAAGTCTGAATAAAATGAAAATAATAGTTTGTGTGTGTGAGGAGGACATTCCTTCCTCCAGGGTGGGGCACTTTGAAAAGTTGAAATTTACACTGTGGCAATAATTAAAAGATTTGATTCAGCACTGTCTTTAACATTTCTCCATCTCAGTGGTGACAACTCATCTGAAAACCAGGCATACTCTAAAGGGGTCATATCACCGTTTGCTTGAAACCAGCAACAGATTTCAAGCAGTGTTTGTTTTTATCTGTTCACAGGTCATCTTCTTTTATGCGTCTTCACTTATGATGCAACCTGCCCTAGTAGGCAGCAGGAGTTTGTTGCTGAAGGACGGAGCTGTTCCAACTGGGCATAGTTTAGCCTGCAGGAAGATGTCCACAAGCTGGTCAATTAGAACAGAGTAGGATGAGGGTAGGGGGCCTTAGCCTGAACAAACCTTTTTAGTCTATTTGCCAGAGGAGGGGTTGAATAAAGAGGCATCACAACACGTATTAACACTTTTTAGAATGTGAAAATCATATCATCTTGTATCAGTGGAGCCCCAGAATAAAATATAAACCAAGCATGTGATGCTCGCTTTGAAATACCACACTGCGCTATGATTACACTGCTGCCCCGCCAACTGACAAGCCCCCTCAGCTGGGAGTCTACGGAGGACAGGGTTAGTGGGGTGTGCATGGGAGTCGGAGTGGGGCAGAGTATGAGATAACTGCAGTCACCAGTGTGCAAGGAGCACAAAAACTGGCTCAAGCATTCTGTCAGTGGGCAGTGCCACTCCACCCTCATTGTAAAAGTCTGCCACCCACAGAGACCTCGATCAGCAGCCCCCCGGCATGACAGCAGATCTGTCAGACCCCCACCTCCCCCCTTGCTTCATACAGTCAGTGAGGGCTGGTTTAGTAGGAAGCAGACAGTGTAGCAGGAGGTGAAACTCCAACTATTTGTCAACGTGGCGCCCATGTCAAAATGTCAGACCCGGGGACATTCCCCATGCAGCTGGGCTGTTAGTTAAGGAGACAGGCCGTATGGTCGGAGTAGGAGCATGCTGTCACCGACCAGTCAAACTGCCTGAGACCGGCAATCAAGAAGCTCTTTCTCTCTCTCTGTTTCCCTCTTTATCCATCTATCACAACTCTCTTCCATGTGCTCAGCCTGACTCTTATCTATCCACAGCCCATTTTCCTGACTCTCTCAGTCCCTCAGCCTTTTCAATCGCACTTTCCTTTTTTTTTTTTTTTTTTTTCTGAATCTTTCGGTCCTCTGTGTTGCCTCCTGTTTATAATTCATCGCCTGAGCAGTCTATGCATTTTTATTCTATCAAACATGGGTTTCTTTGATTTATACAATCAAAATTAATGAACATTTTCTCGAAAATGTTCCTCGGCATTGTACATATGGAAAAAAGAAAATAAGGGTGAGAAAAACAAGTGCAGATATTCTGGATGAGCTAAGGACACGTATTAAGTTTCAGCCAATCACTGACAGGGAACTGTTCTTTCAAAATATTACGCTCATATGTTGAATTCAGTTGTTTGTGGCAGATTGATAAGTTGTCTAAAAACAGCCATTCCCATTAAAATCTCTTATAGCAAAATAGTAAACATCTAGTATTTGCTTGAAGTGCCATGTCTGGTGGTAATTTCATTGTCTATCAGTCTGACCAAGATACACTCACCCTGGAGAGTTCTTATCCTAGAAGATTAAGAGCTGAAATAACAATAACAGAAAATCAAATCAAGTAACATATGAAACGTGAAAAAAACAACATTAACTGTATTCATGAGCAACAAATTCATTGCTCTATCTTTTCTTAAGCTTCTTTGACTTGGCATTTACTAGGAGAGGGTGGAGGATTTACTGTGGCAAATGCAAACAGGATATTTATGGGTCAAACACAGCCTAGCTGGCTTTATGGCAGATTATGCCCTTTTTTTTTTCCAGAGGAGAACACACATTCAGTTTAATAGTGGTTTGATAACATTTTACAGTGTATAATTCTGAATCTTATTAGGTCATATAGCCAGAATGCTATGGGATCAGTGGAGGGTTGGAAGATGTAGGGTGGGGTGTGGAGATTTTGACAGTGTAGTAATTGTTTGTGTGCCGATGTGTATGTATGTTTTCCCTCTTTTTTTTTTTTTTAGACGTGTCTTTCTCTCTCCTTTTCTGTCCATGTGTTTTTGTTATTTTAACACCCCTCCCTGAGTCCATCTGGTACCTTTGCTCCCCCTCAGAACGTGGGCCGGTGGAATTCCCTGGCCTAATTAATGAGCAGACATTCACAGCCGTCCAAAGGCTCATATGTCTGTCTCTGTGTACCACCTTGCCCCAGGAGGCCCTTTATTGAAAAGAGAAATAAATTAGATCAACTGGACAGAATACAGCACACCAGCCAACAGCGTTACATGTTACACACAGTTTTTGACCTGCGTGGTTTGTTTAAAGTGAATTAGATGCTTTTAGAGAAAAGTTGCTGAAGTCAGTATTCTTACATGTTATATATGTACTATCTACATTTCTAATATCTGCGTTTCCTATAGGAGAAATTGGATTGTGTATTTCTTTCAGTCCAGGGATGGACAAGTGACTTGTCTTTTCTTGCATCTTTTTTTTCTAGATGCTAATAGAGGGAGACTGCATGACTAGCACAATAATAATATATGGATGGGTAGGTTAGAAATTTAAAAAGTTATTTAAAAACATTTTTTTTTCTTTGTACATTTGTGAGACTTTACCTAAAGAAAAAATTCTGAGAGTAGCAGAAAGGCAGAGAGAGCCAGGCCTCACATGTATCCCCAACTCATACTAATGATTTCAAGTGATTTGATTGAGAGAGACAGAGAGAAACCTCTCTTGCACCATGTCTGGCAGAGTGCAAATGAGAACGAAATTATGTGTTAAGATATTTGCCTTTTTCTTATCTTCTTTGGAGTTGTGACATTATTAGTCATAAGGGACATCAATCATGCAGTGAGTTAAGGACACATCCAGCCTATGAATCTTTCAGCTCCTTTCCCCAATCTCAACAAGGCATGCTGGGGCTGTTCCTGCTCAAAATCTGCTACAGCAAGGCTGTGCTGGAGCCCGGGCAGATTTTGCCAGCACTGGCACTTTGATCTCAGCTTGTGGAACAGATAGCTGTCAGGCTGGGCCTGGATCTGGCTATGGTGTTTGGATGCTGCACTGCATGGTGCATGCACACGCACCGTAGCTTCTGCTCTCCACTCTTCACTCTGACTATAAGTATATGGCTAAAAACTTCTGCTGCAACACACACGCTTTGCTTAGTCCTGCAATTATGATTGTTATGATTACTTTTGAATGTGTGAACGTTTTTCTGTTTTCATGCTTAAATATATTTTTAAAACGCTGTTTGTCAACATAATTAAGAAACGGCAGCAGTTGATATTTTTTGTTTGCACAGCCCTACTTCCTATCTATTTCCTTTCAGAAGAGCCAAAATTAAGGAACAGCCTGCTCCATTCACACTCCCTGGGCAGTTCCACTGACATACTTTCCCTGTTAATGGGGCCACCTGCGGGTCTGTTGAGGGCCCCGTTCGGACAGTGTCAGAGGGGAATGCAGACAGAGCAGGCGGTGATGTGGATGGGTGGTGGTGCTGGGCATCTGTGACTGGCACCAGCATAAGAGCTCTTTCATTTCCCCCTGTTCTGCTCAGTGCCACAGGCACACACACACACAGAGCCGGGCACGGGTACAGGCCAGGGCACCAACACATGTCAGGAAATACTTTCTCTGTGATCTGACTGAGTGAGGCCCAAGTTAATACTCCCCCGACATTTGAACAGCAGCGTGAACGCTGTATAGAATGCAAGAGAGAAAAGTAGATGCATGCAGAAGATCCAGAGGGAGTCCACTAATTTTACTCCTAAACACCAGAATACTCCTTTATCCCTTATTAACTCTGACATGTGCTATATGGTATGATACAATGTTTGATTCAAGATGACACAATATGAAACAGCATGATACTGAACCATGTGTGAAATTAAACAACACAAGTATGATACATGATATTCTGTATAACAGAGTCCAAGACATTACAGTACATACTTCACAACACAATATGACATAATACGATGATCATGAGAACATGATGTTATACTGCACAATATGATGTGATAAAACATGATACTATGTAATTTACATGCATAATATATAATACAAGGAAGTCTGATATCTTAAAATAAAATTCAGAACCAGAACTGGATATTATACTATACAGTACAATATGATAGGATACTGTCATACATTTCATTACAATAGAAAACTGCAGAATACATTTCAATACTGCAATACTACAAAATTATCTGATAAAAAATTACAACATTATAATGAAACAACATGGTGCCATACAATATAATCTTCACACAAAACAAAACAACATGACACAAATAAAACAAAATTACAGTAAATGATCTGAGACAATATGATTCACTAAATTACATAACACAATGTGATACTCTCATACGACACAATTTCATATGAAAACGCAACCAAATTATCAAAATTGTTCATGTATCATCAGTGTAATTCGAAAAAGAAAAAGATTCAGAGAAGCTGGAAAAAATGCTGTGTAAACAGGAGAAGCCTGAAAACCCATTCATTCTAACCCTAATCCATACTCATTCATACACACACCAATGACATCAGAACTGCATTGTAAAGCGCAAAATATGACAAACGTCATCCAAGTCATTCATGTTTTCACCTCATCATTCTACACCTCCATAACCTTCTTCTCTCATTCGCACACCGGTGACGGATCCTTGTAATTAATGTAACGACTGCTGCGTGTGCTGTGCTTCACGCAGCTGTAGCAATGAGTCATTGCTGCATCTTTTTAAAGTTATAATTATGAAAGTGGCAACCCATTGGACAACAGTGATAAAACGGGCATTCACTTAACAAACCCTGGGAGTGTCTGCTACCTAGGGTGTAATTTCCGTAACCACCATTCTCAGCAGTTAAATAGAGGCATTTGGGAGAAAACATTGTGCAATCCTGACACACTGGGCCCTGCCTTGAGGCAGCCGTTGCAAATTAATGAGTGTACCTTCCTCATTACACCAGAGAATAATCAGCCGTTTAATGCAAACCTATAATTTTCTGGGCCTCTGAAGGCCACAGGTGGAATCATACCATTTAGCTGCTCACACTGCTGTAAATGTTAAACAAGCATGACTCACCTCTGTTTTTAAATGTGTTATTTATTTTGTCTTATTTTTTAACTTGTCATCTCAGACGCACATGATGGTAATCTCAGATATTGATCGGATATTCCTGAGACAGCCTGTTCACACCTGTATCGTGAATTTGAGGTTTTAAGAGGATAGAGAATATATACCCATAAAGTAACCAAAATATATATACAGTATATAGGATTTTTCTGTCTGGCTGGTCAAATAGCCAACCTCAGACCGATATTCATAACCACATACAAATAAGAAAAGCATTCATGCCTGATCTTCACAGGACCAGTTTGCTTTAGACTTCTTATAAATCAGCCATAATTCTTGTCAACAGACTGCTAAACACACACAGAGCTAAACACAGTTCACCAAACACTCTATCACTTGAGTTGAGAACAGAAACCTGACTCTCCATTCAGAACAAAGTGGAAAAACACAGGCCCGGTTAAGAGGGAATCAAAAGGAGAACGATTTAGAAATTCAAGGGGATCAAATGGTAGCTTTATTAGGACCTGAAGCCGCAGGGCTGGGTGGAATGAAAGCCTGTTCTGTGCTAGTCCTAACTGGCCAGGTCAGGCGAGACACTCAGTGAGAGAAAGCACTCAGGCCTGGAGGAGCCTTCACACCGTCAACCAAACCCTTATGGGTCATTCCACCCTTTTGCCTTAGCATATCGCTGCACTAATGTCTTTCTCAGCAGGTACAGTGAGCATGGGGTAACCCAATGCTGATGGGATGAGTCAGCCTCTCTGCAGGCAGGGCGGTCATTTTTGTGATCATCGTGTTAGCGCTGTCGCTTATGAGATGGCAGGCTTTTAAGTGAATGGGCAAAATGAATGGGGAAAGCATTGCTGTGAGCAGCGAATGCAGGTGACGACAATTCAGGTCAAAGATTATCTTGTGTCTTACAGGGGTGTGTGGAACAAATCCAATTTTTGCAGCAGGGACAGAAAGTAAAGCAGGCCAAAGAGGATATCATTCATAATTACAAGGCTTAGCCAAAGCAAATTCTCCCCCACAGAGAAATTCAACAATGGCCTTAATTACATTTTTTCCTCCAACCCCACCTCAAAGTAAAAACATGGATGACAAATTTGGCATTGGGATTCCTGCTCATGGCTATTCTCTGTGCCAATTTCACTTTTTGCTTGTTGCCAAGACAAATCATATTAACATGTTACTAAAGAATGCTAAAACCTTTTGGCTACATACCAGCCTACTGGTGCCAGTAAACTTCATTAAAGCAAAAAATGCTTTTAGGAAACCTTTCCTCAGTTGCAATTATAAATAAGTTCCTTCATGGAGCTCCCGTCATGGGTGGGCTAGCAGCCCAGGGGCCACTGGCGTGCAGACAACTGATCACTAGGCTGAATAGAAAGCAAGCCCAGGGAGCCAGCTCAAGTAACTGCTTTGTTACTGAATAAATGTCGCCAGCAACAAAGTTTACAAAGGGCCATTTGTCAACATTTTTATGCAATAACGGCCTATAACTATGGTGACTACAGCCGAAAAGGGAGAGGAAAAGAGCCTGTTCTGACCTAATACAAAACAACCTTGGTGGGTACTGTCTAATATGACAAAAAGAGCACAGGAGACTCGGTGCATGATCCAGTGTGAATGTGAAAGCTGAGATGACTGGAACTTCTACAATACAGGAGACTCTTACATACTCCCGCCAAAGGCCTCTGTCTCTGCCTGCTGTCACTGCTGATAAAACTAAAGTCCTCCCTGAGTTGCTTTACCTAATTAAATCTAACTCGAACACATTGAATATGCAATCCGTAAGAAGTGTTTTACAAATCTGGCAACGCTCACATTCTCTCAGCCTCCTTACAAACCCCAGAGGTATGTGTGGGCACATTATAACATATCAATTTAGTCTTAAATTGCATTGTTTATTACTCCATTTATTTGTTTAAGAAGAACTCCCAACTCTGGCAAACAAGTTTCACCTGTCTCCTAAACACCAACGTGTTGAGATGGGCTTTCTCCAAGCTTGTAAATCCATACTAATGGTTATGTACAGTACAACACATCAAGTCTAAGCCTAAAAAACTCAAAAGTCAAAATAATAAAAGAATCAGTTATTACACATTTTATATTTTAAAGACGTTCCAATCCCCTCATAATATTTAGTGCCATAAATCTAGACAATATTTCTGAATCAAATCATAGTAAACAAACTTTTTTCTGTTTCTCTGTTGTCCTTAATCTGCCCTAACACAGTTTAGTGTACATAGACAATTAAGAATTATTAATAATTAGAGTAAGTACTTCAACCTGTGTTTGTCATCATGTTTCTTCTTTGCCCAAATCATTTAGTACGGTATTTTACTTTGTTTTCAAGCTGCAAACCTGTCAGGTTAGTTCTATACAAGCCCGTATTTTCATATCCTCATTAGATAAGGAGAGCTGCTGAGTGTTGAGACCTACTGACAACCTATTAGAACCTTTTCATCTGCAGCTGGCCTCTAGAGACTTGCTAGAGACTGGTCTATGAATGAGGGAGCTGTTTGAAGAGGCCAGCCAAAAGCAGTCTGCTGTCTTCTCACCACTCCATCACTCAGTGACCTTCTCCACAGGACACGCCAAACCAATCAGCAGAGGGGCCTAAAAAAATCACCCTACCTGTCCCAGGCAATCCCTGATCAGTTAGAGGAACCCTCATTTGAGAAAGGCCATTAATCTTTCTTTCCTTCTCGTTCTGACACCTGAACCAGTCCCACCCAGCAGCCAGCCACTTCACAACAGCCTCTTCTCTGAGCTCAGTGCGGTCTGATCAGAGTCGTGCACGACGCCGCCTGCAGAGAGCCGGCATCGCCATGCAACCTCCAAACAAACGTATGAACAAACACATACGATGTAAAAAAAAACAACATACTATATATACTGACACAAACATGCACTTTTTCTCTGCTTACTAACAGTTAACCATCTGAGACTGACACTGACAGCGAGCTGATCCCCTCATCTCCCCCACACTCACATTCACACAAACACATCTCTACCTGACAATTTCTCTCATTGTAGTCAGATGCCAAACGGAAGGGAGTTGAGGGGTTTAAGAGATGACTTTACCGACACAAACGAGGCGCCTTAAAGATGCTCTTGAGGATGGGGTTTTTGCCTAAATGCATGTTTGTTTGAACACACGCAGGTGTGCTCACACCCAGATGTTATTCCTGTGTTACTGACACTAAAATGATGTTTCTCACTGAAACCCCTGATACTAATGCTTCCTCATGATGCTGATGACGCTCAGTGATACGACAGCTTACAGCTGCGATACCTGTTTAGACAAACCCTCCGACAACAACATGTGTCACTAAGCAAGGCTTTAGAGCTGCAGATTCCCTCATAACAAGATGCGGATTTGTTTGCCTTAGATGTATGGAGACTAGTCTCTGAGCCTCTCTTATGACAGTTAGCACTAAGCCACAATGTTTACACAGCCCATTGGGGCTATTTCACTTTTCAGCTCCCAAATCTTCTTGTGAAGACAGAAAGTCTCATAGGTGAGGATAAGAGGAGAAAGGGACAAGACAAGCTCGGGGTTTAGAGGCCCTAAACCCCTGCACAGCACACTCCAACGTCTGGTACAGCGCATTGAGCCGTCTTGACAGAAGGGGGACGTATGGCATTTGAGTGGGTTAGATAGGGTCATGGAGCCTTGCTCAGCAGGGATTAGGAGGCGTGTGGCCCCTTTCGCTTTTAATCAAACCCTTCCAATCAGTTGAAATTACAATGGGATAAACAGCATTGTGCGGTTCATATTCTTCCCGTGATGAGTATCCCAAAGTCTCCCCTCCCTGTGACCGTAGGAGATCTACATTATGTCAACAGAATATAAATTACATTTATTATTGCTTTTTATATAATAGGTTAGTTGAAGATGGTGAAGCAGCATTTAGAGATCTTGTTATATGGAACCTTCTCTGATTTTTGTTTGTTGCTACCTTTATTTATCCTGAATATGTCTGTGTACTTCAAGGCAAATGCTCTGCCCTTTAATGCTGCCTTGGAGTTGCTGCACATATACAGCAAAGCTCTGACTGTCAAGAAAGATTGATTCTCCACAATTTTTTATTGGTAAAGAAAATTGATTAGAGTCCTATATGTGCGGCTGCTGGTTTGATTCACATGCATCTCTTCAGGTCCACATCAGGCAGATCACAGGGAGGTTTTGTCACAACTGACTGTTTTACTAGTTGTATCAACTTTGCAGAGCTTTTCTGAAGAGTTAGGTAAACAGTGTTAACAAGGTAAAGGTTTTCATGGTCTGACTGAACAAAAGCCCGAGACAAGGAACTTAGCCTGCTCTACCATCCAGCCTGATCAGTATCCTTAATCTGGGAGTCAGGCTGCATAGCTTCTGATTTCTCTGTTAGAACAAGGAGAGAAGAACGGTCCATGGAACATCAAAGGGGCAAGGAGACGCACATGGCTGCTAATTTTTCAGACCGGGCATATGTGGCGGAGAGCTTGGATTTGAGGCTCTCCTCTCACTTCAAAGCCAGGCGCCTTAAAAGGTCTGGCTGTGTTTTGACGTGGATCTGCAGAGGTGAATGAGAATCAAGCACCCGCTGCAGACCCTTCAGAAGTCAAGCTCACTCTGTTTAACACCCCCCACCCCCTATTCTCCCTCTGCACACACTCTCTCCTCCCTGCCTTGACAAAGAGAAGAAGAAAAACAAGAAAATTCAATAATGCCTTTGAGAGGCAGGATTACCTGAGGAGACGCCTGCGCTGCTATGCTGCGAGTGAAATCTCATGTGCCCTCCTCTCCTTCTGCTCTCACTACATCCCTCCCTCCTTTCACTCCTCTCTTCCTTCTACTCCCTAGCTTGGCTAAAGACAGCCCTCAAAAGCACATCAAAACTCTCCTTTGATGCCATGGCAGGCAATTAACCCCTCGGGTCCAAATTTACAGATTGCTGGGGATGTGACACATTTTGGATGGGTGGGGTGGCAAGTGTGCATGTGCCTGCTCAGGGGGATGTGGGATTGGGGTGGTTGGGTGTATTGTTTGTTTGTTGTAAAGCGGGCTACTTCTTTAATGAAGTGATGCCGTGGCAGACTTGATACAACCCATTTCTGTCAGTTTGAAAAGTAAAGTAGGGTAAACCTCTAGAGAAAGGGCTAGCCTCACCGGAGGAAGTGTTTGCACTCGATTATTTGTACTCCTGCTCACTTCTGATGAACAATGCTGCAATACAGAAGGAACAAAGGAGCCAGGCTCCTTGCGAATTTTAATTAAGTTGTGGGCGCAGCCAAACAATGATGAGGTCTATCCCAATTTCAACTGTGTTTTTGTGTCACTCTCTCCTCTTGTGTTGTTTTGCATAAAAAATAATTAGCCTGGGTTGGAGCAGGAGTTTTGGATGGAGATGGCAGATAAAGCCCTGTGTTCCCCCGACTGATGTTGGTGATGAAGTACATTATACGTCACTGGGTATTAATCACAGATTGAATGCCACGTGCGGTCTCGGTGCTGAAAAACGATTTACAGAATGACTCTATTCTGGAGACCTCTCTCAGGACGCAGGACAGGTGTGTAACAAGCCTTGCCAAGTAATGCAATGACACTGTGGTGAAGGTGTGACAAGCATTACACAATGTGACAAGAATGGTCAAATGAGTCCAGTCATCTGGCGTGCCGTGACTGGCGACCCCTGGCAAACAAGGGCTGTCTGTCTGATAAAGTGCTATGGCTGTTGCTGTCCAAACTGCTGACATTAAACACATCAAACCATCTGACACCTTCATTGCATGGCATTCAGCCTCTAGCAGCCTGTGCACACCAGATAAAACGCAGCATGGGCCAAATAGCACTGTAAAAACACAGAAAAGAATGACTGATGAAGACGCGTATACACACACGCTTTTCTTTTTTCGCCTTTACATTTCATTATTCATTAAAGCAAGGACGTACCACAGCTTTTTCTCATGATGAGTCCCATTTCTGGCTTTCACACATGGGCCTTTCACTTGCTAGCTTTAGAGTTAGCGACGCTGTCAGTCATGGTCGTGGGTACCCTCTACTCTGTTGTTCATATGAGGCCTCGAGTTGTCTCTCTGTGCTCTCACCCGCACAATTACCTAAGTTCAAGCAAACATACAGCACTCTGATCTAGACAATTAGCACACATCACAGCGGTCGGGTACACAACAGCAATCTGTAGTTTTTCTCTGCTGACGACCAATGAGTCATCCTAACTCCCTCACTGCAGACTCCCTGCCTCTTTATCCTGCCAGATACAGGCAAAGGCTTCTGATCTCCTCAAGACATTGTTTTACAGAGGGATTTCGCGCCGCCCTCCCCTGGCAGACAGTGAGATTACACAGTGATTATAAGGAACTCAATATTGTATGACAGCCTTTTCCACGTGAGGGACTTACTATCATGTTTCATTAATTCAGCTTGAATGAAGCCTCATTTCAAGCATAGAGGAGCTTAAGATTTATGTGAAATTAATAACATAACAGATGTCTTTGGAATATTGTATCTCTGGCATAAATAAGGGAAATCAAATGTTTTCAAAAACACATAAATATAGACTTTAGGCAGACATGCAACCGTGCTTACAAAGGTGGCACATTAAAGTTCAAGAGCTCTCCACTTACAACATGCTTTGTAAGATATTATAGGGGCTGTCAAGTGACAGATTTGTATCGCACGTCTTTATTTACCACTATCTCTTGGCTTTAATTCTGCCAAGCATTGTGTTGGATATTTCAATGGGATGTAATCATCCTGGGATCTTGTTGAAACATGCTATGCATCAGAGCTTCCCCTTTTTTAATTTTCATGAGTTGCCATTACTTCTCATCTATTCTTCTGTAACAAAATGCATCTGTGTTTCGAAAAATGTCTCACGCACTTTGTTCAAGCGCAGGGAGCCCTACACAAGATAGCCTCGGGCCAGAACCGCTGTACTGCCTTTCCCTTTTGTGTGCAGTCTCTCTGCCTAGACTAAATATGGGGACAAGAGCTTCACAGCCTTCTGTCTCGCATGGTGCTGCCCTCCCCAGGTACTCCACCAGCGCAGCTCAAACACAGGCTGTGAGGAGACAGCATTTCTCTGCTTCAAAGAAGGGAAAAAGATAAATCATTCAGGTTGGGCTTTTGTTCCAATATGCCATGAAGCTGCGATCACAATCCCTTTATCCACTCTCTTTGTTTCCCAAACTAAAGCTTCTGGATGTGACAGTGAATATGACTTCCTCTGCAGGTTGTTTATGCAGCTCAATCACTTTAATTCTTCAAATTTGAAATGACACCGCTGACATGCTGGCTTTCATAAAAGTGGAGCTGTGAGATCTTCTTGAGAAAAAGATTGGCCACTTGACATTTAAGAAAGAAGTATATACACACACTCAGTGTATACTGCCAAGTGCTCAAATATATAGCTACACATTGTGGATAAATGATGTGCTACTTTAAACTCTACAATAAAGGCAATTGAGTGACAGAACAATAAGTGCAAGATCTGAAATGAAAAAATATGATTAATGGAAGCTAAACTGACAATGATAATTGTGATTTTTGAAGCTATTTGAGCTGAGACAGTGATTTACTCTGTAATTAATTTCCTCACATTTATTCTGCTCCACTAAGCCACAAATTCAACTTTTTGTTATCCTGGGCCTGTATTGATTCATGCTCTCAGTCACTGATGTGAGCCCTGTGTACGTCTTTGTCAGGCGAAGCTGCAGAACTCTTGTCTATGCCAGCCCGCCATCCAGCCCGGTTAAGTCGTTTAAAGGAATACAATGCAAACAGAAAAAAACAATAAAAGAAAATCTGAGTTATTAAATTGGATATTGTGGTAATGCGTAATCTAACTTCATCTCAATGAATCCGATGGAAAGTCTTTGTTTAGCCAGAGAGAGATGAGGCACTCTAATAATTGAAAAACCAATTCAAATTTATATGAGAGCTGGGTCTACGCAAAAGTGGGCGGATGGAGGAATGAGGTGTAAGGGTGCATTAATCTTTATAACATTATTATTTTTTCTTCATTTCTCGAATAACAATTGTCTGCTGTATAATAGGATCAAAGTGAGTTTGCTAATAATGTCTGAAGAAGAAGGGGCTTACAGTATGTCAGTCAAACACTTTCTAATGGTGTCTAATTCAGTCTGAACCCAGCAACCCTTTGCACTGCTTGCTCTGCTTTACACATCAATGGGCACAGTGGCCTCCAGCTCCTACCGTGAACATAGTGAGGCAGAATGAAACACAGCATTGTACTAAACTGTCTTTAATCTATTCACTGTTAGAACTCGGCTAATGTTCAGTGTGTCTGTTTTATAATTACATCCTGACAACCACTAGTACAACTCTTAGCATTCATCTTACATTCTTGCTACATCGCACCATCACACTACGGAAGCTCTAAAGCGTCTAAAGTCACTTAAAAGAATCCAAGTCTTTATGTGTTTTTGCAATTCTGCATTGATTGACAGCCAGATATTTCACATCTTGAGTTATTTGGGGGACGGGATGAGTGTATCAGTGTGACACGGTGTAATTTACTAATAAATAGACAAAGGCGGCCCCAGGACAGGAGGTCCAGAAAAGGGAAAGTGCTGCTGCTTATGGCCCCTGGGGTGATGTGTGGAGAGACATGGAGGCCAGAAGCTCTGGCCATTTGCCAGCACTAACTGTACTTCTCCCACCCCTCCCTGCTGAGAGCACATCCATCTCCTACCCCAACCTGACACTCTGTTTATTCCCACATTCATTTGTCATGTCCCCAATCAGCTGGATGAATAGAAATGCTGTGACCATGATGGATGGTGATTCTAATTAAGACCAAACTTGATATGCAATTTTCCCTTTTTTCACCTTTTCTGTTTGTCTAACAAGAGGATACCCCCCATCTTTTTTCCTGCTGGTGGTGATGGTGTCTTTACAGTCACTGTCAGTCAGCTGTAGGTCATCTGACAACAGACAGGGAGAGACACAGAGAGAGGTGGGGTGGGAGGTGGTGGAGCAGCTGAAGTAACTCTGGACCCAGGATGCTTTTGTTTGTTTGTTTGCTGTGTTTAAAACAAAGAGCGCATGGCATTGAGAATTCCATCTGAAGGAACTCCCCTTAGAGATTAGTTATTCAAAGGCATGCAAATGACATTGCCATGTGCTGGTTTACAAGGGGGCTGTGTTCATTTTGGATCTGCTTAATTGCTTCATTTCTAAAATAACTTCTCTGTTGTTTACCAGTTCAATACAGATAAAGGCTGTGTACAGCAGAGCTGCAGCACATATGATGCATTCTTTTTTCTTATTTATTTTTTTTGCATTGTTGTGCATTATTTCACTAGTTGGCCTTCAATGTGTTTATCAAAAATCCATACGCTGCTTTTTCATTTTTTTATTTCATTTATGAGTAAGGTAATTTGACAGCAATTTTAAAAAAAAAAACACACACACAAAACAATGGAAACACATGAAGCTGAATGAGCTGAGACACATTATACACTTTTAAAAATTAGGACACACCAAACCAAGAATGCACAATGGACTGAAAATTTTATGTTTTGATTTACTTCTAAAACCAGTACAGCTGATCTCAAAAATGAATTTGCTATCGGCCCTTGAACAATCTTAAAGAAATGCTAAGAGGAATTAGATCATTTAGCACTATTTTTTGTGTTCTGCTGTGAGTATACAGCAAAGTAAAATTTAGGTTTAGACCAAGGTATGAAGCCCCTACATTTTGCCTTTGTAGCATTTCCAACAGTCACCAAAAAAAAAAGCAACTAACCAATAACATTCACATTTCCAAAGCCAAGTCAGATAAAAAGAGGGTATCTATTTCCAGACTGTGTGTCATTATGCATGAGATTACATGGAGAATGTGATAATGGGCATAATCCAGGGGAGGAAGTCCAGCAGCACTTGTGTCCAAAGGAGTTAATCACCTTGGTTAGGCGCAGCAAGGCACGGATTGAATTACAAGGCAGAAGCATATCTGTGGAAGTAGGCCATGCGTGACATGCCTGCACTCCTTTAAACATGCAACGCCAGCAGGGGCCTCAGCATTTTAAAATCATTGAAAAGAATCAATTACTGTAAATGCATCAGGGGCAGTCAAGCATGTAACATCTGTCGTATCTTCACAGTTCAGTTTGGGGAACCTGGAGCAGTATTTGGACTATCTATTGTTAAAGTCTGTAGGGCAGCCAACATTATTCAAAACTAATGCCAATAATTCATGACACGTACGTCCACTGAAAAAAGCTGTATATATTAAATACACACATGGAAATGTTTTCATGTGTTGCTGAATCAAAGCTATTGCTTTGGACAACAATTTAATTTTGAATATTTCCTAAATATTTCGACAGGTAGCTATTTCTGTTCTCAATTGGTAAATGGCACACTGTAGCATCTCATCAAGCCTATGATACTTATACAGAAAGAAGTAATATGAAATCTGTGGCTTTTAGATTACTGTCCTCAACTGAACCTTATAAAATAACTCCAATATTGCCCAAATATTCTTATTATGTACATCACATAACCTGCTTTCCTTCCAATCAGCCCAGAAGTCTTACTTCAGCTTTGTATCAACAGTAACATGCCTAATCCCATGTTAAAACGGAATAACACATAATAAAAGGGGGGGAAAACATCATCCCTTGGTGAAGGCCTAAATCTGTTTTCCATGTTCGTCCTGAGTGGACAAGCAATGTTATTTATTGTGAAACAAGATGAGGACAAGGATCAGAGCTCCTCTTTGGGCACCATCTTAGGACCGAACCACTGTTTTCACATCATATCCCAGTGTATACAAGCTGTAAACCCGCATTGGTATGGTCTAGACCCTTTGTTAACACTTGTATATTGGTCGTTCTCTTGATCAGACACACTCACAAATATTGATCACTACAAATGTCCCCATTGCCAGAACAGCAACCTTGAAATAAATACGGGGTAATGCTGAAGAGGATTGCCTGTCTATCTCTGTCTGTGTTATGGAATGACAAACCCCCTCCACCCCTCCACCTCCTCTTCCTTGCTGACCGTGCTTGCTTATTCTGGCTGTTCTTGTTTGAGGGGCATTGCTTGATCATTCATTATTAACTCACGTCTGTCAAATCAAACAATGAATAGACTGCTTAAAATTGATGACTATATAGAAGTGCATATGAGCAAAAAGCTTTTCATTTAGTGCCCTACTCTCCATGTAGGAGGTGACACCCATGATGGATATGACACTATACACCAGATTTATCTTGGAAATGGAATAATTATGCATTTAATGCATGACTGGTGGTCTGCATTTATACTGATAGCTAACAGGGCAGGCCGCAGGATAAGCAGAGGGGGTTGGACAGTAAAATCCCCGAGGCTGTATAGCCTTGGGCCCCATTGAAAATCTTTAAGTACTGGAAAATACATTTTCTTTGGTCAAGGTTAAGATACAAGTTCACATATGCCAAGTAACACTCTGACAGTGTCACCTCCACAGGGACGGTGGGTTCATCGCAAGGTGACCTTAGAACAGCTAATGGTGACTAATACCCCCATAGAGGAGCGCTAAGGGTCACAACATGCTGTCCCACTTACAGAAGAACGATACAGGAGACACCAGCTGACACGATCAATACACTGCATTACAAATTCCTCCATCTTTCTTTGTTCCTCTCTACAAGATCAGACACGGGGACACGTAATGTAAAAATAATGTGGATTTCAGTGCAATCTCCTGTGAAAGCAGAACATAAACACCTGGCATCTAAATGCTCAGTGTTTCAAGAAAACGACTTTCCATTCCTTTGGCTGTTCTGCTCAGGGAACTGAACAAACAGCTTTACATGCAGCACTGCCTTTATAATTGAATGTGCACTTTCCAGACATCAGAATGATCTGAATGTGGCAGTGGAGGCCTTTCTCTTCATTTTACCTCAGCCTAACTTCAGACAGGGTTTCTCTTTTTATACCGTGGGGGGAGGATGGAATCCCTCACTAGTGCAGCTGAGTGTTTTGTGTAACACTAGACAAATAATCCTTCCTTCTCATTTTACAGGTATCACTCATCCAAGTGTCAATCCTGCCGGCAGATTTCACACGCCACTGGCACCACTGCACCTCAGCCTGTTCACTTCCTGATTGCACAAATACTCCCAGTGACACAGTGGACTGCATCCAATTCCACACTCGCTCAGACATCTCAGGCAAGTACATGCACAAGTCACGAGGGAGAGTGGGAAAAAAAAAAAAAAAAAAGAAAATTTACTTACACAAAATGCCAGTTAAGGACAGGATGAGGTTTTCATCATATGCATGCATAGGTGTATATGCATGTACATATCTACAAATACAGCAAAAAAATGTTTTGTCAAAATGATTAACACCGTGACTCATATTAGCTCAATACTCCGTGTCTCCACACCTCAAACAACTACTCTGTGATTAAAGTAATTGCAGTCATTAGCCTTGCATTTTTAAATAATAAATTCCCAGAGGCTTAGTGTGACTACACTGTTGTGCAGAGGCTTTTCGAAAAGCCACAAATCCACCCTGGTGCTAAGCTATGTACAACAAATGTTACAATGCCAAATTCCAGGTACAGGATGATGAACAACAGCTGAATGAGAAAGGAGTTCAAATTCATCTGGAGGTTTTCTATTCATCGCTGCTCCTGTGGCTTTAGAAGCGTGTGGTGGTGGTTCACTGCCGTGCCTTTGATCAGCTGGTGAAGACAATGCAGTTCTCCCCAGCCCGGTGGCACAGAGTTTACCTGCTGCTAAGTCAGGTATCACAGCTAGGGACCAAGCACCTTAAAGAGGCTTTTACCCTCCTCTGGATCAGGCTGACAAGATTCATGTGGGTTGGGTGTGGATTTGAGTCCCTGCTGTGGCACAGCGTCTTTCATGTCAGACTGTTTATGAGAATATGGAGATGGGTTATGCGTGCTTACGGTGTTCCTTAAAGCAGCGATACGACCTCAGGCTGGGCTTGATCCCTGACGAGTCAGAATCTACCTCTCGATGAATCTCTTGTAGCACACTTAATACCCATAAGAACATGGTGCACGAGGCCCCTCATCTTGGTAACAGAAAGGAATTTGAGAGCAGATTAATATTATGAACAGTAATATTCCCCCGGTGGCAACTGCATGTGCCAGGGATTACAGGGCTCTGGGGTGATTACCGGCAGGGGAAGAAGGGTTACAAGTCCAAAAAACTTTTCATCTTCACCCAAGGCACAAGAGTACATACATAGAAAGACATAGAAACACATAGTGATAGAGCATATGTTTTGTGTGCATCCACTTTTATTCTTTGCCTTACTATGATGTCCACTCTGCTTTACATTTCTTTAGATAATTACTAACTAATCATACATAGATCACATTTTCTTTTTAAAATAATTATATAAAAATCAGTTTATTGTGCAGTAGGTTTTCACATACAGTACAAGGTATTTGCCCTAGTTGTAATTCACAAAACAATCATATCAATCAACAATCATAAATACATGATATATACATTTAGGTGTGCAGCTAATATAAATAGATTTGTGCCCATTATGTATGCAGATTTAAAAGAAAAATAGATATAAAAAAGGAAAATGCAGAAGTACATTGTGTTAATGTGATGCATTGAATAGTTGGATCTCTGTCTCTGTCAGTGAGAGATTTGGGCATTTGTCATGAGGCCAACAGCAGTTGGGAGGAGTCAGTTTTTGTGGCATGAGGTACTTTCCCAATGGAGAAAAACTATATGTGTCCACTTGCAAACCATATTTCTGCAAGTGAACACATATTTTAATAAACACATCAGAAGAGGTGCATGAGCTTGTTGAGCTACTGCTGAATTCCATCACCAGGACTATCATTAATAATATAAAGTAACTACAACAGATTGGATCTTTACAGAGGCTGCTTTCTTTGACTATTTTATCTGAGGTTTTTTTTTTTCACTGAAGTGTGAGAACACTATTAGCTTAGTGAATTAAGAAAGGAAGCATACAAGGTAAGGAGTAGCAAAGCTAATCTCCCATAGGACAGCATCAGAGATCCCTCAGGGCTCTTTGTCCGGCCCGCTGTAGATATCAGTTTTCAGTGAGGCATGAGGACCTGCCAGCCTTAAGGCTCTGCTCACTCTAAGCCTCATTATTCCCCTTGCCACCAGGCTGACGCCAGGCCACGCGTGCAAAGCAAGCCAAGGAAATCTCCTTCAGGACTTGTCTTATGATAGAACACTCAGCAATTTCCTCTGGTCTATTTGCATGAGGATAACACACAGTTCACTTTGACCATATGCAACCAATAAGTGAGCTTAATGAAGGCCAGGCCGCACAGGGAAAGGGGGGCAAACGAGAGGGCTGAAACAGGCCTCTCATGTCTGAAATTATCCAAAGGAAAGTGGTCACGCCATTCTGCTGCTAGGTAGTGGCATGAACGAAAAGAAACAACACTGTTTCCATTTAGAGTTAAGTTGGAATCACAGAGCACCAGAGATTGCACACATTTCTAACAGTAGGATATTTCCCTTCTTTAGACTTCAGTGTTGACTTTGTAGATTCCACAAGGTCTCTTAGATTGAGCAGAGGAAGGAAGGAGAGGGGCACTGCAGTACGCCACCATGCAGAGTCTGAGTTTGTCAGCAGCTCGTAAGCCTGAAGTTCAAAGAGCAATCTGAAAAAAAAAAAAAAAAAAAACTGTCTTGGCAGCGGTTTCCTCCTGTGTGTTTGTCAGTAGACTGCTTCCGCCCGACTGCACCCAGTAGCCATCAATTAGAAAACTGAAAGGTGCCATCCACGCACAAGCCCAGCCACCATTTGGATGTGAGTAAAGCAGACAGCAGTGCTGAAAGTGATTTCAGACCCACAATCATATAAGACCAATGAACAACAATGTTACACAGTGGTTGCCTGCGCAAATCAGCATTCTTTGTAGTTTCTGGTTTAATGTCTCTCATAATAAAATACAAAAATGAAACACAATAAAACCTATACTGTTTTACTGTCTATTAAAGTACGTGCTCCAGCATATTCTGTGTTAGAGAAACAAATTTAATTTAGAATAAATCATCATCATTTGGAAGCAGGATGTTGTCAAAGTGATTATACATGTAACACCTGTACATAAAGTAAATTTGAAAGGGCTTTACACACAGCATATAACTGTTCCTTTTGATATCCAGTTTCTAAAGTTTTGGACAACAAATGAAACTCTCAACATGTTGATTAGCACCACTAACAGTAGAGAGATAAAGTTAACAACCACCTGCTGAACATTGTGTAGTGGAACATTTAGCAGTTACTGTAAATGGACAAATACTTCCCTCATAAGTTAGAGGAAACCAAATCAGAGCTAAAAGGTGAACATTTGGATATTTGGAATCCAAGTAACTGCTTACATTCAATGTGCAAATATGAAACTGTTTGCAAACAATTATCAATTTACAAATCAATTACAATATCAAAGGGGAGAATTGGTCATTTTTGTGTTCCCAGCTTGTTTATCCTGCCCCCAAGTGGGCAAAAATGATCTATTTGCAAATAAATGTCTGCTGATATTTTAAACTAGTTAAAAAAATCTAAATTATTAAAGGAAAATAACTAAGATAATTGTTTTTGAGAATGCTATATTCATAAAACAAAGACCTGCAGAAGCTTCAAAATAACTTTTTTATAACTGCTGCATGAGAAATAGACAAGAAAAAGCAAATGAGTCTCAGACCTTTTACCTAAATATCATTTAAAGTCTTGTATGAGGGAACATCCCAATTCATAACACTTTAAATTTATCATTTTTGTGATAATGCATTAGATAAATTACTTTGCAAACAGGAGGCGCTTGCAGGGTGACCTGTGACAGTCTCATGTAACACCTCTTTAGAGCTGAAGAAATTCATTTTCCTCTCTCACAAGCAGTCTTAATCATATCTAAATAGGTTTTTTGTGGCTGCCTATTACAATTCTTCCTTCTTGTAAAATCAAGTGAGATTCAAATATTAAAATGCCAAGCAGTTAGTTCATGTGGAAAAAAACAGCTTTCAACAAAAAACCAAAACACAGCAAAGACAACCTTTGCTGTTCTGCGTTGTTTAAATGACAATCCTGGGATTAGAGAAGTAGATGGAAACTGTGGGTTGTAGTAAAAAGAGTAATATAAGCCCACGAGGAGGGATGCTGTAGAAATCAATACCCCATTTCATTTGCATTACTTTGATCGTGTACAGCAGGACGAGGAGATTAAGTAATACAGATTCTGCCTGACAGGCCGATCATTAACACTAGTTTGCAATCTGCCTGTGCATTCCCTCGTCCTGTCTAACACCTTGGTAAAGACAAGTGTTCTACATAAGTGAATTTAGGAGGGCACATGTAAGACACTGGCTGAACAACGTGCTAGGTGAATGTTGTCTGTGTAAATCATCGCCTGACTTCAATCCCAGCTAAGTCAGTACAGGTGAGATCAAATGCTGCAATTTCCTGGAAAAGAAATTATCTGGTCTTTTCAGGGTAGCTGAGGATAGAGGGAATTAGGGTCAACAGTGATCATGTCAGAGGACGACCTCCACCCTTTCCTCTCCAGCCAACATAGGTCTCAGTGTCCCATTGGCTCACTCCCCTCCTTCTAATCCAGGCAAGAGTCACTCTGCTTGAATTCTTTAGCACAATGATCCAGGCACACAATCTACCATTCCATATGCCACTGATAACCACAATACATGACATTTAACTCTCCTGGTCACAGTCTACTTTTCTAAGTCTGAATACACGCGAACACATGAGACGATAACAGGCTAAATCAGATCTAAATATGTTGTGGAAATTACAGTCCCTAATACATTACAAAGATCTAAAATATAATGTGGCGGATTATGCTTTGATATCAGTTCCTACTTACTATTGAGCGTTAGGGAAGAAAACACCTGCCCTCTATTCCAATAGGATCAGCGGATTAATCTTGGTAAGATGTAACATACACAGATGGTCAGACAGGAAAAATTAGAAAAATATGCAATGTGAATACATTTGTCTTGTGTAATATTGGATATGATTCATCTATCACCGAGATAATGGCTTGATGCATTGGTGTACTTAGCAAAGAGACAAAGTTAATTTCTTTATAGGCCAAATATTCCTACCAAGATCCCCTGTAATAAAAATGATTCTTCAGGGAATATTATATAAATTAAATGTACGCCATCTATTTTTTTTTTTCACAGCAACGGCAACACGGCTACCCTGTGCATTGATTCATTTCTAGTCACTTTTCACTTCTGCAAACACAATGCACTCAGAAAGATATGTTACTGCCTGCCATGTGTTCACATATGTATTGCATATTAGATATAACAATGAATCCACTGCAACAGAAATCTATCACAGATTACTTATTGTTGCTCCTTGTTTGAAGGTAATCCTTTAAGGCAATACAGCACATTGCATGAGCGTCACCCTCAGATGGATGACTTTGTTGATTATTAGGATGAAGACAGAAAGGTGATATGCTAAATGGAGCAGCACAATCACTGCTCCCCAAAGGCCAGTGGGCCTCAGTTTCCTGAGAAAGGTCTTTTTCAATATCCTGCAAACATGGATGGCAGCATGCGTGCTAGTCGGTACTTAAAACACAGGGGGCCTATTGGGTGCAGAAACTGACCTAAAACAGGAGTAGAGATCAGGCACAGCTTCCGTGCGGCGAACACTGGCTCATACAGTGGCACACTTCTGCAGCCACATCACACAACAAAGCTGTTTTTATGCAACATAGTCTGGAAACTAGACTTTCCTTTATACTACTCTTGCTGAAATCAGCACTGCAGCAAATACATACGATAATTTTAGCATATTTTTTTTATTTTATTTATTTATTTATTTGTTTGTTTAGACAGAGAATAGATATATTTTATTGAATTATTAAGATTTACGTTACGTTAAAAGACTTTTGCCAACATAACATTGCACTTTAAAGGCATCACTATTATCTTGGAAGCATATTTTAAAATGTGACAATGGTAATTAGTTTAAGTCACTTTAAATGTGACGGATGTTTGAATTTAGTGGGTGGACAAGCAAATACACAAGTATTAAGTTCTTCAGTTATTATATGATACTTTACGTAAAGTAGGTATGCTGTAAAACCTGCATCCAATCAAGTTAAATTTAATATGTTAATCTGCTCTGATCAGAATAAAGCTGCTCACCTGCATGTATCACACTTCCTCTAAATAAAGGCCTGCTGAGACTGACTGTATAGCATCCTCCTGATACAGTGTCTTTCAGTATGAAATACCTGTGTATGAAACTGTGCAAATACTGCACAAGTGTCAACAGGAGGCAAAGCCATTTTTAAATTATTGGAGCCAGGAAGGATGTTGCCAGACCTGGCCATCTTCTCTTTTTAACGAGTGAGAGGAAATGATAGTGAATCTGATTTCCCAGTGGGTCTCGGTTGTTTTTGAATCACTATTCTAATTTTCTTTTAATGGATGATTACTTATCTTCTGATTGTTTTTTATTTTCATTCCTAATTACACTCAGGGGAGGAAACAAATACTATTAGCATAAAAAAATGGTGTTAATGTATGAACTAGAGCTGAGGTGGGACCTTCATATTATGAGCCAAAATGTGCTCAGATAAACTGTCCCAAGTAACGGATGAACACTGGGGTAAAGTACTAATTATCGCAGGGTTCACTAATTCACATTTCATATTGGTAGACAGACAAAAGCTTTCAAAGCCGACGTGAGAAAACAGTATAATAGCTAATCTGCGGCGCAGGTCTCAGAACTGCCAAGAGCACCAGACAGACAACAGCGTTTCAACATTCCTTTCACTCACTTGCATCATGCAGTTTGATTTTCATCTAACAATCTAGGTAGCAATGTTCCTGACTTATCAAGGCTATCCATTTACTGTGACGGCCAAATCAGATCCCCGCTGAAAAATTCATCTCTGTGTGTCAGCCTGCGTACAACAAGCGGGAGCCATGGTACTCCAGAAATACCACTTTGAATATTTCAGAATTACTAAAAGCAATCCAAGGTAAACATTCATATTTCATCCGCCTGTCCTCGTACCTCAAGATATCTCTGGAAGTAATTTGACTTTGATGTGAGAAAGGCATCAATATTTGAATTTCTTAAAAGATCACACAAACAGGCAGATAATGTCTCCATCAGGAAACACAGGATTAACAAACAGGCTGTTTAGTTGCCCCGAGTTGTCATAAGTAAAACTCAAACAGTAGCTCACGTTGAATCCTGAGGGTGTGACAGAACTTGTGTGCAAAATCATGTCTGATAATACACTGTAGCACCACAAAGACATTCATTTACAGATGCAGCAACAGTGAGGAAACAGGGTACAGGCCATAGAAATAAAGAATCAACAACAGAACTGAACAAAGCTTAAAGTGAAGCAGAGACAGATTGAGAGAGGGAAAAGAAAGCAAATCATTCTGCTGAGAGAGAGAGAGAGCGAGTCGAAACTGTGAAGTGCTGTTGCGGGGTCAGCCCTCCCCTCTGATGCTTATTTCCATCTGCTGTTGCCAGCCTCTGCCACAGAGTGGTGCCGATGCCGCTGTCTTGGAGCGAGGCAGGGCCAGCCCTGTGTCCTATAAACACACACAAATCATTTACATGCTGTACTCATCAAAGGCAACTCTTCCTCATCTCCGCTGAGATTTGCCGCTGATCTGAGCTTCCAATATTGCAGCTCAGAGCGTAGCGGCTAACCTTTGCAACTGCCAAGAATGTGATTAATTTTTTAAATACAGCTGTTGACCTATTATTGAGATGGAGAGGAGCCACAAGAGACGCTCATCTCCTCTCCTCTGTATAATGGAATGCATTATTTCATCAGTGTTTACAAGGCATGCTAAAAGAGAAACAAAATGAGGGAGAAAGCATCGAATAAAGCAAATCAGCTAATGTCGCTTTTGGCCTCGTGCATACGCAAAATGTCAATCAAAAGTCGCAATCCTTTGATTCATTGCAGTTTGCTCTGGCAGTCGCATCTGAGAGAGGAGTGGTGACAGAGTGTGGAACAATAATTACCCTGCAGTGTTAAAGTCCTCCAGTGTCTTGGTGCATTCATAAATAAAATATGTTCAAGATAATGGATTTATGTTCAATAATTCATCATCAGAATGTTTCAAACCAAGTGATATAATATGTGTCACAGCGTTCTGTAACACAGTGCTTAGCCAAATTAAGTTATCTTGAAACAGATTTATTGACAGAGCTGTTGCTGCATTCATTTACTCCGCAACCATTGCTTAATTACTCCTGCAAAGAACATAAAACAAACAATGCCAATAGTCTGATTCTAAACCACTCAGTGTCAGTATTAACTACACAGCCAGGCTAACTATGCATCCGAGCCTGGTCCAAACAGCACAGGACATTACACTTTATCCTCCCCGGCACTTTAAGCAGCTCTGAGATAGACTAAGAGAAGCACAGTGGGACTGCGATATTTGTCATTCATGACCTTGATGCTAGCCAGCTATACAGGCAGTTTGTTTTGATGACCCATCAGAGAATCTCAGTCCTTGCAAGAGCCTGTTGAGAGAAAAGGGTGACATCCAGAGCTGCAGTCTGTTCAGCTGGACCGGGGTCAATCAGTGGGCCTGAAGACCCTGAGCCAGCTGGAAAGCCATGATACGACTGGCCTTCATGTCCAGAATGTCCCATTCCCAGTCACAAGAGGAGGCCATGCTGGCATGCTGAAGGAAGCCACTCGTACTCATAATTAATTACAGGACCAGAGCAAACATGCTGCGGCTTTACATTGAGCAGCGTGCGTAACGCATGTTGAAATCGGCATTGAAACTAACAAGAAGTTGTTTGTGATGATGGTTACAGCTGTGATTTATACGTGCAGACCAGCTGTAGTCCTGCGAAGCCACAACCGTGTTTAAATCAGCCATCTAGACGACAAGCAAAGACGAACAGAAGAGATGCACCTGCAATCGGCAGCAACAAGACACACGTCTTTCTAAAACGCCCACAGTATTTCATCAAAACACACACACACACACACACACACACATCATGTTTCAATGTAGAAACTTAAACATTCAATAGAGGCAAAAAAAAAAAGAAAACAATTTACATGCAAATCAAACCTTATCATCTGAAATCTCTCTATGCCACTTGCTCCTGTAAGATTGCATTCATATGCACAAAGGCATTCAATTACTGTAGCTGTGGCTCAACTTTTCACTTCTCAGCGTTTTCTATTTGGAGAGGCAGGCCCATGTACATTTAATAGGTAGCCAATCTGTTCCCCAGCTCTGCAAGAGATCACTGCGAGTGTGTCAGTTTGAGGAGATGGCAGCATGTATCAGTGCATGAAATAAAGCTTCTGCTCCAAAGTGACAGGCCATGGATATTGCTGGCAAATGGATGTTAAATTCACTCTGCAACCACCAACAGCAGCCCCAGCAATGAAAAATTAACTGTACTCTGGCTAAAGGGAAGGGAAATTGCTTTGCTAGATATACCACAAAATCCTGTTTGTGAGCTATCCATCTGTCAGATCTCTTTGCAAAAAAAGTCCTTCAGCCCTCTCTATTAAACTCTTATATGCTGTTCGGAGTAATCCAGTACGAGAGCGGAAACAAAGAGATGTCAAAGAGAGTTAGAGGAAATCCAAAATCTATGCTGTAGACTACAAGTCAGTACAGACGACTGGCTCCAAGGGCCTCAGAGCAGACAGGAGTGCTACATTCATGTCAGCCACCAGAGGGCGCTGATACAGATGACTCTTAGCACAAACCCTAAACAAACTCTGTGCACTCATAGTACCTCTCCAGGTTTGGGTAGAGTTCTTTTGAAATTGGTTTAGTAAAAAATCAAGACTCTAAATCCCAGTTTCCAGTGCGCTGGAGAGATTTTAGCAACACCTGTAAACAGCATAATAGTGTAATGGTAGTGGTGCATTCATGGTCTCACTCCCCTCTTTCTGTTTTTACAGTTCAATCAGGCTCAACGTTGTCTCAATGCTTGCGTAATTCAGTTATTAAAAACGAATCAGGTGCTGGTTTTCTAGCGACACAGGCTCTCTGTGAATTTTCCCATCCTGCCACCAGGTGTCAATATATCCCTGAGAATAAGTTGGAGCTCGTTTTCCAGCTGGGTGTCGCTTTGATGCCCACAACGCTCTTGACTTTCAAAGTCTGCAACATGCACAGTCTCACAGCAGAGTTGGTGCTGTGCTAGAGTGGAAATGATTCTTCTCTCCTTCTCTTTAAGAGTCCAGTTTGAAGTTGGATATTGTGCAACCTCCGTGCACTTCAGTTTTCTCCTCTGTTGCTAAATCCCCACGTTTTCTCCAGAGTTTACCGACATGTGCAGGCTGCGACACAGCAGCAGTCAGCTGATGCTGTCTGCACATTGTGTTCCCCTCCTCTTTTATTCCTTGGAGGTTTCCGATAACAAACAAGGAGTGAGAAAAAGAAAAACACCCACCCATGTGAGTAAGCATCAAATCATTTTACTCATTCCTTCATTTATTTATTTCTTTATTTTGCGGCCTCCCCCGCTCCTCTTTCTCAACCTGGAGACTGCGCAGTACGCGTCTGGAGGGGGGGGGAAAAGTGCGTGTGCAAGCAGAACTGAGAAAGTTCCGAGCGCAGAGGTGCAGGACGTCCCGTTAGAGAGGCAACACAAGCTGACGGACTGGGAGGACTGCAGCACGGACAGCGCTCAACAGCAGCCAAGACACTGTTCACCTGGGGGAAAAAATGGGATTTCCGACGATATTTAGTTGTCGGATTGCTCTCAGAGTGTATTTGCTTCAGTTCATTCTTCATTCTTCAAATTCTGCCCCTTTGCCTATTCTCAGGTTTCCTGGAGACGACAGCCCCAGAACAGACAAAGAAGTTGCTCTGGTAAGTTTATTGGTTGTTGTTTTCTTTCCCTAAAAGTGGGTCAGCCAGCTGTGAAATGAGCAGTTTTTACTGCTACAGTGCAAGAACTCACTGTGCACTCACTGTTTATGAACTGCATCTAAAGAGTTCCACCATGTTTATGTCTTGTTTTTCTATTTTTTTTTTTTTTTCCTCTTTTCTCTTGCAGCACTATCTGAATAAGTTTTATGGATGCCCACGAGACAGATGTAACCTCATGGTGCTCAAGGACACACTGAAGAAAATGCAGAAGTTCTTCGCTCTGCAAGAAACCGGAGAGATTGATGCCAAAACTGTGGAGATCATGAAAAAGCCCCGCTGCGGCGTCCCAGATGTGGCCAATTACAACTTCTTCCACAGGAAACCCATGTGGCAGAAAAAAGACATCACCTACAGGTCAGGCCATTATCATTAGTCCAGCAAGAAGCTCTTTATGATGGGATTGGGTCTTATAACTAGTAAAGTGGATGGACCTTGATCCGGGCAACAGTGATAGTTATTGTGGCTGCATTATATTTACATCAGTTCATTTTACAGATGATGTCACAGACCACACCCAACATTAGTAATTCCCAAAACAGTGTTTGAACAGTGCAAAACAGTATAAATACAGAGAGATGGACCACAGCTTAGCCCCGCCTGACCCCCTCCCCACCCCAAACCCTCTCTTCAACCTCCAGTCCACCCCACCCCCACCCACACAGCCCCGAAAGGCTTGCATCTTGTGTCTTGCTAAGCCCAGCATTCCTACGCAGTATGTGTCAGGTCTTTTGTTTTCGCTCCGTTCGAGGTTTACAACAATGTGGAATCGGTTTATTTATATCAGCAGTTTTGTGTAACCCCGATCATTCCAGCCCGTCTGCCTGCGTGTTTGTAAGAAAGGCTGCGAGCCAAAGGCAATAACAACCAGAAGATCTCAGGCTGTTTTTTAAGGGAAAAAAGGAAAAAGAGTGGTGCAGAAAGGTTTGTTCAGGATATTTGTTTTTAGGAGAATTTGCACCAGATGACTCAGAGACAGTTACTCACTGGCTTTAACTGGAGTCTTTTCTGTGATCTAAAGTGGTGCTAGCTTTCCCAATGTGACACAAGAACACTATCCTGATGACACTTCCTCTTAAAGCTTAGTACAGCGTTTTGGTACCAACATGAGTCGTCTTACTTTTTACATTTCTGGCTCTAAAATAAAAACTGATCTCTGTTTGCCCTCTAGAATTCTGGGCTACACTCCTGACCTCGACGAGGACGTCATAAACGACGCTTTCTTCAGAGCCTTTAAAGTATGGAGTGATGTCACCCCGCTGTCATTCACGCGCATCATGGACGGAGAGGCTGACATCATGGTTAATTTTGGACGCAATGGTACGACATTGAGAATGACTAGATGGCCCACACTGTAGATAATGTATTGGGCTAATGCGAAATAGTGAACTATTGCAGTTTAGTTGCAGCTGCAGTGTGTGCATGGTGCAACCTACGTTTTCATTTGAGGTTTATTTTATTGCCCTCAAAAAACTTACTCCAGTTGTCACATTGTGATCTCTTGGATTTGAGTAATGGGGCCTTAATGGGACACATGAAGGACAACATCACATTAAATAGATTCCAGGTTTAGTTGAACTAGTTGACTAACTGTGGAGAAGCAATAACACACATTATTACAGGGACTCTGCACCCGGCCAACCTGTATTTTAGAACCACTTTGTAAAATAATGGGACTAAAAATAACCATTTGCTAGTTACTCTGTTAACTACCGTTAGCCATTGATGAGCATGTGGAGAAGGAACACTGTAATCATAGTGTAATGCAAACAAAGAAACATGTACTGCACAAGATTCGAAACAGTTGTTTTAGAAGCAAAAACATTACAAAGGATGTCACACCAGACACATGTCGTGTTTGTCTTGTTTCCTGTTATTTTTGCTTGTTGCCTCATCTAGACGCTTGTTTACCAGTGAGCTAAAAGCTGGACCACTGCAAAAAAAAAAAAAAGAAAATCACTTGTGATATTTGTCTTGAAGTGTTATTACTGAATGACGTCATTAACAGAGCATGGAGATGGTTACCCCTTCGACGGCAAAGATGGCCTCTTGGCACACGCCTTTGCTCCGGGGCCAGGGATCGGAGGGGACTCCCACTTTGACGATGATGAGCAGTGGACACTGGGAGAAGGCCAAGGTAACTGAAAAAGAAAAGATGCATCACTAGTACAGGTGACATGAAGTCGAGTCACTATTCTCTATTTTGATTGTAATTAACTTTGTCTGAACCTTCTGGCGCTCAGTGGCAAATCTCCGCCATCTGGAAACTGAGTATCACACGCTGGCCCAGATAATTGTGTGTATTTCCCATTATCCCAATCCCTCTGTCTGAATTCATCACTTGTGTAAAGTAATCTAACTCCCACTCGCCTGGTGGCACAAAGCAGTCTCACAACCATGGAATGGTTTTCTTATTATAGCTAATGCTTATTAAATGTTTTCTCGCAGTCAAGGTACTCTTTTGTTTCAAGTTGATTAAAACCACATTAAAGTGGATTTGCAAGCACTTTAAATTTGCTTGAGTACACAGGCTTATATATTGAACAAGGTGACATAATGAACGATGTATTGTTATGGTCCTTTATCTTTCTAACAGTGGTGAAGGTGAAGTTTGGCAATGCTGATGGCGAGTTCTGTAAATTCCCATTCTTGTTTATGGGCACCGAGTACAACAGCTGTACGTCTCAGGGTCGCGACGATGGCTTCCTGTGGTGCTCCACCACTTACAACTTCGATGAAGACGGCAAATATGGATTCTGCCCTCATGAGTGTACGTCTGTCTGATGGTTCTTCTTTTTTTAAGTAATGGTTTTAATGTCAAGCCGTACCTGCGTCTTACTGAGTCATAACAATATTTAGCAGTCTGGTAAATGGCAGCAGTGTTTTTCAACAGCGGAAAAAGTAATTCTTCATATCCAATTATTGCTGTATTCAAATCTTTTCTGCTGATTTTGGACTGAAAAAACTAGGTTGGACTGTATGCCAGGAAAGTGTTTTTTTCTCTTCTTCTCTTTTTGTGTTTGTTTGGAACAGATTATGGAATATTTCTTTTCCAAGTTACTGTCCCACTTTAGAACAGTGGGCTTTGTCAGACGTTTTGTTTTTCTGTGTTATGTTGCTGTCCATGGTACTAACATGATTCCGTGCCAAAGTACACATGTACTAAGTTGTTTAATGTGACGAGAACATGAGTGAGGCCTGTTCGTACTGGAACCATCTGCTTCACTACATTTTGTATTGGTGTAAAAAGAATTTCCATTCATAGATCTTTTTATTATGACTTATCTTCTTGTCAGAGCACATTTGTCTTAAATCATCAATTAAGATTATTCATTTTCTTTATTAGCAAGTTGAAAAGTGCTGTGTGAGATTAGATTCTCTATAGTCTAGCTATAACCTATATTTGTTTTTTTTTTTGGCTGTTTTCTGCAGTACTGTTCACGCTGGGTGGAAACGCAGAGGGCTCGCCATGTAAATTCCCCTTCACCTTTCAGGGTGATAAGTATGACAGCTGCACCACTCAGGGCAGAGATGATGGCTACCGCTGGTGTGCCACTACTGAGGACTACGACCGGGACAAAACCTATGGCTTCTGCCCTGAAACTGGTAGGTGGGGTCATATCTACTTAGCTGGGATAGAACCAAGTAAAAACGGATTTTCCTTTTCTGTCACACGGATGCTCACATGCATTGTTTTCAGTTATGGACAGTTCATTTGCTTGTGCAATATACTTTGATGTGCAATGTATGGCGCTCTGCTGTGTGCTGGTTTACAGGAATGCCCCAGTTGAGGTTTTCTGTCTTGCTCGTGGCCGTGAAGGTATTTTAATGTGCAGTGGCAGGGTTTACTTTCCATGCTGTCACTGGCACTGGCTTTAGGATTGAGGAAGAGTAGCACACAGTCAGAGACATAAAGTGATGGACAGTGAAGAGGTACAGCCACTGAGGCTTTCATTTGGTTCGAATTGATTCGGTTTCTAGATATGTTGTTAAGCCTTATACAACACGTTGTGCTGAATATTAAATTATGTTTTTTTTTTTGTTTCGTTTAATGACACAAACCAGTCTTGCCAGACTGAAAATAGTTTCTCTTTGAACAAAAATCTATTTGGTTGTGTGGTTTTTGTTTTTTTGCCTAGTGAATGAGATAATGATGTGTGTTGTGCCAGCTGCTTTCATGATGCTGTTTTCAACATTATTTGTGCCCATTTCACAATATAATACAAACCTGAATCATTCTGGGAAATGCTTGGCATATGAATATGCTCGTAAGACAACGAGATAAACAAACTCCATTGCTCATTTCACCTCTACACTTATACTCATTGTTCCTCAACAGCCATGTCAACAGTGGGAGGAAACTCAGATGGAAGCCCGTGTGTCTTCCCCTTCACCTTCCTCGGAGATGAGTACGATTCCTGTACCTCATCCGGACGCAGCGACGGAAAGATGTGGTGCTCAACCACCAAGAGCTATGATGATGACCGCAAGTGGGGTTTCTGTCCTGACCAAGGTATGAGGGCAATGGCCAGTACTGGAAGTATACAAGAAGTACAGTACAAGTATGCATTTTGTTACCCTTTCTTCAATCACACTCACCGCAACCAAGAAAATAAAGGGAGGAATTGAGGTCTTACGTTTCACAGAAGTGTGGGAGATTCATTCTTTAGTCTGCTTGAACCTGTCAACCTTCAAGTCCTCTGTTTTTAATGTGCTGATTCTCTCTGTGTTCATTGTATCATGTGTCCAGGCTACAGTTTGTTCCTGGTGGCAGCCCATGAGTTTGGTCACGCCCTTGGCTTGGAGCACTCTGACGACCCTGGAGCATTGATGTTCCCCGTTTACACCTTCACTAAAGACTTTAGACTTTCGCAGGATGACATTAAAGGCATGCAGGAACTCTATGGTGAGACCAAATGTCCAATGTGACGAGTCCCCTATACATGCAGAACAAAGAGTGTGTTTTTTTTTTTTTTTTTTTGAGCCAGTGTTGTAATCGCTACCTCAAAGATGATAGATTCTGGCAAATCTCTTATAAACAGGTGTGCCGACAGACAAGCCTTTGCCAACCGAGGGTCCCGTCACTCCAATGGACATCTGTAAGGAGCCAGTTGTCTTTGATGCTGTGGCACAAATCAGAGGAGAGACGTTCTTTTTCAAAGACAGGTAACCAGATCAGCTCGGAAGACATGATATTGTTGACCAAATTAGAAAGTTACTATATTTTCATTAGCATAAATATGATGTGAAATCCATGTCCAACTCTCTTAAAGCTTACAAGCACTGTCAAAGTCTGGCTAAACCCGTTGAAAATGGTCTATGGGAAGATGACAAACATAAACTAATGGCCTACTTCTGGCTGTTAGACATGGGACAATTAGTAACAAGCAGAATCAAACCATTGCTCTACTTGTGTAGTGACAACCAAAACAGTCATCGGTCATAAGCGCAGTGTGCAGTCCTCTCCTCCACTGGCGCCAGGCAACCTAAAATCTAGTAAGCTTTGTGCGTGTCTACTATTTGACCTCTTGTATGAGAGGAGTTGTGGTTTGGTCAGCACTTTGTGAGTCAGTGCATTTTCCCCATACGAAGGTGAATATTTTCTTTGCAGCAGCTGAAATTTGTTACAATCAAGTTTTCCTGAGTCACTTGGAAGAAACACAGTAATCAGAGAAAAGCTCATGTGAAGAAGCAAATAGTCCTTGTTGGTCATGATGTGTGAACTTCTCAACGTGTGCTGTGTAACTCCTCACAATTTCAAGGTTAACGGTTAACAGAGCCGGATATCTGTCGTGGCCGTTTTGGAAGTGGCCACAAAACAATCAGGCCAGCAGACCTCTCCACTAAAGAGTGTAGTGTTTCAGTGAGATGGGTCCTCGTCCCCCGACGAGTAAGAAGCAGCGCCAAGCCACAATCCCGCTCACAAGTCCCGCTTTAACACAGAATTAGTTTTCACCTTGCTGGGGCTCTTCCGTGCATTCACAGCGATCGCCAGTGCAGCACATAAGCTGCGCTCTGTGGACCACGAAACTTTACCCCAGTTGTTGGAAAATCAAGCACGGTTAAAACTTTATTCTCTTCAAATCTGGTGACACTTTGGCAGTCGAACTAAATTAGAAGTATAATACAGATGCAAACATGACATGTAGACACCATATACAGTAATATTCATTTGAGCTTTTGTCACCCGGCCGTGTGCAGCTTGTCCCGTTCACCAGATGTTTGAACTATCATCATCCAGAGTAATTGCTTTCAGCTAGTGAGAAAATCCGAGTCATATTGCATTACTTTGTTGAAATTGACTTGGCATACTGTGTTTGTTAGCTTTCTTGTGTAGCTGTAACTGTTTAAATGTGCTGTAAATGTGAAAAGTGATGTAGGCAACTGAGGTGAATGGAGGAAAGAGTTCTCTGAAGGACCTGAAGTGATCCTACAGTAGAATATATCTCCTCAAAGCCTGAGATCAGTAATGTTTCAGCAGGGCCCTGTTGTTCTGACCTTCACAGCAACTTAATGAGTTGCCTGAAGCCTATGCCAGGCTTGTAAGCTGCAGACCTCTGGTACATGCTGAGTTTTACATCTTCAGTAAAAGAGTGGTGCACTGGAGGCTGCTGGGGTACTATTTACTTAAATCTGCCAGTGTACTAGTATTAGGCCCTATTTTCTCCTGGCTCAGCATATTTATGATGTAGGACAAATCTTGACGTGATGCAATGGGTTATACTTGTAGCACTCCCTGAGCTCAGCATAAATGTGTGTCTGTCTGCCTGGAGGCTTAAGGAGTAGGCAATTATAAAGTCTGTCTCACAGAAACAGTTTAGCTAACCCAATTGTTAGGTTTTCTGTGTGTTCACAGCTGTATTTTTAGGAAACAAATATTGACAGAGGTCTGTTTTTTGTTCCATTACCTTCCAAAAAGTTAATAAAGATAAGTTTGAGGAAGGAAGTGCCGGAAATAACCAAATATTTTATAGACAAAGACAGTAAAAGCTGCAATGACAAACCTTGTGTCTTGTGTGGCATGTTGCATGTACATTAACAGGAAGTTAATACAGCCTGCACTGGATAACGTGAAGGCATCATTCACCTTTGATTCCCCTATGCAAAGATAGGTCGTTTTTTATGGCACGATTTGATGGCAAAATTAGTAAAGTCTAATTCTCATCTTAGTTTGATCATTATCAAAAGTCATTTTTTTGCAATTGGCAGATCCTTTCTGCTTAAAAAATAGGTCAGTGGAAAAGAGTTTGGCGCTGTTGTGCAGCTGTGTATTGGGGATCCAGGCAAGATGGGTCTTGTTCCGCTGGCGTCGGCAGCCTCAGTCCTAACGAGAACCAGATGCTCATGAATCAGACCATTGTGGCTGCTGAAGCACTTGCACTAAAACCTCCTCTCTCGCATACACAAAAAAACACCCACTCCCCCATTGCTCAGCTTCGACCCCCTCCGGCCCTCTTTCACTCTCGTTTCATCCCCAGCTCATCTACCTTACCGTTGCTCACCTACTCTTTCTCTCTCTGCCAGGTTCTTGTTCCGGTCAGTGAACTTCAGAAGCAAGCCCAGTGGCCCTTCCCTAGTGGCCACATACTGGCCTGACCTGCCTGCCAAGATAGATGCTGCTTATGAAGACCCAGTGGAGGAAAAAACAGTGTTCTTCTCAGGTATGTTCGGGGAAAAAAAGTAACGGCTGAGAATCTGATTTAAACTTAAAATATAGATGCTTTATTACATGAACTATGCACCCTGTTTATTTCATCCCTGTGCTTCTGTGGCAATTGGAGAAAGAGTCAGTTAACTTCAGTGAGTAATGAGGAGGTGTCTTCACTCTTTTGTCATGTGAATTCTTTTCCCCTAAGGGATATTTCTACATACTGAAACATTAGAGAAGGCAGGAATGTAGAGCGAGCACTCTTGCGTGCGGTGTGCTCTCTCAGGGCATTTGAGATTTTCCACCATAGTTATTAGTGGTTTATGGTGCATTGTTTGCATTTCACTAATATGACAATCGTCCTGAATACTGATGAGATTTATGTAATATATTTGCCAGCACTGAATACATTAGCAGCAGAGGCAGCCTTAGTAGCCTGAATGCTGATGGTTTCATGATTTATTGTATTTGTTTAATAGATTTGCAGGAATATGAGATACAACTTTGTCCCGTGTTAAAATAGTTGTCTTCAATCAATATAACATATGCCTTCAGTGTTATTTTAGTTATGGTTTTACTTTACTGCTTACTCTTCCACCCCAGGAAATGAGATGTGGATCTACAAAGCAGATCAGTTGGAGAGAGGTTACCCCAAGAGGCTCACCAGTCTTGACCTCCCCGCTGACGTGCAGCAACTGGACGCTGCCTTCAACTTCAGGAAGAACAGGAAGACTTACCTGTTTGCTGGGGACAAATTTTGGCGGTGAGCAGCAAATTCTGTGCAACCACTTGTGAGCCTAAAACCCTTTATCTGACTCATGCTACTTTGTGCTGCTGAGGTCATCAACTCTTACTGGAGTACTGGGAAATGTCTGGATCTGGTTAGTGTTTGGTGTGACCTAAACTGCACTGTAAACCACAGCAGCTCTGCTATCCCTTGTGCAATACGAGAATTTATAGTGTTGAAAACAAATAGTTTTATCACCATGGAAAAGTACGAATGGTGTTGTGTTCTGTGCATGTGTGAGACCTCTCGAGCCGTGATTAAAGGATGCACTTATGCTGTAATGTTTGTACAGATATGATGAAGATAAGAAGAAAATGGACCCTGGCTTCCCCAAGCTTATTGCTGATTCCTGGAACGGCATCCCAGATGGCATGGACGCTGCCTTCAGTCTTAATGGCATTGGTAAAAAAAAAATATATATAATAATACTAATGTGTTATAATTTGTGCATTAAGAGGCTTATTGTGATTTAATGAAGCTGATTGTGACCAGAACATAGCAGCAGGAGTTACCAGATTAATTATACAAAACAGTTTCTCAAGTATATCCTATAGCACATCAGTTCAACCTTGTTTTCTATTGCATTTTCTAAGCAGCAAATGGGTTCAACCCAGTGAAATGAGGACACAGTGAACCCAAGCACAAAGTTATTCGAGCAACAACCTAACAGGCCCCAAAGTAATTTCATTTCATTATTACCATGAGAGTATTTGCTAATCCTCTTAAGAGAAAGTGCAGCTGAAGATTGTGGGAATGTCATTAGCTTTGCAGGTGCAATTTCTGGTCAAAGGCCAAAACATTGGTCATATTCAAATCTGGCCTTAGGACATTACTGAAATGTCAGGGTTTCACCACTTATTATCATTTATCCTCAGGGGGACATGGATTTATATATTTTAGATTTGATTCCAATCCACTCAATATTGGTGGAGACATTTCACTTTTAAAACTACACGAGGCTTTGTACCCTGCGGCTTTGGCTATTTACATCAAACTGTCCTCCATCTAGTATTTGAGAGACATTTCTTTTCAGTTCAAAAGTCATGACATGATTCATTGGGATCATCAATGCCTGTACACAATTTGGTAGCTATACATCAAAAAATCATTGTTGATTGTTGGTAGACCAACTGAAAACCGTCCCTCAAGCCACCCTTACATAGCTACAGCAATTACATGAACTGCTCTGGTTGTAAATCGAGACAAATTTGGGGAAAACAACGCAGAAGAATTCCTTTCAGTTACTCAAATGACCCTCAAAGCACAACCAAGAGGAGATTTGTATTTTCATTTGGGTTATCCTTTCTTTAAAACATAACTGGTGCTCTGTGTGCCAGTTCAATGTCTGCACGCTTGCATTCCTTCTGCTAAGATTGCAGGCAAATCCCGTAAGCTCTACCAGCATATCTGACAGTGTGACTCTGTCAATAAAACTCTCCATTTACCAGAACCAAGCAAGCCGTGATGATGTCACCTAGCCAAAATGAACTGTTTAGAGAAACTGACTACACAAAGGCAATAAGGAAGTCAAACAGGCCTGTGGGAGTAGTCCTCATCTGTGGTCTGATGTTGATAGAAAACGGTCAGTGAGAGTGCAGTTGTCTGGCATCTCTTAAACTTTAACTTGCTGTGAGTGAATAACATACAGCTTGTTGGTGACCAGTGCGTTTAAAGAGTGCAAGAAATATATGGTGGCCAATTTTTGGCTTGACGCTGCCGGTAAACTTCATCTGAGACAGTCGCTGTCAGCCATGTACACTTGGGGTTAGAGGTGGTATGCAGATTTTTTTTTTTTTTTTTTTTTGTCAATGGCAAGCAACCAGGGATTTTTCCATTACTGCTCTCTGAACGTACACGCAGTAGTGCAAGCATCACACCGTGAACAAACAGATTCGTATAAAGCCAGCCTGTGCCCCTCCACAGAGGTGCCTCTGTGTATGCTTCCAGAGTAGCATAAATCAGAGAGAGAGAGAGAGGCTTGACTTTGGCAGCATCAGAGCCTGATTAGATGTTTTAGTCCTTGTCACTTTGATCGAAACTGATTACTTTGTTAGTCTATATGTTTTTTGAAAACCTTGCATATTTTACTGTGATAACACGGTGTTTCATTTTCCCCGGTGTCTTTAACAGATTACAGCTATTTCTTCAAGGGCAACCACTATTTCAAACTGGAAGACAGCAGCTTGAAGATCGTTAAGCTGGGTGAAATCACAAAGGACTGGCTCGGGTGTTAAGCATTTCCAAAATGTCTCGCAACTGGCTAATTCTGTAATGATGCCTGGCCTCATGAGGACATTCCCATAGTAATAAACACAAGTTGAGGTCGCAGCAGTGCACACTGTTGTAATGTTTTTTTTTTATCCTGGCAACTCTGCACGCTTCTGTGGGATACGTGCCCCTTCTAGCCTGTATAACCAGCCTCCAGCTTTGTAGAAAGGCACCTCACAACCTTCTACACAGGCGAAACATAGGTAACTGGATATGTACTATATTACTGTGTGATACTGACGTTTTATGTGTTATGCTGATGCAGATTTATCACATGTACCCCCTGATTTGTTGTTTTTTTAGTTTTTGTTTTTTTTTAAAGTCAGACATCAGGTATGCCCGTACTGCATTGAATGCAGGGCTTATACTGTGCTGTGAGATATTGCCGTTTCTTTTGTTTGTTTCTTTGTTTGTTTCTTTGTTTTTGTTTTTGCAAATTTGATTCTGAGACAAGACTGTTTTACACCATATGAGGAATCCATGTTGGCTTAGAGTTACTTCTATGTCCAGTGTACTAAGTGCAGTTTTATAAATGTGTCAGTTTTACTTTAATTAATTTTCTCATTGTTGTGCAATACATTTGTAAAAATGAATTTGCACAATGTATCTGACCGAAAATGGTGCTTTAGAGATTGCCTTTTTGCATATAGTCCTGTATATGTATATCTACTATACACATTTTATATTCAGTGTAACTATGTCTGATGGCTCTACTTAGTATCTTCTGGATTGCAGAAAGTAGTATTTGCAGGCACACATTATTCTTCATTTGGTTAGCACTTTTTATAGGACTATGCGAGGGAACGGCACAATATGGAGACTGAAATTGTCATGGTAACTCCATGTTGAGTTTCCCTTCACTAATGTTACAGAAAGAATAAAGGCACAGGTTGCCTCTAGAGGCTGTATAGGTTTGCTGCATGATGGAATCATGACAAGAATACCACAGTAGTATTGTTTATTAATCTTTTGTTATATTATCTTTCTTGGGGTTTAACAATACAGTTGTTGTGTTTTGTGTTGATTTTAATGCTTGTGCACTTTGTTACTGTCACCAATAAAGATGGTCTAAGTATAATGTGGATCACTGATAAAGAGAAGAGGATCTCCATACAATTTGCACTGTTCGTCTGGTTTGTCACAGTTGCAGACATTCAAGATACTAAGAACTGTGGGAGAAGAAGTGTTTAGGTCATTTATTATAAGCCAAACGAGCAATATTACATTGTGAATGTACTCTATTACAAGTAAAAGTCCAATATCCAGAGGATTCATGTGAGAGGAAATGCATTATGAGCACGATGTATTTGTTTTTGAGTAAGATTCGCTAATAAAGCAGGTAGAGTGACTCTCAGCAGCTGGATTTGATCTGACTCTTAATATAAATATAGGTATTGTGTTGCTTGTCTTTGTGCAACATGATTCAGCTACTTTATAAATTACTGACTAGCACAGGCATGACATATCTTGTTATAGCTGACTTTATCTTTTCAATAGAAAATCTGAATCTGCAAACTGAGAAGTTGTAAAATAAACACGATAGAGAAAAAAGTTCCAGTACTCAGAATCAGTACTTAGAATAGCTACTGATGCAGAGAGGATAGCAATTAACTAACTAAAGTAACTGAAGCACAAGGTGTGCAACCATACTACAACCATACTACAGTCCAGATTTGTTCCAGCTGAAATGAATATGGCAAAGAAACATTTCTAGTAGTTGATAAAAAAAACCTACAGGCCAAAGATCTCTGATAGAAGACAGTTAGTATGGAACAGAAATAGCAGCTGGTAAAGATTAATCATTAATAATAAACCCTTCCTAAGTAAAACCCTTCACACTGTGGCCTCTTCTTTCTGCCAGTGAGATTTCTGTTTATTATTAAATTGCGCCATCTTGTGGATGTCTAGGAGAACTTAAATCCTGATGCCTGTGCTTTTTTACATTCCTTCACATGCACCACAGATACCTTATGTTTAACACTAATGTACACCATCTGTGGTTTTGTGATCTATCCCATCATTACCATGGGACTCGACCCCCTCCGGCTGCACACAGGAGGTCGGAGGTGGAGCTTGAGGCTGCGGCCACAAAGTCTAGTGTGTGTGTGTGTGTGTGTGTGTGAACACGACCCTGCGATCGTCTGATAGGGGAACGATGAAAGAGCCTGGTCACGGTTGAGGAAGTGAGATGATAACCTAACAGGTCCCCGCCGACAGCCCTCGCCTGTGTCTTCTCTTCCTGGACGACGATGCCGCCGCAGCGAGTCTCCGCTCTTCCGAGGCAGCGATCTCTGCTCCTGCCTGCTGTCATCAACCCGTTTGTGCAGGACACCGAACTAAGCCAAGCGGCTGTCGTTAAAGTGAGTAGGACGCCTGTGCGCTGCGGTGTCCGTGTCACAGCTCCCAGCCCCGCGGGACACGCCGCCGTGTTTCACCTGAAGTGTGAGATTAGAGTCTGAGGCTCAGTGTTTCATCCGGGCCGATAATCTCCTGCAGCGGGGCTGTAACAAGCAGCCTCTGTATGTGGGGGACAGTGAGAGCTGTCGTTTGCTTTCTAGAAAGTTGCCCAGTGCAGTTTTTTTTAATTTTTTTATTTCCAGTCATGCATGGTTTGTGCTCTGTGAAATGTCTAAAGCCAGGGTGCAGTTGACAGTGACAGGGTCTTCGCTCCATGCCACAGGCCTGCTCTGACTGATAATCCACCCTTCTCCATGCAGTGTGTCCTCCTGGGAGTCTTCCTCGTCCCTCTACGGGCCATCCTCATGTGCCTGGTTCTCGCGGTGACATGGCCGGTGTCTGTCATGATTACCTTCAAGCGTCCTCTGAAAGGAGCCGTGGAGCCACTGACAGGCTGGAGACGGTAACTAAGACACAGACACCATGACCCGAAGCATCACAGCGTCCTGCGGAGCTCTGCCTCATGGGCGCCAGTTCACACACTGTCATCAAAAGCCGTGGCCTTTTGGACATCAGACTCACACAGTCACTTAGAAAATCTAAATCAAACCAAAAACCCAACAGCAAAGTGTGCAAGTAGTGTTTTTCTACTTGGTTGCATGTGCAGTTACCCAGATTAGAGCATCAGAAATCTATTTGGCATGTTTTATCTCCTTTCTTTTAAAAGTAGGGTGTTGCAAAAGCATTTTGTGTTTGCAAAGGAACTGCATAGACGAATGTGACCACCATGATGTCGCTATATAGGTTCACTCAGTTAATCCGCAGTGAGGAAGTTGACTACTGCACTAAATCCAGAAGAAGCAGCTTCTTCTGGAACGTTTACTGGACGGTACAAGTGATCAGCGTACTCTCAGAATAATAGCCCCTGAAAGCTCTTGGTTCCCACACTTCTGCTGAATCATGCTCGTCTTGATCATATCTGCACCACAAGCATCACTTCTGTTGCCCTTGAGCTCTCAGAAAAGAAAGTATTAGTGGGGGAGGAAATGAAAAAGTGAACCATCTCTTTAGTTATAAAGTAAGTTAACAGTTTTTTAATAGTTACTGTCATCAGGTCTAAAACAGCTATGGCACTACATCTAACCCATTATCTATATTATGAGGAAGTGTGTGAGGAAAGTTTCTCTATAGACGTACAGAAAAGTCCACGGTGATGCAATTCTTCCTGTTACTAAATTTGTTAGAAATGAACATTTTCACCCCAGTCGCACAGTACACAGCCCCTGAGGCTGATTAGGAAGAACGAAGTTTAAAGACAAGCGCTGGAGGTGTATCTAAAAACACATTTGACAAATGTAGAGCAGCATGTTTGGATTTTACACATTTCTACCGTAGTTCACACACTGCGCTGCTTTTGATTTCCCACTGAGCGACATTTTGACTAACCCCCCCTGAATCCAAAAAATCTAAAGTGTTATGCGGTTATGTCCAGCTTCATGTGTAGGACAGTGTTGGCTGCCTTGGGGAGGACCTACTACTTCAGCATGGGCTTCAGAGTGGTGGTCAAAGGCAAGCAGGTCAGCAGCACCGAGGCCCCGATCCTGGCTGTGGCGCCTCACTCCACGTTTTTTGATGGGATTGCCTGCGTTGTTGCCGGCCTGCCCTCCACTGTTTCCCGTGTGGAGAACCTGGCTACACCTATCTTTGGCAGTGAGACACTTTTAATTTGGTTTGTTGTTTGAGTACAAGAGTGGGCATGTGGAGAGGCTTACTTCTCTTTATTCACTGTGTGTGTGTTCTTACTCATAGAGGGCGTGCACTAATAGTAAGTAGTTATTTTACCGTATGCTACCTATAGATTAATGATCTGTTCAACTCTTTGAGAAACCCACAGACATAGACTCGTTTCAATCAGATATCATAACTAACATTTGCAAACGTACAATATGATGACGATAAGTTGCCCATGTGATAAATGTGGCTTCTTTCATCCATCTGTTCGATAGTTGCAAAACCACAGAGCTCGTTTCACAGAATGATGATGTCATGAATAAGTGGCTGCTTTAAAAAACACACAAAAAAAAAAACAGTCTAAACTATTCTATCTTCTTAGTGGAATCAGTATATTGACATACATCGTGTGTTTGCCCCCCCCCTCCGCAGGGTTTCTGCGCTGTCTTCAGCCTGTGCTGGTGTCCAGACACGATCCGGACTCCAGGAAGAATACAATCCAAGAGATTGAGAGCAGAGCCAAGTCGGGAGGCCTCTGGCCACAGGTCCGTCACAGCACACCAAATGACACATGGCCAAACACAAACTACAATAACAGTTGTTAGCTGAGTGGAGAATACAGTGGCTGAGAAAACCTGGAGCCTGTGATCTAACAAAACCAGAGAGTGACATGTCAGGAAGTTGGTTTGACCTCGCAGTTTCACTAGTTGTTTTGTACCCTCATGTTTTATTTTTAGGCCTCTCGTTTGAAAATCTAGTT
The DNA here is from genome assembly GCF_900324465.2 of Anabas testudineus. NCBI lineage: Eukaryota > Metazoa > Chordata > Actinopteri > Anabantiformes > Anabantidae > Anabas > Anabas testudineus. Next base: position 19,866,144 of record NC_046612.1, on the reverse strand, counting down.
GGTAAAAGAATAACTGTGCAGCATTAAACCTTTACTAACATTTACTAATGAGGTTTTGCTCCTCAGGTTCTGATATTTCCAGAGGGAACATGTACAAATCGCTCATGTCTCATCACTTTCAAACAAGGTGAGGTACAAAAAGCTAATTTAATGTAATATGAAGTAAACAGATATTTACTATACGTCTTTTGCTGTCCTTTGTAGCACAGCTAACATTTCCGTTTATGTGGCGTAGTCTTTTTCAGTCGATGCCCACAAATTAAGCAGTCAGACAACCTTTCAGCCTTCTTTATATTGTAATTAGTTTTGCTTTTTTTTTGTTTTTAGGTGCCTTTATCCCAGGGGTCCCCGTGCAGCCGGTGCTTATTAGATATCCCAACGAACTGGTAAATGATTCTCATCCAGCATCGCACCGTTGCATTGGAACACTGTACACTCTAACTAGGCAAATATTCTGAGTCAGCGCCAGAGATGAGTGATACTTCCTGTTGGGGTATTCACACTTATCAACCACATATTAACACTGGTAGTCATTAGGCCAAACCTGAGCAACACATTTTTTCCATTTGAGATCTCTGGTTTTAAACCAGCCTCGGTTGCAGCACAGCTTCGCTGCCTCACCCACCACTCAGAAAACACGTGTGCAGTAATAGCCTGGTTTTACGAAGCTAAGTGCATTCCTTTCTCTCTGCTCTCAAGGATACAGTGACATGGACTTGGCAGGGTTTCGGCGCGTAAGTATTCTTTAACCAGCCGCGCATTTTAAGAGGTTTTTACAGAGTTTTTAAAGTGTACATGTTTGGCCGAGGTGGAATCTGCTTCTACTTTGTCAACACTACGTAAACAAACACTTATAAAACATCCGTGCATTAATTGTCTCATATTGCAGTGGACGTTGGTATTACTGAATTAATAAACTGTGTGTAACTGGCTGCTCTGCTTGTGTTATGAACAGGAGGACGCTGCTGCTTCTAACGATGTGCCAGCTCTACACCACAGTAGAGATAGAGGTAACAGGCATTCTCCATATGTGCATAATGTCCTAACCTAACAATGAAGGTAGTTTACATTTTTATTTTCTGCAGGAAGGGATTCCACATCTCCATGCTAAGTTTTTTAGCAGTTTAGGTTCTCCTTGAGCTTTCATGTGATCTTTATCTCATCATCTCCTTGCTCTGCTTTACAGTTTCTGCCCCCGCATATCCCCACAGAGGAAGAGAAGAAATGCCCGGCACTGTTTGCCAACAGAGTGCGAGAAACTATGGCAAAGTAAGTGCCATGGAAAAGTAAAGTGTAGTGAACATGTTGGTACTAGTAAAAAACAACACGTTAAGCACATACGGAGCCCATTTTGAAGAAGTGGTGAGATTATGTGGTTTAAGACAACACCCACAATTTAAATGAAACCAGTAATTCAACATATTAACTGACATCAGATCTAAATGAGTGTGTAATAAACCAGGTTCTTGTGTTTATTGTGTTTCTCTGATCAGGCTAATCTTTGTATACATACATACATCTTCACAGTCATCACAAGCATATGAGCTGACCACTGTATATGTCCACTGTGTGTTTGCAGAGCTTTGGGTGTTCCAGTGACTGACCACACATACGAAGACTGTCGCCTGATGATCTCAGCTGGCGAGCTCACACTGCCCATGGAGGCCGGCCTGGTCGAGTTCACCAAAATCAGCCGCAAACTCCAGTAAGAACATCTCATTTAAGTACACAGTGAAGATCGAGACCGGCAAGTATGGCTTGAAAGTTTGGGATTTCTTTGTGGTTGTGCTTGAATATGACACATCTTTCTCATTGTGCCCTGCTCCCTCAGTCTGAAGTGGGACAATGTCAGGAAGGAACTGGAAAGTTTTGCAGCCATGGCCAGTTCCTGTAAGGGTGGACGGATCACTGTTGAGGAGTTTGCCGGATTCCTGAAGCTGCCTGTTAGCCCAGCACTCGAGGAGCTGTTTTCACTGTTTGACAGAGTGAGAGAAGTTCATGTTTACAGTTTCTTATATTTGTTTTTGTATAAACAGAACAACTTCGACCACTGATTGAAAGAAAAATAAATGACCAGTTTAATAGTAACATAGGCAAAAAAACACAGCCAACACACCAATGAAAAGCATGCAATAACATACAGAGTGAAATACTTTCCGTCATAATAATCTGCTTATTTACACATTTGAATTTGTTTATTGCTGTGTCTTTGACCCTGTCTAGAATGGAGATGGCACCATAGACTTCAGGGAGTATGTGATTGGTGTGACCATCCTGTGTCGACCAGCTAACACTGAAGAAGTTCTTCGAATGGCTTTCGGGGTACGACCGAGATATTCTGGCATTGTTGAACACCCACTAGGACCCAAATTATATACAGCACAGTAGCTGAATATAAGCTGAATGAAGAGGGGAATAGTCATTGTAGTAGTAGCTTTAATGTGTCAACAAACCTAGTACTCGATGGTTCTCCATCCTTGGTAAACTTGTTGTGGGCAAAGTTGACTTTTCTGATGGACTGTAACTGTAAAGCTAACTTTTATACACTGGAAAAAGTAAACCTTATTTTAACAATAAAATAAGCAGAATGCAACAAAGGAGTAATTTGAGGATAAATCACACAGCGCTGCTACTTGACAGCATGGGCAGCGCTGTAGAAAGAACAGAACAAGCATTTAGAAAGACTTGGATAACGTCAAGTTAACAATGTGTGTCTGTTGCAGAGTGCGGAGTCATTTTACTGGACCTAAGGTCAAATGTGCCTTTGGACAAATGGTTCTGCTGTTTATGTAATATGACTAAAAAACATGTTTTGCCCAGATCATTTTACCTAAATTAATTTCCTCAATTTGACGTAAGCTTATTCTCACCTCAAATCTAATCACAATTCCTAATGGAAAGCCTTTATGAATTATTAATTTATGAAATAGCATGTGGTGTCCCATCCTTTGCAGCTATTTGACACAGATGAGGATGAAAAAATCACTCAGGAAGAGTTCACCGCTCTGCTGCGTTCTGCGCTGGGTGTGTCAGATCTGAACATGGCCAAGCTTTTTAAGGAGATTGATGCTGACGGCTCAGGATTCATCACTTTCAGTGAGTAGACAAAGCCCTAAGACAAAGGTCTGAACTCTGAGCTGCATTTGAGCCTAGTTATTATCTCCCCCAGGACATTGTAGAGTGGGATTATATACAGTAAATAAAAGTGTCATGTTACTTTTTGCTCCCCTGCTGCACTGTATCTTTATGCTTTTCTCTACCGGTGATCATTCAGGTGAATTTCAATCCTTTGCCACAACCCACCCGGAGTATGCCAAGCTCTTCACCACCTACCTGGAGCTCCAGCGATACCAAGCGATCCAGGAGGTGATGCCGGGCGATCTGGAACTGGCCGGTCAGATGAGTTCGGGGGAAAAACAGGAAGACAGCGTGTCTGACAAGAAAGACGACTGAGGCAGGATGCAGATGAAAACATTGCTTGTCTGTACAGAGAGACAGAATGATATAGCTACTGCACTGAGGAGGAAGAAGCAGAATGTTCTTTCAGCAAATTAAGTTATTTGCCACAGCAGAGCCATATTACAGCTCCATATGCTTGCCTATTTCTAGATGTGTGTTTTTAGAGTCCTTGTACTTTCAATTTTAGTGCCTTATAGAGCTTAAAGAACAACTCCAACAAACTGCATATGAAATGTTACATTGCAGCGCTTTCACAGGTGTTTTGATTATGTGTCCGTCGGGAAAACCAGGACATAGGATGAAAATACATCTCATCAGTGTTTTAGTTAATTGTCTTCAGAGTTTTAACGGCAGCGTCGTTGTTTTATGATAGGGTTTATCATGCTTTCCCATAGTCCTTGTAAACCGCCTCACAATGTCTTTGACTAGGGTTCTATACTTTTTCCTTTGTCTTTGTGCTCTTTGTGAAAATTAGGCGAGAAATTGCCAAAGCAACACCTTTTTAAGATATTAGCAGGGTCCTCTGTGCTTTCTGTGTTACAGTATAATTAGTGTACAATAAGCTTTACTAAGACTTTTCTCAGTCTGGCAACCTGCGGATGTTCTGTATTACAACTATGTCTGGCAGGAGCATACATGCTGTGCATTACAGTTTTTCAGCGCTCAGGGACACAGACCTTGTAAGACGGCTGTATAATTAGCCAGAGGTTTGCTTTGCATGTGTATCTATTTGCATTTCTACTGAAGATTGTTGTTGCTGAGACAGCAGCATGCCCGGGCAGCCTTAAGTTGACTTAAGCAAATGAACCACCGAAAATAGGACAATTTGTGAGCAAAAAGGCGACCGTGCTTCTGTTCACAACAACATATTCCAGCGGGGTATGCTTTCACATTAACTAGCTGCACTAGTTTATTTATTTAGCAGGGTACATTGCAATTACACTGGATTTTTTTTTTCTTTTTTGTTAACACTGCAAAGTTTGCTTTTTCAAATAAAACAACAAAACTAATTTAACCTTCGTCTGACTTGCGTTTTCATATTCACCACCAAGGAAACTTCTAATGACTTCTGTGGACTGTTTGTAATGAGCCATGGTGGAAGTGGAGCGACCGGACTGAACCGCTGCTTCTCCAAACCACCACCAGGTGCCAGCAGTTACCTAGTGCAGTTCTATCACCTGTTCTGTTTTTAGTCAGCTTGTGAAGACCAGTTTGAATAACCCATTGTTACTTTGATCCTGTTCTTTAGATTGAGGTTAGGGCCAGACAACAGTAGACTTTATGATGAGTTAGAATAGGATTTAAGGTGTGGCATGCATTGGTAAACACTGGAGCCTGCACAGGTGTGCGAGCACGTGTGCAATGCAGGTACGTCAGTCTGAAGAGTGCTAGTTGTTTGTCAAAGTGGTGGACATCCATACTGTATGTAGATGTTCCAGATGTTTATTTGTTATGTCTTTATAATGTTACTTATGAATGTGATCCCTTTTTTATCATAAGGGAACTAAAAACTACTAAACTGAACTGAACTGAACTAAAACAGAAGCTATCGTATAATGTGAATCATTTCTGTTTTCACTAAAATTACTGTTTTCATCTTAACATTTCAAGAGCTCTATCATTATTGTTTTGTTTTGTTTTTCAAAGCTGGGAAAACCTTGCTCGTGTGTGTTACAGTATGTGTGTTCCATTTCTTCTACGTCTACGCCTCTTTATGACCCAGCCTATTTCCACTGTCAGGAGGGAGTCAGACCATATCATGAATAGGGACAATTTCTCTGCACAAAAGGAGCATTTTATAAAAAAAACAACAACATATCAATCCACAAATGCACCTTAAAGAACAATAAACTGTATGTGTTGATAAAATCACTTTTACATCAGTGTTTGCCGTCTCTCAAAAATCAGTCTGTGTTGAATAAGCTTTCCCTTTTTCTTCTTTTCATAAAACAAGTTGCACAACATCCATCATCTATTGGTCAAAACATGGCTTTTACTGTCCATGAATCCCTTTTGCTGCAATTTACTTTTTCCTTATTAATGAGGAATGTCAGGGGAGTAGGCCAACGCGATAAGGAGGCCATGATGCCAACACAAATCGAATATGTGCTGCTCTAAATTCAGCGTTTGCTCCATATGCTCAAGGAGCCTGAAATGAATGATGAAGAGCTGCTTGCTTCATTAAAAGCCGCTGTTAGACGAACTGTGATTACCAGCTGTGATTTCCACCTTCAATTTGTTTTAACCTTTTCAAACGTACAGAGGCTCATTTCATTTTAATCAAAATTGATGAGACGGCATGGAATCAATTAAGTCACATTGTTGCCGCGATTACAACAGTGTGACTCCTTCTCTACCTGCACAGCACCCGCTCCCCTCTTTGGCCCCGCACCCCCTCCATCCTGCCTCTTTCCACTGCACGGCTGTTGTATATTGCTGTTTCCATTTCAGCCCTGCCTGAGGGGGTGATCCTGTCGCAGTAGATTGTGGGAGATATGTGTTGGTAATCTGATTTGGTCTCCTTAGGACCTGAGTGAGTGAGCAGCCTGCGTTTGTGGACCCAAGCTGGACACAGACCTCTGTATGGATGGGGAACTCACTGTGCCAGGCTGGAAGGAAAGGTCACGGTTGACAGGCCTCACTCTTGAATTGATGTGACACTGCTGTGTGCCTCAGTTTAACCAGGTATCCCAGCTTTCTTGTGCATTTCTTTTTCACAAACCTTGAAAGTATCTGCCAAGTGTATAGTGTTAAGAGAGGATAAATACTATATTACATTTTAACTCTGAGTCACACATGTTGTACATCTCCATAAATACAGGATGTGGAGACTTCACACAAGTTCAAAGTTTTACCTCCTGTACTGCAAAATCACAACACAGCAGAATGCGTCACTGTCTGTTCAACAGTGAAACATAACAAAAAAAAAAGTTATTAGGCTTCCCGACCTGTCCAGGGTGTGCCCTGCCTCTCGTCCAATGACAGCTGAGATAGGCTCCAGCACTCCCTCGAACCTTAAGAGGACAAGCGGTTGGAATAATGGAGGGATGGATTAGGGTTCCTTAGTGCAAGTGTATTTTAGGAATGTTACATAAGAGGAAGAAATCAAGAAATATTTTGCCTTTAAATTCCTATGAAATAGACCTTCCTGCTTGTGACAACAGGATACCTTAGCGTGTGTATATACATTCATGTGACCTCTCCTTTGTTTTGCTTGACAAAATGGAAACAACGTTCTCTAAGGATCAGAGAACTGCACATCAGAACGTCTGAGTGACCCAAAATACTGTACATGTTCGACAGGGCAAGGAAGTGTTCAAGGTAAACAGTTTAAAGTTATTATGACATATTATTTCCATGTCATTCAGCATATTTTGGCAAAATGATTGATGTTCAGTGTAACTTACAATCAAATTGTCTGATCTGGACAATGCTTGGCAGCATAGCATAACTTTGCATGGGGCAATGAAAGATGAAAGATTGACATGCTCTCAGAGCAGATATGGCTGCAATCCAGCCGCTAAGTGTAAATAATTCATTCAACTCTGATGGGTGTTTCCTTCTGTGCACACTGGCATGGTTTTATTCATTTTTGTTGTGTCACTTACTCACAAGCACACGCGAAACTCAGCACAGACATGTCGCATCACCCTTGACTCCTGCAGGCTTAGGCCTGGCAAGCTGTCGCCTTCAGTTCTTCAGGGAGTTCCTCCAAACCTCATTGTTACGTTTCCCTATCGCACCAGATGACACCTTGATGATTTTCTCTCTCCTATTATTATCTCAGGAAAGTGATTGTTCCTCATTTCCTGTGTGATAGTTTATATGAACAGAGGAGGTCTTGGAGAGGGCAGGGTTTGGAACTGTATCAGACACCAATGGCCCGATGGCGTTATGTGCACCCCAGATTTGTTGTCTTTCTCAGTGTTTAGGGTGTTTCACATCTCTGTTGGGTTCTTCTCCAGATGGGTTTTGGATGACAGGCAACAATTTTTCCTGTGTAATATTCGAGGATTGGTCGTCACGAAGTTGTGGAAAAGACATTTGTCTTTTACTTGTCAGTCGTGCCAAATTAGGTTTGGAAGCATTTATAGGTTTCAAACAATCTCAACTCATCCCTCCAAGTTCACCAAGACAAGGAAAAAAACATCTACAGTCACCGTAACCAATAGTTCTCAAAAGAGGGAAGTATATGTTAATGTTTTAATCACTGGACTCTATTATGCAAAATTATGTAAGAGGAAATTATAACGGAAATGAAAAATATATATTCACTATAACAGATGTCCATCTGAATCTAACCTTTAGTATGAGCGGTCAGTCAATCATCCACTATTTCTGTGTTTAAGCACTGTCATGGTTCAAACAGCAGTAAATACTTTAATTACTAATTGCCTCCCACTTTTCTAACTAAACTTGGCGTGTACCCCTTATTGTGCTCTTCATTCACCAGCTGCTTGAGCATTAAAGGAACATAACTGTGAGTTGCTAAAAGAGACTGCCAACACTTGTTCCAGTAATTTTAGGCATTTGAGGACTATGGAGCCACATTCTCACCAGTTTGCTTTGTGGAGAGTAGCTGCTGGGTAAAGCATGCGATGGGATACACTTCCCAGGTGTGCGTGCTGCTGAACATCGGATTCATGCTGCTATTTCTTCTCACTGAATGTATACAAAAGTGAGACTTAACATTGGTGAGGTGCTTACATCTTTGCAGAGACGATCAAAGCCCAGAGAGAGAAACTTAACTAAACTTGCTTGCTAAACAAAACAAACCGCACACACTGCATGACCTGATTACCATGTGGTCAAGATGTGGAATTGCAAGTCTAAGGAATGACACAACAAGAGTGTTTTTTCACTTGAGAGGACAAAGGTAATTGATGCTAGAAAATTCTATGTGAGATTATTCTTAATATTATGTGGGTTATTATTGATATGAATGACTTTGGGTCATGGTCATTTATAATAATAAATAAACGTAGCAGTGGATGTTTGTGCACATTCACAGACATTTAGAAAGGCAAAAAGGAACAGAAGTCCAGATTAAATGCCTGGGTTAGGTCTGTGGTGAACTTGTGTCTTGTTTCATTAGTTTTTCATCATCAGTCCAAACCTTAAGAAAGAGGAAGAGGTGAGCTCTTTAAAACCGCTCACAATCAGAACAGGGGATCCAAGGTAAAAGGTTAAGGATGATACTATTTTACCTGTAGTACTGTCCTGTACACCTCAGTGTTCACAGCATGATGGACTTGTCATTGTCAAGTCTCAATATATAATGTGCAATTAGCATTTGGGCTTGTAAAGGAAGAGTTTCCATCAAATTGCTACTGTACATTAATCATGCCTTGAAAGTTGCTGATGTACAGCATCACCTAAGAACCTATTTATCCCATCATACAGGACACTATCACTGCATTCACACAACACACAAAACATGTGTGTTTACTTAGATAATTGAAAACAAAGAACTAATTCAGGAGAAAATACATTATCCTTACTTGTTACCTGGTCCTTTGTTTTACCATCACTGCAGTTATTCAATCTTCACAAACAAAACGCCCAAAACCAGTCCTATTAGGGTTTTATAAAAACAAGCAGTGGATAGCAAAGGGGACATTCATTGACTTTAATGGGATGAACTGATCAACCATATCTAATAGAAATCATTGCCCCTGGCAAAAGCTGCTGTAGAATTGAATTACACATGGGACACAATGCTTTTACTGCTTCTTAGAAAACTGTAATTCAATCTGTTTAGTACAGAGAAGAAACAGATAAAGTCCAAATGAAATGATTAAAAAAAGTTTTGTTGTGCGACATTAAAGCATTAATGTGAGGCTGAAGGTAAAGTGGTCTTATGTCTGGTGTAAAAACCGAAATCCAAACACCTACTGGAGACGCAAAGGCATGGTCTGTCTATCAACCTGCCCTTCACAAGGAAAAGAAACAAATACTTGAAATCATAATTCAAAAAACACGCCCATCATTTATATAGTCTGTCTCCTGATCAAAGTATTTATCTATATAACATCATGTACCGCTCTTCTCAGATAAGTCCTGAACCCAGTGTGTGTTTAAGTCAGACGCAGATGCACAAGTTTATGGGAACTCGAGCTCAGACAAAAAGCATTCATGTGAAGTCGACATCAAACTGGAGAGAAAGTGTTCAATTATAAAATATCACGTGGAGGAGAGAGAGGAAACCGATTTAAAAGCTCGCATTTTATATCGTCTCAGCTGGAGAAGGCGAGTCTTATAGTTCCTTCAAAATGGGCAGTCTTCCCTCAGATGCATCTGGACAACAGCAGCATCGGGTCATGGAGAGGTGTCCCTAACTTTGCTAAGTACGGAGGGAAGCCTTTCAGTTGCAGAGCTTTAAATTGCTTTAGTCAATCGTGACATATTTAAATAGCAATTTATCTTTCTCGTTGTCCTTATGAGTAATGTTTTAGTTAATTGTTTGATTAAGTTGCAAAACGCGCTCAGAGCGCGCGGTGACGTAGAGAGGAATTCGCTCTGAAGTGTCTTTCACTTGACACCTGCTATTGCTGCGCATCAGATACTACAGATGAAATGTTTTATCTCAATGCTGTGCAGGTATTAATGTGACACAGACACTGTGTCTGTCTGCTTAAAGGAGGAATAATCGAATCTATTCTCCCCTAGCTGTCCAACACTCTATTTATCATTGTGCGTAATTATATTGAAACTTTGCGCACAATCACCAAACCTCGCCAAACTCTTTGTTTCTCTCCCTCCTCTCCAGCCCATGTACGCTGAGTTGTGTGCTGTAGTTTCGGGGGAGAACGCTGGCTTATTCGTTTTTTGTCTTTGGGATTGCCGTCCTTATCCAAGCGTACCGACCATCAGCTCCGCCAGAACCCGCAGGGGGCCGTAAGCGTGGGCTTCGTACGCACCGCAGAGAAGATGAATATCCAGGTTATGCCGGAACACAAGCTCTCATCGGTGGCCCCGCTGAAACAGTGCAATGTGGAGAAAAAAGAGGTAGAACTGATACTGGTGAAGGACCAGAATGGCGTCCAGTACACCAGTTCTTCCATCATTCCCACCCCTGGCCACCGCACAGGTCCTCCCGGATCCACCTCCGAAGACGACCGAGAAACTTGGGGCAAGAAAATAGACTTTCTTCTGTCAGTCATTGGCTTCGCGGTGGACCTGGCCAATGTTTGGAGATTTCCTTACCTGTGCTACAAAAACGGAGGAGGTGAGTAAAAGATGTATTTACGATCAAGTGATGCGTTTACACGAATACTTTAAAGCAGTAACTCAGCCCGTGGCGCGCCGCCAGGTCCAGGTACTAAAAATGGGTCGAGTAGCTTCACAGAAAGTTACAACAGGCCCCACAGGAAAAGATAGATGCGATTTCGAGCTTCTTTGATGTGGTTCAATTGACTTTTTAATAGTTTCAGGTGGATGAATAGGGGAGAGCGTTGGGTTTACATGGCGAAGGAAATAGGCTTTCTCCTTTCGTCATAGCATGCATTTGGGAAGAGGCACTGTGTTCAACACCAGCATCTGATCTGATGTGAGACTGAGAAGTATCAGTATCTAAATTCAATGGAATCTGTGGAAAACACATTGTAAAAAATTGCTCTTTAATCAAACATTGGATCAGGTGTCCTGACTAGTCTTTATAGTTCGTTGACTATTATACTATTAAAGCTGTAGGAAAGGTGTAGCCTACTGTAATAAGCAAGTGGACGTGTGGAGTAGAGTCACTAACAAAACCTTATGTGTTTATCTGTTCCACTAATCATTTTAAAAGCAGGGAAAATCTGCTTTACCTAAGTTACTTTACCATTAAGCTACAATTGAAGTCTCTCAGTGATGACTTCAAATGTAGCTGACAAGATAAAAGAATTCTCACCTTTTCCTAACTTTAAGCCACTGTTTTAAATATGATTTAAATATATTGCTGAGGTTTGGAGCAATTTAAATTTTAAGAATGTGTGTCTGAGCTCAGTGGTACTCACTAAGTCTGAAAACACTGACAGATTGCCCGACTGGACTGTCGAGAGAAATAAAAGTACAGCGTGTATATGTGTGTGTGTGTGTGTGTGTGTGTGTGTGTTTGAATCAACAAAGGACTGCTTTACACACAGCGCTGTTTTACCTTTAACAACTCCTGACAACAGAGTGCTCACTGGAAGGTGTGCTCTGTCCTGTTTGCCTGCGTGTCCACTCACGTGGCAAAAATCAACATGTTGTGCTCAGTGGCCCCAAAGGGTCAGCTCCACCACTGCCCTGTCAATCATACTGGCCCTCAGCAAAACGTATTCATTACTGTAGATAATGTGTCATTTGTGATGGGAAGTGTCAATAACAATTCAATTATGAGAGGTCACTTTTCTTGTTGGTGGACGGGGCGCAGCACGAAAATAGCTGTGAGCCCTGCTGCTTATATGTTATGGTGTGTTGTTTTTCCAAGAATGTCAGACCCATCAACACCCGTTTTTTCTTTTCTTTTTTTAGGTCTTTTGTTCTAGCACTTATTTTCATATTGAGCACCTACTGCATTCTCCTACAGATTTTTTTATACTGATAAACACTGGATTCATCCTAATGAATGATTGAAAAATGCTTAAAATGGAACACGTCAACTGCATCGATCTCTTTGTTTCCAGGTGCCTTTTTGATCCCCTACATTCTTTTCTTGGCCATTGCGGGTATGCCATTGTTCTACATGGAACTTGCCTTGGGCCAGTACAACAGGGAGGGGGCCGCCACGGTTTGGAAAATATGCCCTATCTTTAAAGGTGACATGTAACACACACACACACACACACACACACACACACACAAATATTCACTACTGCACAACTGTATGAACCAGCATGTCTGTTTACTTCAGCCTTTCTCTAACCTCTTAATCTGTGCTAAATGCTGCTCAGTCATGCTCTATTTTGCTTCTCTTCAGTGTCTTGCCCTTTTATTCGATTCCTTTGTTCTTGCCCTTTCCCCCTGAAAGGTTCATAAGTGTCACTTGTAACTAATCTCAGTCACATCGCCTCCTTCTCTGTATTTCTTTTATCTCTCCGCTCTTGAAAAGCTTTGCGCAAAAAAAACCTGACAGACATAGAAGGATGTGTAAACTTTAAGATTAAGCTTGCATTGAGTTAATTATAGCTACTAGAGTATTAATAAAACAATTAATATTTGTGTTCTCTCTAACTTTTGCTTCTTGGGCAGATCAGAGAGAAAAAAATGTCTAGCATCATGAATCTCTACAAGTGTGACTGTATATACAATATGATTTCTTACTCTGCAGTCTGTTATTCAACGGATTATTATTTGATGCTGTCAGATAAGCACCTTCGTGTTCTCTATTAAATCAGCTCCAAACCTTGCTTTCATTGGCTTCAGTGCCGAGGAGGGTTTGTTATTTTCCTGCCTAGAATGAGTGGGTGATGGGTTTTATGGACTTCTCTGTTTTCATGTAAGGACATCACATTCCAGTGGAGGCAAAACAACCCATCCCAGACTAGTTTAAAAAAAAAAAAAAAGTATGCATTAACGCCCAGTGGATGCGAGTGTGAATTTTGAGAGGTTGGTTAAGTGGTGTTTATCTGCATGGACCCTCCACCACACTGCTGAGGGAGTGATATGTGTACCTCACGGTGAAAAGACATGGTGCTGTTGCGAGTTGCATAAGCAGATATGAAGCAAATATGACACTTACAAACTTAGCTAAAGGGGACTTTACATCAAAGATATATCTCACAATTTTAAGTGGGACATATTCTCAGAGATGGCGGTAGTAAATGTGACTAATATTATAAAGTTATGTCCTTGAAAGTGTACCTACTATACACAATTTGTGGATAATCCAACCAGTTCTCGGTTGGATTAAGGTAAATGCGCCCAGTTTTGGGATGCAATGTGAATTGGTACAAATATTTCGAAACTCATTAATACGTCTAGTACAGTGTGAATAACTTATAACCCTGTGTTTACCAGGTGTGGGCTACACTGTGATCCTCATCGCCCTGTATGTGGGCTTCTACTACAATGTCATCATTGCCTGGTCACTCCACTACCTGTTCTCCTCCATGACAAGTGAGCTGCCATGGCTCAATTGTGGCAACAGCTGGAACAGCCTGAACTGCACTGACCCCAAACGCATCAACAAATCCATCCCCATCAATGGATCGTACACCAAGTACAAGACCACACCAGCAGCAGAATACTATGAGTAAGTGATCATGAGCTAATCCTGTGTAGATCAACAGATGATTTAGAGTCTACACTGCCTGACCGAAAAAAATTTCATTTAGCACATAGAGCCTACCTCTGGTTAATTACTGCAGTGATTAATATGTTTCATAAATGTACTCGGGTATATCCCAAGATGACATCATCAGACTCTAGGCCATCAGGCCAGGCAGTAAATCTTAACAGCGTAACAGAACTTTAAGCTGATCTTATTACAATATGGAGATCCTTCTATTTCTTACATTTCACTAAAAAGCTCTTACCCAGGGTAAGAAATTGGGCCAAAGGTACGTACATGTAAACATTTCCTCCAAAATTTATCTGAGGGGCACTAAGCTAAATTACCCTTCGAAGAAACAGTGGGATTTAAGGTCAATTTCAGTCCCATTTGGTTCACTTGAAAGTGGTTCCAGCTGCGTTGTAGATAAAATATTTTTCTAAATGATAATGCAAAAAGCAGACATATGACGAGATCGTCTAAACAAGTCTCAATCAACAAGCTGCACAATCTGTGAAATCACAAACTGTATGTCCTAATTAGTAAAACAGTTTCGTCCACCGCACAAAACATCTATGACTCAAAAGTAGAGTTAGTTGCCCGACATGTGGCTCTGTCATTAATAAGAATCAGGCACTTGGTAATGTTCTATCTCTGTCACCTGACGTGACTTCACGGAAGAAACAGAGTCATGAACTAAACTGATCAGCTGAGATAAGATAGAAAAAAACAGCTGAGACTACTAATACACGTAAACACGAAAACGTAAGATAATCTAACATTCACTAGTTCTGTGCTCTAGCTAGTGTTAATAAATATCACTGTATTGATGTCATCCAACGATCTTTTCTTCTAATCCTGCATTAGATAGATTAATATGATATATTAACATTATATAAATATCAAAAACACAGGATGGGATTGAGAGAAGGCAATAATAGATGAAAACCAGACAACAATATATTTGTTTTTTTGTTGACACAACGTGACTTTAAACCAACAAAAATCAGAGCACTACAATTTGATTAAAGTCATAAACAGGTGCCAAAATAAACAGTCACATCTAGCTATGCTGTTTTGACCTGGCTCTTTCCTTCACAAGTTGTAAACGGAGATGATTTAGAAGTGAATTTACACTTTGTAGATTCAGTAGCACAGTATGTTTGCAATTTGTGGTTTTAGGACTCAAACAGCTACATTGGTCCCCGGCTTCCCGTAGTCACTCGGTGCTTCGCCTGCTGTCATCCAGATGTCTCACTTTGCTAAATAGGGCTAATGACACGGTTCATGTTTGTCTCCAGGTTGCTTGAAAAACAAGCAGCGGGGGGAAATTGTTCCATAAATTCCCCCTGGTTGTTGCTAATAGTGGTCAAAGTGAACATAAATACACCTTTTGCAAACATGTACATGTACACATATACTGTATAAACCAATTTTTCCGCGGATGGTCACAGTAGATTTGTTGTTGAGAACGAGTCTGAAGCTGTAACATCACCAACTAACAGCTCATGAGGGGGTATGTGCTGTTCATTTTGTAAATTAAACAAACTAATATTGTCAGTGCAGCTGTGTGTGTGTGTGTGTGTGTGAGATATTGTTGTTAAAGGATCACCAACAGCCAATCACATAGGTGACACTTGCCTCAGCCTCAGTGCCTCAGTGTGTGAACAGTTTATAAGGACCCAGTATTGTGATATTGAGGTACATGGGATAGGATCTTAATTACTGTTACGATAAATAGAGGCATGCTACTGTTTGTTCACAGTATTTTCATGATTGCAGAAAGTTCAAAGCTTTAGTAGCCGGCCCTCATAAAACTATATTTGTCTACTACATGTAAATGCCTGTTTTATTTGGACAGTTATTACTGCCACCATTTGGCTAAGTCATTCTTAATTATAGTCCAAACAACAGCGTCACATGGAAGTGATGCTTTCTTGTTTTGTGAATGGTGCCTGCATACTACTAGTACAGTGCATGCATCCCCTTGGAATCACTATCCACGTGAAGCGAGGGACCAGTCACTGAAACATGAGTAGAGAACTTCAAAATCATTCGGCCGTAACTGTTTGCACTATAAAAGGTGTATACATAAAAAGTTCAACCGCACTCTTTGAAGTACATGAAAAAAGCTCCATCTGTTTATACTTCAAAGACAGCCAGTTCTTCCTCAGCTTCTGTGAAGTCTGACTGTGCAGCCCAAAGGAAGTCTGTGAAATGACTTGGACAATACAAGGGACACACGCTAAGTGTGACGCACAGAATACATTCAGCATGTCTCCCAGCCAGTCATCAGGCTTGTGGCAGTTCCACTTCCATTCTGCTCGGATGCGCTGTCTCAGTATCCGTGGATGTGTTTCCAACTTCCATCAATCTTTGAAACATGACATATTAGAAGTAAGAAAACCTTTTCACTCAACATGAGATGGTCAGTGTTCACACGAAAGCTACAGACCTTCAGGAAACGTGATGCACTGTTCCTCCAACGTGCTCCATAAAGTCAAAAAGACGGCCAAACATTCCAGGTGGACTATTACACTTAAGTCATAGAACAAAAAACAGTAAATGTGCTTAGACAGGCTGACAACAATAGGGTACTTCAAGACAGATCTTGCATGAAGTTCGGCTCCATAGGGGATAATAAATCCTCCTGATTTCAGCTAGCTTTGAGCACAGAAGCAATGCCAAGGCACAGCGTGAGGGAGTGAGGCCAACTGAGTCAACAATGCTCTTGCTTCACCTCTTCTACTCTTCCACTGTACATGAACAAGACCCAGTGAAGTCTACTTTCTTCAGCTGTCATGAGTGTAAAATTCAACAGTAACACAAGCTGTCTAAGGGATTATTGTTTCAGTTTAGTAGTGTTTCAGCGCTGATGTGCTTAGCTGTTGGTAGAATAGGAGAGAGCTGTACTGTACTGTAGAGATAATTAAATAATATTTAATTATCTCTGTATTTGTCATTAGATGTCTTGACACCTTTGACATACATGTAGTTACCAGAGCCACTGTTGGTATAACAATACTAAGTATAAAACCATGCCCGATAAACTTACTAAGTATTAAAAACGCTGCTTAAAAAACAAAACAAAAACAATTATCACTTGATTTTGATGAGAATATACAGTTGTGACTTTTCACATGTGATGGAGATGAAGGCAACACTGATACACTAGTCTTTGTAGTTTATTTTGTATTAAATTAATTTCAGTTTATTTATACCGCTTCCAGTAGGCAGATTGTGGCAGAGATAAAAGCCACCACCAGAGGGGGCCTTTTTCAAGGTCATCTAAAAATAATTAGTCATCATAAGGCAGAAGATGAACAATACATTCATAAATTATATAGAAAACCCAACAATCTAAGTTGAACAGCAACAGTGGAGAGGAAAAACTTCCTTTAAGGGAAGACACCTCCAGCTAAACCACGCTCAGAGTGGGCGGCCATCTGCCGCGACCAGTTGGGGTGAGTGGAAAAGAGGAGAGAGAAAATAACAACAAGCTACAGCAACAACAAGCAGCAGACAATACAGTGGTGAGCTTGGTAGTCATGCAATGGTGGGATATACATGGATAGAGAGAGGAGAGGAGCTCAGTGTATGAAATATCAGCAGTCTAAATCTATAGCAGCATAACCACGAGATGGTGTAGATGGAGGGTTCCTTAATGACTTACTGCATGAGTCATCATTGTGCACTTAATTGTCACTTATTCTTGAATGTGTTTAGATTGCGACATTTGTCAGACAACTTCTATCTACGTGATTTCTTGATTCACCAGCTCTGGCGGTAATCACGCCTCAGTGTGGCAGTTGAAATTTAACTCAGCTATCCAAAAAATTTTATATATATATATATATATATATATTCTCAAGTATATATACATATATATATACTTGAGAATATTTATGAATCACAAATGGAAAACTTATTTTTGGATGTTTAGGTTTATTTTTCAAAAAAATAGTTGTTTATGGATGATATCAGTGCCAGAGTAGTTTTGTCACTTGCCACTTTCTTTTGGGAGTCATGGGAATCTGAATATACAAATTTTAGTTTTATCAACAAATACCATCTGCCCTACATTTTGCACTCATGCTCCCTGTATCAGCGCACTCTCATCTCCAAGTTTCACTATGCTGTCAGTGTGGTCAGGTCTGTGCCAAACTGGACTCCATCTGGTCTGAACTAATTTATTTTAGTTTAATTTCACCAAAAAATGTGCTGGAAATATTCATCAGGCTCCTTTTCATGTACTTTGGCAAGTTAAATCCTGCAGTTTTGAATTCCATCTGTAGAGGTTGACTTCATACATTGTGCTTTACACAGTCTGATTGTCAACACGATGTAAAAGTGGTGAAAAGTGGTGTAAATAGGGAAACTTTGTATGGTGTAATTTTTTTAGGATGACCTCTACTGTTATTGGTAGTATACCTATACTATACCTCTTAACCACTGCTGCAGCTGTGTGGCTTCTGATGTTCTCTAACATTCTTGTATCCTTTCCCATCTCAACAAAGTCTCTTTTTATTAGTAATAATTTCATGAATTATAAGTAATTCATCAAAGTGTGGAGTCATGTTGCATTAGACATTACCCAGGTTTAAAACTGAGAAAACTGAGGAAGAGAAAAGTGAGGAAAAGTTAGTTTGTTAACTTGGTGATAACTTAGCCTAACTACTGACTAACTGCTGCCAAACTGGATTATGTTGCAGAAGTCACAGGTGTATTCACTGTTGCTGCATAGGGCTTGTACTTTGGGGACCAAATTCTTAATGTAGTAGAATTCTATATAAGATATTGATTGCGAGTTCTCATTAAAACTCAAATAGAAAACCGCTATTATAAAATAGATTTCATTAACATTTGCTGACACTTGTTCTCTTTAGATCTAGCCTGAAGCAACTACACCTGACTGCCTCATCTTGTCAAGGATAACTAGACTCTGTCCTCATTTAAACAAAAAGATCTACCTACACAGACACTTGTGCTTCAACTTCACACACACAATTTAACGTATTTGTGTTTAAGTAGACACATTTCAAATATCTAGCTCAGAATCATTTGGGATAAATGAACTAAATCAGGTTGAAATTGAATGGAACACCTTAGCTGTGTGTTTTGATATTTCTTTTTATTTATTTATTTTCTGCATGCCCTGTTTCTCATTCTGAAATCAACATAAAGACCGGCCTGCGTGCAATAGAGTGCCAGCATCATGTATACAGAACCCAAATAATGACAAAACCAGCAGGGTGAGTGATGATAAGAATAAATGTGTTTAGAGTAAATGGGCCAAAGGGAGCTGAAGTGAAGTTCTAGGGAGCTTTTACTGGCAGTGCACTATCAATGCTATCTGATGAACATGGAGGCCTTGGGGCAATACAACACTGTGCCCAGGCCTCCAAACTTTAAATTTCTTTCCCCAAAATAAACAGATTTTTTTTTCCATGTCACTATCTGTCTCCCCAAAGGCCTTGTAGCTTTCAATTTCTTATCAGCCTAAGATAAGTAAATGCTGAAGAGTTTCGCAGATCCCTCAAACCCCTTTGGATTATATGTCTGGATGTACTTTAGTGTGTGTGTTTCTTCTTTTTTTTTTTTTTTTGTTTCAAACTGTTGTGTAAGCAACCTGAGTAACAGATCCAAATCCAGTTCTGCTGTTTATCAAGACATCACATGCTGACTAAAGTGAATTTTTTCTTGAGGAAAGCCTTAAGGTAAATGTGAAGGGAACAAACATGTTTTTAAATGTTTGACTGCAGGATATTGATTTCTAAATAAATTACAACCCGCTAGAGTGCGTCGACTCTGGCGAGACATCTAACAATTGAAAACATCACATAGTCTTTGCTGTCTTGAAATAGCCTTATTCTGTATATGTAAGCAGTGATAGACAGAAAGGTCTTAAAATCACTTTGATTGTCATTAAGATGTGTCTAAAAACAGACGCACTCTAGAAAGGCACACATCTCTGCATGTGTGTCATACAGTTCACACAGCAGGACTAAAATAAAGTTCAAAGTTCAAGGAAATCTCTGTAGTCAACCATCATTCATTTGCAGCCAGGTATACATCAGCAACAACAAAAAGCCCTCTCTAAAGCTTTGAGTGCTCCCTGAAGTACAGTTCAGCCTCAGTAACTGTGAAATTGAAGAAGTCTGGAATCACCGGGACTCTTCTAAGAATCAGATGTCAGGCCAAACCAAATAACTCGCAAGAAGGGTCTTGGACAGTGAGATGATTTAACTTTGAGAATGAGAATGAACTTTGTCTCTGACTGTCCTTTAGTGACTGCAGCTACAGCCAATATTTGAAACCCGTACAACATCTGTGCCAAGACATCTGGCAGTTCACAGATGTTCCCATATAATCTAATGTGAAAAGGTGTGTTGAGTTTGTTAGAGACTTAACCAATTTCTGGGTACTGACTGCATTTTGATGAACAAAAGGACATTTTAACCATTAAGAATTGCAACGATGTAAGTGAGGAAAACATGAATGGGTCTGAATACTTTCTGAAGCCACTGTGTATCACAGCCGTGTGCCTCCTTCCTACTACTCGACATACAAACTCACAGCTGGAAACAATATTTATCTAGGGAAGGAACAGACACTATTTGTATCCCCTTGTCTCATTATGTCATAATAAACACTTGTTTTATGTTTAGAGCTAAGGAAATGACTGATAATGACCAAACAATAACAAAGACTGAGTTATTACAACACCTGGTTGAAGGTGCAGTGTCGTAATGGATTTCCCAAGAGAACCCCTGTCCTGCATACACGTATATATATCTGCTGAGTTGCATTTTTATGCCACGTGGCTTGTAAGTAGTTACAGCACTTTGATGAGGCATATCTCAGCTATTTTTAATATCAGTGTTTTTCAAAATAATGTGAAATATGAGGCATAATTCTATGTGATAACAATACAGTGTAAAACACAATAGTGGGATTTCTGGAATAATAATGTCAGTGAAAATAAGAGTGAGAGGTGTTTTAAAGTTAAAGAATCATATCTAGATTATGACAGTATCTTTTCTATTTCATGTGTCTGTCTGTAGACGGGGTGTACTGCATCTCCATGAGAGCAATGGTATCCATGACCTAGGCCTTCCTCGCTGGGAGCTGAGCTTATGTCTGGTTGTGGTGGTCTTCATCCTCTACTTCAGCCTGTGGAAAGGTGTCAAGTCCTCAGGGAAGGTACAGGCCGTACAGAATGCTCTACTACGTTTACATTTATGTAGTGGAAAGAAAAAGTATGTGAACCTTTTGGAATTTCGTAGTTTTCTGCATGAATTTATCATAAAATGTGATCTGATGTGATCTGAGATTATTAACAAATATAATGTAAATATTTTCTATCTGCTATACTTTAGTTATGTATTCTAGCAACAAACTGTAGCAACTACTACATTTAAGATATCATACCCACTATACACTGTATTGTGCATATGGTATTTTCACATGGTCTATGGTGCAGCACATAATCTCCCCTCCATATAACAAATGTGTTTTTTTCCCTCTTACCTGCTTGTTCAGGTGGTGTACATCACAGCCACTATGCCCTATGTGGTCCTTTTTGTGTTGCTGATCCGAGGCATAACTTTACCAGGGTCCATGGACGGCATCAAGGCCTATCTCCACATTGATTTCAAGCGGCTCCACAACCTAGAGGTTAGGGACACTGCGCATTGGTCACAACCCATGCATCAATGTTATTATCTTTTAAAGGGTTTCAATTGGAGAAGAAAAAATGAAATAATTGTTAGTAATGGATTAATATGATGTCCCAGTTCACTGCTGGCCAGACCTTCAGTTACATGTAGCTTATTATTTGATGAACAGTGATTTTGTGTTCTGTCCATTTATATGTGAGTGGCATTTTCTTCAGTTCATGTCTTAAGATGTAGTTTTCTACTAGCTAAACTAATGTATGGTCGTCCGGCTTTAAAAAAGATCAGGTTTTGCAGAATAACTTCAGAGATCACTTCAGAGTAAAGTTTACGTATTCAGACACATTCAATGTTTGCACAAGTCCACTTGCCTCTTCTGAGGCTCCTGAAGGTCTGACTCTTCTTAAGGACTTGTCTGAGACTTTTACATTTGCAGACTGTGTCTTTCTTAAGCTCTGGAGAAAGGGCTTAGGCCTTCCTAAGTCTAGTAGTCTTTAAGACTCGGCCACTCAAGGGGCAGTTTGCAATTTCACAAATACTCCTCACCATTCTCATGCTGAAAGGTGAACGTTGTGAACACCAGTCGCAGGTTGTATGCATTCTGAGCAGGTTCTATTCAAGGACCCCACTGTATTTGACTGCATGTATGTTTTCTTCAACTTTCACCAGTCTACTCGTCACAGCCTCTAACAAGTCCTGCATGATGCACAGAAGCAGTGGTCATAGCAGTCTGCGTAGTATTTCCTGGGAATAGTGCTTTGAGTTCTTCAAGGATCAGCTAGACGTAGCCTCTAAAGTCATGTAATCTGTGTGGTATTTTAACCTGGAATATTTAGTTTTATATTTTTTAGGTATTTAAAAGAATAGTTTTTCTGTTGTTTTTGCCATAGGTGTGGATTGATGCTGCCACCCAGATATTCTACTCACTCGGAGCAGGATTTGGTGTTCTCATTGCATTTTCCAGTTATAACAAATTTGACAACAACTGCTACAGGTGAGTAGTTACGCGGCCTTTTCCAGTTGGATCAGAAAGGTTTGTCATAGTGACGGACTTCCTCATAAAAAGCAGGCATGAGATTGTCTAATCCTTTTCTACATTATTGGGTTGCACCGGTGCTGTTGAAGGCACGTACTGTTGATACAACAGCAGTTTGACGTATTATGGTTGTAAAGGCGGGAGACAAAACATATGTTGCCGGAACAACACAAAACCTCTACAGCTGTTCATACTGAAATGATTTCAGCCCTGCATTACTAACTCAAAAATAATGTCCTTACAAGTTCATCATTTTGTGAAAGCAAATAATCACCAATAGTTGGAATATTAAAAAAAAGTGTCATCAGACACTACGCAGCAAAGTCAGGTTGTGGAATCAAGCATTAAAGCACACATCCTATTCTGTTCTCTCATTTCACAAGCTTCTTCAACCCCTTACAGGGCCTCTGGTCCTCCTCCGCTTTCGTGTCCTGTTTAGAGATGTGTACGGAATGCTGGCAGGTGGTATCTGCATTATGCCCTTACTGGCAAATGAACAACTCCCGAGTACAGTAGGTAAAGGGCAGCAGTCCGGAAGAACTGGTGATGTTAGAAAAACAAGCACTGAACACACTGTTGTTTGAATACCTACACAAATGGAGGAAATCTCTAAAAGGGTGCAATCAGTGTGCTCACATGAGTATGTCCCCTTTATACTGTGCCTGAAAAGATCCTGAAAGAGCTCACAGATCTCAGGCAACCTGTGGAAAACTTGAAACACTTTACTAAAGACGTAAAATACTTACTATACAATGACTTTAGCTTCTACAGGAGCTCCTCACATTGATTATTGTTATCAACTGTTGGTGGTTTTCGTAGTAGTTCAACAATGTTAGTAACACAAAGTCAAAAGAATGATACTAATATACTATGTAATATGTCTCTTAATAATAATAAAATAAATAATGATATAATTTGCCCTGTTTAAATATTAGGTTAAAGCTAGAACTGAAAACACAAGTGTAAAAAATTGGTAATATCGAGCATCAATATTGGGCAGTTGAGGATTTGAGAAATAGGAAATAAACATACAAAAGAATGCTGTTTTCTTTGTAACTGTTTTGTTTGCTTCTGTGTTTTCTTTCTGAAGGGATGCTATCTTGACCAGCACTGTGAACTGCATCACCAGTTTCTTCTCAGGGTTTGCCATCTTTTCCGTGCTTGGATACATGGCTTACAAACAAGGCGTGAAGATAGAAGATGTGGCAACGGAGGGTACTTTTTTCGTTTGGTCATGCATGCTAATTGCACTTTGCATATTTTATAATCTTTATGAGTTTATATATTATAGTTTCTGTGTGACCGTGTTTCTGTGTGTGTACATACAGGGGCAGGGTTGGTGTTCATAATCTATCCTGAGGCAATCTCTACACTGCCTGGCTCAACGTTTTGGGCTATTGTGTTCTTCATCATGTTGCTGACCCTGGGAATAGACAGCTCGGTGAGTTCCAACAACCATGAGGAATGCTCTATGGAAGAGTTCATATCCTTATGAACAGATATAGGAATTCTTTTAGCATCATTTAATTGATGGAGACTCAATCTTGTACATAGTTTTTAAAATAAAGGGCATACTGCAGGCAGACATACTGCAGTGCATCGACTTCTATACGTGTCCAGATGTGAATAACGTGTGTTTAGGTAAGGCCCTTCAACATGTATTTGTCCCAGCTGTCAGAAAAGCAGTGCTACATTTACTGTGCATGCACATAAAATAGCAGACAGTGTACATTAGGATCTCTACAGTAGCGGTATTCCTGTACAACATTTCCCATCAAACATCATATTTCTTATAAAGCAATGCTCATCGTATTGTTAATGTGCAAGTTCCTCTCAGAGAAAACCGAGCAGGCTTTCCCCTCGTAAAACACAAGTTTTTCTTTGAATGATGGTATATTACCATGAGTTAACTGTGAGTTAGTGTTTTATGACATGACATTTATCACGGATCAAGTTGTCTTGGTAGAAATCCCCCCCCAGTAGCAGCCTTTACAGTTATTACAGCTCAGGTTCCAAATGATGTTAAAGCTAAGTCAGAACTAAGTACTATTAAATTATACTTATGACGCAGAAATATTAAATCATTCTTTTAAATGATTTATTACCTAGATTGGATGAAAACCATGTATTGCATTCTGTGATATCCCAGGAATGTGTATTTATTGTATTGTATTCTTGAAGTAGGATCACATTTGCCTTTTTAGCACCAATAAAAAATGTGCATGATATTGCAGTTGTACAATAATAGTATTTAATGTAGGTTTACCTGGATATGACTATGGTATATGGATTTATACATCTTAAGATTTAATGTTCAGTCAATTCACATATTTATACATATCCACATGTCAGTGTAATTGCTGAGTATTATTATTATTATTATTGTTATTTATAGGAGAGTACACAAACAGTATCAGTTAAGTATATAGTACAGTGTGTATCAGCATAGCCGGCTTTTGTTGAAGCTCTAAAATAATCTAACAGGAGTATCACATCTCTCTCTCTCTCTCGGTTTGTGTCCACCAGATGGGTGGCATGGAAGCAGTCATCACAGGTCTGACGGATGACTTTAAGGTCCTTAAGAGAAACAGGAAGCTCTTCACGTTTATCACAGCCTTTGGGACATTCCTGGTGGCGTTGCTCTGCGTCACTAATGTCAGTATAAGTGTTAGAGTAAAATGTGTGTTAAAGCTGCACTTTCCATGTAAAACGTAAAATGTTTTTGTTGTTACTATTCTGCTTTAAATCATTATTTTAAAAGATTTTGCTCTACATGTCCAAATATTATACAAAGAAAATGTAACCAATGTCTAGAAGTGTCATGTGGAAGTTTTTATAGAATAGAAACTCATCACATCTTCACTTGGACCATACGATTCCCCTCCAAGTGCAGTATATGCAGTTTACTGAGCACTACTGACTGACAGCACACAAGCTTCCATTTATCATCACAGGTGAAGAATTGTACACCAGACTGATGCTCATTTTTTGCTTTATTTTCCCTCTTTGTAGGGTGGGATCTATGTGCTCACGTTGTTAGATAAGTATGCAGCTGGTACTTCAATCCTATTTGGTGTGTTGATCGAGGCCATTGGAGTGTCATGGTTTTATGGTAAGAAATTCCGCAGTTTGGTATTAAATCATCTTCTTCTTTGTACCTTCACATACTGCATGCGGCACAGGGTTTAAGTAAAAGACCCAAGGAAGGAAATATAACAAGTGACATATTATAAGATTACATGCTGGAAGAAATAGCAAACCCCACAAAAGAGACGGTGACATTATAGAAAAGAAAATGAAGAAACCTGAAGGAGCTCAAGTGGGATACTATTGCAGGCAAACTGTACAAGCAGAGCAATACAAATATATATAAAGCAAGATTGATGATAGCATAATGAGTTAATGAAAAAAATAAGTTAAAGGCGCATGATGTGTTATGCGAGCTCAAGGTCATTTGTGGTCAGACCAGGAAACAAAATAATCAGTGGATTATGAGGCTGCAGCCAATCATGTGTTGTGTATCCTCCTACTGTCTAGTGAGACTGCATACTTGGCACAGCGAGCTTGCTATAGTTTACACTGACTGACTGTTGAAGGTGCATAACCTCACTTTCCAGAGTAACCTTTGCGGTGTAACTTTCCGTGCTCTCTACAGGTGTGGACCGCTTCAGTGAAGATATTCAACGAATGATGGGCTTTAAGCCAGGACTCTATTGGAGGCTGTGCTGGAAATTTGTCAGCCCAGTGTTTCTGCTGGTGAGAGAAAAACAGCATTGAACTGTTACATTTAGGGCTGCTTTTCCTGGACAGCAATAATATGTCAGGAGATAAATTAGCAGTTTAATTAGTTTAAACATTAAAACATTGCAATATCTGTCAATCACTCACACTTTCAAGCTATCTGAAGGTATAATTTTTTCCAAATTAAATGAATAAATAGACATTTTAAAGTGACACAGTGTGGTGTCAAATCTATATCAGAATCAATAGCTAAAATATAAAAAAGTCAAGTCCATCATCGCAAAAAGTGTGGATTTCTACACCCAATTGAACCAAAAATATTTAAAATATAAAAAAGTAATGTATTAATTTAGAATGTACACAGGAAACAAAACAAACTAACAAAAACAAAACATCAACAATGACACGGCATCACAGTGATTCATTGCTTCTGGCTCGCATTCAGAGGAAAGTTGAGTTCAGGAGGATAGGCTGACCCTCACGGGTTTACTGGACAAGTTATTGAAAATGCATTCAGCTGGAGGTGCTGTTTCACTGTCACGTTTGAATAAACAGACCAGAACTCCATGGCAATATGAAATACTACTGATGTAACTTTTAATTCAAACATCTAATCAAAGAAATTGAGGATTAAATTGGCACGCTTTATAATGAATTGTCAGTTGAAAAAATGCATTTTTGACATGCATTTTTAAATTGAATTGCCAAATGCAAAATGCTGAATAAATGGAAATTAATTTATTCATTTATTATTGGATTCAAGGATGAACTGACTAGATTTTGACTGTCGTAGGTCCAAAGTCAGGGTCACTGTGACTCTGTCAGGAACACAGGGAGGGACTTTGATTACATGTGCTGGAAGCATACACTGCACAGTGCCTCTAAAATGTATTCATTGGAAGTGTAAAACTTTTAAAAACTGTAAAATGTTGTGATGAATGGATAAAATAACAAAGGTCACACAGAATTAATGGGGATTGGTTGAACATCGTAAATTCCCGGAGAGACTGACAAGTGTGGATTTTACACCCAATTTAACCAGGTCACTGTTGTATTTTTAGCTTCACAATAACACAACCCATTAATAATAATAATAATAATAATAATAATAATAATAATAATAATAATAATAATAATAATAATAATAATAATAATAATAATAATAATAATAATAATAATAATAATAATAATAATAATAATAATAATGATGCTCTATTAACTAGGGACTAATATTTTGTATTAATATTATTTTTGTACTTCAAAGACATAAATAGTTGGTTTCACATATGCAGAGGAGGAGACAAGGACCTTGTGTGATTGGTCAATAATGACTCCTGCCTCGACCCCACCTGCTCATAAAGCAGTCCTGCCAATAAGAAATGTATTCTGTTTGTCCTCCACATCGCGCCTGGTTGCACCTGGATGTGCTCTGCACTGCCAATGCCTGGTTACGAAAATTGCAGAAATATTGTTGGACAAGCCCAAAGCACCTTCTCTTGGAGAATTTGTTTAAACTGTGCCAGGTGTCAGCAAAATAGGATCCATAGAGTGCCATGGCCTTTGTTAGTCACAGAAAAGGAGTGTACTAACCTCGTCATGATATATAACTGCAAATATAACAAACCGCACATACTGTAGTACAGTCATCAATTTAGTCCACAATGAGTGAATCAGGTTACAGAGAGGGAATGTAATTTATTGCAGCATACAGAGATGCCCAACTCAATTCAGTTTCAAGAACAAGCAAACAAAAAAATCTGCAGAGGGACCCTTTATAAAGGATGTCTGTTCTAAAAATGTTTCAGTTCATGACCTGTGTCTGTTCTGCTCTTTTCTCAATGTTTGCATATTTCACGTGTGCTATCTCTGTCTTTCAATGATGGATGTAACACTCCTAATGTCTCTCTTTCTCTATTTGTTCTTTTCTCTTCTGTAGTTTGTGGTTATAGCCAGTACTGTGACATCATCAGGACTAAAGTATGATGACTACACCTTCCCATACTGGTCCAACCTAGTTGGCTGGGGTGTGGCTATGTCTTCCATGCTGTTCGTGCCCTCCTATGCCATATATAAACTACTCAGCGTACCAGGAACATTCAAAGAGGTCAGTATTAAAAAAAGCAATGTAAATCTAATCTGCTTTCCAAGAGCAATCTTCTTGCTTTAGGAATAATCACTGACTTAACTGATTTTCAAGATGATTATCAGACAGGTTGGAATGATGATAATAAATACAAGCACAAGCACTTTGTGAGACCAGTTTGCACCTGCACATGGTAAAAGAAGTATGTCACACACTGTACCTTTACCATGCTATACATGATCTTTACATGTAGCCTAATGTAATCAGCACAACTGTAACTTTTCCCTAAAGGTAAACTTGAAAATACTCGGATTTCAGCTACTTACTGATCCTGTGAGAACCCTTCAACACTTGAGCATGACATGATCACCTCACAGCATTGAGAGTTTAAGATTGCAATCATCAAAACACCAGAGAGCTTTTCTCTCCCGCAGTCCACCAGTGTCAGTTTCACTCAACTTTGACAATTCCCACATCTCTTTAGCATTTCCCACTGGGAAACTTAGGGTTGAAGATTCCTCTCAGTTCACAGGATATCAGGATCAGGGTGTTTGGTATACCTTGACATGCCTTGAAGATAATACACATACTGTATGAGAACTGTTGTGAATGACATGTTGCATTCACTTGCACTTGCAGAGGCTAGCCTATGGGATCACTCCAGAACATGAACATCATATGGTGGCTGATGGAAATGTACGGCAATTCAAAGTAAGGGCTCTTTTTCTTATCAGTGTTAACTTGGCTACAAGGCTGAAATTAATTCTCACTGGGTGGAGGGCTTCACAGCAAGAATAAAACCAAAGACTCTAAATCACATTGTAGCAATGAAGCCTGCACTTCATGCAGTGTAGGCATTAAAAGCTGCATCAAGCACAGTAGTTAAATGGAATTAAATAGTATATGTTTGACATTAAGTCACAAACAGGCTCTTTTTTTACTGTTGTTTTCCAGCTCAGACATTGGTTGGCCATCTGATGTCAAATACCCGGAATCCCCTAATCCATCCTCACATCTAGTGCTTGGAGTTCCTGTGCGCCACAGTGGTCGGACAGACACGGGGAGCCACAGGATCCAACCTCAGCGGCCCCCCCTCACCTGTGCATTTACCACCCAAGGCCTTTGTTGTCAACAGTTGCTGCGAGCACTTTGATTTCAGAGTCATGAGTATAAATATTTTGAAACTATTGTAGAGCTTCGGCTCATAAAGGAGGGGCACGACACATGGAAACTTGATTGGTATATGCCCATGGACATAACTTTTGTTATGATTTTCTATAGTTTGTGATGAGACTGTTATGTCCTGGAAGGGATAAAAACTAAAATAAATACCAAAACCATTCTATGTCCCCGTGTATGAACATACATGGGATCAAACTTCTTCATAGGCCAGTGATTATTAATTCCTTTTCTTACTGTCTCCTGTTGCCACTCCCTAGTTGAGTGGCCATATGTGTCAGTGCCTTATCAAGCGAGACACTTATTTTGTTTCTTATAATCCGTACAGGAAGACATAAAATAAACTGTGTTGACTCAGGAACCCACTAAATAAAACCACAGTTTGTGGATGGTGAGCTCTTTTGACCCAGTCCTCTGATATTTAAGTCAAAGAGCTGGAGGTTAACAGTGCATCAAGGTTAAGATCCTGTGTAACAATAAAACAGGCCTGATATAATGTGTTTGTGTCACATTGTGTTACAGAAAATGACATAATGCATGCAGCACTCCAGAGATTTAAACAAAAAAAAAGACACAGGCTTTGTTCACCTTTTAAGCTTTGAAAGGCCAGACTCATAACCAGGCTTTAAATCAGAAAGACTAAGGCTGAACCTGGTCAGTGCTTGGCTGCTAACGTAAGGTGAAGGGGGAAATCTGCAACACAGATGGTCTAAGTGTTACAGTTTTCTATTATTGTTGTGCGTGTGACTTACTTTCCAAATTTTGTCGGTTCAGTGCTTCAAGGGAATATCTGTGTGTGTGTGTCTGTATGTGTGTGTGTGTGTGTGTGTGTGTGTGAGCGAGTATTGAGATTTTGTTGCAGACACACTAATGCTGTTAGTGTACAGTACATGAAGGAGTAACAACTTTCAAATGACTCTTTCATTGCACTGTATTTTAACTCTTATATTAGGTGCAATCACGACAATTCATATTTTCGGATTTGTGATGTTCCTTTTTTCATCACTACAGAATACCAATGTGTCATTTTATAAGTTTTCTAGTTATCTTTTGTTTTTCTTTCTTTCTGTCTTTCTTTATTTTAATTTATTGGAATGGAGTTGAAGTTAAATTTTAATCTTAAATCACCAAAAGAAAAAAACACCCTAACTGAAAGGAATAAAGCCAAAAAGAAAAAAAAAACAAAACAAAACTCAAATATATGTGTAATATATAAGATTAAATATATATAAAATATATTCTTTTGTTATATCTAACCAAATTGTTTATAACAAAACGTGAATGTAAAGTATTTTAAACGTAACTGTCCACAATCATATCATGGTGTTTGATGTATAAAGATAAAGTTGTTCAAAAAAAAAAAAGTGTTCTTCATTATACCGTGGGTTATTTAGTCACATATGAATGTGGACAAATACACCCTGGCTTTCCTGGACTATGTTTACAAAAATACAGTGTACAATACCTGTGTCCTGTTGAACGTAAGTGACAAATATCTATGAAGAAGTCTGAAGTATTCCCACTATGATAATAAAGAATTTCTTCTACACAAACTTGAAGGCCACTTGTCGTTATTTGATATCAGTTTTCAGAGACACGTTTTTAATCCATTTTGGCTGCTGACATTACTTTGATGTTTATAGTAGAAAGACAAAGTACAACGTTGTCATGACATACAATGTCAAAAATCTTTTCTTTGTCTGTACTGTGATGTACTCTGTTCTCTAAATCCGAATTGGACTTCTTCATAGAGGGTATTCCTGCGCAGGTCGTCACATAATTGCTTTGAAACTATTTTTTCAAAGCAATTATAAAGATAAAGGTAAAGGGCAGATTGGATATTGGCTAAAACCTGTGAGTCTAGAATAGGTTTTTGAGTAGAGGTTTGACTACAGCGACCTTAAAAAGCCTGTGGTACGTAGCAGTCTAAGTAGAATTGAGGTCTTTTTTCTCTGATAGGTATTATTTTATTTTTTATTAAAGAAAATCATGTCATCAAGTCATTACTACTGATACTAAATAAAGACATTGTGACACATTTGGAAAATGTAGGCATGCTAGGAGGTGTGAAGATTCTTTTACAAGCTCTCAGACCTATTAACTCATCAGCCCTGAGGTATGTCAACAGTTGGCTTTAATGAATACTTTATTGATACCATTGGGGAAATTGCGGTTGGACAGCTGCCAGACAGTAAATGTCGACGCTACTGTGGGGTTTCGGTTTCTTGTCCAAGGACTCCTCAGCAAGTTGAGGAACCAGAAATTGAACCACTCAACCTGAGGTTCGTAGGTGACTGCTCTACCACCTGAGCTAATGCTGCCCCAGTAAATCAGAAATTGTACTTGGTGCCACTTTCAAAGCTTTATTGTGGACAGGTCCAGCCTAGGTGAATGCACGTGAGACACCTGGTTTCTCTGAGTAACATGGTTACTTTAGTGCATATAGTATGTATAAATGCAATCACTGACACATGGACAGAAAAGGAGAAGTCAGGGGCAAAATGCAACACAGCAGTCAGTAAGAAATTAAAAGCATTTCACATATCATGACTAAGTAAGCAAACTGTGCAATAACTAAACCATACAAAATATTAAAATAATTTAGAAAAAATGTGCTTTGTGTAATGAATTAGGAGGCATACGGCTACAACACATCTGTTTATTATCAGATGAGGATGACTTGATGACTGCAGCTTACTGTGGTATGTATCTGCTGCACTTATCTCAGGAATTTCTCAGTTCAATAAATGTTCAATATTTATAATTACACAAATGTTATGTTTGGCACTGAAAGATGCCAAACCATCAGGTGGTATTAATGTTGTGGTTGATCGGTGTACAAAAATACAATACAAATCAACTGAAACAAGAATCTGTGAATAAACTTGCAACACCAGTCATGAATGTTGAGTCCGCTAGCTTCTTATTACTGGGTTCAACATCTTGAAGTGCTTAAAGTGGTATGTTTACAAAACCTTAACACCACCTGGTAGTATTAATGTTGTGGCTCATCAGTGAACTGTAAATAACCTAGTTTCATAGATAGTCTCTCCCACTATTTTCCACACGGTTTTCTAAACAGTTTTGCCCTTTGGTCAAAACATCATACTCACAACCTGCCATTGCCATGTTGCAGTTTGCTAACACAAAGGGGGCAGGATATTCCCTGAAAACTGGCCTTTTGTTCAGCCAGCTCAGGGACCAGTGGCACGCGAACCCTAGGGGGCTGCACCCAATTCACAGAAGTTAGGGTTACAATACATAACGAATGTTCTGTTTAATTTTTGCGCAGCCTACTATGGGCTATTGGTCTCTATAATGAACACACAGACGCTCCAATCGGCAAATATCCATTGTGCTCACCACACAGCAAGCAAGCAAGTACACCAAACACAGCAGATAAGAAGCGGCCTCAGCATCAGATGTGTGAATGGGCTGGCGATGCTCTTCGGCATATACTGTAGGCAGGGTTAGGGTGCAACACCGTTGCAATGCTATCCACCTGCAAACATGCAGGAGAAACTGAGAGGGCAGAAAGATCACTGACCCTCTTGGTGGAGGACAAAATCCTCAACAGTAATGTGTTACTGACAAAAACTTAAAAGGGTCCTGGTGCAGTGTCTCAAAAGGATCTACAGCCAGAGCTTGCAGCACCAACGCAAGATTCCACTGTGGAAACAGTGCCCGTGTCACAGGACTCCATCTCCTCTCACCTCTCAGAAAGCACTGGAGGAGGATGGGCAAAAAGACATCTGTCACCAAACCCTGTGACATGATGTGAGGGCCACAGCATAAACCTCAATAGGGCTGTAGAATAGAATAGAGCAGAACGATCACTGATCCTCTTGGCAGAGGACAGAGTCAACAACAGAACAGTTTTACCTGATAAAAACTTGAGCGGAACATGGTCTAGCGGCTTAAAAGGAACAAGACCAGACTGGCACACTGCAAGGTGTCTGCCTTGGTTTGTACCAACCGAAGGCAGCGCTGTCCTTGGGATCCAGTGTTGCCAGCCATGTTTCCCTCACACAGTGAAGAACTCAGCTCACTGCTGGCACCACTCCAAGGAGCCTTCTGCAGAAGTAGCAGGAGGCCATTGTCAATGCCAGGTCGGCGTGTTTGGGTTCCATGGAGCCCACGCAGAGCGGGTGAAGGTTGTCCCCAAAGATGAAGCCCGAGCCACACTCGGGGCAGAAGCGGGTCTCACTGGAGGACATTGTGCTTGAAGTTCTTCTTCTTGACAAAGTGTGACTTGCAGTGCTAGCTAAAAGAAAGAAAGGGAAGTTCCTGACCAAACCACCGAGGTACATGTTGTGTATGCAGACATGACATGGAGTATTTGGTTTGAACAGATAAAGGGCCCACTTCAGGTGGGCGTTCACAATGTTCTTTTCAGCCTCTGAAAAGGTGGGATAAGACCCATAAAGCATTTTGTTTGCTTGCCTATTTTGTTTGCTTGCCTATTTTGTTTGCTTGCCTTGTTCCTCACTTGTAAGTCGCTTTGGATAAAAGCGTCTGCTAAATGACTAAATGTAAATGTAAAAGCGAAAGCCTGACAATGGTAACAAGGAGCTAAGGAGACAATAGAGAGCATTGCTGTGGTCCAATCTTTTGCACAAGAGG
Organism: Anabas testudineus; assembly: GCF_900324465.2. Classification (NCBI taxonomy): domain Eukaryota; kingdom Metazoa; phylum Chordata; class Actinopteri; order Anabantiformes; family Anabantidae; genus Anabas; species Anabas testudineus. The sequence continues at coordinate 19,832,113 of NC_046612.1, read as the reverse complement.
GACTTGGAACTTGGTGTTTACTTTCTGTTCTGTAAATAGTAAAATATTATTGGTGGAAGATTATTACTCGTATATAATAGTAAGAGTGTAGTTGCAGGGCTATTGAGTTATTTGGACTAGTCACACTGTAAAATCCACGTCACACTGCATTTTCAGATGTGAAATAAAGTCAGATGAAACCTTTTATCTTTTATAGCTCCTTGCCATGTCTTGTTACCTGGTATTACTTTCAAGACAAGATCACAGAACTAGAGGGCAAGAAAAAAACATAGATCTTGGCCAAGATCAAAGAATACTTAAGACTTTATTTGGCCAATGGCCAAGAGTGGGGTCGGGGTGCACTTAAAATATGTCCAAAACCCCCAAAAGTGCTTAATAAAGAGCACAATTGCATAGATGTACTGTATTAAAAGAGCAGTTAGCTTTGATAGTGGATCAAAACATGGCACCTTTTCATACCTATTGAAGCTGCTAAAAGAAATCATCAAAAAATCTAATTTCTTTATGGATTTCAGTAATAAAATTGCCCACAAGTTATTGTTGTGAGCATAGCAAATAGTCCATGTTTAGCTGCAACATTGCAATGAATAAAGAATCTTAAATATCTATTACTCATTTTATTATATTACTTTTTGAAATTTTATAATGCAACTCTAACTCTAACAATGCAATTGTCTTAAACCAATCCAGTAATGCCTCTAACAGCAACAAACCAGGTACCACCTTCATAAAATTCACCAGCACTCTAACGTTAAGTTGATGTTCTAGCAACAATCTTTGCTGTCTAAGAACAAAATTGTTTATTTCTGTGTGTCCTACTGTTATTCCAGACAGGTCGAAGTTCTCTGCCACCTATCAACTCACACTTCACCATTTTTGTTGAATCATGATGTTAAACCAAGGGTTTTTAACACATTTATTGTATTTAGAAACTCACAGGATGTCAACCTAATATCAATATAGCATCATCTGTGTAACAGAGGTCAACATTAATGCTGTGTGGGGTCAGTGTGATCTGCACATGTAACAACACCCAACACTTAGAGAACACTTAATTACAACCCTTAATGTTATTGTCCGTTGTTGTTCATTGTTGTTGCAGGTATGTCTTTTAGTTAGTTTAGTTATTTTCTCACTTACGTCTTTACACAATAGTTGTGTTTATGTTTATTCATCTTTGTTGTGTGTCCATGTGAATTTTGTTCATGGTACTGTGTTCAGTGCAAAACATACTTAGCCAGTAAATCCTATTCTACTGCTGTACTATATACATAAGATAAAAACAACAACATAAATATGTGCAAAATGTAAATGACATAATTTCACTAAATTTGGGTTTTTCCTCCTCATTTAATAATAAACACTTTTATAGCTGACAACTGCCCCTTTAATCTGTTGTTTTGAACTAGGGCTGCCCTATCTGTCTGAGCATCTCATGTCATCTTATCTCTGTCCTCCTTCCCAGTGCCTCCAGTTCTACCTCAATGCAAAAAAAAACACACATATCAAATTTGCTTAACCAATAAAGGTCAGGCTGGACCACTGTAGACTGCTTCTTAATTGGAAGCTCTGTACGGCACTAATGTGATTGGGACAAAGGTAAGCCATTTTTAATGTGCCTCTCTAAACTGAGTACTTGTTCTATACTCATAATCCAATTGCCCAGAAACAATCCATGTGACTGAGCAGCAAAATCCATTTGCAGTTGGCAAGAACACATGGAAAGAATCCCGACACCAGAGGAGCGAAGGTGCAGCTATGGAAATAAAAGATTCTCTGTGGAAAATGTTCCAGGAGCTTAGCTTTCTGTAACCACATCAAAAGATGACGGTTTTACCATATGCTTACAATGTTCTTATGAAATGCAAGTATGTGATGGATATACTCCAGCTGATCACAGTCAACTCTTAGTGTTTGCTCTCTAGTTGTAGCCCATAAGATCAGTCTGTATATACAGTACAGAGCTGTGACACAAGCGTGCTTCTTTGTTCAAACTACATACGTCACAGTACAAGAAAACATACCAGATGTACTGCATATCCCAGTGCTGATTCATCGTTTGCATAAGGGTAAATGTCCAGAGCTGGTTTGGTGGAATAAAATATGTCAGATTATAAGGTTCTCTCATTGGTATTGAAAATCTTATCGTGTTTTATTTGGAAATATGAGGGAAACTTAATGAGTGGTGAACTTTTCCACAATGATGTCCAACCGTGACAACAACCTTCTTTCAATGCTTGGGTTTAAAATATTTGTGCGAACTTGAATGGGAGTGTTTCCATTTTGATCAATTCAATGCTTCATTACATGTTTTCCATTTTTAAAACTTAGTTGTGTTTTGTTTTATACAGTTGTCTCTTTCAGTTAAAGGTGAAGGACTTACTAAGAAGTCATATTGCACTCTGTGTCCAAGTGGGGTCTCTAAAGGCTCGGTTGACTTGGGCATTCAGCAGCCACAGATGTGCTGTGCAGAGGGCACGATGGCCAGCATTCCTTACAGTCAGGAAACTTCTCTCTACTCCCATGGGCACACTTAGTGGATGATGTATTTCCTGTTTATTCCTTGGGCCACTCTTACAACTGTGAATACTACGAAGAAGTCCAGTCTTCACGAGAAGACGGTGAAAACTGTAACGACTGTGCCACCCTTTCCTCCACATTTGTGGTATCAGTCCTTTCTCAATCCAGAGGAGTCTCTGTTTTCCTGTGTCTCTGGTGGAAGCAGGCATGGATCTAATAGATGCTGAATTCTGCTTTCCACATACAATATGGTAACATAAGGCCAACGCAGATTCTCAGAACTCCTTCTCGGTCAGCATTTCTGACCTCAGCAAAAGAGATTAACCTGATGCTCAACTGAGTTCACATCATAAAAAAAGAAAACCTGCTCTCTGTCCCTTCCACTGTGTGATAAACCAGTTACAGTTGCAGATGAATAAAAATGTTTTTCATATGGGAATTTCCACAGTTAATACAATACATGTCTTTCTACCCCACATATGTCAAAACAGTCACACCATGTAACAGCATTTATTATTACCAATTTAAACCTTTTGTATTAATTTGAATATATTCTTGTGGTTTAGCAGACTGTAAGGTCTTCATCATCTGCAGGACTCTTAGAGATAGCAAATGTACAAGTGCAAGGGTGAGTCTGCAAAACAGACATTCTCACATGCATGTGTGCATATGCATATTTTTGCAAGAATACAGGCGCCCACACACGTCCTCTACCCATACACAGACACGCACGCATGCATACTTCCATTGCAGACCATAAAAATCTGATATAAATCCTTGAGGGAGGACAACTATGAGGTTCACAGTTAGAAATAGACTCAGTGTTGCTGCACGGCTTCTCAAAAAATAAAAATAACTAAAACACGGGAAATAAAAAGAAAACGGTAAAAACACATGTTGGTAAATGATAAATATTTGTCAGTAGATGTCAAGCAGAAATAGTTGAAATTCTATATTAGTTACTCATAAACCTTTAGAACTGCTGTTTAATTAGTCCGGGTCACAGGGGGCCAAAATAATATGCGGTATATGAAGTAATTTTGTGTACTATGATTTATTGGTTTATGGATCACTATGAAGTTACATTGCCTCCATTACGTGATAGAACTGTTAATGTGTGCATTTAAATTAAAGGGCAAAAAAGTGTTGTTTAAAGTGACAGGTGCAACACAATTTACTGTAGTACGCAAAAAGCGAAGGGGTATAACTTCTTTATGAAGCCCCTGTATTTAAGCATGTGAGTGTGTATGTCCATACATGCATTATCATATCTACTTTTCTTCTTAAGGGTTGTGGGATTGCTAGAATCTGTTCCAGCTGTCATTAGGCAAAAGGCTGGTTAAACACTTGACAAGTCAGTCACAGTGCTACATGTAGACACAGTCAAACATTCACACTCACATTCACATCTATGACCAATTAGTTAGCATAGTTTACCTTCAGTTGGCCTTCGAAAGCGCATTTGCAGTAGTCATAATCAGTTGCTATTCTGTTTTGTGTTTGTTATTATTATTATGTTATATTACTATACTACTATTTTTTTTTTTTGCTTGTTTTTATTTTATTTTAACATAATGTATAAAAAAAATTATTTTTCTTTTTTGTTTTTACAAGTTTTGCATTATGTTTTAGTTGTGACAAATTCAAATGAGAACATACATCTTGAATGTGGAAAATCTTTCTTGACCTGAGGGCATTAGTCTGACAATAAAACATTAAGGTACGTTCACTTACAAGCACTCAGACTGGGGTGATAGTTAACCTTTCAGCAAGACACTGGCCTGAAACAAACAGCTAAAACGATGCTGAAGTGGCTCAACAAAAAAATCTCTCTGGTCCAGCCAAATCCCAGACTTAAGCCCCCTTTTTGAAGCTACTGTTGTAAGGTTTGACAAACATGTCAGATTGCATGTGATTACAGAAGTGGAGAGCTACTGGAAATTGCTTGATTATTATTATTTTGTCATTCTGGTTATCTGTAGTGTAGATTTAAAGGGCTTCTTCCTCAATTGCTTCCTCAAGGTTGCTTTCTTTCTTTTCCAATCGAAGTTTCATATCCAAATCAAGGGTGCCATGACAGAAAGAGCTGTGTGCTCTACAGCTATTAATCTGATACTGAACCTGTGGCATTCTGTAAATGTGATATTGGGCTATATAATATATATTTTTCTTGACAACGCAGGTTTTCAGAAATGAAACTACATCATTACACCCTAATGATACCCCACTAATGCCAAACATATGCCAAATAAAACCCTATTTCTGAGGTTTTGGAATATGACTGAATCATGCACCACATGAGAGATCTGATCAGTTTTTTCCATCCATCTGTCATTCCTGGCTCAGAGAAGGCAAGTCCGTGATGTCTTCTCAGAACCAAAATGCAGGGCCCAAACTACAGTAGTTGGTGTTAGTGACCAAGCTTAGAGTTAAAGGGACTTTTCCAAGAAACAAAAAAACACCCTTTACTGAATGTTAAATATTTTTTAATGGCAGCTACAGTTTTTCAGAAATATAGAATAGATAGATTGATGCATTTATTCTGGAATAAAGAGACACTATATACAAAAAACATCCCATAGACTCTGCTGAGCTATTCCCTCACCCACTAATCTGCAGTGAGGAAAAGGTCATAACAGCCTTTTCTCTGGATAACAAATGCAAGTAAGAACAGTTATGATAACCAAATCTCAGACAGTGACACTCTACAACCTTCGCAACTTAACAGTCAAGTGACAAAAGTCACAGGGACCTACTACACGTGTTTATAAAACAGTGATTTGCAATTATTTTACATTGTAGGAATTTTGTGTTTGCATCTACAGTAATCTACTGGGCTGCATGTAACTGTAACTGAAGAGATCGAAGTGAGTGAAAAAGATGAGCAGATGATCGACGTAGCTACTAAAGAAATTCCAATGTAAGCTTGGATGGCAGTTGAATTTTTCTTAAAAGATGAAGGTCTATTTCAGCTCAATGAATCTAGGAAGCTAATCAAGCTTTCTTTGTACCAAGACATAAGTACAATCCTGTAAGTTGGTACAAGTTGCTGGAAGGAAAAAGATGTGGACTCTACCAACGACTGGGGAATCTTCATTCCACTAACTTGTCATTGTTGCCCAACTTTTTTTAACTGTTATGCAATGATGAAAAGTACCGAGGTAAGATGACGTGCAGTGGCTATCTACAAAGACAAAGCAGAGCAAGATAGGGCAAACACAACCACATCCTGTCGTGAGTAGAGGGAATGTTTTCACCTAACTATGGGTTAATGTATCTGACTCTTTGGTCCTCTGGTGTTGTCTCAGGCTTTTTTTTTTTTTGTTTCTTTTCATTTCTCTTTTTCACAATGACTTTCTGTGTTTTTACTTCTCCCTCTCTCTGCATCTTTTCTGCCCTCTCATTTCTAATCCTGTTTGAGCTGGTTCCTAGTCTGCAATCTGTCACAGAATGAGAATGGTCCTGATGTTATCATGTCCATCAGCAGTAGATTTCTTAAAAGGAGAGGAAGGTCTGTGTGTCACGCGCTCACATCTGCACACATGTCCAAATGTTTGTGTCCTTGGGTGTGTGTATTTTCACTATCCTAAGTGAAAATACACACACACACTCACACACACACAACCCATAGGGGTGTACTGGCAGCAGGCATACTAAACATTCACTTAACATAATCGAGATTTTCAAATGTGCTGCAAAACACAATGGTATTAACAATATTTCTTCCTCATTGAGAACTTGTTGGAGAACTGCACAAAACAACAGTAGTACCTCAAACCACAACATCCAAAACGAGCATGTGGTTGATTAAAAACTGAACATTATCAAGTGAGCACTTGTTGCAGGACTGTTGTATTATGCTACATTACTTTAAACTTGTAATACTTAATGCACTGAGGTTACTTAAACTTTGAAATCTCTGTCCATAGACAGAACAATAAAATGCTACCACTTCTAACCACAGCAAAAGATAACTCCACATTATCACTATGAAAAGTGAGGCACATATGAAAATGATGCCAGGTAGTGGCTGGAATTTAGCCTCTATGTTTATTGGCTAAATTGAGTACAGCTGTAGGAAGAGGTGTTACTGTACATTCATACTGCTGCATTAAATTAAGGATGGGTGATTGGTTACCCTTAACTCATTTACATGCATGCTTGTTGTGATGCATAAATAACAGAAATAAGAGTACTGACCAATGGCATTAGTCAGGGTCAGTCTTTCCATGTTCTTAACTGCAAATAATAAACTAAATCAAATTAAACTAAACCTAATCAAACTTTTTTGTTTTGTTTTTTTTTTTTTCAGGTCACATGCAGATGTAAAGAACTGTGCAAAAGCCAACACTCGATTTGTTTTTTAAGACTGCTATGACAGCCATATATCTTTACCTCTCAGTTTTTACACTAGTTTCTTGGCTGCTATTCTTCCAGAAAGGCCGCTTCTCAGCAAGCTTGGCATCCAGATGAAGCTGCAAGATGCTGAGCCAGGTCCTTGCTGGACTTCTTCCGGTCTCTCAGAGAAGAAACATTTCATCAGCCTGAAATAACAACACAAAAAATATCAGATCTATATTACTTTATTGAGAACAATCATAAAAACCCTTGGAATTAATAACTAGTTGACCCCCCCTTGGCAGCAATAACCTCAGCCAGGTGCTTCCTGTAGCTGTGGATCAGACCTGAACATCGTTTAGGAAGAATTGTAGTCCATTCTTCCTGCAGAACTGCTTTAGGTCTGTCATAGTCTATGGACGTCTCATGTGTGACCTCCTTCAAATCGTTCCATAGCTTCTCTATTTGGTTGATGTCTGGGCTCTGACTTGGCCACTCCAAAATGTGCATTTTGTTTTTCTGAAGTCAGAGTTTCAGCTGATGTACAGACATTCTCACACTATTTGTTTTTTAAATAATTGGGAATTCATCTTCCCCCCCCAATCACTTCAAGCTGGCCAGGTCCTGATGCAGCAAAGCAGGCCCAAATCATGTTGTTTCCTCCATTATACTTTATGATTGGGATGATGTTTTTATGATGATACGCTGTGCCCTTTTAATGCCAGCTGTAGTGCTGTGTGTTCTTTCTGAAAAGTTCAACATATTTTCATCAGTGCACAAAACATTTTGTAGATTGCTTTCCTTGCTGTAGGCTGGTGAATTTCTTTGAAAGTCTTTGTAACCCATTCCAGCTTTATGTAAGTGAACAATTATTGATTATAGATTCTCTGAAAGCTCTTTTTGGTGAAGTATGGGTCACATAAGCACATTCTTCTTGTGCGGAACAAACTCAAAACGTTTGAGTGTTAGTTGTCAGTTGAAGTAGCTCTAGTCCACACCTCCAAACTATGTTTCCTAACAAGACTCCATGCTGGCAACTGACTCCAGTTAGCGTTTTTGAGGTCATTATATTTGTTAGTAATCTTGAGTTAGATGAAGATCAGATCACATTTTATGACAAATTAATGCAGAAAACCAGAAAGTTCCAAAAGGTTCACATACTTTTTCTTGCCACTGTATATAGCCTGCAGCATTAACGAATGTTCAGCCTTCACTTCTGCTAATAACTCACCAGTCCTCAAATTTATGAGTGCAAAGAACAATTCTGCTATGTTAGAGTTAGTGATCTGGGAAATTAGCATTCATTTAGCTGTGTATTTACATTAATGCAGGGCAGACTCGAAAAGAAGTGTCATTCTTTGTCTCCACAAACAAACAAAATTTTCAACCAAAACAGAAAAAAAAGGTTTGAAAGAGGACTAAAAGACTACTTCTTTAAAATAATGTATGTTTCAGAAGTTTTACATTAATAGAGAAAGATTAGCAGTGGCAGATAAACAACTGGGGTATATTAATATAATTTATTTTACTATAATGAATCACATTGAGATCACATTACAATTTATAAATACACATAATTTTATATGACTTACAATATTCCTCTTCACCTAGTGATAAAACAACCTTAGAATATATGATTCATTCCTTAGCATGAATAACTGTCAAACACTTAAAATCAAAGTTGGAATCAAACTATCCCAAATCTCACTTATTCAACAGATTATTTCACAATTAAATGTGAAACAGGAATAAAAATACATTTTCAAAGCTCCAGTCGACCCTGTCCATGGTGTTCAGGGTCTGTACATGGACAATGTGCAAAACTTAAACTTCAAATCTTTAGAAATAAAAATAAAACAATAAGACAGGACATGAAACATGGAGACAAACAAAACAGTGCTATAAGTGCAACTCAATATGGGGGCTGCTGTTGTGACCTATGGATAAACAAAAATTCTCTTTGACTAATACAGAAACAGATTTTTTGACCTATGACCTTGTTTGTATGGCAGGAAAGAGATCTTGTCGAGGTTAAGTCCTTCATAGAGCAACACAGACTGCTCTTGGTGTAGCTTTAGACGTTGGAGATGATGCATTACAATGGCCAACAGTTCAGTAACCAGAGCAGCCAGACTGTGTGGCATTCATTGTTTACAGATCCAGATCTTCAGTGCTGGAGACAAAGTAAAAGGGGGCCTGTGGCCATGTCAACCTAATGATGGCAGCCAAAGGTAGCTAATTGGATTGGCTTAAGTCCCCCGAGGCACAGTATTAGAAAATCCTAATCAGTGTCACTGGTAGAAAGACGAGGGGTGCTTAGCTTTCACAAGCAATTAGATTTAGCCGTGCAGCTAAGTACCATTCATTCAAACTGCAGAGAAATCCCCTCTTTCTGACAAAAGTCTGTTAAAGTTGTTTTTTATCTCATGAAATTTAAGAAAGTAGGAGGACTGTGGGAAAGATGCTTCTAAAATCTGTGAAATGCACTAAAAAGTTATTATTTTTTAATTTATACATCACATTTTCCCACAATCATTCACAAAACACAGAAAATGCCATTCGTGATGTGTCACACAAATCTTTATCAATGTAATATGACGTTACAGTCAATTAAGGTCAGACTACATTTGAATTTAAGACCAGCTTGTCTTTGTATTACTTACATTCTGGCAGGCATCTTGAAAATTAGAGAAGCATCTTGAGGTTGGGAACATTTTTACCAGGAGACCAAAAAAAAAAACCAAAATGCCTTTACAGGACGTTTAGAATATGCAAAGGCTGCCATCTAGTGGACGCAAGCTGTAGTCAGAGAAGTATACGCTTCAACACCAAGTGAAAACACGTTCAGTAGGGGAAGAGATGATGCTCACACATGGACAGCAGTGCGTGTCCAAATCATTCTGGCATTAGAGGTGTTCAAATGTCATATTGCTGGAGGACAAAGGTGTGAACACATGTTAACAAAGAAAACGTGATCACAAGCATCTTTCAAGTCTGGTGGGAGACATGTCCACCTGCCTGTATGCCGTCATTAACCTCATTTGCTGTGTTGCTTTTTCACTCGCTGAAGGGAAGGTACAGGATCATGCCACATGAGCGTTTTGGCCATACTGAACCAAGGAGCTAGGCTCAAAAATTAAAGGAGCACCCTTACCCTGGACATGCTCTAGTCTCTCCCTGTGCTGTAAACAAGCTGACCCTTGTGGGCCTCATGTTTCCTGGGACTTGTCCTTCGTGCTTTCCACAAGACTGAGTAATTGTGGTGGAAGAAAAGATTGTGTTAAGCCCCGGCTGCTGCTCACTGACCCCTGCTTGTACACAGCACTGCATGAGTTAGTCAATCTAGGAAATAACCATTACATGGTCCATGTCATCTCCAAATTAGATACCAAAGAGTCTTGGTATTTGCAAAAGGACACATGTGATATAATCCACAGCTAAATCTGTTCATTATGGGGACTTTCTATCTATAAACAGTATCGACACAGATTGGTTTCGGATACACAGAAACATTTAATATATTAATTTTAATAATTTTAATATTGTTTCAATCCAAATCTATCCACTGTAGTGTCTACACATACATGTTCTTCCACTTGGAGTTTGCACTGTATGCTTGAAAAAGCTGGAAGTTGCAGACTTGTGTGCAAAATACACAGCTCCTACAGACCAGAACTTGATTGTGCCTCAGTCTTTCCTTTCCTTGGGCTTTTCAGATACAGTACTTGTTCTCGGAACAAAGTGAGGAAACAGCCAAGAAACACCCACGACACACAACATGTTCTGAAGCATTTGCAGTCCAAATGGAGCAGTTGCAAGGTCTGCAACTGTTTGAAACAAGGCCTCTAATAACAGCTTTTCTAGGGAGTCTTTGATCTGCTGCTTTTATGGTTTGAGAGTAGCTACTATTCTTAGAAAGAGGAGGGGAAGGTTTCCCCTCTGTCAGTGATGTCACTGTAATTCATTATATTCGCTTCAACGTCAGCAATCAGCATCTCCATTCATAGTATATTCAGTTATTATAAGTTAAAATACTAAAGTAGCTTTAAATAGTGATGAAGTCATAGACTGCACTGTTTCATCTTTTCATCAGCGTTTGTTTTTCTTTTCCCATCCACCTCTGTCTTTTCCCTTCTGTGCCTCCTCGTCACTAATGTAGTGGGACTGTTTTCCACACTGCCACGTTGCTGCCTGTGCATTTAGGAAAGGCCCACATACACAGTAGGCCGGCTGTCTGAACCTAGAACACACAAGGTTCACTCTGTTGGACCTTCAGCACGAGCAGAAAGGGGGTCACGCTGCACTCTCCTCACTACCTGCACGCTTTCAGTCTCTCTCCCGCTCCATAACTCAGAAATGACAACTTCAACTCTTGAATCTCAGGTGAGCCTCGCAGGCTACTTCTGCTCCTTGTCAGGTGTGAGTAACTTTCCAAAAGCACTGTTGAGACATGTATGCCCTGTCACACTCTCACACACACACACACACACACACACACACACACAAAAAAAAAAAAGAAAAACAGGAGGGGCTGGCCTGTGGGCGGGCTGTATGATAATACACTTCAGAGGAAGTGAGCGCAGTGTAGTGGAATGTAGTTGCCATTAGTGGGAGTTGAGCTGAAAACTGGCTAGCGGCTAGCCTGCTATGTGTTGTCTGAGCTGGAGACGCAGAGAAGAGTGATGAAAACATGCCTCACTTCACAGTGGTACCGGTGAAGGACCAAGCTCAGTCCAGCTATGACAGCCTAGAAGGGGATTAACTGGGTGGATTACAGGGACACTGGACAGGACTACCCTGATCATCAAGATACTGTCAGCTCTGATGGTAAGTCTCACTTTCTACTCAGGATTTATTTTTTATCTCTCAACATGGACCCCCAAGTGACTAATTCTGAAGTTTTTGAGTTGATAAAAAGCTGTCCTCACTCAGAAGTTGGAGCCATTACAGCATGGGGAGGCTTTGCTTTGTCCTCACAAGTGTCTGAACAGCTGGTTGTATGGTTACCATGGCAATTCTCCAGGGCCAGAAAGCAGTTTTCCTACATCGGACACGTCGGTGTTTGACAGCTCACTTTAGGTAAAGTTGTAGAAACACTTCTTTTATCATGTTGGAGGTGTTTGTTTTTTTGTTTTTTTTTTTTTCTGGCGGTGAAAGCCTGTAAAAAAAATGGTGGGACACATAAGCAACAAAGGGAAAAGCAATGAAAGGTTGAGAACCGTGGGGGAAAGACACCAGGGGGGGGGGGGGTAGGGCTGTGTGAGTGGGGAGGTGGGGGCTGGTACTGCTGCAACAAGAAAAGGCCTCAAGTGCTTCCTCACACAAAAGATGGAGCTTCTCTTTGTGCCAGGGGAGGATTTCCCTTCGCAGAGAGATGGGCTGCTGAACAACACAGGAGCAGATCTCTCCCTCCTCGCTCGTCTCTTAACTGTCACTCACTTGTTTCTCCACTGGATCAACGCAGAAGGAGGGGTGGGGGCACAGAGGAGAAAGAGCGGAGAGAGAGAGAGGGAGGACAAGAAGAGGAGCGAAGAAGTTTGTAGCCGCTGGCTAGGATTATGTGAGAGCAGGACTGATTTGTGAGGGCTGAGGGAGACTTCCAACTTGGGAACAGAGCTTTTTTTAAATGAAAGACACACATGGGCGTGGCCTTCAAATGAGGCACCCATGCTTACCCAAGGACCCTGAAGGCTGGGCCGGGCGCAATCCTACACACTGACTGGCCACCGGTTTGTACATCAGCCTGTCTAGCAGTAAATATCACACTGTCTGGGAGCTCACTGTTACTGAATAATGTTATAAGGGATTAGAGTTCAAGGCTGAACCCTGGATCTGGGTCTGGGTTAATGAACACCCAGTGAGTAAACTGCCTAGTTTACAGTGTCTAGTACGTGTTTGGGCCTAAATGTCTAAGTGCACATGTGAATGCATCTATTTGTAAGCAAACTGTGGCGTGGAGATAAGTTGATCTTCAGCTTCAGGGAACCGCGCAGGCTCGAGCATGCTGATATCAGAGGACAAGAAGGAATCTGGGCACATGTTGACCCACAGTGGCTGCTGGCTTGTATGTTCCTGGAATGCGTGGAAGTCAGCCTTCAGAGCTGCACGGGATTCTCGAATGGCAGAAATGCAAGTTAATACATGTAAGATTACTTTATAGGTGTTGTAAAGAAGTGGCTCGTAGACTTTGGTATGGTCAGAGCAGAACTTTATACTAAGTCCCCAACGAGGGTTCAGACAAAAATAGTTTTACACAAACTATGTGATTTTCTTCTGTCTAACTTAACAAAGCAAAACTTCCTGAAGGTAAAAAAAACAGCAACAACTATTAAATTTAGTCGACATCTGCTACTTGCTGGACAAGAAAACAAGGAAGTGAGACTAAAGACTAAAGTAAAGGGCCCACACAATGTTTCAATCACAGATGGAAACCCAACTGTAACAATTCCTAATGTAACTGTGGTTTGTGACTAAATTTGTGTAAGAAGTACAACTTATTTTTAGGCATGAACTGTACATAATCAGTGTTTCTCGACATTGGGGAAAATGTTGTGTGGGAACATGGTCACTGTGGTAAAACAATCCACAGATGGCTGCATGTGCTGGGTGATTTCATCCTGGGAGTGGTGGGCCTGGGTATGACTGTGTGTCTCGGCCATATTGTGACATTTGCAGCATGGAGGAAGTGAGAGCACAGTGCAGAGTCTGTTTCAGGCTGTGAACTCAGCTCTCAGTTCAGCACAGGGCTAGAGAAGCTTTAGCACTGTGGTCAAGAGCAGCTCCCCCGAAATAGTCATGTTTCAGGGAGGGGAATGTATCACTGTTGTTACGCCTTTTAGCTTCTTGTTGCAGCATGATTTACAAAAATGTGTGTGTGTGTGTGTGTGGCCCCTTATGCTACCTATAATAGAACACATCAACCCACTGAATCATTTCAAATCTGTGTTTTGTTTTAGAAGATGAAGTGTTTACAGATGCGCTTCCAATTTCTGCTTTGGAAAGTATAGATTTGAGGGCTGGCTTGAACCACGCACTATAATATAAACACAACATTGACATGCATCCAGCAGACAAGGAGCAAGACAGTTCCTGGACAAAGTTTCATTCATTTCAGTATGATTTTCTGTTCAATGCCCCACGTGTTCAGTAGCCAGTGACTAACTTTGCCTGTATGCTTTCTGGTGCTGGATACACAGTACACATTTTGGTGTTGATGAGAACAGACTGAACCACAATAAGCCCAGTTGCAGGACGTCGTTCTGGGGAATTGCATGGATGATTATGTTTTATGCACCAGACCTTTCAAATTACACATTTTAATTTGATCCAACAGGAACATATTAAGCTGTGTTTCTTGTTGTATTTTTATAAAACAGCCCAGGAAATGATGTAACCACAGATTTCTGCAATTTTTACCCGAAACCAAACAGGTCCTGAGGAACAGGATTGAGGATTTGGGGAATGGTGTGTATTCCTAATTCAGAACACGGCCAACGACCTATCCTGTCATGCTGTCTGGCATGTCACTCAGATAGGCCTTGAGAGATAAACACACACAGCAGTAATGTGGAGCTGATGACAGAGTTAGAGCAGCACACACACACACACACACACAAGGAAGTGAGTTTACAGCAAGTCGTTTTTATACTATTTCAAATTCATCATGGATGATAAAGAAGGTCATTCAATTATTTGTCACCCTACTTTTGATAAATCTGTCCTGCCATCCAATCGTCTGCCATCCTTGTTCAATCTGCTCATTTTCATCAAAGTGACAAGCAAAAGGGCAAGCAGAGCAGCTGAGACACCCCCAGATGTTTCAGTGCACTCCTGCCTTCCTCCTACTGGGGTGTTTGTCACTGCCTCACTTTACACACCAAACAGAGATCAGTGCAAACCAAATGCACACCACCACAAGGTTCGTAACAGAGTGAATTAGAGGAAATGGCAGGCAACAGAAGCAACAGGGTGCTAATCTATTACATTTATAAAAACCTGTACCTAAAATAGTGCGTTCATTAATCCTTTGGGGATGTGCTATCATTTTTTAAATATTGCACTTTAGCCAGTAAATTCACTTCGTTCCCAATCTGCCCTGTTGACACTGTTTATACTAACATAGCACATTTTGTACCTTAGAAAACTGTTGCACAAACAGTGAAGTTACTAAAAGATAAACATTTATCTAGATGTTAACTGCTGTAGTGGCGTGCTGTTCATGATATGAACATACTGTAGACATAGAGATAGATAGTGGCAGATAGATATGTACATAAACACTGTACATGTCACATAATGGAAACACCCATGTGTGTGACATGTGTGCACAGCGGTTTCGAACATCATTAAATGCACGCATTGACTGAAATGAGCGATCGCGACGCTGACGCACCACAGATGCACAATTTTCATGGACAGGCCACACTTTGGGTTTGTTTAGTCATTAATTTTACACCCATTGACATCCCCATTTAGATAATCTGTGTCCTTGTTGTGTGATGCATGCTCCTCGCCCCACCCACCTTTACCCCCTGAGGTAATCAGACTGAGCTGACATCCCCTCCTCATCATTAGCACACATCAAAGCTAATGTGTTTTGCTGTACAGCTCAGCAGGTTGGCGTTCCTCTGCTCTGTTCAGATGTTGCTCCACATGAAGCACAGCCATTACTGCTAACATCGGCCCATTACTATAACAGGATTGTGTCAGTCCTTGCCACAGGCTAGGGAGGAGAAAAAAGTCAAATGAAACATAACTTTATTCAAATCTAGAATGGCATTTTTACGATTGTGATATGCATATAGAAATCACACTTTCCCGATTGTTGGCTTGTTGGATTACTAGCATATTATCATCCTCTGAAGGTCTTTACATTATTTTTGTTGTTGGTTACACTGCACACAATTTTGCGCTGCTATGTAATTACGACATATGAGGTGATGGGACTTTAGACCGTAGTGGCAGACATGGACTAATTTGCACAACGCATGCTGCAAATAAGTGTTGTAGTTATAGTTTATAGTCAAGTTAGACCTTTTAAGTATTTGAGCTGCAGCCATGCATCAGTTTATTATTACCTTTGTCCAATGGCATGGCTGCTCTAACTGTGTATTAAACACATATATTGTACATAGGCAAGCAAGCTTTCAAGAAGGATTTGACTGACTTAGTCAAACTATTTGACTGACTTAGTGTGAGAAGGTGAGGACCTTTACTTGGTCAAAAAGTCCTAACTCCAATGGTTTATAATTCTAAATTTAGTATGGTCATTATTATTGTGGCTGTACAAAAGCATTCACACACACACACATACACACACTTCCACAAACAAAGGCACACATCGCCTCCAAACGCCCATAATCGATAGAACATTCTTGCCAACTAACTTCGCAAAGTAGAGTGGACTAAGCTGTACAACTCTCAGTTTTAAGCCCTAAATGTTTGTTTAAGAGAATGTTTGGCAAAGAGGCTTTTCCAAACGCTAAGAAGCTACTGACAGCGATATTGTTTTCCATGTCTAATCAGCTTGGCACAGCACTGTAACGTTTCTCTCTCTCTCTCTTTAGCATGAGAGGCTTTCAAAGTATTCATCCACATAAACTGTACCGTCTAATTAAAAAAAAAAACAACTAATAACCTATAGGCCCTAAAAAGTTTTACGTATTATTGGTTCCGTTCTGTGTCTGTTTGTCTCTTCGCAGATTTGCCCTGAGAAGTTTGTTTGTCTTTAGAGCTTATGGATTTTGCACTTTGAAAAGACTTGACAACCTAGAATTTTCTATGGGGATTGATCTGGTTGTAGATACACATTAAATTATACCCTGACAAATAAGCAGACTGTAAAAATATTTGCTTTGGACTTTTTATTCCATTTGTGCTTGACTCTGGTGACAGTGTAATAGTCGCGGCCAAACCTGTGATATTTATTTGTTGTCTTGGAGGCCACTATGAGCTGTGGTTAATGGTATAAGACTGACAGCACTTATAAATACTTAAACACTTAATTCAAACTGGGTGTTCCTGACAGAAAAACAGAAAAAGCTTTAAGAGTTTAGAATATTTCAGATAATTGTGACACATTACAAATGATTGCAGACATATTTACTAAGAAGCCTAAAGATGTGTTGTCAGCCGCTACTGAAAATATAATAATGAGCTGAATCACACATTGGTTTCCAGATACCGGTACAGGAGAAGTCTGTAAAATTCAGATGCTGCTTCAGTTCTTTTATTTGATACACCCTTCTGCAGAGTTGTCCTTTTGACGGCTCTCTGATCGTTTGGCTTCAGCTTGAGCTGTTTTGGTTCTGGCACAGGTGACATGTTGGTACACGCTGCTGGTACAAGCCCGTGCGCTGTTCTGTGCTCACAGCACGACTCTTGTGGGCCTTCATAACAGGAGAGTTAATCTTTAATCTTTTAAATTAGACATTTAATGTGAGGTTATTAACAAGAGACCCCCACTGAAACGCCAGTCCATTATTAAAGCGAGTTTTAAATAACTTGTCCAAAAGATGGAAAGACTTGGAAGCCAAACTATTTTAGATTTAGCATTAGGGGAAGTTATGTAGAGCTTCACAGTTGCAGCAGGTAACAGTTCTTGTCAGAAAACTGGGGAACTTTTCTCACTTTATGGTAATGACCACTTAGTTTAAATTTCCTCAAAACACAGCAGCTGCATCTTTTGTTTGCATGAATCGGTGGTGCCCTGTCAACGGCGCTGCTTCTTAATATCAGTAGTGTGTTGTTCCATTCCACTGTGTTATTGGCAAAGTGACACTAGAGGACAGCGTTAACACTGTTCTTAATCTGATGTTTTCATCAGAGGATGATCTATAACGTCAGAGATTACTTTACCGCTTGCCACTTAATCACTGCTATATTTAAAGGCTTTGCAACAACTTCCAGAAATTCTAGTGCGGATGCTTTTAAATCGATCACGCACCCCCTGCCAGGTGTCAAAACAAACATCTTAAAAATGCATTCATGTCCTGTAAACCCCATTAAGCTGGAGTGGGAGAAGTCAGTCACAGCCAGAGTCATCACAAGCTGGAGTGCAGAGTTTGGGAACAGTGGCCAACCAGCACAGCCGACCTTTGAAACATGCTGCAGGAGGCCTTGTCTGTACATCACTCGTGAATATCTCCAAAACTGATCTGTGGAATGCCACCGATTTATCCAGCAGCTATATGAAAGTGAAGCTTAACATGCAGATTTGATTTGACCACTGTTTTGTGCTCAACTATGGTTGAAAACGAGTTTTATGTCCCATTCACATCACTTTGATTAAATTAAACCAATAAAACGTCATAAAAATACATACGTGTGTAGGTCTTTCAAAACTTTTTCTTGTCACTGTAAATGAATTAGCACTCTCTCCACTCTCCCCCCCCTCACCCCACCCCCTTCGCCGTGCACCATGTGTTAAATCAGGCCCCCGAATGAGTCACACTGGGTGACCTGGTGTCCTGGATAGTAATCGACAATTCCCAAAGCTAGAGCACAGAGTTCTCTGTTGCAGACTGCACAGCACATAACTATGCTCACCCACAGTGATAGTAGCAGCAGTGGGACACAGAACACAGGTGAGTGAGGACCAGCGTTGAAGCTCAACCAACTCACTTGTAACCAAGCTGACATATTTTTAACAAAACTGAGATGATTGTTTTTTTACTTCATGTTTATTTCCTAAGACGTTTCTGGCCGACTTTTTGTTGGAGGATTAATTTGGCTTCCATGATGCTGCTGTTAAAGTTTACATGCTCTAATAACCCGAGGTTAGGTAATTTTGAGGTAATGAGGTGTGTGCATGCCTGTGAATGTGACTGTGTGTGCGGTAAAGTTTGCAATGCTACTTTGTGTGTAATAATTTGCCCCAGGCGCTGTGCTCATCTCTGCTTGATTCTCTCCTTCAGAAGCAGAAGTTAATGAGAGTAAAATCTGATTATATGCCTGTTTATCAACTGGATTTCACTTTGCCGGTCGGTGCCGCTTCTGCTTTTCACTGCAGGAATTCAGTCCAGGAATTCAGTGTTTACAGCTTCATAGAGATTATTAAAATGTATGAATTATTAATAGTGACAGGTGAAGGTTAGATGGGTGTTAAAAACTACTGATAAGGAAAGAAAATCATTTTGAAAATAAAATTTATCTTGTCTATTTTGTTTTATAAATTACAACAGATAAATTGATAGCGACATGTTTGACATTTTTCTTTTTTATTCTGCAGAAATATATTTTATTTTGATGCAAATTGGTAACAATAAATGTTTATAGATATTTGGCATATAAAATCTCTATAATTTAAGCATTGATTTAATTTAATTGAGAAATCAAAGCAGGTGTTATTGTTTTCCGTATTTGCAGGCTCATAGATTTTATAGTCAGTTTAAATGTAATCATTTTTTCATCCATTTATTTTTAGGTCACATTAGCCTCTACTTTATTATACAAATGTTTTAGGGAATTTAAAAATAATAGTCACAAATAGTGAAGAAAGGAAAAAAAACAGGAACGACATTGCAGATTAATGGGGAAAATTATGTTTTTTATGTGTATTCAGGAGAATATCTATCTTGTAACAGTATCTTGAACAGATTGATGAGGTCCGATTTAAACTGGACGCTTTATGCTGCCACTAAATTGTTACAGTAAAAAATCCTCTTTTTAATGAGAGAGATCCTCTGATTGTCTTTTGCCTGATTTACTGGTGGGGAAATATATATTTGTTTTGCACTATAGCTCAAATCATCATTGATTAGCCAATAAGCAACTTTGTCTTTTTTTGCTAACCTGAAGTTGTTCTCATATTTCTCTCTTTCTCTCCAACAGGACATGGGAATCACAAAGAAGACAGCCCATTTCTCAGCAGTGCTGATGCTGCTAATAAGAAGAGTGACTATTATGACAGGAACCTCGCATTGTTTGAGGTTTTTATTCATTATTTTTATTCATGTTTTACTTTCCCATATTTCTGTCAGATTATAGGCTGAAATCAAACTCAATAATTACATTTCTTCCCTCTCCCTTCCTCCAGGAAGAGCTTGACATTCGGCCGAAGGTTTCCTCTCTGCTCAGTCGCTTGGTCAACTACACCAACATCACCCAGGGAGCCAAGGAGCATGAGGAAGAGGAGAGTGCCGAGGCCTCACGTAGGAAGACCCCCAAGGTCAGAAGTTAAAGCACACTATACCTCACTGTGTTTTTTACCATGGAGGTTTAGTAACATTATCCTCCACCTCTACTGTAGCTCTCTTCCTGCCTTACGATCCAAGCTCTAGTTTTGTATTAAGACTTGTTGACTGATTGCTTACAGCTTCGAGCACTCTGTAGTCAGACTGTGCCCATGTAAAACCTGGACACAGGCAAAGAGCAGATAACATGATTGAATGACCTTTAAAAAGTACATCAATCAATGCTGATGATCGATACACTTGTTTCCTGAAATGTCATGCTCAATACTCTCCCCTCTCTCTTTGACCCCCCTCCTTCTCTCTCTTATTAGTCTCCCAACATGGGCACTCTGATGGGAGTCTACTTGCCATGTCTCCAGAACATCTTCGGTGTCATTCTTTTTCTCCGGCTGACGTGGATTGTTGGCATGGCTGGCATCATACAGTCTCTCCTGATTGTCCTCATGTGCTGCTCATGTGTTAGTATGCGTGCACACACACATGCACACACACACACACACACACACACACACACACACACACACACACACACACACACACACACACACACACACACACACACACACAGACTCTACTGTGCTGGGTTGATTCCACAAACAATGTAGGACAGGAGTTGGCTTTATTGCTAAATCTGCCAATAGAATCCACACGGTTGCATAAACAGTAACAATTATTTAAGGTAAAGATTTTTTTACTTTGACTTATCTACTTTTGACGTATCTAACCCTTAAATAAGTATCTATTATTCTATTCTATCAACCTTCAAGCTGCATATGCTAAGTCTTTATATTATGTTGTAATGTCTGATTGATCATCATCACATAATGATGCCCTGACATATGCGTGATTCCTCTTTTTCATGTGAAGTTTTTGCCTTCTACTTTGCAGACAATGCTCACGGCCATATCAATGAGTGCCATCGCTACAAATGGTGTTGTTCCAGGTAATACTTAATACTTACAATACCTTGTCACTTCAAAAGCTCCAACAGATTTTCAACCTTGATATCTGCTGATTTCCCTGAATGACTTCTTTAATATATATTCTTCCACATGGGGGCAGCAGAATGTCACTGTTAAATCCACTGAATGTTGCAGGAATAGGATGATTTCTAGCAGCGTTGCCTTTGTGGCTGAGACTTTGTTTTTGTCTGTCTTTGTAGCTGGAGGGGCCTACTTCATGATCTCCCGGTCCCTTGGCCCTGAGTTTGGAGGGGCCGTGGGCCTGTGCTTCTACTTGGGCACTACCTTTGCATCAGCCATGTATATACTTGGTGCCATTGAAATCTTCTTGGTGAGTTTGTTAAAATATTAATATGCAGCTTTCGGTAAACAAAACGTGATTCCTCTACACTGTTCTGTATTAAACTACATCAGCGCTCTCATGCATTTTACACACACTGGATTTGCAGTAACTCGCCTGTTGCGATTTTCTTCCTATTCAGAAATATCTGGTCCCCCAAGCAGCCATCTTTCACGCCACAGACCATGCAGGGAGTGACAGCGCCATGCTGAACAATATGAGAGTCTATGGTTCTATCTGCCTCAGCCTAATGGCTGTGGTGGTTTTTGTAGGAGTGAAATATGTCAACAAGCTGGCCTCCCTTTTCCTGGCCTGTGTCATTATCTCAATTGTCTCCATCTATGCAGGAGCAATAAAATCTCTGACTCATCCACCAGAGTTCCCGTAAGTCTCCACTGAGTATTTGCTTGAATAAACATGAATTAGGGCCCTTAAATATAAAGAACTACTATTGTCATGTTACATGATCTCACACCACTTGAGTATGTGGAAATAACACTAAATTAACTGTTGCTTGTGGTGGTGGTTGTGTTGATTGTTGGAAGAATAAGATTACTACAGTAATCATTGAATTTTTTTTTTCCATGTCATTGCTGTAGTATCTGCATGTTGGGCAATAGGACTTTGGTGAGAGATCGTTTTGATGTATGCAGTAAGACTGTTATAAAGGACAACATCACAGTGCCCAGTCAGCTGTGGGACAGGTTCTGCCTGCCAGGGAACATGAGCAGCACACAGTGTGATGACTACTTCATGCAGAACAATGTGACAGAGATACAGGGCATCCCTGGACTGGGCAGTGGGATTATTAGAGGTAAATCTCCTATTAACTGATTAGGAATTAGAATATAAGGTGTTGGATTCTGTTAGAATTAAACAATCACAACTCTTTATTTTTTAACTATAATATTTGTCATAGATATAGATCCTTTATGTCCATTTGTGACCAATAAGCACATAATGTCGTGGTAAAGAAGAACTCATTATTATGTGGCTAATTAACAAGATGGAATTTTCCTACAGCAGAAATAGAACCGGTGGATTTTGAGAATATACTGTCAATAAAGAAATATGTAATTTTGCTGTCCTTGAACATTAGCCTGTTGGCGTTAAGCACGGCTTCGTCTTTCTCTGTTAGAGAATATGTGGGGCAACTACCAGCAGAAAGGAGAGATCTTACAGAAAGCGGGACTGCACTCAGTGGATGCCCATGGTGCCATGGAGAACTTTGGCATGTATGTGTCTGCAGACATAGCCACATCATTCACACTCCTGGTGGGGATCTTCTTCCCATCTGCCACAGGTATGCCTCCCGATAACCCAGACAACCCTAACATAGCAACAACGTTTAAGGTGCTAATTTCAGTCCATGAGAAA
Organism: Anabas testudineus; assembly: GCF_900324465.2. Classification (NCBI taxonomy): domain Eukaryota; kingdom Metazoa; phylum Chordata; class Actinopteri; order Anabantiformes; family Anabantidae; genus Anabas; species Anabas testudineus. Next base: position 19,809,383 of record NC_046612.1, on the reverse strand, counting down.
CGTTTCTCACTTAAAGCTACATGACATTGCATCAGTACGTAAATGGAATGATTTTGACTCTCACCAACTAGTTTGACTCTGTAATCTGTACATAACAATATAAGTTAAATAGGATTTTCTTAGATAGGCCGATATAGAATAGTTAATGCAGTATTCAAGCACATAAGGTGCAAGCGTCCATTTTAACATAACATGTCAAGGATAAAGTGAAACTGATGTTCAGATGCGATTAAATTGGCGAAGCTTTGGATCTCGGTCTAATTCAGCCAGTAGGTGTCATACCCACACAGTTTATACATACATTTTAGTTTCACCTAATATCTTTTTTTTTTTTTTTTGTAGGTATTATGGCAGGCTCCAACAGGTCTGGTGATCTCCGCGATGCTCAGAAGTCCATCCCTGTGGGAACTATATTAGCTATTACCACTACTTCACTTGTCTGTATCCTTATTTTGGTGGCAACACATAATGTGACTCACAGTCCTTCCAATTACAGAGGATAGGATAGCACATCTGAAAAACAGTACATCTTTGTGTTGACTTCAGTTCCTTGACCTGTTGTATCCAGATATAAGTTCTGTAGTTCTGTTTGGGTCTTGCATCGAAGGAGTAGTCCTGAGGGACAAGTAAGTTCATTTGTTTCCTACTGCAAGTTACATAACTTGTACAATTAAACCACATTAGTAAAAAAAATAATATTTAAAAAATCAATAGTAAAATGTAACTGTGGAAAAACAAACATAAAAGTTTGACATTCAGTCCTTCTGTGCTTGCAGGTTTGGGGATGCTGTCAGAAAAAACTTGGTGGTGGGGACACTGTCCTGGCCGTCTCCATGGGTTATTGTTATTGGCTCCTTCTTCTCAACGGTTGGGGCAGGCCTGCAGTCACTGACTGGAGCTCCCCGACTTCTGCAGGCCATCGCCAAAGACAACATCATTCCTTTCCTCAGGGTTAGACACAGCACACACTGTTGATCATGCATTGTGTAACAACTTCATATTACAAAAACAACAAACAAGACAGAAATGGCTCCTACACACTGTAGAACATACAGTTAGAGACAAAAGTTTTCCTGAAGTCTACTGTATAATAATTTAAATATTCGGGAAACGGGTTAATAACATGCAGTATTTTGTGCTTTAAATATTTGCATGTGGCAATATTTGAGATGCAAGTTTATTTGAATATGATGTATGCCAGCAGTAAACAGGAAGTGATTTGCATTGTGTCATGTGAAGGTTATGGGTTTTTTTGTTTCAGGTGTTTGGTCATGGAAAGAGCAATGGAGAGCCTACATGGGCACTGATCCTGACTGGTCTAATCGCTGAGCTGGGTATTCTTATTGCCTCGCTGGATATGGTGGCTCCTATTCTTTCAATGTGAGCTCAGATACATGTACAAATGTCAAATACAACATATGCCTTGTACATATTGTACTAATCCCTTCTGTGTAGTCGGCACAAATGTCTTAATTACCTATATTTGGTTGTGGCTAAACTACACCACTCTTTATTCAACAGGTTCTTCTTGATGTGCTATCTCTTTGTGAACTTAGCCTGTGCAGTTCAGACTCTTTTACGCACACCAAACTGGAGGCCAAGGTTTAGATATTACCACTGGTGAGTACTGCTGTACTGCCACCATACTTCTTACAGGGGGGTGGGAATACTCTTTGTAAATTAACCTGTATGTTTCAAATAACCTACTTTTTAATTGCAAGACAAATATTTATGCTACCTACGCCTCCATGAAAACATGCCTCTATGATAAATAGTTGTAAATAATAAAACATAATTTTATCCATTGTACCCACAGGGCTCTGTCCTTCCTTGGCATGAGTATGTGTCTGGCTCTAATGTTCATCTCGTCCTGGTATTATGCTATAGTGGCCATGGGCATCGCTGGGATGATCTACAAGTACATTGAGTACCAGGGGTATGTCTGGAGTATGATCTGCATTTCAAAAGTTTAGCGTGTATTGTCATATGGGATGATGACATCTGTTGTATCCATCTGCCCTGTGAGATGGAGGGCTACTTGTGAGAAGGTGGCTTACAGTTTTCCTTCTTTTATCGTTTTATGTCTTGTCTCTTTCACTCACAAACATAACAGAGCAGAGAAGGAGTGGGGGGATGGGATAAGAGGACTGTCCCTCAGCGCTGCACGCTACGCCCTACTAAGGCTAGAGGTCGGACCACCACACACAAAGAACTGGAGGTACAGCTACACCTGCAGATGGTGCACTCAATGTTTCCTCACAAACACTTAACAGTGTTGCATTAATGAGAAGCCACACTGCATGTCATATGGCATATACACTTGTTTACACATCTGTCATTTACTTCTAGTTGTCTGACTCATCCTCTGTTTTGGAAAAAATGTGGCATGAGGAAGTTTCTTCCCCCTAACTGTTAATTTGAAGCATGCTTCCGGGCCAGTTCCAGTAATGTCACATGAAAGGTTTTGTTTTAATATTGAACAACCGCTAGTTTTGACTGTTGCAGAAAGAATGAATTGGTGGTAAAGGATAGCTTAAATAGATATGAATAACATGTAAACTAGTTAGGACTGTAAGTAATGACTTGGCGGATGTCTCTCTATGGTTTCATTTCAACATTTAGTTATCAATTCACACACTGAAGTACAGAATAGTTATTTCAATTCTGTGGATGCAGCAGTTAACACACATAAACGCAAATAAGATGTCTTAACAACTTTTACTTTTCATTTTGTCTCTGACTCTGCAGACCTCAGCTGTTGGTGCTGTTGAAGCTGGACGAGGACCTTCACGTTAAATATCCCCGACTGCTCACATTTGCCTCGCAGCTGAAAGCAGGAAAGGGTTTGACCATTGTGGGCTCCGTTATCCAGGGCAACTTCCTGGACAGCTATGGGGAAATGCAGGCAGCTGAACAGGTAAATACCACAAAGAGATGTACATTAAGCTGTAAATACCAAGAATCCATACAGTTCTCTATTCTGCTGTGTTGCTGACTCTCTCGTAATTTGTTACAAATAAAAACCTTTTTGTAATCTAAAAAAGCAAGTAAAAAGCGTAAACATGTCTTCTTATGAATTTTTTTTTTTGCAACACAGGTCATAATAATGATTAGCCATTCAGTGATGTATTTGTGTATGAAAATACTTTTAAGTATGGTTCAGTTTTATCTGAGACCATGGGCTATAATTCAGTATTCCCACCTTTTTCTTTCTCCCAGGCTATTAAGAATATGATGGAGATTGAACGCGTCAAGGGTTTCTGCCAAGTTGTGGTGGCTTCTAAGGTGCGGGAGGGCATTGTCCATCTGATCCAGTCCTGTGGTCTGGGGGGCATGAAGCACAACACAGTGGTGATGGGCTGGCCGTACGGCTGGAGACAGAGTGAGGACCCTCGAGCCTGGAAGACCTTTATCAGTAAGTCTCTTGAAAATGCTGTTAACATGTTGTCCTCTGTTCATGGATAGCAACACCTTAATGTTCTGAACTTGTAGTTATAGCATATAGTTTAAATGAAAAACATAAAGACTGTAAGATTTTGAGGATAAAATACATTCTGTGTTGGTTTTCAGTGGGCACGTAGCCAAATTCATGTTTAGAGTATTGATTTATGCAAAAACAGTTAATAATGAAAGGTGACTGTTCAGACTCTGTGCTCGTCTCTACCCAGACACGGTCCGCTGCACCACAGCTGCCCACCTGGCCTTGATGGTGCCCAAAAATGTGTCCTTCTACCCAAGCAACCACGAGCGCTTCACAGATGGCAACATCGATGTGTGGTGGATCGTCCATGATGGGGGGATGTTAATGCTGCTGCCTTTCCTTCTCAAACAGCACAAAGTGAGATAAAGCCTACTACACGTCATTCCCGTATAAGTTTACTTTAATTAGTTTTTTACTTTTCTTCCTATACGACAATTGAAAGTTGTGAATAATTAGTGTAAAATGTGAAATTTTACCATCTTTAGTATACAGGAGATGCACAGTATGAGAATATTGCTGGTTAATAAGTTTTCATTATTTTCACATGTTGTTTCATATACCACTACATTAAATTAACTACAGTACAATAAAAAACTCTTTTTAATCTTTTAAATTAAATTATTATAACTCCCTTGTTTCCCCTTATAAGTATGTCCTTACAATCGTGACATCCATTCAGTGTTGCAGACACTATAAGAGTTGTGGCAATGACAAGTGGTTTTATTTCTATGTTTTAGGTTTGGAGGAAATGCAAGATGCGCATCTTCACTGTAGCACAGATGGATGACAACAGCATCCAGATGAAGAAAGATCTGGCCACGTTTCTGTACCAGCTGCGAATAGAGGCCGAGGTGGAGGTGGTGGAGATGGTGAGAATCGCTCTTACATAGATGTTTAGTCATGACAATTTTCTTCTATGGCTCAAACTCAGCGCAAGTTTATTGTTTACAACTAAATATTGTTTCCAGAATATAGGGTTTAAAAAAGCTGCTGCTCACCTTCATCTGTCTAACAGATGAAGAAAACAGATGAAGATGCTTTTATATATATTAAGCAACAAAATGACGTCTCTCAAATTTGACTTCAGCATGACAGTGACATATCAGCATACACCTATGAGCGGACGTTAATGATGGAGCAGAGATCTCAGATGTTGCGGCAAATGAGGCTGTCCAGTGCAGAAAGACAAAGAGAGGTAAGTCTGTTCAACACAAATGTGTCAAATCATAACTATCCATTGTCTGTATTGGTATGATTTTTGAATTTTATTGGCTCAGTATTATGAGTGCACAGATTTCCAGTGATACTTGCATACAGTCCTGTACAAGTCCTGTAACGTTCCCGTGGCCCCTACAGGCCCAACTGGTGAAGGACAGACACTCTTTGGTGCGTATGGGAAGTCTATATTCAGATGAGGAGGAGGAGGTGGTTGAAGCTCCTCCAGAAAAGGTTCAGATGACATGGACTAGAGAGAAGTGTGAAGCTGAGAGGAGGAACAGGAATAACGCACCAGAGAACTTCAGAGAACTCATGAGCCTCAAACCGTAAGTCAATGTCATGTTTGTTTGACGGAGACCTTGCTATGAAACAGAACAATATGTTTTTTTAGTAGCACAAATGCATTTTGCTCTGTCTCTCCCCCTCGCTGCATTCCAGGGATCAGTCCAATGTGCGGCGAATGCATACAGCTGTGAAACTGAATGAGGTAATAGTTAATAGGTCCCATGACGCTCGACTGGTGCTGCTCAACATGCCAGGACCACCGCGAAACATAGACGGGGATGAGAACTGTATCCTTTGTCAGCATTAATAGACTGCATTCATTTTTCAGAGGATTTTAGATTGCAGTAAACGTGCTGTCCACGCGTGTTGATCGGTGGGTTTACAGCTTTAACTTTTGCCTCAGATATGGAGTTTCTGGAAGTGCTGACTGAAGGCTTGGAACGAGTGCTGCTGGTGAGAGGCGGAGGTCGGGAAGTCATTACTATCTACTCATGACCAATTAGGTGTAGCTACACGTACATCCACTACACACAGCTCTGGGTGGATGCACCGATTTGACACTTTTTTTCTAAAGCATGGACTTTTGAGGACAAAAGAGGTTTATTTTACTTTTGTAAATTACTGGGACACATAAGTGTACATATCTATCCTGTATGTTTATGGCTCTGCCATTCTTTAATGAATGAGACTGTACAATTTTTCCCTTCAGGAAACTCTTATTTGTAGATAACCTAACCTTTTCATATAAACCTATATTTGCCACTTTAGCAGACAGAACTATCCAGAGTAGTACACATTAAGACAGTTTAAATCATAAACCAGATTTTTAAAGCAGCTGTTTGATTATTTTGTGAGCACATCTCTATTTATTTATTTATTTTTTCAACATTTCCCCACTGAGGTTAAAAAAACAAGTTACTGTAGATAATGAGCACAGTACTTGATGTAGATGGTGCCGAATAGAGTTGTGGGATAACATAGGTCATAAAAACATGTTATACAGGTATAATTTATGAGAGATTGTATGTATATGAATGACCTTTGAACCTTTGTTACATTTATACTTTTCCTACCAACCTGAAAGGCTTCTCTGCACAAAAAGATGAGTTAATTTTACATTTTAATCCTTAAGAAATTCATTTTTCAGTTTTATTTTACAGCAGTTCTTCACGTTCCATAAATACTAACCTGGGATTCAAATTCCCTAACTATGCATACCTACAATCTGAGCTTGATATGTATGAGTTGCTGTTGTATTGCTGATGAAGCAGCTGCTCAAGATTCTTGTCTGTAACCGCACCTGCTGTTAAAACTGTAACCACAACTGCTATCAAAGCAACAAAGCTTGACTTCTTAAGGATTACGACCATTATGAAGTAACTGTTCTCTCAGATACACAAGACTTTCGTATGGCACACAGCTGTTTCTTGTGAGAATGAGTGTGTTTGGAAGAAATGTAAGAAAAGACAAGGTGTCCATGCATTAAAAACGTAACACACACTGCTAAGAACAACTGTGGTCCTTGCTTCATTTTGACTGATTTTAACGAAATCAGCAATTCAAATATATGTTTATTCTTCTAAGCATCTGGCACGGTACACTGAAATGAAAACCTTATGTTGAAACCAATGAGGCTGTTACATCACAGTGCTTATCTAAAAATCATGCATATGGTGTAAATAAAAAAAAAAAAAAAAAAAAAAAAGCTCTGCAAAGCGAAATTCCTTCATCTTTGTTGGGCTGAGTCTGAACCCTAACATGGCAGGTCAGGTTGCTTTGAGTAACTGCTGCCTTAGGTACAGTATATGTGCAGATAGTGAAATAGAAAAGCATGAGGAGTTCTCTGTCTGTTCACACTAAAATACATAATACATGTGAGCATCTGAGTATGGTAAATGTGTGCAATATCTTATGCTATAAAATAAAATAAAAAGATCTGTATATGTATATATTATATGTCTTATAAGTCGCTCCCCTGTGTTATTCTGTCGGAGCACTACATATTAAATATATTTCTTACATCAACTGTCCCTGGGTTGGTGATCTCACTTCCATTTGTTTCATTACTGGTCAAGAATAGCAATTAAAAACAACAACAGAAACACTCCTCCATCTCTACATTTACATTTAGCAGACGCTTTTATCCAAAGTGACTTACAAGTGAGGTACAAGGCAGGGTAAGCGTAAGGAGGTCTTGCCTAAGGACCCCTACTGGAGGTAGGCCACAGCTGAAATTTGAACCCCGGCCTCCCACATGTGGTGTGGGGATCTTACCACTACACTACTGTTTATTTTCCTTTATAATTTCTCATATTCCTATTCTGTTTTTCATAGCGGTGGTATCACTGCAGGTACAACAGATGCAGCAAAAAATAAAACATCTTAAAAAGATAGATTCCAATAAAACTGGTAAAGTACCGTTCACAGGACTCCTGTGGACTCCTGTGGAGTGCTGCCTTGACCTACAAATGGCTACATAAAGTTTGTTAAGCTCTTTTTATTTACACTATTAAAACAAAACAAACAAACAAACAAACAAAAAAAACAGGCACTTTAAAAGATGGTGCAGCTGACCTGAGATTCTAAATATTCACTCAGTCATAAGCAGGTTGGAAAACAGCAGAGCCATAGTCAGGATCACCAAACCTTTTGGCCTGTGTTGAGCTGCAGAGGAGGAAATCTTGACAGAGGGCAACAACTTCAAGTTAGGAGCTTTTAGGACAAGCCTGCAAGGGTTCTGCACCTCTTCTAAGGGAATCTGGACCTCACTGGGCTGAAGCGACCTCAGCTGATCACGGACCTGGAGGAAATTCAGTGAGATTTTCATTCTCTGCCAGGCACAGAGCCAGTGATCTACATCTCTACAGCTGAAACACTTCATTAAGGGGGGGGCATAGACTGCGAACGTGCCTTTCTGTTACATTCCTGGCCGTCATTTGCCAAAGAACTGTTATTTGACGTAAAATATAGTTATGAATCAGCTCACCTTCTCCACCTCTTCAAACACTCGCATGAAGTTCCTTCGGAGGACATCAGCCAACTCAGACTCAGACCACTTCCTCTGTAGGAGTCCTTGGATCAGGGCCGGATACTTTGACACATCCTCTAACCCCTTAGGAAAACTGGTGACAAAAAAGAAAGTGTTCTAACAATAAGTAACTAACGAGAAGAGATAATATGGTCACATTACTTCATACAATAGTCACTCTGAATAAGTGATTACACTAATAAACACTTTCAGCTCTGTAGTTGTTTGTTTTGTGATTGTCCTGTTTGGAACTGATTTTTCAGTCTGTTGACAGCTCAGACAGCCAAATTGCCGATTTCACAACAGGCTGAGATAAATACAAAACAGATCTGGCTGAGAAACAAACTCAGAAATGATATTTGAAATGTGTCACAGGCCAGCGTGTGCCCTACTGTTGATGAGACTAGATGAACATTATTGTCACTATCAACGGAAACTTGCATTTCCTCACTGCACAGCTCATACACACAACACTGGTAACAGAACCTTGTTTGTTTTCTGTAGGTAGAAATATACTGCATGTAAGCAGGCATGGGAAACCGAGAACCAAGGCAACCACAGTTTCCTCTGGGCAAACTTATCTGTATTTGACTTGAAGATTCTCGTTATCTTTGCTGTGTTTGCAAGTAAATGACTCTTACCTCACAGCACCTTCGAAATCCCCTCCAATTCCTATCGACTCAGCTCCAATCAGCTTCTTAATGTGATCGAAGTGGTCTGCAAAGCCCAGGCAGGACATCAAATCAACTGAGATACAAAAAATAGACGCTCCAGAGTTTGTATATTATATAATGAAACTCAAAGTGACTCACCAGCCACTTGAGAAATGGTAGCTTCACCCTTGCAGGAAATGAATTTGCTGTAGAGATTCACCATAATCAAACCGCGGTTCTCTTTCTAAAACGCAACACATAAATATCATTATTAAAAAAAAACAACACACAGAGAAGCATTAATATGTAAAACAAACTACAGCCCTGTTTCCAAATAAGTTTGGCTGCTTTGAAACATATATTTGAAATAATTCAAAGACAACAAATCAACTGTTGAAACTGAGAAGTCCGATTGTTTTTTTTGAAAAACCTATATGATCATTTTGAATGTGATCCTAGCAACATATTTCATAATAGGAGCAACAAAAGTCTGGAAAAGCTGTGTATTGCTCTAAAAGAGCACCTGGTGGAACATCTCACAGTGAGATTAGGAACTGTCAATGAATTAGTATCATACCTGGGGATAATAAAACAGAGAGTATGAGTTTTTAAGTAATATGGATGGTGGAGGTTCACCACTCTGAAACACTGCTTAGGCAAATAGTCCTACAACTTGAAATTCATGTTTCTCAAAGTAAAACTGAAAGGCATTTTGGGATTTCATAATCTACGATACATTAAATACAATTAAAAGATTTAGAAATTGAGATTTAAAATGTGTATATATTTTTCAAAAATCAAACATTTCTCAGTTTCACCATCTGACATGTCGTCTGTGTAACAGCTTTTGAAGCTTTTCTCACAGCGTCCCACTGTGTTTGGAAGCAGATTTGCTTATACAGTAAAAACACATTTTTTCAGATACAAATAACCCACATTTATGTATCATTTACATTTAATAGGTGTGACGGTAGATGAGATAAACATCAGGTTTTTATGTGCCAGATGTAAAACACTGCAACAAACTCTTCAGCCTGTTCTGGAGCGTACACATGAACACATACAGTCACACACGCACACATGGAGAGTGGCATAATGACAAACATGCCTAGTCTTTAAGCATCTTAGGGGACCAAAGGTTAAGCATACATACATCTTCCTGCAGCTTCTTCATGTTCAGTTTACACGTTTTTCCAAGTAGCTAAAGTGGTTAACATTAACAACAAAAACTCAGAGGATTTCTCGTGTTCTTTGGGGAGATTATATGTTTGATAACATGCTGTTCTAAAAGCAAGTAGAAAGAATTTGGCTAGGAATAAGGGGAGTTTCATGTGTAACTCCTTGTGTACATCCGATAGAGACTATTTTTGTTCTTACTGTGCAGTATACTGAGCGTAGTTGTTTCCACTGCATAGGAAACACTGCAAGCAATGTGATACTCTTAAAAACAGATGATATGAATGTTTACAAAGTAAATCAATATGTAATTAAATCCTTAAACCTACAGTATATCGTATTACTGGTAGTTTAAAAGAAACAGAGACAACTTGGATCTAATCATGCTAACCTGGGCTGCACAGTGTACAAATACATATACACATTATTGTAACGTGTGACTTTAAGGACTTATTTCTGAGCTACAGGGCCAATGGTCATAATCAGTCACTTCTACCACTTGGTTTGGCTCTTATTTTGAATGTGTGATTGATCTACTGTAGATATTAAATATCTTTCACCATGTCAGTATGACACACTTTAATCTTGTGCTTGTTAGTTTGTGTGTCTGGTAGAAGCAAACACAGTTGTGGAAATTATGGAGGATATAAAGACAACAACAAAAACTCAAATACATATACAATAATTCTTTTAAAAAAGCTAACAATGAAAATGAGCTGATTTTCTTAGAGGCAGAACTATTTAACTTCATGTATTTAAATAATTCAATCATTTAATCAAACAAGTTAGCAGGCAATTAATCACTCAGCAAATTGGTTTTCTCACCAGCTTATGCAGCAGCCAGTCAGGCACGTTACGGCTGTGGTTACAGATGGTGTAGGAGGATGAATGGCTAAAAATAACAGGAGCCCTGGAATGGTTCAGCACAGCCTGGGCCGTTTCCCAAGAAGTGTGGGAGAGGTCCACTATCATTCCCAGTCGATTCATCTCCTCCACCACCGCCTCAAAAACACATTCAAGAATCACTTAAGCAGCCATTTAAAGAATCAGAGGAAGGAACTCAATTTAGCCCGCAGCATCAAACAGAGTCATAAAGATGAGAATCAGTTACCAAGTAAGTTCTACATGCTGCTTCTGAGAGTGCCAACAGAACAGGAAACGCATTTGATGTGAAGGTAAGCTGTTTACATTGGAGACAGCATTGCTAGAACAAACAAATACATCTTAAAGGACGTGTTAGTCCAATAAGAGTTTAAACAATTACTCCATAAAGACCCTCTCGTCAAGACAACTTTAGTAACAAGTTCTAGCTTCTGGAACATGTTTCTGGAGTAATATATAGTCGTGGTATGAAATCTTAATAATACCAGTGTTTTGGACTTCTTTCAAACATAGACAAAACAGACTAAACACTGAGCCCCCAACTCCACACTAATAACATGCAGCCCCCCCAAGTCATGGACACCTGCAGAAAGGTGCATGTAAAGGGAGATAGAGAGAAAGAAGCAGAAGTGCAGGAAAAAGGGGCACAGAGCGGTCCGACCATCCCAATATCAATAGAAGATCTTGGTAAAAGATGTATGGAATCCGGATGGGAATGAACGTCGTTACATGACAGGAGCTTGTTGAAACGATTCCACGGCGAAAGTGTGCCGTAATCAAAGCTAAAGGCGGTCCAACGAAATGTGGGAAAGGTTCCCCAGCAGAGCTGTGTAGCTAAAGGTTCTCGAGGAACCACAAGTAAACCTGCACTCTAAGAATGACGCGTTCTGCTCTTCTCTGAACTTTTTGGTCAATTACAATTCCCTGTGTTTTGTCTGAATTTAGATAAAAACTGACCAACATTACATGCCACCCTGGCCTGTTCGTCTTTTAACAGGCCTCTTTCTATGCTTGAAGTTGGACTTATTGATTTGTTTTATCTGGTTTTATAGATAAATACATTAGTTGTAATTTGTCAAATGATGGGTTTTTAAATCCCCAAAAAAGTCAGGACAGAATCTGAAAACATGCAGACATACTGTATATTACAGACATACTGCTCCTAGTTAGCGACATGTGATAAACAACTTAAACAACTCTTGAGTTGATAATAGTGAAGGTGAAGCTTACCTTTCCAAAGTGTGTCAGACTGTTACCCTGTCTTTGATAGACATCATAAATATCTGAGGATGATTCAGCCCTGCATGGAAGAAGACTACCATCAAAACCACAAATCATGACCGTTTTGTATATCCATGACTATGTAAACAGTATTTAGGGAATTTGAATATGGCGATTGGATTTTATATTCATCGGGGGAACATTAACCTTACACCACATGTGATGTTATGTCATTAGGTGGTCTTGATGGATGTATAAAAAAATCAAGACCCCCTCCACTGTCAATCAAACCAGCCTATTCAGGTCAGGTGAGAAGGGAAACTACCCTGGAGGATAGATTTGAGGTCTGAGACTGAAACACTTGACCTAACAAGAAAGACGTCCAGCTGCCATGACTTCAAGATAACCTCACCTCGTAAATATAACAAGTACTAGTACTGATATTAAAAGTATGCAAAATACACATTTCCAGAACAGCCTAGTTATATCCTGAATAATTGTCTTATTTACCAAGGTGTATTGCAGGTATGCGTCAGGGCCATGGAGCGGACCCCAAGTTGGTAAAACATCCTCAGTGCTGGCAGGCTGCTGTCAATGGAGTGCCCCCCCTCAATACTTATCAGACACGCTATCTTATTGTGCCTTTTAGAATCAATCAGTTCTGCAGTGACACATGTACAACACAACACATGTACTTTAAGAAAAAGCAAAATATAACTAGATCATACTTATACAACTGATTGCATTGAATATTTTTTATTTACTTTTTTTTTATTGTCTGTGTAATCAATCGTTTTATGGTATTTTTGCACTTATCTAGCCAGTAGTCCTATACAGACATGTACTATACCCTGTGCAGATGTGACCAGCTCAAAGTCCTGGTACTCGGTGCACATGCGTCTGACCACATCTATTTGTTCCAGAGTGAGCCTCACAACATCCTTGTCCTGGGCCCCACACATCACATAGACTGAAAACATCTGACACACAGAAGGGACAGAAGAGACAATTGAGGTCAGGTTTGACCTTTCCACAACACAGAGTTAGTAGACGCTGTCACTTCAGGTTCAAAATGTCAGCATTTCACAGGTGAACTAAACCCATTGTGTGATTTCACTGGGCTACTATTTCTTTCTACTCTGTAATCCACACTTTGATACAGGGCAGCTGTACACGTGAAAAACGGATAAATGACAATACCTGTGCTTGCACGTGGCCTGCACGGAGACGTGTGATGTCGGTTGCCACTTTGGTGACATTACGAAGGTCAATTTGGCTCAGGCGATTGTTGTGAAGTATCCTCAGCTGGAGAGCTAGGTCATTATGACTGAGAGATGGCAAGAAGTGGCCCAGTCAGGATGGAGAAGCTTTTTAATCTGATTTTGCTAATTTATTTTAATGAATGGAATTTGTGTTGGCAAGACTCTATATTTACCCATCAATAAGAGGATATCTGGTCATCAAGTCTTGTACTCTGTCTCTCTCGGAGTATGCCGATGTAAAACAACACAGAGAGAAGAGTATCACTAGATGCCCAAAGGACCGCATCCAGATGATGCTTGAAGTAGCTGCTGCTGTTTTCCAGGAAGGCATCTTCTGAAGACCCCAAACGCACCAGGTCACATTGACAGTTGGGGTTCAGAATGTTTTCTGCATTCAAGTGAATATCAAAACACACACAAATGATTTGAAAATATTTCCTAAATAGTTGGAAATAAAACAAAGACCGCATCTTGTGAAATGTCCTACTTGGAGGATGTTATGTTTGACTTATTGTGTTTCAAACAGAGGGACAAAGTCCACCCAGGAGACTTCAACTTATTTTTCTAATTAATGCAAAAACATAGTAAAACAATGCTCATTTTCTCAAATACTTTTTATCTATATAATAAACAGCAATCGACTTACCAGAGAGGCCGGTGTGAAGGTACTTGTTGCCCACCCAGCACACACAGTCAGAACTTTCCAGCTCTCCGCCCAAAACAAATGAAGAACAAACCTAGGCTAGATTCAGCTGTTGCGTGGTGCATTCAGGGCCGGTCGGGAAATACAACGCTACGGACGCATTTCCGCGTTTCTTCTTATATTCTCGTGTTATCAGAAATGACAGTGGCAGTTACTGTCTCTTGCAGGCTTTGATCCTAGACACTTCTTTATCTCCTCAGTGCTCGATTGTGTGTGTGTGTGTGTGTGTGTTTTACAATTGACTATTCATTGTAGCTACACACCTGATAATAGTGTTTGAAGTGATATAGAAACACTAGTGAATGCATACACCTCTGTAGGTTTCCTGCTTACCGTGCATCATGTTGTTTATCAACATGTTATGTCGCTGTTCTTCTTTGCATTTGCTTTGAGTTACGAACTTACGAGGAGCATTTGAAAGCACCGAGGAAGCGTGGTTTTGGTGATGCCACCTGCTGGAGCGACAGACACGTCCAAACAGGCACATTCGTGGATTATTAATAATACATGCAGGCTGGAGTGGGTAGAGTAAAGTTATGGAACTATCTAGTTTGTGTTTTGCAAAGATTTGAAACGTATTTTTGTAGAGAGCAGGTTTATAAATACAAGACGAGTGCTCGCAGTGACGCTACAGACATGGCGGACGGATGTGTCCTCATCTAATGAGTTAGCAATTGATTTTAAAACAATAGAAAATAAAATAAGGTCCAACCACAATTATGAGCGAGCTTATGTGCAAATAGAAAATGAAATAAAGGCTGATAGAGATATAAACTCATGAGGGAAAAGAAGCTGCTGTGCCAGCATCTCTGTACCTTCCTGCATATATTGACATGTTAAGACTGATTTCTTTGTCTGGAAGTTGTTGTTCCAGTTTGAAAAGTAAAGAGCATTAGCTAGAAAAGAAGAGTTGTATGTTTTAATATGGGGCTAACTTATAGTAACTTTTGCTTCAGCATGTTGTTGAGATCAAGAGACTCCAAGCTTTTTGTAAAGTCAAGTGCAAAGATGAGCCCAACCTCCACCAGCAAGTACAGTAAAGTACAGTAAAGTACAGTAGAGTAAAGTAAAGTAGTGTAACTAAGACGTGTGCTTCCAGGGAGCAGGTGGCCTGACTGCAACTACCAGGTGTAGTGTTTGAAGGAAAGTGGCAAACAACGACACATGACAGGGGTGAGATGTCCAGGTAAGATCGTTTTATCTCAATCATTATATCACTTCATTTGTTATTTGGAGACTGTCCATTGTGTGAGATGCTTTTCACCTGTTCAGTGAGGCTGTGGTGAACTTTGACTTGGTTGGTACATGACTTTGCTTCTTTGGTGTTGAGTGGCTCCTTAAGAGGAGGTCTTAATGGTTTCAGACTGTTGTGGTGGGGACGGTGAAGGCAGTCGCTGTTTTTTCTGATAACTGTCACTTTTCTTTTTTGAGTGCACTTTAGGGAGTGAAGAGTTTCCTTTCTGTTAGTGCTGTATAGTGCTTTTTGTGGACCTTTAGTGCTGCATGTGATGCAAAAGAAGGAGGCCAATCTGTTTCTATTTCTGTCCTTTGTGATTGGCGTGAATGACTGCCCACTGTTAATCTTGCATACTTCATTGTTACCATCCATAGCCTGGTGCAGATTCTGCTACGATCACTTCGGCCACGTTGGCACCATGCTTGCTATGGTGTAAATACAGTAGGACAGGTAGCATTCTTATATAAAACCACCAGTCCTACACATGAGGTGTATCCATTATGAATTCAGACGATGAATACGTGGTATATCATCAAGTATTGCTGCCCCAAACTTGCTCCCTGTATATTTATGTTCAAGAAGAGTACTGCTGGTACCTACAGGCACCACTCTTGGACAGATTGCTTTGCTTTGCCTTAACAAGAGTCACTCCTGGAAAGATACACCGGATACTGTGAGCTGCGGCTGAGAATGCAGAATTCCAGACTCACACAAAATATAACCTTCACCTTTACATCCTGTCAAACTTTCAATGTGCTGGTGCTTAATGTATCCGGGGCGGATTGTGCAAATATGAATAAGTCTGGTGTTGATGGGGAGCATCAGGGTGCCACAAATGAATTTCAATTAATTTCAGAGGGAAGATGTGAAGCCTGATTCTGTGGTCCACCCACTGTGATTTGGCCTTGTAGCTTATAATGAGGAGAGTGATTCGGCTCTGATTGGAGCACCCTACTGCTTCAATGGAGTAATCACAACTGTGATATCAACTGTGTTGATATTACTCTACCAATCCTCCCACTGTGCAGAGTGGACCCCCAGCTGACACTGTTTGAATTCAAATTAACCAAATCATTTACTTATATTGTCAACCTTGGTGTGGAAGTTGACTGGCAACATAAGAGATACAAATTCACAGTTCACAGTTTGATGGGGAAGCTTAAATCAAATTGGTGTTATTAGTGTAGGTGGCTGCTGTATTTACTTCAAATAATGTAGGCCAAGTATGGGTGCAGGGATGAGGTCACTATCAACCGTTCCACTTCAGAAAATTGTTTTTCCTACATACTGATGCATTTCTTTAAAACCCATAATGCAACAGTGCATGGATATTCAGTTACCCTAAATGAAAATGCCCTCTGCTACCTGGGTAGTGCAGGTATTTTTCATAGCATATCTACCAGAAATATAAATTAACGAACATATAATTATTTGTGCTGCTTCTGGATGAGGTAGAATTTGAAAATATCCCAGAGAAAGTAGTATGATTATTTTTAGAGAGATTATTAAAAGGGAGATTGCAACAGAACACTGCATTGAAAGTTCCAGTAGCACTGTGGAGAATTTGCTTTTGCTACAACTGAAGTTTTGTTCTTAGATTTTTAGCTTTCTCTAAAATTCAGTCCTTTTCCTACCATCCATCCACTTTATGCTGCTTATTTGGTTTTAGTCTGGTTTGATTTATTGAAAAAGTAATAAGTATAGGTTTGTGGAATTTGGCAAAAAATGCAGAATGCAAAAAAAAGCAGTGAAGAGCTATTAGATTGGTGCACTTTTAATATCTGTTATAGATGTATAAACTGTAGACTGCAGCATATATCATATGACATAGGAGGCCTCATTTGTTCTTGCAATCTAGGAGAAGTAAATAGGTAGAATGTAGTCTGTGTACTTCAAATTAGAGCAGGAGAATACATTTTAATATGCTAGTATTCAGCTTGTTATAAAAAAATCCCCAAAAAACACCATTGGCACAGCCCATTATCTTCTTGTGAGTCCTGTGTTATATTAATAAAACATTACAATAAATTCATCAGATAATGGTGGGCACAGGATATACAATAGGTAAGTCCAATACACACAAATATCATTCTTGAGCAAAGAGTCTTTGACTTTGTTTGTCCACCAGAGGGCAGCAACAGTCAGACCTTTGTAAGCTCATCTATTGTTAAAAGATTAATCAAATACCTATGTAATAGACAAAACTAAAAGATGCCTGCATAGTTTAAAGAGCTTGAGAAAACCCTTAAAGCGAATGTTCTTGAGTTGCCTTTTCAATTCTAACAGCAAGATGTGGCTGTCACAAGCTATACAATTTCCATCTTACCATTCACTGAGTCATAGGTGACATCGTTTTGATAAATGGCCTTTATTTAATGTACTGTGTGCCCTCAGTTTTTGTCAGGGCTTTAGCAAGAATCCAGAAGACATTTTTGTCCCAGAACTTCTCCTTTCTTTTGCCCTGTATTCTGGCAACCCTATAGTCAGTGTTCATTATCTGCTCGTACAGCTTTGACTTTAGCACAGCAATTACATCCTCAGCTGCGCTGATTAATCCAACATGGAGGCATTTCACAAAATGGTTTTGAAAAGGCATTTCCAGGCACTTACCAGGGAGTAGCAGTGGCAAGACTTGTTTATGCAGATAGACCACAGCCAGTCATATTACAATAAGATGTTTTCAGTGGTTGCTTAAGTGTTCTCTTAACCTCTAGTGTACACTGTGCGGGAAACAATAGACTGTTCGGAAAGTGATTAATTTAATCTATTTTACTCCTGACATAAAATGGAGGTCTGCCTGATGTCATGTTTGGGTGATGTACGTTTCTCTGTTGTTGAACATATTCCCTCTGTGGCCATTCGTTAATATGTTTCCACTGTTCTCTGCTTAACTGCTTAACCTTCTATTCTCTCTTGGCAATCACATCATCAATCACTGTCCCATTACTTGACAAGGCAGACAAAGAGAGTGTATGAGTGAGAAAAACCTTTTGGCCTGTCTCGACAAGCAAGAGGAATGTCGACTTCAGTGGGCTAACACAGGCAGAAAACATAGGCCCAGTAAATATTCAATTTAAAGGATTCCCAGATAAGGCGAGTTGAAAAATTGAGGCAGCACCCATTCTTCTAGATAAGAGAAGACGGAGCCATCTGGAGGCTGGGAGATAGCGAACTCCCACGCCATCCCAGAGACCTCACTCTCATCTGCTGCAGCGGCGGAGAAGGAAAAAATAGAGTGCCAACACTTTCATTATGTTAACTTCAAAATGAATTTATTCACATTCAGCACATGTAATTATTGGCTTTGGTAAACAGAAGGTTACTGTTGTATCCGCAATAGTAGAGACCTATGATTAGTCCACCTTATTTAATCACTAATAGAAATAATAACTAATATAATATTGATACATATTTAGGAAGACACTTTTAAGTGTTTAAGTAAAAATGGTGGAATTGTGGAATAGTGGAATTCTACACTACTTATTTGTAGTAGTCATTTTACAGATTAGTACATAAACCTGTTACATTAACAATTAGCATAAAAAAATAACTGTGTTTTCTCATTGAAATTATCCTACTCACATAGTGCAGAAAAAACACAATAATAAAGTTGCACCTGCAAAATACATATCTGAAAAAATAAACGTATATGTCTTATATTTCCTTCAGGATTTAAGATCCTTTGAAGAAGTACTTTGATTAGTAGTGAGAAGAGCTTTGTTTTATGGAAAGAGCAGGTGTACTTCATTTAACAGGAGCGTCTACATAGAGTACAGTGTTAGCCAAACACCTATAGTGAATTTCATGTCTAGGCCTGTGTCTCCTCCAAATCCACCTTGACGGACTCTTTGAAAACAAACCATATTGGCAAAATGGACTCTCAGCTTGTGAATAACCTTGTCCACATTCTTATAATGCACTTTGTTGACTCCTCCACCACACTATTTCGTGCCAGCCACATTGGATTTAGCTCCAGGATAATGCTTTTGTCAGTATGTTTTATCTGTTCTCTCACTCAGGTACGCTATGCTGTTATCCCTAATTACCCCCACTGCATTTTATACTAGGCTTGGAATTCTTAATGCTTGATAACAGATGCAGGTCGATTTGAAATTTACTTATAGCGGCATTATCTTTATGACCTGCATCGCAGACTGACTGTCCCAAAGGCTCTTGGGTGAAAGCTGTTAACTCTGTGATAACAACGACCTGAAGTGATAACCTTCGTTCAGTCTCTGGGACACGCGGTTTGCCACATATGTGCTGTATTGCAGTCGCAGCATTTCTCATTCAACCTTGGGTGCTCTGCTGTGCTCTGATTCATTTAATGGGATCGAGAGGGAGGTTAATCACTATGTCTGCCATAGACTGTTGAAATGCTGGCTGACCACTATATGAAATATTACAATTTGTATTCCTTCGAAAGACAAATTTGAATGCAAATGCCAGAGGGATGAACTCTCCTTTATTCTGTATTTTAAGTTGTAATAGAATTGTCTCCTCTCTTAGGAGTCACTTTGATTCATTTGGTTTAGGGTGCCAATATCTGTGTTTGCAGATTTTCATTAAGATTAACCGTAAAAGCTTCACACAAGGTTCCACTTGTCTGAGTTATTATCCCCAGAAGACATGTGCAATTAGGTGGACAAAGTTCTTAAATATTTGGATAAAATCATTCTCAGAAAGGTTTATTTTATTTGTTTAGTCAACTTTTCAAGACGTAGAAAATTAAACATTAAAAGTCCAATACAAACACTCCTAGCCTTTTTTTAACTACCACTCTGCATTTTGCTCAGTGTTGAATGTTGATCTAATTATCATAGATGTCTGCAGCATCCAGTTAGGCTTCAGCAAATACTCAGAGGTATCTTTTTTTTCCAGTTAAGAATGTATTGAAATGGTTTGAAATTACAGCGAGGCAATGCATAAAAAAGTGTCAACCGGAGAAACTCTGCAGCCATTTCATTTTCAACCATTTATTATATCGGTTAGCTGCAAGTGGATAGCGTTACTGTGAAAACCTGGCTCATTTTAGACCACATTGTTCAGCATATTAGTTTGTTTGAAAAGTGGCAGAATATAGCAGAAGAGGTAGACTGTACTATACAATAGATGCGGTGGTGGGTGGGTAGGCCTAGGCTGAAAGGGGAAGAAGTGTAGCGTGTTGCCTTGGTTTCATATTTTGCCGGAACAGTGTAGTGTGAAGCTCCGTCAAGCCCAGTTTTAATCCTTTTCTCTACTGTGTAGTGTGATGTTATGCTGTTATCTTAATGATAATCTGTGCCTGTATTTCTGCCCCAGGCTTTTCTGCCAGGCAGGGTTCGTTTAGGAGTTGTGCCTTATCAACAGCTTTGTCATTAAATCAAGTTTTTCCACAGACAAATTTCACTGCTGCTATTCTTATCATAAGATCAGCACGCTGTGATTTTCCGTTCAATCAGAGCTTTGCAAATGCAATGCAGTGTGAGTAAGAAAGATGAAATACAAAAAAAATACAAAACAAAATTTCCATTGGGGGGAAAAAAACATTTATTTTTTGTTTGCATCAGAGTTAATAATCAGACAAATAAAACTGTTATGTTTTGCATTTGTTGTATCATTAATGGCTTTAAGCTGTTTATATTATGTTCTTGGATCTACCTTGTGTATTTTGAAAGGCTACACTTAAGAGCATGGAAGAATAGTAGTGATTGTGACATGATGCTAATAAATGTTTTGTCCACAGGCTGCAAATAGTTTACTGCAATCAAGAATCTGGAACCTGTGGAAGTCATGGCTTTTTCTTTCATTAGTTTCAATGCGTTCAAGATTTTACAGCACACATCACAGTTTTGTGGATGTGAGAGCTCACATTGGACGTGCCGAGAAACACATCCCATAAATGCTGTATGTACTCTATGTACAGAGAGGCAATATTTTAGGTCTCAGTCAAACTGAACTCTGGAGGCTGGAATTGCTACTCAGTTCTTCTGAGAAAGCACTGTTCTGTCTGAGTGAGTGTTCTGATTGTCTCAGCATTGTGCTTCAGTGGAGGGCAGCGCCAGATGAACTCCTGATTCAATCCTCTCCACTGTTTGACACTGGTTCAACCAGTCATTGAGGAGGGAGAACTGAGACTCCTTCCCCCAAACACGCTCTCTTACAGTGAGTGACACCGCTATATGGCAAAGGTCCAAGAGGTCTCTTGCATGCTGCCTGCGAGGCAGATTCAACTCCCTCTTTATCCTCCCACAGTGCACTAAGAGTCTCCGGAGGTTGATATCCCGGTTCCTGGGGATCCAGGGAGTCTTTGGAAAGAAGGATGCTGATGGAGGGCACAGTCCTGTGCACAGTCATCTCAGATGTCCCTCCTTCAGTACTCTCCCACACCTCTTTCACCACCTTGTACCGCAGTTTGGTCAGCTGGTGCAGAGAACCCACTTTTCGTTTCATGATCTCAGCACAGGTGATAGTCTTTGTGACTGCACGGCCTGACCCAGTGAAGACCACCTGCCTGAGCCCTCCACCACTCACACCTGCCACATTTACCCCCTCTACTCCCTGCATTCTCGCCATGGCAAATCCCATTAAGTTACGGATCTTACTTCCTTCCTTCACGCGCATCTCTAGCACCCCAGAGGCTAGTCCTGGAAAGGGACACGGGCTGTCCTCCTCAGTTCGGCAGACTTTCTTGAAACCTTCCTGTCCTAGTTTGAGTGCATGGGGAGGGACTGGTTGTAGTGCAGGCTTCAGCGGGATGGAAACATTAACAATTGCTGGCTGGCCAGCATTGCTGTAAGTTTGCCCTTGGTAGACAGGACAGGTCCCTGGGATTAGCCCATTCTCCACTGGGTTCGATCTGGTCACCTCAAGACCAGTGAGGGGCCTGACAGCGTCTTTGGTTAGATATTGGTTCTGGCCAGCGACCACTCCACAACCTGTGAACATTTCTGCTGTGCTCAGTACTCCACCGCAATGTTAGTCCAGACACACAGTTTTCCCACATGGAAAACAGCTCAGCATCATTTTCTTATGTGTTTGTCACTGTTCTTTTCTTCCAGTGAGCAGCTGTAAAGTTTCAAGACTTCATATAAGAAATATTATCCGCTCCCCAAGAGCACTATCAATGAAGTCTTTAATGCTCCCTCTCAGAAAGAGCTGGAGAAATAAGATAAACGCCAGGCTGGTGAATTAAGAGCACTGTCGGGACCATTCAAGTTGTTCTTTAAAGAGCATCTCAATTTCATACCACAAATGACTATTTGGAAAATGCTCTGGAGAGGGATAAAAATTATAAAAAATAAATAAATAAAAATACCAAGCTAAATTTCCCCTCTTTCCTTTGTTTGTATGTTTTTTATATGTTGCTTTTATCCATAATAGCTGCGAAATACATGGACTACTTTGTTGATTCTTCTTTAACAAAACTTTTCTACAGAGAAACTAAGAGCTCAAATTAAGACTCCACCTTTTTCTTAGCAATCCAGTCCAGCGTTGTTGTTTTTGATCTGCTGATCATGTCGCCTTCAACTCAAAACTGACTTCTTGATTTGTCCAGCTTGTAAGTTCCACCTCCTCTTTTGGACTCCTGGATGTTTTACTCCAGCTTGGGTAGGTCTGTGTCTCCTCACACTGTGCACGCCTTAGCATCCGCTGTAGTTGAGGCCAGGCTTGCATGGAGGTCTGCAGCCAGTTTGTTCTCCCTAGAGCTCTGTCTTGTTTCCAGTGATGCTCTGGGAAGTCTGTTCTGTTCCCCACAAAGAGACATAAGGGACAGGAGCTGCCTCACAAATGCTCACAGGAGGAGTGTCTGCGTGGTTGAGGGGGAGCATGAGGCAAAGAGGAGACAGCCCTCTTAAAGGCGCAGGCTTTTCATCTTTTAGATGAACACCCTCCCCTCCACAACTGAAGCCTGCCATCTGAGAAAAGAAGAGTAGGGTAGGGCTACTGTGTCTCTTTAAACTGAGAACGCAGATCCCCGGCAACTTTGTCAATCTCTTTAGAGGACGTTCTAGTGTTCAATGTACATGACTGATTAAACCTGAGTTCTGAAATAGAGACTCAGTCAACCTTTAAAAATGCATTTTCAGCTACGAAACAATGAATTAAATTAGCTCTGTTATAATTGAAAACATCCTTCAAAGAGCCACTGAAAGTCAGCAGCAATAAATTGCACTGTACTTAGCCTTTATCCTATTAGATGTTTGTGACCATTACAATTTACATAATGCAGCATTAATAGCTTCATTGTTGAAGCAATCAAGTGGCACATTAAGAATGCCTGTCTCTTACCGCTTGGATTATTATATTTTACAAGGGTGGAGAGCCCTTGTGATCAAGGACACAAAAACCACAAAGAGCACAGAGGCATGACATCCATGTTCAGAGTACTGTATTAATAGTAAGTGTCTTCATTTGTCTCGTATATCTGTGCAGGTGAAGACATGTGGCTGGCAGGTGGGGTAAAAAGCATCTTAATGGTCTTTCCATCACCATTGGAGGGCGCTGGCTCGCTCCCTTCTGTGCCGAGTCGGGCCCAGACAGCTGTAGCATCGCTCTGCTCAGCCCAGTCTCCTGGTCGACAGGTGGATTTGTTTTTGTGTGTGACTGACAGATGGGAGAATAGGTAAAGACAGCCCACTGAGGCTGAACCTATGAGGCCAAGAAAGAGAGTCAGACAAGTCCTAACTACACTGTGCTCAGTACATACCACGGTGCATAGTAGTACACAGACAGTATAAACTCACTGTGGCTTAACCAGATTCTTACTGTGAGGCTAATTCACAGTGGCATGTGTGTTATATTGGATCCCTATGGTAATCAAGGAAAAAATAAGGAAACCCCGTCCACCCCCCAAGTCCAACTGGCAAAGTGGAAACTGCGTTTGAATGTCTTTTATTAGCAGGGTTTGAATGAGAATCATTATGAAACAGTCAATAGATTGATTGGATTCATAGAATGATTAACCTTTTTTTTAATGTGTACTGTACGTACAGGGTGGGGGAGCTTTTATCTCTAGAACCTTTCCAGACACTGCAGGAAACGTAGTAACAAATACCTTTTTTTTTTTTTTTTTTTTTTTTTGTAAGCTAAAAAAAGTAATGGGAGAGGGAAGACATGGAGAAGGGAGAGGGTCTGTAGCTCTCACCAGCAAAGTGATCATTCTGTTGTTTGGGAGAAATTACCCTCATCAGTCATACAGAGATGCACAGCTGCCTAAGGGGATCTGGTAATGTTACTGCATAATAAACTGTGTTTGTGTGTGTGTACACACATTTTCTGTGTGTGTTCAGAGGGAGCAAGAGGAGGCAAGAAAGAAATGCAAGAGGGCAGGGGGTAGAAGAAGTCTGATTTAACCACAGAGAGGTTAAAATTGATGATAATAGCAGCTCTGTAATCATCCCTCCTTACTACATGATGTTGGTACACCGTTTATGGCAACTTCAGGAAACTGTTTGCTGGCAGGAATGTGACAGTTTAAGCATTTTAGCTGAAAATGCAGGATTTTGAGCAAAGTGTCTACAAATACAAGATTTTGTGTCTCCATCAAAGATAAAACCATTCTACAGAACCATCAGGGCTTTGCAGAAGTGCTGTGTATTGACCTTTTTGAGCTGAGTTTTTTTCTTTTTTTCACCTTTAAGTGGTTTCATTTAACAATGGGTAGAGGCAGCTGTGCTCACGCTTGGTCACTCACTCACTGCTTCACACCTCCTCCACAGAGCTGACCTCTGCCACTGTAGCTTGCGAAGCACTTGCTCCTCACCTTATTTGACCTTGGCTGGCACCTGTACCGGTCAAGGCATTCTCTCCTGCACGCTCACTTCCCGGTCTGCGTTCAACAGCCGCCCTCGTCTTTCTGACCTGCCGACCAGAATTTAAGTAAAGAAAAAACATTTATTCCCAAAACCTGTGACAAATAGTAGTGGTTGTGTTTTGCTCTTCTCTCTCCTCACTATGTACTTCAGATGTCTGAAGTGGCTGCTGTTGTGAATTGGAGGGTTGTCACTTTGTTGTTTGTTGCAGCACTGCAGAGTCTCGTTGTAGAGGCGCTTGTTGTGCTGTTGTCTGGGCTGCACATAAACGCGGTGCCTCACTGTGACAGCCGGTCGCTCACTTTACGTTAACCGCAAGTGTTTTCACGGTCATCAACCAATGGTGGCCTGGAGGCTGTCATTTCACTCCATGTGGAGCTCGCTCGCGGCTTGGTTCTGCCCCACAAACTCACAGCCGGCCATGGTGGGGGGACAGAGTAACACACACGCACACACACACGTACGTACATATGCACACACTTAAAGGCATGTACACACCCACTGGATGTGCACACACGCACACACCAAAAAACTATATGCTCAGCATAAGGCAGGCTGTTGGAGCAATTACAGAAACATGGCAGAACACGATGAAGCAGGCCCCACTATCAGAAGGGAAATAGAGTGAGCAGAGAAAAAATGATGACGCCATTAATAACACAGAGCCTCGGAGGGAGGTGGGGGTGGATGACCCTCTGTGATTTCCCTGTGACAGCATTTTGAGGTGCAAATGGTGATGTTTGTATTAGATTTTTTGACATTTAAATGGCCATGTTTTGTGTCAAAAGAAAAAAAGAAAAAGATATATGGATAAAAAATATAAACTCCTGCCCTTTAATATACCAATAATCTTTGAAGTGATGTTTTGCTATCACTCAAAATATCCATTATTTCAGTAAATGACAGGTCAGACTTCCTTATTCTCACTCCGTTTGCGTCTCTATCTCAAACTATTCATACACTTTCACTTTTCCTTCAGCTGCTGCTTTCCCCTCGGCACTGCAATGCAGATGTGTCTCACAGAGCAGCAGAAAACTTTTGTTGAAGATGCCTGTGAAAGAAGAGCACGAGGGAAGGGAATGAATGAGATCAAGCCAAAGGTGGAACGGGACAGAACTGGTGGGAATATAAGCAAACCAGAAGTAATCTCAAAGTTGCTTCACTTTCTGCAAACACCGAAGCATATGATAGATAAACAAACAGACATTGCAGTTTGTGATATATGAGGCCTGTCAATGAAAGTGTTGTCAACGAAACAGCTTTACAAATGTATCACACCACGTAACAAATGTTTTGATATTGTGAAATGCCACCGTGTTCTGAAAGGGCAATAGTTTCTGGTTCAGTATTAAGCTGAATTGAGCTGTGCAGAGTGGAACCTTGTTGACCTGTGCTTTTAGGTGTGTTATTGCACACAGTTTGATTAAAGGCACTGTCTCCAATTTAAATTGGCAGCAGCTGCTGATAACAGCATTTGCGTTTGGTACTTCTTTTTTTTTTTCTGGCCTCAGGATAAAAGTTAATGGACTTTCTAGAAAAAAAAAATTGATCAGTCATATCAAGGATTAATTGACCATGTTGAAACAAATGCAAAAAACAAATGAATGCCTCAGAGCAATTATTCACTAATTCTGTAGCTTTCAATTTAGGACCAGGATGCTACTTACTGTACTGTGTTTGTATACGAAACAACCGGCCTGTGTCACACCAAGCAGCATCGAATCCAAGACAACAGACAGAGATGGCAATGGAGCAGAAATAAATCCATCTTACTAGACGGCACATTTAGTGAAACATAATCTCCACAGACATCTGTTTTTTCTTTTTAATGATATCTGTAATGAAGGATCATCATCAGAGGTCAGATCATCATGAATGACCCGACCCCTGTGCCACTATGATCTTGATATTGGTATCACTTTCAGTTTCGCTGAAAGGAGAAATTCGGTGATATCAGCCATGAAAACCAAAACAAAACATTGTTTCTGCTGAGCCTACATGAGGCCATGTTTGTTCAGTACTATTGTTGCTCTGAAGACGGTGTGTCCAGCCACTGTTCCTTTGCACTCTTGACAGAGCGACAGCACCAGGCCGCTGTTCCGATGACAGGGACACTGAACGGGGGTCCAAGTAATGTGAATTAAAGGGAATATTGCTTCAGTAGCACTAACATCTTGCTTTCACTATGAATGGTGTAAAACCCTTTTTCAACGCCATTTATAGATGGACATCTTTCAGCAAAAACCATGCAGTGTGCATTTAGTAATTATCTCTTTATATAGTAGTTTTGACTCTTTTTGGTGGAGTCAGCTTTTCCTGTGTGGTATTTAAATTGACTATTCAGACTTAAGGGATTAAAAGTAATCAATGCATTCATCCAGTGTTACCATTCATTAGGGAAGTAATGATTCTCCAACTCGGGGTTCAGTTCAGACTTCAAGCCAATACAGTTAGGATCATACATCGGCTTTTTGGGGGGGGGGCAGCACACCAGACCTGCAGCTGACAGACTCTATACACCTTCTATATAGACTCAGGGTAAAGCCTGCACAAAGGCAAGTGATAGGTCCTTTATGACATGAAACAAATGTTCAGGATCTGCTATTGAATCTGTGGGTGGCAGGGAGCCACTGTTAATATGCACCGCCATATAAACACGACATAAACGTGTCATAAACATGACGCAAGACTGCAGACGTTTGTGTCACGGTTTCTGTCTCAGTTTTAGAACCGTTGCACCTTCCTTGTGCATGGAAAACCATTCCCACAGTGCAGACAATATGTGACTTTCTTCTTCATCAAACAATAGATTTCATGAAGCATCAAGTCTGAACTTTTTTGCTGCTGTGACAATGTGACAATGGCATATTATCACTGCATAAAGATTAAATAGTACAGTGCACAGTGTAACTTAAGCTTTTCTTTGTAGTTTTGTTACTGTCTCCATCCTAAATATAGACCTAGTATTGACCTTTTTCGTGTTTTAAAACTGCAATTGTATCTAGGACCTCTTGAGGGAAATATCTGGCTCTATTCCTCAGTTACATGTAGTTGTTTTTTACCTGGGGTTAAATCACAAAATTGGTTAAAATCTTAACTTATATCTTAAATGGAGTGGACAAAACAATGTGCCATACATGTCAGTATAACAGAGTACAGTCCACCATCACCATAAACAGCATGCTCCAAAAGGACCATAAAGTTCCAACAGTGACTAGCACAAAAAGCATTATGTCATTATGAGCCTTATTATCATTTAGACTGCTGCATTAGACTTCAATATACTGTTGGCATGCACGCTATATAAATAATCTTGCACATAGTACATATTAATTACTAATGCTGATCATGTGATATTTATATTTACATTTAGTAATTTAGCAGACTCTTTCATTCAAATTGAAACTTACGATTTAGGTAAATAAATAAAATAAAAACAAGCAAAAAAGTCACTGAAAGCAAAGTGCCATGAGAAGAAACATTTCAGTTTTATTAGACATGACTGCCAGAAGAAAGAAAGAAGGTCTAGAATAATAAATATTCAGGCTTCTGTGTCAAAGCCTGTGATGAACAAAAACTAAAATCATCCAGCTTAGTTTATTTATTTATATAGTGTCATTAAAAGGCTGGTTTGGGACCCAAAATAGGAAGGTATAAACTCATCAATAAGTTGGTCTGAGAAAAAGTAAAGCTCTCTAATGTTATGATTTCAACACTGAAAATGGTAAATTAATATACGTACAGTGGCAAGAGAAAGTTTGTGAACCTATTGGAATTTCATTGTTTTCTGCATTAATTTGTCATAAAATGTGATCTGATCTTCATCTAAGTCGAAAGTATTAACAAACATAATGTGCCTAAAATAATAATGACATCTAAAACTCTTATTGGAGTTATTCAATAGCATTCCTAGAAGAAAATTATTTGTGTGGACTAGAGCTACTTTGACTCACAAAAAACACTCAAACTTTTTGTGTTTGCTCCAAGGTCAATTAGTTATTAATTCCAAGGTTTTACATACTTCTTCCCCTAGCACTATGAGGTTTTTATGGTTGTTCTCAATAAAGACATACATTTTGTTTCTTGTGTTATCATTTTAGCCACATTATATTTCTTAATACTTTCAACTTAGATGAAGATCAGATCACATTTTAACCATGAAATTCCAAAAGGGTCACATACTTTCTCTTGTCACTGTATGTATATCTTATACCAATTTATTATTTCAGTGTTTAAATCATAATATTAGAGAGCTTTGCTTTTTCTCTGACGAGTTTATACCCTACTATTTTGGGTTTCAAACCAGCCTTGTAACAACACTGCACTGGATCAGTGGCTTTGTACAACAAAATGAGACAAAGTAGGTTGTGGCTCTTTGTTCCCCCCAGTCTCTCATAAACACCTTCCTGTCACTGAGTTTCCAGATGGCCACGCTTCTTTGTATCCCACAGTTCATAGCTCTAAACTTCCTAGCACACACATTTGCATTGGGTCACTGCTTACACCGACACGCTAGACGAAGAGGAGCACTAATCCTACCCAGCATGCCTCCCTGGAAATGTTCTCTATGCAAATGGTTGTTTTTTTGGGATCCACTGTGAGAGTGGTTTGGTAGTAAGCATGTGCATCCATGGGGTGCTGTGACAGACATGTGGCTACGGCTCAGTGGGTGTGGCTCTTCTGGCAAATGACCTCCTTAACAGACTGACACTTTCAGGTCTCCTGTCTGTTAGGAAACACAGCGGATAAAACACAGAGAACTTTAAAAGATCCACACCAGAATTATCCTGCATTTAATTGCATAGGAGAGCAATCACTCTCTGCCCTACAAATCCTTAGTAAAGCTGCGCTTTACAATAGAGCCATAATTGCAGGAGTTTAATTGCCTGCCAATGCTCTGCTCCCACTGCCTGCTTGCATTGAAGAGCCCAATAATTAGAAACAGGGAGAAATTAGGTGGCAATTTTGTCTTGGCAATTATCATAATGCAAAAGAAGTACCATTAGTATTGTTAGCCCCACAGTACATAATCCTTTGACACTGTCAAGTCCCTCTCTTAGCTGCTGGGTACAACAACTCTTGATTTCCCTGTAGCCTTTGCACTCCCTCAGTCACTACTTTAGTCATCAGTTATCCAGGCCAGCCAGCACACTCAGAGTCAAACTAGCAGACTGAACACATCCATGCCCGAAGTGCTGCGAGGATTAGAAGCTACAGCATTAGCAGACTGTGTTTCCTTTAAAGGTATATAAATTGGGTGGTAATCCTCTTCCACCATGTCAACCATGAAATTGTGTTTGATATAACGGAAATGTTAATGCATTTGACAGATATTGTATTTGTGCCACACTGTCATTTTGTTTCACTGACTTTTCATTGTTTTGAATCCCAAGGTGGACGTGCTGTCATTGTAACCCGGATAAAATATATTATCTTATGAATTTCAAAAGAAATGTGTGGTAATGCATATTTGGTGTATCTTCAGTGAGCTGAATACCTCCCATTGGACTTAAAACAAGTATTTGCAGCTCACCAGGCCTTTAATGATAGTATAAAACATTTAAAATGATAGTATAAACAAACTAAGAAAAAATGCTTGTTGACAGACCTTAAGTATGGACTGATGAAGAGTTTAAGTTTATTTTCAGATTATTTAGTACATGTACATGCTCTGAAATAATCCAATTTTAATACCTAGACTAATTCACTCTGTGAGAGGATAAATATTTTTAACATTAATTTTCATTTATATCTCCATTAAAGTGTTAGTTCTTCTAAAACCACGATCCATGCATTGTAAAATAACTTATATAAATAAATTTAAGTAAAAACATGTACACGCACAGTACAACATGATTACTTTTACAGTGTTTTGATTGGAATTCACTATGTTGTACAGACAGGGTACAAACAAGTGCAGCAGCGCTTCAGATGTTCAGTTAAATGTCAACTGCAGATTGCTTCCAAAACAGAAAAGAGATGGCGAAAAGGTTGGTCACTCAACATAATAACTTCTACAATTTTCTCTGTTATCAACTGGTTGTGTTATTAGCTTTGCTGTCTCCAAAGTGTTTCTTACATTTCTTCATTACTTCATCTGTGCTTTTCTTTTTGCACTATTTGTTTTGTACAGCTTTATCATACTTATCAATACCTTCACATAAAGTGCATAGCAAATTGACTACGGCTGCTAGAAATAGGTAGAGCTGCAATACAAGAACCATAAACCATACACATCGTACAATGATGTCTGCGCTCTGAAATCTAGCCAGAATTAATTGTTCAGGGCTGAAACCACTTGTGATTGATTACATCAATTGCATAAATATATTGATTAGCATGGAAAGTGCTGATGGGCCTGGTGTTTACTTTCTTTCTTGCTTTTCTTTCCTTTCTCTCCTTATTGTAGCTTCCGCTCCTAGGCTCGCAGAAAATATGTCTTCATTCCAGAAAGTCTGAACACAAGTTAAAAGTGTGGGAGACGTAATTCATTCTGTTAATTTGTTCTGCATGCTTTGAAAACTTTGTGCCGCTATTGTAACATTGGGCCACAGCTGCACACAGTTCTATGATAAACTGCTACTGACAAGCTTCTGACAAAATCAAACCTTCTGGGCCTCCTCGACCCATGTTACACTAAGTTTTGTCTGATTGTAGGTCACTATTAGTGCCTGAGAGTAGTCATCGTATTTCAGACACAAATTCAATGGAAGATTTCATAGAGCCGATGCTAATGACTAGTTTGACAACATCGCTTTCCAGCTCAATTTCAAGTTGTAAGCAGTTTAGGTGCATTTTAAAAACTAAAGCATAAAAATCTTAATTAAGTTAAGTTAAGTTTTTAGTTTCTATTAATGTTGCGCTCTACATAAGTGTAAGCAACGTTTTGCAAAAAAAATTATATAAGAACCTTTTTGATTACAGTCAGCACTAGCTGTTGTATCATTTATGGTAGCAGCCTCTTATCAGTGTGTTTAATGCACTCAGGAACAGTTCAGTGTAGGTCATCTCGGCTGTTTCAACTGGGTTTGTAGAGTCTGGCGCTTGTGAGAAATATCAACATACTTTCACAGAGCATTTCTCTGGCCTATTCAACCATTGAAGGGCTCACTCAACCACATGCTTTTTGACACAACCGACAAATAATAGACAGTGTTGTCTCATTTTAAAACATGGCCTAGACCCATATTTATGCTCAGAAACACTGAAACAGTGACTTTTTAATTTAGGGTACCCTTTAATACAGAAACTGGAATTTCAAAATGTAAGTTTGTGCAGTTTTAAGTCTTTTGAGTTATGTGTATGCTTGTCTGAGAAAATTGTTAATTTACAGTATACTATAGGAAAATATTATTGGTTAGTTCATGCGACATGGCCCTTCAGAAGATATGACTTAGCTCTTCTACTCTTCTACTCTTCCTGAAATCTGTTTGTGCAGTCCATTGCAAAACAGACTTTTACTATTTTTTGCTGTTTTTCTCATCTGAATGCATGATAACAGATGCTGACTGTTGTGTTTACTGCCCACAGGGGGATATGATCTTGTACTAGTGACATCATGTGAATTTCATCTATTGCTTTGCTTTCTGTTTCTCCCTTTTTCTCGTTTCAGCATATAATACATTTAACACAGCTCAGCCGATGACAGAAGGCAGCTGTTGTGGCTTTTTGATACCTGGAGACTTGTCCTTGCTTCTCTTCACGGAACATGCTAAAACTGTAGACTGTACACGGCACTGCAAATTGTTGTATGTTTCACTGGAACCTTTACTTACATTGTAAAATAATTAACATTTCTGTCAATGTAGCAGGATTACTGTAGTAAAAAGCAGACTGAATGATTGTCCTTACTCTTTTTTTATCTGATATTTAAGTTATTAGACTTGCAGATGACACTGATTTGTGCAGTATTGGTTTAGTTTTGACTGTAATATACAATACTGTGGAGTTTGAGTTTTGAAAACTTAAGATAATATTTGTGGGGAAGCTGAGTAGTCTGACCCCTTTAATTTAGCTATGCAGTAAATGGTTGGTTAAATAGTTCAAGGTGTCAACCTGTGAAACAGCAAGAGGCCGTCAGGTAGAGATGGTTGTAGCTAATGAGGAGCACAGCAGGATAGTTGTGGAGGAAGAAGCCAGCGGAGGCAGAAGCAACAGGTCAGATGAACAGCAGACACAGACAAATTTAGTGTTATTATTATTATTATTATTATTATTGCCATTTTTAATAAGGAATATTTCATGTTTAATTTACCCTTGTCAGATACTGCTATAAATGTTGACTGGGAAACACTCACTTGTGTTGTGTTATGTTTTGTTAATTGTTGTTTTCACTCATTTGTATTATTCGTTTTGTGCTCAAACATGGTCTGAATAGCTTAAGTATTTTAAAATTGTATTTTTTTATAATAACATTTTCTGCCACAAAGGGGGAATAAAAAACAAAAACAATATAAACAAATGAACAAAAACACTGGTTCGATATTTTGAATATATTGTTATCAACACTGGCTCAGGATTTTGCAATTGGTGCATCCCTAATCTTCGGTTATGATATTAAAAAAGGTGTGATAAAAGCTAGTAAATTACATTATAGTACCTTTGGGGGCCATCACATCAAGGGCCCAACTTGAATTTAATCCCATATTTGAGAACACAGTGATACAGACAAGAAGATATGCCTGACCTGCTTGTCTCTCGAGCCAGCGGTGCCGTGTGTTTTCTCTTTGTGGAAAACAAGAGGTGCTAAGACACGCCTGAATAATGACGAGAAAATGACTTTGGGAATCAGGAAGTCCTTCACCATTAATGCTGAACAACTCTCAGTGGCTCTCAAGCAATCAAGCAATGGGATTTACAAAAGATTTTAATTTGGATGCATTATCCAAACTCCTCAAAGACCAAAAGGCAGGCAATTGCTCTGACAAAAGATATGCACTGATAAGTTTGAAGGTCAACAAGCTGCTGCAGTGGAGATAATCAGCAGCTGGTCCGAACCACACGCACTCAGTGGCAGTAAAATACAGACATACTTAATGTATATATACTCATTAGAGGGTGACCAGGTGGCATAAACACTATCAAACACTAAAAATGAGTGTACAATTAGCCTTTTTCACTCCTCATCAAAGTTTACGATCAGTGAAATGCTTCCGTTTCATCACACATTTGAAAGTCACACGGCTTACAATTTTCCACATGCCATAAAGGAGAAACAGCTAATGAAGCCCTATGTAGAGAATAAAAGGGGGATTAATGAACAACACAGTTTGAAGAGGCGAGGCAGCCCTCGCCCAAAACCCTTTACAGTTTATGCATATACTAGGTGAGAATTTTCGGAGACTTTCACACGTTGCCACAGTATTGAATGGTCTGTGCCGCGCTTGGAGGAGCATTCTGCTGATGGAATCAAAATCCCTTTCACAGATTCAAATGAGGTGCACTCAGCTGTGATTGGTATTGGAAAAGCATTTGTCGGAACAGAGGCTCACAGAAGGCTTCTTAAATACAAGGCAATCAGAGTGTCTAACGCAGAGACGAGGCAAGAGGTGTGCCTGGACTGCAGAGTGGAAAACAGGACAAAGGATTATGATGGTAATAAGCAGTAAACCAAAACAAAGTCATCCCCTGATCCCTCATTCTCTCTCTCTCCCTCTGTTTCTGTCTCTCTCTACCTCTCTCACCCCTAAATCCTCTAACATGCTCTCTCACTCCTCCTCCCCCCCGTTTGCATCACACGCACCACATATTGACAGGACCCATTTTTTCACTTTGCCTGAGCTACAATTTAAAACTCATTTCTCATTATTTGCGGTGAATACTTACACACAATTTCTAATCTGTCGAGTCCATGATGGCTGCTGGCAGAAGCAGAGCCTCTTTATGCAGATGCCCGGCTCTACACCTATATGCAATGTCAACTCTTGCACACCCCGCTGGCCTTATTTTATTACAGGCGTCAGCAAATCTGCATGCCGTCAACTGTGAACCTTTTGTGCTAATGTCTTTTTTTTTTTCCCCCTTGAGCTTAGCTTGTGGTGTACAGACTGAAGACATTTTTACAAATGTGCAAGTGCAGATCAGAAACTGTGTGTTGCTCACATGCTTCAAGAGACGCTCTTTTCTGATAGATCTAAAATACAGAATCTGCAGGCTGGGGCAACAAAGGACAAGGTGGAGGTGGATAGCTTGGGTGGCTGGGGAGAGAGGGGTTTTACAAACCTCTAATTTAGCCTTTTTAATGAAAGGTTGTCAGGGCTTCACTATATCCCAAAGTGGCTTCCCTCCTACTTTTCTCCACATCTTAGACAGACACTGGAAGGTTGTGTGTGTGTGTGTGTGAGCAAGAGAGAGAAATAAAGAGAGCAGGGTAGGGGACAGAAAGCCAGAAAAAGAAGAAAAGAGGGGAGAAGATTGTTTCTGGAATTGTCCAAGTGTGGCACTAGTGGTCCTCAGTCACTTTATCAGTGCCACAGCGGCTTTTTTCCTCCCATCTATCTGCCCAGTGACTATTCTTCCCCCCTCTCAGAGCAGGAAAAACACTCGCTCTCTCATCATGGATGGCTCAACACAATCACCAAGCTTTTTTCCCCCCACCTATCCTGCTCTCACTATCTCTTCACTCAACAACACTCTTTCTCTAAATGCTATTCTTATTTTTTCTATTCATTGCTCAATCCCATCATATTTGTAGAAGTGCAGAGTACTGAAAAATTACCACACTTCATCG
Organism: Anabas testudineus; assembly: GCF_900324465.2. Classification (NCBI taxonomy): domain Eukaryota; kingdom Metazoa; phylum Chordata; class Actinopteri; order Anabantiformes; family Anabantidae; genus Anabas; species Anabas testudineus. Next base: position 19,773,714 of record NC_046612.1, on the reverse strand, counting down.
CCGCTGCACATGCTGTTTTTATCTGTTCACTTAACACAGCGGTCGGGTGTAAATGCCACTCTGTGTCTTGTTACTTACCCAATGTCTTATGTAGGTTTTTGAGTTGGTTCACAATAAGAATTTGCAATTTTATCTGGAAAGCAGATCAAGTATGAAGGAGGTGAAACCTTTTTACATTTTTTCTGTTAATGACAGTGTACACTGTTTGCACAGGGTTCAGATTATAATTCCTATTTTCTTAACATTAGTGGGAACAATTGATTTTCAGTTTCTTCTGTCCGCCAAAAACCTGGAGCGGAATGCATTCTGTTCTGCAGAACATGCACAATAGATTTCATTTGATGCAGTCTTTGTGTGCATGTATTTGCAAACAAGGCCATATCTGCAAACCAAATACCAGCATCATGCTTACTTACTAACTTACTTAAGTCATTTGCAACCCTTAATGTCTTAACACTAACTTTAGGCAGTGAAATTAAGTTAAGAATGAAACATAAGTTGCTGCAGTGTGTAAAAATGTTTACCCTGTGCAGTAATTACGACATTTTTTTGCAAATTCAGATCAAATTACTGGAAGTTACAAGTGCACAGTTCCCATTCTCTGCGGTTAGTCTTGTGGCTAAGAATTGGGATGCATTACAAAAAACACTACATGGACCACAGAATTTCTTTATAGTTTATTGCTGCTACTTTACTTATCCTTGGGTTATTAATTTTGACAGAAAAAAGTGTAAATTGGAATGTTTATTTACCTTTTGTATCAGCAGGCAAGTTAATTAAATACATATTTTTGAATGAGGTATTCATTTTATTATTAATTAGCGCATGCCTAAAACATCCTTAAGTTAAATGTAAAGAAAAAAAAAAATTACTGATTAGGTTATTAAACAGCAGAAGTCAGGATAGGTACAAGAACATTTTCAAGTCTCTGAATGTCTTTGTGAGCACAGTTCAATCTAAGTAATGTGTCACACGTGTAAATCTGCCTAGACTCGGCCATCTTTCAAAAACTGCGCAGCACGTGTACTGGTAAAAGAGGCTATCAAGACACATATGACTCCACTGAAGTCATAATCACAAACGCACCATAATTCAGTGATGGGAAAAAAAAGTCATGATGTAAACACTGGTCACTAAGAAATAAACTGTATTTATACAAATATGAACTTAGTCGCTACTTCTCTTGCCCAGTCCGCAGCTATTTTGGCAAAATGAGAAACAATCCTCCTAGTGAGAGCATACAGTAGTGTAGACAGCAGCACTGTTAAGTGTACAGTTATCAAAAAAGATCATACAAATGACCACCCTCTACATTTACACAATTAATATCACAAAGAAAGCAGCCATCAGTTAGTAGATGGCATATAGTAGAAGTTGCAGATACTGCAACTAACACATTTAAATGTGCAGTCATATTGTGAAGCATTTTCTGTTTCTACTAGCTTAAGAATGCATGTTGAATGGTTACACCACCAAAACATATCAAATGGAACTGTGATGTTTTGTATTTTAGTCTTAGTGGTTATAGTTTTAATGGATGGGCAGAAAAGACTGGACATTTACAAAATTAGTTGTAAATATTCCCTTTGGTATTTTGTGCAAAATTAGATTAATGGACCAATTTGGTGCGCATGGAATGGCTTAATGCACAATTATCAACCAGAAATCTATTCAGCAGTCTCTTAGAAGCTTGTGACCACACAATTTGAATATCTGTTATGGCAGGTAAAATACTGCATGAATGTTTGTAAGTGCATTTTGTTTCTTAAAATCAAACCCAATCATGTCTAAATAGCAGTTTAAAACAACTTAATAGCACACGCATTTGACAAGTAAAGTGCAGTTTCTCTACAAATCTACACATATATAGTAAGTCATTTGTCATTGTTGCACACAGAAGCACATCAAAACAAGCTAAGCTGAGAATATGATGAGCTTGAGTGGATAATTGATCAGGCTGAAATTACCAATGGATTTGTGCTGTGTTTATGCCTGAAAATCTATCGTGCTGCAGGTAATCTATTGGGAATCATAGAGGTATGTAATACATTGAAATGGGCACAGAACATAGTGTTAATAATCTGTTTACACTTCAGCCCCCTTTCCATTGATTTCCATTCTCAGCATGCACCACCTGACAGGCTCCACCTTCACTAAGGATAATAGTTGTTTTAGAAGGAGAACAGACTTCTTATATGAAACAGTGAAACATAAGATATTATTAAGAACATATTACAGTACTGTATCTACTGTATTATATGCTATAGCACATCTTCCTATCTGTATTAATATTTGTGTGTTTCACTGACAAGCCATCAACTCTTGATTGTTACAGATGTGGGTCATACATTCAGATGTGGGCGTGCCTCTATGAGGATGTTACCTCAATGAGTTGTAATATACATTAGAGCCTCTATGAAGAATGCCCAAAAATGTGATGGCTAGAGTTACAGATTTTAGCAGATATGGCTTCAGAAGATGCATAACTGTATATCTTTGTTAAATCCATTCATTCAGAGTGGTGTACCTTCTTTGGAAAAACACTCTTGTCTTTTAACTTCCAGTCTGACAGACTACTTTGTACCAGGCAACAGCTGAGACTTGTTTTTTTTTTTTTTTTTGGTTATATTTCCAACTCAAATTTTAAAATTTGAGAAAGTTCTCTGAAAGTTCAGTTATGATTAAATTGTGGCTCATTCATTGTCACAGTCTGATAATTGCACTCTTTCAAATCACAACCCTAATATAAAAATAGCAGCCAATTGTTACCTTTGAATCTTCAAAACTACCTGTATTATACAGCTCAGCTAATATAATATATATATTTAATATATATTAAATTTTATTTATAGTTTTTTTGTCTTGTGTGGGTATGTTTATTCCTGTCTGTGTACATTTACTTGTATGTATGAGGTCGCTGTACCTTCTTCCTTTCATCTGCACCTTCTTTCATCCACGTCTATGCCTGTGTGTATTTGTGTGTGTGTTTGTGTATCTCACTGCAGCTTTGTCTGTCTGCCTTTAAAGAGGCTGTGAATGATCTTATTTAGTGTGTGCTGATTGCTGCTTTAACCTGGCGGCCACGCTGGCTGCTGCTGCATTAATAATCGCAGAGAGGCAGGAGTGCTGGCGAGCCTCGCACCTTGTTCACCGCTCGCTTGCTCGCTATCTCCACAGCACCAAGGAAAAAGCCAGCAAACAGCAGGGGAAGTGTGGCGGAAAATTACAGTCTTCACATGCCAGCCAGGAAGGCTGCTGCTCGGTGGGGGCCAGTGCTGTGTGAAGAAGACAGAGGAATTGGGAGGACGTTTTAGTGTGTAATGCCTATGTGAAGGGAGAGCAGTTGCGTGTGTTGTGTGTGTGTGTGTGTGTGTGTGTGTGTGTGTGTATGCGTGCTGTCTTCTACTTGTGCCCATGTTTGAACTAGTTTGTGTTGAAGATCTTGCTTTTTTAGCCTCTCTTCTGGAAGGAGCTTTTTAAATATCAAGTTTTTTGTTTCAGTTGTGGTTCAGATTAGGCTAAGCTATAAATTTGTTCATGGTACAATACAATTAGGCAAAGGGACAACAGTGAGTTTAGCCAGTGTATACCATATGTGTATGTATGTACAATATGAGCTTCACATAAGTGTACCTGAGTGATGTTTGTGTAAATATATTTTACAGTATGTGTTTTGTTTTTCTCTCCCAGTCCAAAGCCATGCAGGTTATATGAATGGAGAAACTCAAAATTGGTCGTTGGCACGAATTTGGGTTACGTATTAACCCAATTAAATACAGATGGCAGGGGTTTACCTGTCTTTTGTCCAGAGTATGATGAGATGGGCTTCAACCCAGGTGACAATGCTCAGGATAAGTAGGTGTAGAAAATTGAAAATGGAAATGGATTGTGATTTATTTGATGTTGGTGCGATTGAGTGTTTATGTGTAACATGTAAAGAGGAGAAAGGGGGAGAAGAAGCAGAGAAAAGCACGCTATAGGAACTAAATGGTCCATCAACAGAACATTGTGTCAGTATTAAGATGGGTTGAAACTGCTGCCCTTTGAGCATGGCCAACAGTTCTCCCATTCAGTCTATTCCAGACGACATTTTGATTGGTTGTGTGAAAATTAAAGCTTCACACTCTCTTCCAGGGAGAAAAGTGTAATTGATATTTCAGCTCTGGGCAAACTTGCTCTTGCAGGCCAGTGGCTGTTTCAGCAGAAAATTAATGTTAGCACAGCTTGGCAGCAGAACGGCTGGCATGTTTCAGAATATACATTCTGAGTTGGGTTTATTTGGTCCATTGGCTTCTTGTGCAATTCTCTATGTGTGAATATATTTGGTTGAGAAAATGTATGTGCTTCACCTTTGTGTGCATGCACATGCACTTGTAAGTAGTTTACCACAAATGTTAAGATCTGTGTTATGTTGACAAAGGTTGGAGCGTTTAGGTGCTATTCCCATTGTAATGTGCTTGTGCTTTTTCATAATGACTATTAAAACTGTATAAATGCACTTTTACTGATGCTTGGTTTTGACACTTAATTTTTATAATGATGAAATGTTGCAGTACATTTTAAGGTGTCAAGGGCACTTCAAAACATAATGCCACAAGGGTCTGAGTAGGATTTGATCAGCCTCAGTGGTCCTCAGTAATATCAAGTTGCTCAACAACGAGCAGCATCTCTTATCTACTTCATTAACACATGTAACATTCAGCTAGTTTGAAGAACATAAAAATTGACTTAGCGTGAAACAATGGCAGAGAACTCTTTCCTATAGCACCCTCATGCTGCACTTGCCCTGAATGGGCCATTTAAGTGGACACAGGGGATTAGGCAGATGATGGCAGTCGAGGTCCTCATATTGGTGCAATGTGACTCGGACCACATTAACAGGACATTAGTCTCATTTCCATTCCGATGGCGTACTTCCATGCAACACTGGAGAGTGCGACCAAAATCATTGTGACCCTCACGCTCCAGCCTTTCATTTCCTGTCACCATTCAAACCTTCCTTATCTCGCTCTCTGTTTTCCCATTTTCCTTCTTGCCCTTTCTCTGCTGTCTTTCTTTTTTCTGTCCTTGCCCACCCCTTTCTCTTCTTCTTCTTTCTTTCTTGTTCCACATCAGCAGCTGGGTAAAGCCTCTCCCTGTCACGCTTGGCCGCACTCCCCTTAATTACCACGTATTCTTCTTTAGCTAATAAAAAATGCTGATGAAAACGATTACATGGCAGTGGGGCTTTGTATGGAGTTGGATTTAGGCACGGATAGAGAGTGGGGGAAGAATAGAAAAAGAGAGGGACAGTGAAAAAAGCAGAGATAAAAGGAGAGAGAGAGAGAGTGAGAGACTAGAGGACAGAAAGCTGGAGACAAAGGGGTTGAGAGAAAGATGGGAAAACAGAAAGAGAGACCGAGGCAGAAATGAATGGAAATGATGGTTTGGAAATGGGGTGGGGGGGGTGGAATGGTTTGGGCAGTAACCCGTTTGTTGTCTTTGTTGTTGTTTGGGTCAGAGATGCTTTAGGCCCTGAGGGAACTTCCTCATCTTATCACATCGAGCAGACGGCTGGCACATCTTTCTCATTACGAGCCTCTCAGTTATAGATTACTCCTGCCTTACTCCTCTCCCTAGCCGCAGGCAGTCTCTGTTACAGTGTACAGAACCGTGCTTGCACCAAACACAGTTTGAACTACTGAATATAGACTTTGCCTTTTTCTTTCCCTTTCATGAACATTAAGTCACTCTGGCTGTCCATGTAATTGTGGTTTCAACTTCAACCAACTGTGGCTTGGAGAGAAAATGAATTAAGGCTTCTTGCTTGATTGAAAAGCCTTCTGAGAGGAGCTGGTAACTGGCTCATGATACGCTTTTTCTTTTTGAATTACATTGTGCTCCTGCTCGGCTGGATGGAGTAGTGCTTGTTTAGTTTCACACTGGATGCATTAGCACGTGTACGTAAGACTTTTAGTTTCAACACAACAGTAAAAATATCAGAGAAAGCTCACCATTGGAGCAATTTGTGTATATACTCACATATTCCAAATCAACAAGTTAGAACGTAGACCAAGACCTAGAGACCCAGTGTGAGTGCCATTTTTTTTTCATGCATATCTACAACGATTAGCAAGAGAATAGTGCTACACAACTGTTGATACACACAAATGCTTTGGAATAAGCTTTGCCATTACTGTATTGTTGTCCTATTCAATGACCCCTTTTCAATGAAAACAGAAGCCCTGTGAGGCATCCTCCACATTTACATGTTAATGTTTGCAATTTGTAAACATAAATTGAAAATGTCAGAAGCTCAATAGCTAAATGGAGATAAGTAAACACATTACTGAAATGCCGTGGCCACTTAAAGTCGGACACCCATTACATACAAACGCTCAAAATTATTAGGAGGAGGAGGAGGAGGTAAGAGGTGAAGAAGAAGACAAAGAGGCATAAGAAAGAGAAAAAAGAGGGCAGGGGCGCTTTAATTCGCACAGCACGTACTTGCCGAGGGGGTGAGACGATTAGGTTTGTGATGAGAGGCAGCAGTGTGACGGAGAGGGCATGGGGGGCGTCAGGATGAGCGAGGATGAGGGAGATGAGAAAGAGAGAAGTATTATCTTGCCATGCTTTCAGAATCCCACACACTCCAGCACACATTTATTTGTGTAGATGTGCACACGCACTGAGATCAACCACACATGTACAGTTAAAACATTACATATACACATCATGTTTGCACCCTCTGTCTCTTTCCCCTCTCTCCTTCAGACACACACACAGTCAGTGGTGAAAAGGAGTCAGTGCAGTTGGCACCTGGTTTTCCTCGCTGCACACACATTCATCACTCAGTCGTGAGCCTGACAGAACCCTCTGCCCCACAGGCCATGGGACCACACATACACACAAACGTACACGTACCTTTACACTTCAACACACATGCGCATACAAGGGAGGTAGAGCGAGGAGGCATCAACAGTACCATCAAGCAGTAAAACTGTCCACAGGCCAGGTGCCTGCACATAAACACACTATGTGTTCTGATTTAATTCACATATGTACAACAAGCCCCTTATGAAAGGTAGAAAAGCAAGGACTGCTACGTCGCCCTGATTGACTATCACCCATGGGACATACTGTAGCCGGAAGGAGTGCCTTCCCACAGGCCCACCACCCACAGGAAGGAGCATAAGAGGCCCGTGACGCCATAGGTTGGAGGTCGATGATCGACTTTGTGATTGTTTAATCTGACCTCTCACCATATGTCTTGGACACTCGGGTCAAGAGAGGGGCTGAGCTGTCAACTGATCACTGCCTTGTAATGAGCTGGATCCGGTGGCGGAGGAGAAAGCTGGACAGACTTGGCGGAACCAAACATATTGTGATGATCTGTTGGGAACCTCTGGCAGAAAGGGGTCTTCCACTCCCACCTCTGGGAGAGCTTCAACCAGATCATGAGGGAGGTTGGGGAATGTACCATGTTCTCCGCCTGCAGCTGTTCGGAGCTGTGGATGTATGGTCCAGGACATCTGAGGAGTTTGCTGAGGCTATAGAGGAAGACTCTTGGTCAGCCTCGAAAAAGATTCTGGCAAACCGTTTGGCACCTCAGGAAAGGGAAGCAGTGCTCTGCCAACACTGTGTACAACACAGTGGAGGTGGGGAGCTGCTGACCTCGACGAGGGACATTGTTGACATTGTGAAATGAATATTCCGAGGATCTCCTAAACACAACTGACACACATTCTGCAGAGAAACCAGTGCCTGGGGACTCCGAAGTAGGTCTCAGTAGGGTGCTTGAGAGTTCAGTTTGTGGACCACAGAATTGAATCCTTGCTTTTTGAAAATTATGTTGTCCTCTTGGCTTCATCAAGCCAAGAAGCCAGCGTGTACTGGGGTGGTGTGCACCTGAGCACCTAAGTATCTTGGGGGTCTTGTTCACGAGTGAGGTAAGAATGGTGCAGGAGATTGAATGACGGAGCGGTGCATCGGCAGCAGTACTGCGGTTGGTATGTGGGTCTGTCATTCTGAAGAAGGAGCTGAGCCGAAAGGTGAAGGTCTCGGTTTTTGGTCAATCTAGCTACCCCCAGATATGGTCATATAGGGTGAAGAGCTTGGTCACCCGGGAGGAGCTCGGAGTAGAGTCGCTGCTCCTCCACATTGCGAGGAGGTAGCTGAGATTGTGGGCAACTGTTTCAGATGCACCTCCATCCAAGAGGAGACCATGTGAAAGACCCAGGACACATTGGAGGGACTATGTCTCCCAGCTGGGGCCAATCCTATCTCTGGGAATGCCTTAGAGTTCCTCCGGAAGAGGTGGAGGAGGTGTCTGGGTAGAGGTAAGTCTAGGCATCCGTGCTTAGACTGTTGCCCCCGAGACCCGGAACCGGTTAAGCCGAGGAAGATGGATGGATGTGAATTAACCAAAGAATAAACATGTCCTGTATAGCTTACACACTAGGAAGAGGACAGCTGTTTGGGATTTTTTTAAGTTAACGGCAACCTAAACAAAGGTGAAGGATACTTTTGTTCTTTATAGCCCTTTGCACAAAAAATATCAATAAATATAAACAATATGTAATGATAATAATAATAATAATAATAATAACAGAGCAAAGCACTAATACATACACATAAAATAATAATAACAAAAATTGATCTCATTTAGCTTTTTTACCTTTGCTCCTCACTCCATAACACACACACACACACACACAAGAAGAAAAAGATAAGGAAAAGGATACGTTAACTTTTAATTGAGCTTGTCATTTCCTGGGCCTCTCGGGTACTCCTCTAATTTGAATGAAAAGCTGCAGATGTAGAACCAAAAAACTTTTGTAGCTGATAATTAATACAACCACTGCCTGCATTTTAAGAGGTACAGAACCCAGTGGCTCCTTATTGGGAGTACCATCAGGATCAGGAACATTCCAAATTTGTGCCGTATGTTTATATACTGTATATACTGCACAGTATGAGCATGTTGTTGAGTTTCATTTCAGGAATATCAAGCAGTCCCAAAGTCACGTGTGAACTGTAGTGACCCACAAGTGCAGGTGAACTGTTCATTATTCTGTGTCAAATACGGGGTTTGTGTGTGAAAATGGTCGCAGACACACAGCAGGGCAGGAGGCATATGTCGACTCACGACAGAGACAAGGCAAACTGTTATTACCCTGAGGAATGAAAAATTGTCTTACAGAGGAAAAGCTGTCAAAAAAAACTTCAATTTCTTTGAGCTCTGCAGCTTCAATATCTAAAGGCATCCACACAATGGCAAGAGCTGTTACTGAAAATAATCTGGTAATCTTTGTGTGTTTACACTATAGAACTACTATCCCCTTACATCTTCTATAAGCACCAGGCACCCCCCCCCAAAACTGAAAACACAGCTACAATGAAGCAGTACAGACAGTAAGTAAGAAAATATAATGTAAAATGTGGAAAAAAACAATTGGTCCATCTCATTGAGATTAATGTGAGCACTGACATCAGGTTGGCAGAGACGCATTTTCAGCCACAACACTCCCATGCAAGAACCAGTTGTACAAACGGTTCAGTTTTTAAGTGGCACATACAAGCGATATTACAGATGCCAGTTTCACAAATTGGAAAAGAAGAAGAAGAAAAAAAACAGAATTCATGAGTGACCGTTAACTGTCTGCATGAGGGGGAAAAAAAACAACAGGTATTTGGTCTCCAGAGCACATGCTGGTAAGTAACTTCAATTACAGTAAGAAAGTGGATTTGGAGGGAATTGTTTTTTGAAACCTCCCACATCCCTCAATAACCAAATTGTTTTGTTTTGTTTTGTTTGCAAGCACCCCGTTTATTGCAAGTCAGGGAAAGAGTAACAACTGGTACAAATGGAAACTGGCGTATTTGCAAATTACCTCTGTGATTCATGCGTTACGGAGCCAAACCTCATTTGTGGCTTTTCCAAATTCATCGTGTGATCATAGCAGCCTTTAGTTTTTTTTTTTTTCCATTTCAGCTGGTCATAATAGGGGGTGATGGACAAGGTACAGTTTCCATATCAGCTGATCTGGCATGTCTTTTCTTTTTCATGAGCTCTTTGCCCATGAGTTCAGTTAAATGCAGCATAATGTACTGCAACTATTCAAATAAATGTTTTTATTTGCCCTTACGGGTCCATGTAACCCACAATATCTTCTCATTTCACTTATATGACTGTTGATGAGATTTACAACTTGTAGTTTGTCTGCAAGACAACACAGAGGGTCTAAAATGGTCTAAGTGCAAGTGCTGTTATTATTTCCTGGCATAATGAAGAAAATTAACATTAGCTGTGCTTTGAAAAGTAAATGAGGTAAATCAGGACACTCCTAGAGGCATTAAGGTAAATACAGTAATGCATTTCTTAGAATATTTGAAGCTCCCTTTTTAATTTAGCCCACAGATGCTTGAAAAAAATTGCACTGATGCGGTAATTATGACCGCTAACCAATGAAGCAGATAATGCTGATGATCTCATATCAACAGTACATGTCAAGGTTGAAATATAGTAGATGTAAGTGAACTGTCAGTTCTCATATTGTCATGTTGGATGCAGGAGAGATGGGTAAGACCTGAGACTTTGATAACAGTCAAGTTGGTCAAACTGGGTCAAAAAATTAAAAATGAAATGGCAAGGCTTGTGTGGTGCTATTGTTCAACAGTGTGGAGGGTCTGACAGGGAGCCTATTGGGGACAAACCATGAACTGCCTATAGGGAGTTGGGAGATGCTCTTAAACCACAGGTCAAATCCATGGTGGTTTCACCTCGCAACTTATTGGATATGGCTTGTGAAGGACCAACAGCATATAGGGCAGGTGTGGTAATAATGTCATAATTCATACTATATACTGACTCTGGTACACTCATATTCTCTACCACATGGGCACTCTAATATACAACTCTCTGTAATATAGCCCCAATGTGAGACTAATGCTCGTACCTTTTCTTAGTTGTGCACCACTTACAGTGTATCGTGGGAGCTCAGAGGTTTTTCATCCCATTCATTTGAAGCTTGGTTACACAGAATAATCCTCAGTTGCCTAAACCTGCAGTTCCACTGATGAGTTGTCTGGCTGCATACCTAATATGGTGGTAAATCTGGTGAACTGTGTGTGAGTTCATTTTTATGAATTTGTTGTGTCTTAAGTGTGTCCGCTTGTCCTCGCAGACAAATTAAAAAAGCTGCCAGTGCTTGCTTCTTCAGCGTCCTTTCCCACAACAAAAACTGTGGCAATCTGGGGCTAATTTGACCCTCCTTCCTGTCTGCCTGTGAAAGGCCCACTATTGGTATGCACACCGTGGTGTGTCCTCAACAATAATTCTGGGATAGAATCAATGTCACTGCCAGTGAATGGTCCATGGTTTTTACTGGCTACATTAGTGACTTTGGGAGGGTGTGTGTGGCTCTGGGACATGAAGGTTTGACAGATCTTCAACAGCTGTGTTGGTGGAGGGCCATGTGCGAGTGCGGATGAGGATGTTGACAAGGCTGTCCATTAAATCTGCGAGTGACACATGAGCAGCAGTAGAGCTAGTCTGTTCCATTCCCATCATCTCTGTCACCATTTTGCCGCTGTGGAGGGTTCAGCCCTGCATTAATGGATTCCTACTTGATGGATTCCACTTGATCCCATCTCAGTTGAATCTCTATTAAGATGTCAATGCAGTGGTTAATGTATTTGAGATTTTCCCCTTGTCCTGCTAAACCGTTATTTATGACACTTATTAGGAAGCGTAACCCGGCCATCAATTAATGTCCTGCAGGCATGCTAAGCAATTGGGCCCATTGGCGTCAGACCAAATGTACTGGAACGTCCATTAATACCGCAATCCACACACAAGTGGACACATTCAAATGAGCACATTCCAAGACACACGAATGCACTTCTCTACGGATAGGTTTGACTACATGCACTGTTGCAGGTCTTCCAAGTTACACTTTGAGAAAAGGTCTATGTTTCATGAAAGGTAGACAAACATCCCTCATGCCTATACTGTATCATGATGGTAACACACAATTTTAAAGCATATTTTTTGCACAAGTTATTATCTTTACACAGTATTGATAGAAAATGTTGACATACAGTAGTACTATACCCCATGAGCCTTCTCACTACTACTTCCACCCAGCTTTTTGACCATAACAATATTCTTTCTTCCTAACTGTATTACTGATAAATGCTTTGGTTAGAAATAAACATTTTAAAGAAATAGCAATGTGCTGTTTTTTATTAAAGAAGATAAGCAGTACAGCAGTCAGCTAAACTGTGCTTTTTAAACATAACATTCACATAATAGGCTATATTGCATTTTATCCAGTCTGTGGACTGATTACAAGATTACATCCATCTATTATCTAAACCACTTATCCTGTTAAACAGGGCTGGAAATGGAACTTTTTCTCTCAGTGCCCCCAAACTGTCCTGAATCCTATCTTTAACTGTCCCAAACCTTATAACCGTGGTCCAAAATTAAGTCACCTTATTAAATTTTGTATTGTAAATACAATATATTGTTTCTGTAGCTCACATAGCATCATGAACTCGTCAAAAAAGTTTTGTTATTCTCTCCGAATATCACTGAGTAAAAGCTTTTAGCTGTATCATCAGTTTCCCTTATCATAGCCTCACTACTTCTTACCTCACTACTAGACTGCATGTAAACCCTATGATTGACATATGGGGGTGGACACGCTTTGAATATACAGTAAACAGTTGATTTTACTCTGATGTCAGTTTTATGACAGTTTTATGAATAATAAAAATTGCACAACCCACTTCCTACTGTAACCTTTTACTGTTCATACAGTTACTTCAAACTTTTGCTTTAGCCACCAGTGATTCACAAAGTATTACTACTTGTCATGATTAACATGAGCCAAAATGATCACCTTCCTGCAGGTGTACAATCGTTTTAGGATTATTTTTGATTAAGTACTCTCACTGGCATTGTTTGGTGCACGCAGTAACAAGCATGTGGTCAATTTGAGTAATAGGTCTGACTTTACCTGAGCTCCAACATGTTCAGATAAGGTAATCTCTCTGGTCTCTTGAAGTATTGATATGCTAGGAACTCAAAACTCCAATTTTATTTTTTTTTTCATATTTTTAGTGTATAGGTAAATTTCCACTGTGCAATGCTCACTTGCTCTCCCCTGGTGTTTCACGTGATATACATTTCTGATTTAAAACAAATACAATATGTAACATGCTGTCTTTGGAAGTGGCCTTGTTATTAAATATAGTACTTCTCCAGAATTTGCTCAAAATGTGGCCAAATGATTGCAGTCTGGAGCCCTGTATAGGTCCTGCAAGTTGCCTCTGTTGGCTTGCCTTCTTCCCTACAGGTAAATGTCACACACCCAGCCAGCCATCCACATAATGTCAAAGAAGTCATCAAAATGTCATCAGACCAGGCCACCTTCTTCTACTGTTCCATGGCACGATTCTGATTGGACCGTGAAGCTGGTGTTCACTGCTGGTGTTTACTGTTCCAAACACCGCTCCACTGTTTGGAGCTATGGGATCAAACCACATGGGCCACCATACGATAACCACTGCCTACCGGAAACACCTGCCGTTTTGGAGATGCTCTCACCCGATCATCTAAGCCATCACAATTGGGGCTTTTTAGAGCCACTCAGATCCTTAGATTTTCCCATTCCCCCTTCTGCCAACACATCAACTGCAAGAACTGACTGTTCACTTGACAAGTGGCATTGTAAAGAGATAATCAGTGTTATTAACTGTACCTGTCAGTGGTAATAATGTTCTGGCTGATTAGGCTATTTTATTCTGTATTACAAAGTTTCTGTTAACATAAAAAAAAAAATTTAATATTAGCACTTTTATTTCAATGACTAAACATGATGTTGAGTAGTGTAGCAGAAGATGTGCCTTGCTCAGCTCTTCCAGCACAGTGGTGTATGTAGTCTATCATTAGCCTACACACTGTCTTGACAGGTTCTTTTGTTAAAGGAATTCCCTCAAGTTTATCAAATAGGTTCTTTGAAGTTTCTATTGTAAATGTGCCAGTGTTTGAGGAGGTGAGTAGAACTGCGACATGGCAGCCACTGTATATGTGTATGTGTCCCCGAAAGTGCGCATGCTGGCATGTGTGTCTGTATGTGTGCTTGTATGTGCATGGAAACGTCTGTTGGGGCTTGTGGGGTGACAGTTCTGCTCTCGGCAAGTAGGTAATTAGCATGCATTATTCAAATGAAAGACAGAGGGAATGAGGGTGGGGACCTGTCCACCTGGTTGTCAGCACTGGAGCCCGTCTCGTTCAGCGCCACTTACTCCACACATTTAGAACATCAGAGCGTGTCACTTATCAAGGTATTACCCTCTTCCCAAGTGTGGGGATAATGCTCTTTTACAGGGTCCCATTATGAGGAAAGATATGATCGAAGTAAGCCAAGTCACAGACATTTAATCATCAAACTGGAACATAAATGCCTGTGTTCCACATTTATATTTAAGCCAGATCAAATCAAATTTACTTCACACAGCGACAAAGGACGCCTGTAGACAGGTCTTCACATGAAAACACTCACACATCCTTATGCACAGAGCTTACAGCATGACATTGAGGTCCCATTTAAATATGGGAGTTTACCTAAAAACACACGAAGGACCAAACGTATAAACCATTTGTACTCACAAAAACAATGCATCCACTTTCCCAATGATATGTATAAACACAAGAACACGCAGGAAAAAGTGAGCACAGGCAGCATGAATGAAATGATAAGGGGGGATTAAATATGAGATGAGAGACATAATCTTATGTAAGAACATTGTTATATACAAAAAACTGATGCTTAATGGGAATTCTACTTCCTCTCAATTGTGGGAGTGATAATGAGAATAATGCATGTGCAGGAATAAGTGTACCCGATCCCTGTAAATAAAAAAAAAAAAAAAAAAGTTCAAATAAAAATGTGTATGCATATTTGTTTTTGTGCATATACACAGTTTTAGACATGAATCTACACAGAGTTGAATGTATTTGGTCCATTTTAGGTCAGTTTTTTTGTTTTTCTGTTGCGACATTCTATGATGCTGTAGCTTGTAGCGTCGCTACCATGTTGTGAGAGGTGAAGTTCTTTCAGTGCCTTCTCCTCTGTACATATGTACTCGGAATTCCATAGTGCGAATGCTCCTCTGGTTCAGCCGGCAAGCCTCTGCAAAAGCTAACAAATGTGTATCTCCACAAACATGTCGCTTTGCTAGTGTGACTGATATGAATTACACTTCAGCAGCAAGTGCACTGGCAGCTATGGATGCAAATATGCTATATTATGCATTTGAGATGAAGAAATCGAAAATATAGAACATGATTACAGGACTATAAAATAACAAATGACACCATCTCACACCTGTACACACCTAGAACATGTTTTTTAATATAACCTGTGTAGATAGACACAAATACCCACACATTCGCTACCTCATGGTGCTGACTTTTGGCATGATCTCCAACATACAGTATGACCACCAGGTGCTCCTGCCTGCTGGATTAACATCTCTAGATGAGTCATTAGCACCTCGCCTTATGTCCCACCCATTCTCCACCATGACTCCTTTCCAGGGGGGGCCTCTGTTTATTTAATTGATCAATTAGCTGCTTGAAAAGATTCCCTCACCTTCACGTATCCCATTTAGCCAACATTTACATGTGTCATCTTAATTGTGTCCCTATCTCCTCCCCAAATTATTTACCTACTCACTCACCCACACTGCAAAGCTCCCATTGTCCCCAGGTGACTGATGGTCTGACTGGAATGGTAAATGGATTTGGATGAAATATAACTTTGCTTTGTGTACTGGAAAATGGTGTGGAAGGCGAGAGCATGATCTTTACAGTAATCACTGCAGCACTAACCTGCATAATCTAAACATAATTCTCTTTAGTAACTTTACAGCTGACTTCGAGCTGATTTTTTGTCTTACTTGCCAGCTGCTATTTGTTGCAGAGTAATTGCATACCAATCAATGTTCTGTTATGTTTCAGCACAGCACTGCTGTAGAGTTATAAACAAGTCCAAAACATGCATACACGTTGAACCAAAGCCATAATATTTCCCCCAATGGAAACTGCGCAAACAAAACGTGCAGAAAAAGATGATTTGGTGTCAGCCGCTGACTTTCTACAATGGCCTTTTTTTTCCTGGAACTATTCAGCCATCGGTCTGCTGGCCTGAGGTCTATTTCCAGTGGGTTGACTGGGCATTAAATCAGACTGGCATAACCCTCCTCTCCCATAGTGGATTTACACAATTTACATACAACAGTCTTTTGATTGTGCTGGACCACCAACTAATCCTTTGTTCCCAGGAGGGCCTCAGCTTTACTTTAGCCACCCTTAGTCTGTTACAGGCTCTTACTGCCCTCATGTGGCGTATGGACATAATACATCATGGTATTTGTTGGTGTTGATTCACAGATCTATCAGAAACCAGTATTTATAGACATGTAATAGTTTTAGTCTGCCCCCTAATGCAGCATGGGAAAACGTATTTAAAAGGCAAAACTAGAAAATCCTAAATTTGTGTTCCACTACCATACCACACTAACTTGAGCTAAATTACATTATATTACACGTGCAGTGTATGTACTCAGAGAATCTTTGTATTGTTGGTTTGTTTAAAATTCCATTGCAAGTGCAACAGCTGCATTGATAAAAAGAGTTTCTCACATAAAGTCAGCAACTCTTCTGCTAATGAACCAGTGAATTTGTAACCTGGCCTTGTATGTCCCTCTTTTTTTTTTTTTTTAAAGCTTGTGTCTTCAATCAACCACAAGGTGGTAGTAAATCACTGACACTTGTGGTGATTTGGATTTTTTCTTCTTACATACAATATATTCTGTGTGTGTGTGTATATAAAATTTGAACGCTTTCTCCTGGGCTACATTTTTTGACAGATTGGAGAGTAACATTTTAGTTCTTCTCTTTGCTTCAGAAAAAAAAATAAAGAAGAGAACATAGTAGATAAGAAAAGGTTCACTTCTGGAGAGCCTATTTCAAAACGCTAACTACCAAACTATTATTATTTTTTATAAAAAAAATAATAGTTTTGTTTGGCTGACTTGACTCTTGAGAAAGGTGCGTATCCCCAGCTTTTACAAAAGGTATGAAACGAAAATAAATGCATTAAGATTCACTATAGTGTATATTCAAACTACAAAAATGCAAATGGCTTAAAAACGCCTGAAACAGTAATACCACTTCCATTTAAACCATAGACTGTAACTCAGTGGGAGTGCAGGAGAGCAATAGAAATAGCATAAAGAAACAGCATAGCATAAACAAATGTAATATATCATTATTTTGGGGGGATAACATGTTATTTTTACTGTTTACTATCACACATTTCTAAACTTCTCTATGTTGGAATTTACAGTGTGTGTGTGTGTGTGTGTGTGTGTGTGTGAGTGAGTGTGTGTGAGAGAGAGTGTGTTTGTGGAGTAATGCATGTGTACCTCAGCACTGTGTTGAACATTGGCGAGCTAATGGTACAGACCTCTGTCACAAACATCCAGCCATCAGGGTTCAAGCAAGGATCTGCCCATTAACACTGAGGCCATAGGATGCAGGCTGTCCACACCAGGAGAGAGCGAGTTTGACACCGAGCAAGTCCCTCTCCCACAGCATGCTCAGCAGCCTGCACTTTCCAAGGACATTACGGCTCCATTCCACCAACTCTCCTGTGGCAGGCTATCATTAGTGCGCTTGTGAGAGCCCAGAAAGGTGATAGCAGGGGAATTGTGGGCTTTCATATCCACAAGCTGGTCCACAGGATGCCAGGCAGAGTGTGGTAATTTAGCTCAGAGGTGATGGAAAATAGTGGGTTAGTTTAATGACAAGTTTGTGCGGCCATGTAAAAGCACTCATCAGAGAGTGGGCGATGGAGAGAATGGGTGAGAAGCACCAAAATTAAGAGAGAGAAGGACTGTGTCAGTGTTTGTTTTTGAATATATGTGCCCCCCCTTTTCCTAATAGACCTGTTTTAATTTACTAATAGTGTACCAACCTACAAACCAATGTGTTTATTTAAAAGAAATCATATCAATGAGATTGCTTTTGTAACTAGTTACCAGAATGCTCTTTACTGATGCTCCTCTAAATAATGCAGTAAATACTTTACTTTATTTTCTAAATAATACAAACTATTTACCTAAATCCCAGTTACAGTATATGTAATCATATATAATCTTTTAATTCATTGCGATTTATGTAATGTGTTCAGTGTTTTTTTAACAACTCACATAACACGTTTGTCCCTTTAGACCTTTTTGGTTAATTAATTACTTTAAGCTGAAGCTACTGTAATAGAAAAATGGTCTTTACATTTTTACATTGTGGTATAATACATACAAATCAACTGATTAATCATAATGGATAATGTTATTCACAAGTCTTCACTCAGAGAGAATCCCACAGAAAGAAACATATCATTAAACCATGCTTCTGTGGAAACCTGTGGTCTAATCATTACCAATCTCCATCAAGATAAAGGAAAAAAATCAACTAAACCAAGTCACCATTCATAAATGTTAGTGTGTCCTGTCTCTTTCATTGTTTATTCATGCCTCTAATTCACTTTGAATTTCATCCCTAAAAAAAAAAAAAAATCAATCCTCCATCTCTGTCTCCCTTGGCAACAGGTTATAATCCATAGTTACGAGGAGCGGTTGCTAGGTGCGTTGCCGAGATACAGACCCTTCTCTCCACTGGCGCTACGTAGGAGGCCACCAGGTCCTTGATGATGGCAGAGAGATGAGGGTGGGGTGAAAGGATGACAAGAGACGGGACAATGAGGACAGGAAATAGACACACACACCTGACAGAGGATGAACGAGCAGAGGCACAAAGAGAGCGCCGAAGAAAGACTGAAAATGAGAGCAGAGAATTGAAAGTAAACACAAAAGGATAATATAACAGTCTAAGTGGGCAATCTGCACACCTCCATTTGGCGCATCTATATTTTAGTTCGTCTGTCACTGTGTGTGTTTGTGGGCATCTGTTTCAGACGTGTGTGTGTGTGTGTGTGTATTTGTGCTGCGTGTGAAAGACAGTGACGGCAGAAAAGAGAGGAAAATGGGAACTCTACTTTGACTCCTTGAAAAGCCTGCAATCATGCTAAAAAAGACATAAATAAAGCTGCACTGATGACTCCAATCACAGAATCTTCGGTAAGAAAGTGAACAAAATTAGAATAAGAAGGAAACTTTGAGTATGAACAGAGTTCCTAAGTTAGGTGTATGGCTGTTAGAAAAATATACTTATGTAAGATTTTTTTTTTTGGAGGCTGTATTGATTTTGTTCTTATCCTATAAAACACCCAATTTTTGTCCGTTTTGGATTTGTTAGACCTCCCTCTCATGCAGTTGCTTAGATTTGCATACAAAGACAGTCATGACTCTCTGTTTATTAGCGCTCATGGCCATATAAGCACCTGAGTTACACAAGCTGTCATTTTTTTTCTAAGGCTGATCCGATTAGCGCGGTGATGATAGAAACCCATGGGAGTACTTACTCCTCACGAGTTTCCCTCTTGGTAGATAGAAAGAGTCTTATTTGCTGCAGGAGCCATCTGCCGCTCCCGAGTCTGGATTATGCCCAAACTTTCCCCCAGGGGGCAGTAGCACCGTGCACACGACCACTCCACGTCCTGAACCCTCGGATCAGAGACACAGCACTTGTGCAAGGCAAAACAGCTGCCACCACCCTGTCTTCTGTTCACCTCAGGACAAGTTTTCAGCAGTTAAAAAAAATAGGGACATTAACATGATGTCATAGAAAGAGAAAGCAACCTTAAATGCAAGGCCCTGAGCTCCCTTTGGATATGTAGCACAGCTCTGCCATGCCCATCACTTCCAACAATGTTATTAGGACAATAATTCTCACAAGCAAATAAACGGTGCATAACACCCCTGTAAGTTTTCCTTTCAGCTTAGGTTATTGTGTGTGTATTTCATAGATATTGTGTCATCTGTGGAGGGAGCAAATATCGGGGTTAGGGAGAAGCTTCTTATCTCTTTTGAGAGCATAACTGAAAAAAAAGTTTAGGAGCGATCACGAGAAAAGCCTCGCATGCAGTTGCGAAATCAGCTTACATTAGTCACTGACTGACAGGTTAAAATCTAAAACTGCAGTATCACGCGCAGTTCACAAACATCTCATTTTGTCAGAGTTGGTTTGATTTCCTTATCGGCACCCTCACGTCTCTGCTTTGCTTCATTTCCTTCAGGATTTAAGTAATTCAATACACAAAACAAACGACTTGTAAGAAGTAGTTAAAATGTTCTACAATTTGTTATTAATGAAAGTTAATGAATTTGAAATCTCACTTGTTGGCTGCTTAGTGTGATTGCTTTGATGTCTTAATGTACCCAAACAAAATCCAAACAAAAGGAAAGAAATAAAAAAAAAGAGAGAGAGAGACAAAAATTAATTAAGAGCCTATTAGTTTGTGATTTCTACTTTCTCGCAGAAAAAAAGAAAGAAAGGGGTGGCAGGAGACAGCTTTATTGTGCAAAAATGCATTTGGAGAGGTAATGCAAATAGGTTCGGCTAAAACAATAGATGGACCTCTGGCTCCGTCTCCGTCCTTCAACCCTTTCCCACTGTAGGCTTTGCTTTGAGGAGAGAACCCTGTTGGTTGATTGGAACGACTTCCCTAATTGGATTTAATTCCTAATTGAAACGTAATAAAAATGCATCAGTAGACGTGGCGCCAACAATTACCTCATGCAAATCTCTTGATGAATTGACGTGAGGGGCGTAATTGCAGCTGTTAAAAAAAAAAAAAAAAAAGAAATGCATTGATTTCTCCCGGAATAACATCAATTCAAATCAGTTCACACTCACGCTTCAGCCTGCGTGTGTAAAGCATTTGTCACCGCTCAGTGTCCCTGTTTGGAGGTGTACGGAAACATCTGCACCCTTTCACACGGGTACATCAGATTGATTGGGCTTGTGAGACTTCGTATCAAATGTGCTGTGCCTTTGCATATGCAACAAAGTGTTCTCAGCACTTGGGAAACAAAAGAAGAAACGCCTTTGTTCTTTCTCTCTGTTTTCATCGAGATGGTGTGCAGGTTATGACTTACTTTGGTTTGTCGAGCAAACATATTCTGCTGGGGATGTACCACAGAAATGCACACACACACACACACACACACACACACACACACACTCGGTTGAATACAGTTTGAGAAAAAGAGAAATTGAATCAGATACACAAGGAAAGAAAGTCTGCAGGCTTTGATTCTTGACTCCACCAAATGTTCTGAACATTATCCGTCTGTCTGTTGATCGGGGGTGGCGGTCTAGAGAGAAAGGGTTAAAGCATCTTCTGAGTTATTGCCTACCGCCGTAGTCATAGCAACAGGTTAATAAGTAGCTTCTCTGATCTTCCTCTGTTGCTGCACAGGTTGCTAAGATACAAATAGCATTCTGGACCCAGTGGACTGAACTGCAAACATCTTTTGATAAGCAGGAACTTTAAACATTTAGAAGTAATCTGGCAGCCAAAAAGCCCTGTGTGCACTAAGGAATGTAGGGGAGAACAAACACCTACATTGCACCTACAGCCATAGTGATTGCATCTACCACGTTTGACCTACCCGGGCCGAAGAGAAACACACACAAAAAAACCAAACCTGAACATTTGCTAAATCCAGCTACCTCATACCTCGGAGGATAGTGGTTGGCCCATGTCTAAAGGTAAACGGGCCAATCAGCTTTGGAACGGAGTGGCTGTTCCTAGATGCGCGTGCGAAACCAAGGGCAAATTAAAGCATTGCCTCCGAGTTGCATCATTCTCCCCTCACAGCTCTATTAGTAGGCTAGCCACAATGTCTCTTTATGAGAGCTGCTCCAGAATTAGGCACACTTCCCTGCAGTGATATGTCTTTTTATGAACCACACTGGCATCATGTGTGCTAGTTCCTACAGGAACAAACCACAACTGAATTAGTGGGAGAAATGCATGGATACACCTCTTCTCCTTGGAAGGCGATGTAGTAGCAAAGCAGGTGTTAGATGTAGATTTTTGTTGTTGAGTTATGTGATTTTGGCTTGATGAATTTTATAGACGCAAAGACAAATGGAGACGTCAATCAGCTATTAAGGATCATCAATATTTATACTAATTCAAAAAGATGAGAAGTAGGTGGTGCCCTCACCTTTCTGTTATTATCGGAACTTTTTTTTTCCCCTGCCCTCTGCTCATCACTTTACCCGTCAAGTGATAGAAGCTGAAAAGTGCACTGATTCGAAAAGACGGACTGTCCACAATGACACAACAAACGAACGAACAGCTTGACTGGAGGAAGCTGCGAGGCCGCAGCAGGGAGCACTGGAGTCGTTTTTGATGATCCCTCTGTTCTCTCTGTCACTGGGCCTCATGCTTTTGCTTCAGCTCGGCTCAGCTGTCAGCCGGCAACAGCTACTCACTCAAAGTCTCGTGTGCACGCGTGAGCACGGGCACCCTCGCACAGTTTCCACCGGGCGCGGGCTAGAGTGTGCGTTTCTCGGTGACTACAAACTGTGACTAAACATATGATACGATGATCCCCACGAAACATGCATGTGTGGTGTTTCAGAAATGAGTAATGCTCGTTAATTTGGCAGCTTTTCTTCTAAGCAGCAATAATTGTGTGTTTGTGTGATTAAGACAGTAATCAGAATATAATGACACTTCAGTGTGATTTATGAGAATGGATGAGATTTCACAGCTGAAAGGTGACAGGTTAAACATTACTGACCTGCCAAGTAGCGAGAGAGATTTAAGCAAAGGCCAGAGCTAATACATCACAGAAACAAGGGGGTGGAGAGTGGGGTGTGCGTGTTGCAAAGCTTTGGACAGCATGAGGGGTCTGGGGATCATACAAACCTTTTTTTAAGATGAGAAAGGATGTTGAGCTTAAATACCTCTGACAGGTGACAAACAAGCACCCACATCTACTCTGGACTTATTAAAATGATGCACAGTGATGCTCCTCAAAAGTGATTTTTCAGTTCAGACTGAGAAAAAGAATCACCAGATCTGCACTTGTGCGTTTTTTAACCGCAACAGTATTATTGTGCAGACCTCTACAAATGAAAGCAAGACTCTCTCCAATACTGATTAAAGGCTCCTCGCTCCCACCGGGCTCTGCACAGGTTTGGGTTCATTCAATTTCTGCCTTGATTACTCGATTGGAGTCATTGATTGAAGGGGAACTTTAATGACTTATTATCTCTAGTGTTAATCAGGTGTTGACAGACAGCTCTCGGTGGGGCTGGGCAGGGCCGAGGGCCAAACTGGACAGAACTCGGTGGACTCCTGCCGCTCAGATGAGTCAAAGGTTGAGCAGCGTGCAGATTGTAGACGCGTTCCTCGACAAGTTTCTCTCCGGAGAACAGTCTGTGCACCGCGGTGACATCATCTGTACTTTACCCAGGTCAGCATGACTCAGATGTTGTGCTCCTTTTTTTTTTTTCTTTCTTTTTTCTTTTATAAATACGCTCGTTCTCACCCACTTTATCTTCCCGTGTTACAGTTTTACTACCTCTAAAAAAGAGAAAAAACGATCGAGGAGCCCGGTCTCGACACGTTCGCATTTCATTTTGGACTTCTGGATTACATGCAGTTGGTAAAGTTATGTAGATTCACAGCAATTCTGTTAACCTTGTGAAATATTCACTCACTGGAAAGGCCAGAGCTTTTAATAGGAATAAGGTCTGCTGCATTATACTGAGTTATTACCGACTATATACATACTACTAAATACTACTTATACATTTAGGCATTTGGGGGCCTTGGGGAAAAGGAACCTGTCTATGCTTTGTTTGCCAAAGATTAAGGTCTGTTACTCTGTTTTACTTGCTTCCTGTGACACTGCAGCATTTCTAGCACAGAGAGATACATTTTGAACTTTGGAATTATGTCATACATGACAACCTGTTCAGGTTGTTCCTAAAAAATATATTGAGTCGTGCTCAAAGTAATAAAGACAGAATACCTGGTCCCGGTCATGGGCAACTTCAACGCCACCTAAATGCGTTTTGTAAAACGATATTTCTGCTCAATGAAATAAATCTCTAGTTCAGACGTTGTGGAGGAGTGGGGTGGAAACACGCTTCCTTCTTTAGTATACAATAGTGTAGATATACAGCTACACCTGTCTTCACCTCCTGTACCTCCAACCTAAATCACTTTTGTTCCTTCCTCCCACACATCTCCCTCTGCATCCCTCTCTTTAATTATCTCCCTTTTCAATCCCAGCATCTTCAAGTCTCATCAATGCTTCTTAATTTTCATCAATACCGCTGCAGCCTAAGCTCTCCACACCTGTCCAGTCACCATGGCAACCTCACCTCTGACAACAAAGAGCTCTGTAAGACATGGCGTGCTGTATTCTCCTTGATTAGATATTGATTAAGCTTTTGTAATACATAATAGGATCAAAGGGATTGTGCAGCTTTGCTTACCCAGGTCTTTTTTCACACTTTCATTTAGTTATAATCTTTTGTTATTTAGGAATCTGCATGTTTCCAGGGAAGGAATTGAAATTTGCCACCCTTTGTCATAGTCATTCACAGCCTCCTTTGGGGACTTGTAGATGCACAAAGACCGTTTTTTTTTAAATAAATAAATAAATAAATAAATGCAGAAGAGGAAGCACAGAGACTCTTCTATGCAAATCTACAATTTAAAGAGCATTGACAGCACATTCGGCTTTCTGAGTGGTGCATCTTATTGCGTGTTTGCAACATGTTTCCCATTAAAGGACATGCTAATAGGCCCGTTGGAGTGTGCAGAGGCTCCCAAATGCTTGAGTGTCCCTAATGGATGCACTGATAGATTAATGGACGATAAAAGTCAAATGCTTAATGCATGGTAAGTGACAAGTGATAAGTCAATATGGTAAATATTTGTGTAGGACATGGTTAAGAAGTTGAAAGGCCATTATTCACAATCACCTACAGACAAGCCATCCTTTGGTATAATGAGGCACATGACATGAATTTAAAAACTCATGAGAGTAATGGTGTGGAGCACATTTCTGTCAATTATATATTCATGTCAGCTGCAAAGGAATCTGGAAGACACGGTAAAAGTGTCTCAGATTATTATAAGCACATTCAATTGTTATTTTGAATCAAGGTGTTAAATCCATGGTGCTGCATGGTTTTTTGACGTAGCCAGTTCAAACGCTGCCTTTTACACGTGCGGTAGATTTGTTGATGTGAATGACGTGCAAGTAAAATCCTGAAGACGTGCGAGGACACTTGAAGAATCGAGTCTGATCGTTTTATCACTAGTATTTTCTCGTGTGCATCTGAGTTGTCAGCTGCAATATTTGAGCTTGGTAGGACCACCTCGTCCTAATCAGCACCGCCAATAAAGTAAATACACAGAAGAAACACGTCAGGAGGTTGTGTGTTGTCAAATTTACACTGAAGATTTAGAGGGATACAGAGTTGAGGGAAGTGAGAAAACCTTTTTTTTTTTTTTTTTTTCTCAGCCACACTGAGAGTAGGGGAGTCAGAATTGAGGATAATACCAAGAACTGCAAAGAACCATGTTTGGTACAATCTGACCTTTTTTCTACAACTCAAACAAGGATAAAGACAACAAAATGTAATAACTTTCCCCTATCCAATCCATACTTCATGATTATCCCTCACTCCAAAACATTGGAAAAAATGGAACTGTCAAAAGAGTCTTGTTGTTCCATTTTCTTTCCCTTGGCCCCCCTCCTGGAGACAAACAAACAAACCCCTGTTAGCACATTTCATCAGCTTTAGGGGTTACAGAACAGATTGAGTATCGACAGTGGTGGCTGTCGAGGCTTATGGCTCAAAGGCAACAGTAGAGGAAAGTCTCAGGGGTAGGAGATGCAATCGAAAGGACCAAAATAATTCAGCAGGACTCACTCGAGGAACAATCCAGTTTGTCATGTGGAATCATGGAGTGTCTGCCGCACAATGAGGGAAGGTCTCCAGGGACTCGGCACGGGAGGAAACATGTGAATAGCCAAGAGTTAGTGCCCCAACCTGCTTCTCTTTTCCTTTTTATCACCTGCAAATTTAGCAGCTCGAAATCTGTTTCCACGCCAATGCTTCTACACGGATGCGCCAGAGAGGCCCATAAACAAGTAATGATGTCTGGTGTCTTGGGATGGTTTTGACCATAGGTGTTCCCCGGGGTGTCGTTCACTATTCTGGGAACAATTACTGTCAGAGAGGTTTGATGTTTTCCTTCTGTTGTGACGGACAGCCGGTGCATCTGGGAATTGTTGAACCATGTTGATTAGTCCAAACAAACAAACAAACAAACAAAAAAGTTCAATTGTCTTACCCATTGTCCGCAGGGGGCCCTCTGTGGCACCTTTTCCTTTCACTGTAATCGACCGTAAAAAGGACTCTGACCATAGGCTTCAATGTGACCTGACCCTCCTTACTGTAACACCTCTGTCAATAAAATGAGGCACGAGGAAAACCTCTGATTAATCGATTGACCTCCTGCTTCTTATTCACAGACAACTATAGCAGCACCCACTGCACCTGATGTTGTTTCCACTGTAACATCTTCACAAGACATGAGCTGAATATCCATTTCCCTTTAATCAATTCACAATTTATTCCCCTCCCGCTTCCAGTCTCCCTTGCATTTATTATGCATTATTCGCCCTTTTTAAACGATTTTCTACTAACCGCCTCATCTAATTTGGTATTCGGATATGGTTAGCGCTGTTAGCTCAATTAATACAATGACATGTCCTAAATGCATTCTTTCCACAGTCCAAGTGACAAGAGGACACCAAATACTTCACATCTTCACAAACGGGGGTCATGCATCAAAGGATCCAAACCTTTAAAAATCATTTAATCAGACTATGTGAATAGATAAAAAGGACAAAGCAGGCTCAGTTTTCTACAGGACTGTGCTTTATTTTAGTCTAAGCAGAATATAATGAACTAGAGAACTACAGAGTTCAGGAGCACTATGGGAAATATCACCCCAGAATCAGGGAAACAGACCCGAGCCAACACTAATTCAAATTACATCTCTGTTTGAAACAAAACAAAAACAGTAACTCATGTTTGTTCATGTCAAAAAAAAAAAAAGATTATTCCAATAATTGTGGATATAAATACCTAAATATATGATGATAAAGGACTTCAGTGTGATAACAAATGAAGAGGATGAAATTAGATAGTGAAGCTGGGAATGTAATGACTCGTGAGACAACAATCCATGGTACAACATGTCTTATGACTCAATGTGCATTCTTTAAAGGCTCTCATTGAATGCTTGATTGGAGCAAACTGCTCAGTTAGCTGAGTTTGTTTACATTTTGGTCCTTTTAACCAATGGAAATGGAGGTGGATGTCCACGTCCTCATTTGTGTCGGAATGGGCTGGAGGCAAAACTGACTCTGGCAAAGTATCTGTCTTCAGGAACAGATTTTTGACCTTTGAAGAAAAAAGAACACATATTTGGCATCCCCACAATACAGTGTGTCTGACCACTGTTCACAGGTAGTACTGTCAGAGAGAACAGGCTGGGTTTAAGGCAGAATTCCCTTCTCACATTAACAAATCAACCTGACTAGAGCTAAACAACACGGCTCTATCTACTGTTGGTACAATGTTTTCAGTCAATGTAGTCACACTAGATAATAAAGTGTTAAAGTTAGAAATAAGAACAGAAACAATGGAAATCAGAGAGATGTCAGAGATAACCACCAACCGTTCAAAAAAATAAATAATCAAAAATACAATTATAAGAAAAAAAAAAAGCAATCCAGTAGTTTAAACATGATGAGCTATGACAGCATAGGTCTCAAAACCAATCAGACTGCAAAGTTTGACATTTTGTTATTGTTTTTTTTTTTTTATCTCAAAGCAACAAAAGACCTCAGATGACATTCGTCTTGAACATGCAATGCTGATTGATTTAAACTCAGTTGTGCAATGGACTCTGGAGTTTTCTAAATCCGCATGACCGGTACCATCAATCACTCTTTTGCAGTGCAGTTTGTTAATTCTTGTATTGATTTAAGAGCTTTCAGTCAGAAAAATCTCTTTGAACTTACCCATCCACTAGGGATTTCATACAGGGATTGTGCATCCAAAAATATATAAATAAATAAATAAAATAAAGACAAAAGGAAAATGATCAAAGCATATCTGAATAAACCTCACAAGAATGGGTCTACCCCAGCTTCAGTAGTTAATAACAAAAGGAAAACAGGAAAGTAAAGAACCATCCACCAACATGAGTATAAAATCCCATTTTTGAACATCAGTGCTTCACTATACAAGAAATAAAATCATTTTATTTTCTGTTTTTGATAAATTATTTCATAGGTTCCTTCTCTTAGTTTCACTGAAATATATTAACTATTCTTTTACTTAATTTTTTTTTTTTTTAAACGTTTGAACATGATCTATTGTACGGCCTATAAAGAAGGTTGAACAGAATTGAAAAATAAGCTATATTGTATGTACAGGAGTGACGCAGCTGTGTGGTCAGGAGAGCAGAGGCAGGTTGGGTTGAGCAGGCAGGGGGTTCTGCTGGGTTTTAATGTAATGACTGTTTAGTTTGCACCTTTCTCCCAATCGTCGTCCAACCTCAGTGTAACCATGTATGTAGTTTGAACCGTTTATGTACATGTTGAACAGGCTGTTCATTTGTAAAACTAGCTTGTTTAAGTATTGTAAAGCTCATACTTTCTCCTTTTTTTAAAAAGTGTGGTGGTGGCTCATGCTTTTTTTTTTTTTTTTTTTGGTCCCCCTGTCAAGCAGTAAGCATGCAGATGGATGAACTCTACTGTCACTGTCATATCTGTTCATCAGCCCCAATTGGACTAATCCAATTACCGCACAGGCGATCTTTCTTCTGTCAGAAGAATCATGACACGTCGGTGTACACGGAATCTTAATTAACGGATCACTTCAGGGCCGTGGCTTAGGTTTGACACTAAGTCAAATACTTTAAGCCGTGGTCCGACGCTTAGGGTTGTCAGATGCATGTTCACAGCCCAAACATAAGGGGCTTAAAAAGGACTAAAACTCTGCTAGATCCCTGCACTGCTGTGGATACATTTTATAGTGACATCATTGTCCCACAGAGTTGCGCTTCTCAACACAAACCGCTTTACAACTTTCTTTAGTTTTTTTTTTTTTTTTTTTTTTTAATTATAATTATTTTAGGTTTTTTTTTTGTTTGTTTTGTTTTTCTTGTATTTTATAGACTATTTACATTAAGGATTAAAAAAAAGTATTTGTTTTCATTACTCTCAGCCATGTTGTGGAACATAATCACACACCCCCAACTATTCACTGTGCATTATTTCGCGGTCTATGGCATCTTTTTTCTCTCTCTCTCTTTTTTTTTTTTTTTTGTGTTACTCTTGTAAATGGATGATGATACTGTAAATCCAAAGGTGGTTCATCAGCCCTTCTGCTGGCTCAGCACTCCCTGCGATGGGATACAATCTCACAGCTCCCACTGACCTCGTATTTGTGACTCTGCTCGACCTCCCTAAGGATCAGGGGTAAGGCAAGGCTCTGAACCTCTCCACTAATCATGACATCATAGCGCCTGATGCCCTGAGTATTGGGAGTGATTTTGTGGAGTTTCAGTTTAGCACACAGCACCCCCCACCACCCGGTGCCTATTTCCACCTCCACCTCTTTCCATATAAAATCCCATTTCCACGGCGAAACCCTTTTTGCACAAGAGTGAGATGACGGAAAAGCTCTCTCCCAAAGCAGCTATTAAATGAGAGGCATTAATTTCTTCCCTCCTGTCCAACAAGTTCCTTTAATTATCTCTCTACTTTCAGTCAATTACATTTCACTTCCTTTCCTTGACAATCACTGCTATTTTAGGGTGAGTGTTATGCACCCAGGGGGTTGAAGATTCGTAGACATGCTCTAGCAGTTCTCTGCTCGGCCCTGCCACTGGCTGGGCCTCTCTAAGGACACATCCTCCTCTTGAGGGCTGACCTTGTGAGCATTGGTGTAGCGACAACTGAGAAAATGGGTATACTGTGTATATACCCCTCTCATTTAATCATACAGGGTCAGAGTGGGTATATGCATCAGTTCCAGAGCAGCAAGTCGTCACTGAAAAAGAACTTGCTACACTTGTTTGTACTACACCACTAGTTGTGAGATGCTAAAAACAGTTGCTGCCACACAGAAGAAAGGTGTTCTGGGGGATTTTAATACAGCAAGTAATTAAATGCTAGTTTAAAATACCAAATTAGATGGCATCCCTATAAAATTGAGGGCAACTATCAAATAGCAGTTTGGTAGCAACTTGATGAGTGCCTGGCCTGACATTTGTCATTGCTCTTAGAGGTGAAACATAGCCTGGACTGAAAACCAGATGAGACTGGGGAGCAAGGCCGACAGAGACTCGCCAATAAATAGGAGAATGAGGAGATCTAAGTGGGTTTTTTTCTGTTTTCTGTAGTTACAGACAGTGTTTCACAGCTATTTCTGTTTGATGCACATCACTTTAGTAACATTCTCCCGGGGGTGTAAAAGTAATAAGAGCACCCTTGTTAAAAGTGTTGGAAGTGCTGATTTCACATCGCCTAATTTAGCCCTGGCATAGCAGAGATGCTACATGAACACTGCACTGTTAGCCAAGCAGACAGCAGGATACTAGGCTAGGCTGGATTTTGGCTCATTGGGGACTCAACCTGCCATTAGCAGTGGGAACTAGTACAGCCTGGTATTACACAGAGAGAATCAGTGGAGCAGGCATGCAAG
Organism: Anabas testudineus; assembly: GCF_900324465.2. Lineage (NCBI taxonomy): Eukaryota > Metazoa > Chordata > Actinopteri > Anabantiformes > Anabantidae > Anabas > Anabas testudineus. Next base: position 19,742,927 of record NC_046612.1, on the reverse strand, counting down.
ATTCATGTTCAGCCTGACAATGGCTAACTTGCAGAATGCACACTAAAGAAAGCCGAGACAAGCACGGGACGTTTCATTGCTTGTGGGACGTTAGATTTCCCATCGCTTAGCTCAGCTTAACATGAATTATGAGCAGAGACAGTTTGCAAAACATGGCTTTGTTTTGACCTACTTCACATTATTTCATAAGGCTTCCTGCATCTCCGGTCTGGCTTCTACTGTACCTCACAGGTATCTGTAGCTGACTTTAAAAATAAAAAAAAAGCTATTGTTATTTTGATGGGCATCATTTTGAATCTGAAGAACTACTGTGCTTCACAAATGTTTTGTGTGTGCGTTTGTATGTGTGTGTCTTGAACAATACTGTGCTTTGCAGGTGCCCCAGCAGGGAAAAACGAGCAAGAAAAAGAAAGTGTGGAGCAAGTTGCTTGGTGAAAGAAATTGTGGCCTCTGTTGAGATTCAATTAGGTGCTTAAAGCAGAAGCACAGTAACACGGGCACCACAGTAGCTGCGTCTACAGAGAGGTGGATTTCCAATAGAATGGTTAGTTTCACACAAAAACCAAAAAATATATATATTTTGTGTTTGGTCGTGTCAGTCTGCAACACCTCACTATGATATGGACAGTTTTATCCCACACACTCCATCTCCTCTTTGGGTAAATTTGGCAGTATTATTGGTGCCAGGTCAGCTGTCAGCAGCCTTGCCAGGGAGTAGGCACAAACATAATTCTCTCTAATCTTCCTTCTGTCATCCATGTGCATGCAGGGGACCATCTCTCCCTTCATTTGGTCCAAGTGATTATACTGGTGATTTTTCACTTGGTTGCTGCTAATGTATAGAGGCTGGTGATTACAGTGTGATTAGAAGGAAAGGTGAAATAGCATGTCTAATACGGCGCAGGAGATAATTGAAGGGTAGTGAGTAAAGACATTAGCCCGGTTTGAAAATGCTGTTCTAAGGGGAGAGTCGTAGTCGGCTGAGGTTTGAAAAGACATGGCTGGTCTTAGGACAGGGGAATTCAAGGGAGGGCATGGCACGCTAATGAAAGAACTCAAATCAACACCACCTGTTTAGAAAGAATGGCAATACCTTAAAGACTGGAATATGCTGGCACATTTTATCAGACTCTCGTTTAGTGATTTGGAATAGCTCTGGCTTGCTTTTCGCTCTAAAGAAAGAAAGAGGGAGGGAATCAGGTTGGACTGGAGCCTAAGAGAGCAAACTCCTGTCTAATTTCAACCTTAGTCCTGTTCTTGCCAAGCAAATTGCACAGATAATGTTTGTTTCTAATTTTATCAATTAAATGATTGCACCATTTTAAAGGATCTTGATGCGATGTTTGGTTGTTGACTTCCTGTGTTCGCCTCCCTCGCTCGTTCCTTCTAGCTTAGCCCGGCCTCTTACTGCCAGCTGTCAGTGCTCAAAAAGGGCTGGTGTACGGATGTGAGCTGGTGTTCGACAGAGAAAATTTGGGAAGAGTTCAGATTGACTGCAACAGCATCGCTCCTCCCTCTAGAGTCATTCCAAACATATTGATCTCCTTTTAGAGAAGAGCCTGCATCTAGAGGTCCAAAACAGTCAAAGTAAAGGCTACAGGACTCTAAATCAAGATATGACACTATTTGAGTGCTTTACCCTTCAAAGTCTTTGCTTTTCCCATAGGCTCCATGTATAATATATGAAGAATGCAAGTCAGGGAACATGTTAACAGTGGAATTTACATTATATTTGACAGAGTTAAATGAGCCCTAAAAGCCTGCACCCCTTTGCCATCATTACTGCAAATTGAGTTTGTCTTTAGAGAAATGTTTGTTTGTATCTGCCAAGAGACAAGATGCACTTTTTATCAACCTGGAGTTTTGCAGCAGCTCCAGAGGACACACATATCCTTGGCATGCCACTTACAGTAGAGAAGTGGTGTAGTTGTTCACAACAGGATTTTTTTTTAACTCTCTCCAAGGGAATGCCTACACTATAAGGACTAATTCATGTACAGTATAAGTTTATTCTGCTGGCAGTTTCAGTAGCTGTCACCTTACTCCTCCTCCCTCACTGTATCCATCGGGACCATCCATTTGTTCATCTCGCTTTCGAAACCGTCTACCTTTGTCGCTTCGTAATTCACATCCCGTGTTGTGATACAAAAGGTCAAGAAAGGAAAAAAGCGAAAAATAAGAAATATAACATAAGACACCCCATGTCCATGTTGCTTGGTCTTTACAGTGGATTGTCGCTTGAACACAAAGGCTACTGAGAAGCCTTTAACGTTTGCACCCTGTCCAGCACAGACATTAGTGAATTCAGTTGTTTTTTTTTTTGTTGTTTGTTTTTTTCTCTCGTGATTCTTTTTTTCTTCCCCCCGTTCATAAACAGTCTGTTTTTATCTGTCAGAGAGTGCGGTGACTTGTACATCATGGTGAGCGAGATCTCCAGTGCCTGATACCTTAACATCCAAGAGTAAGAGACTTGTTGCGTACAGGGGCAGATGGAATTTTCCTTTTCCCCCCACTTTCACTCCCTTTTCATTACTTCAAGTATTTTTTTGAACAACAGCAAAAATTAGCAAATCTACCTTTTTTTTTTCTAGACTACTTTACTATTCTACAACCTGGTGCTAAATCAGCATCCAGAGCAAAAGATCAGCCCCTACACTACGATTCCATGTCTTTTTTTATACATTATTTCCATTTTCTTTTATTCGTACTTACAGTAGGCCACTGGATATTGATTTAATGATTTTTTTTACTACGAGTAAATTGTAATACTTGCAGCTACAAGGTATGAGTTTTTAAATATATATTTATATATTTATATATTTATATTCTTTTAAAAAGCGTTTAGTCCTTTGGTCCCTATTTCCTAAGGAATGATGCATGTAAATTATCCTGGATTCTCCTCTTCACTCCTCTTCTTCTTCGTGTTTTCTTCTTTAATCCAGAGCTTGCCCTGTCACAGAGCACAACACCTGTGTAGGCACGAAAACCAAAATGGCAGCAGGCTGGTGTGTGTGTGTTTGTCTGTCTGTGTGTGTGTGCGTGCACGCATATGTTTGCTGCAGTACTTGAGTTGGCATTTGCACGTATTTATACATGTACAAAGTCATTTTTTTTTCTTTTTCATTGTTTTTAAGTGTAGCATCTTTAAATGTGTATGCAGATGTGTGTATTGTTTGGTTTGCTGTCTGTGTTTATGTGTGTTTATCTATATCCCGTGTCGGTATGCATGCTCTGAGCATAATGAGTCTATAAAGGTTTTTTTTTTCCCATCATGTCTAAAAAACAGCAGCAAAAACTTGGTCTCTGCAAAAAATCTTCTTCCACAGACGCCAAAGCAAAACAGGGAAAAAAGGGGCATTTGCGAAGAAAGAATAAACTCAACAACAACAAAAAAAAAAAAGAAAAAACTCTGGAATCCTTCTCTCAGTCACCCAATCTTTCAGCGGGTTTCCAGCAGGATCAAGGGACCACCCTTCTTTCATGATATGTAGCAGAGCAAGAAGTCTTTGTACTTTTACTGCACTTGTGGAAATAAGGTGTTGTGGCCCTTCATCCTGTGACACAGAGAGAGAGAGAGAGAAAGAGAGAGAGAGAGGGGAGAATAAGGAGAGCGGATTCAGTGAGGCTGCGGCAAACATGCTCAGGGTTGCTGGCTCCTGGTTATCACACAGACTGACAGGCACAGCCAACAGCATGAGAAACAGACGGGGAGGAGGGTAAAAAAAAAAAAAGAGGAGTGTGTCAATCAGAACCAGAAATAAGTGGGCTAGAGGTGGGGTGAGAGATTTGTGTTTTAACCATATGGAACAGACATCTACACTGTGACAGCACTAATCCAAGGAAGGCCTAATTTAAACTGACTACATCTCCCTGTATGAAAAAAAACCAAAACAAAATACGGCTCTATGTAGCTGCCATTCATCTTATTGTTAATTCATTACAAACATAATACCAAAACAAGGAGGAAACAAAGAAAATAAGACAGGTTTGTGTGAGAGTGTTAACGTTGTATAATGATAACAATGGTAACAATTTGATGGTTGTCCAATATGGAAAATAAAATCATACATTTCAAGAAGTAGCCTCTAATTAAGATCCCATGAAAAAAACCAATCAGGCTTCTCTCCTGCCTTTGTGTTGACTTGTTATGCTGCACTGTTACTAAATGCGTCCATGCTGTCGAGCTTTGGATATAAAAGATCTCTTTTTACAGCCTATCATCCCTAATATGTTGTGAGCTATGATGTGGGTGAAGAAAGGCTATGAAATCACAGCAAATCACTCTCTGGGAGCGAACATGAAAGGGTCTGACTTTGGTACGGGAACACGTGCCCAGACGCTCTTTGTTCTACCTTTCCATTCCTGTAAATGAGCTTGTTACCATTTCATAATAGATCTGCTTTTCAGATGTGGGAGCGGGGATTCTAACTTATTTCTTATGTGTGCCAAAGCGGGGCCCAGCCATTAGCATCATAAGGCTCTAACAGTCCCGATTACAGATGCCCTCTGTTATTAGCCTACCACAGCGCGGCAATCACAGTGGTTTTAAAATAATTTTTTTTTTCCCGAAGTAAACAACTTCTTTGAAAACATCACAACTACTTCGCCCTCCAACTTTGTCAGCTAATAAAGAATTTCTTTTCATAAATGTTTTTTTTTCCGCCAGCTTTTCATCCCTCCTCTTCCCTGCCCCACACCACCACCTACTTAGATGGCTCTATAAAAGACACCTGGCAGTTAGGAGGCATATTTGATGCCAGAAAGTCCTCATCCCTCCCGGCTTGCCAGGTTAGACATTCCTCCGAGTTCACTGGAGAGACTACGGGAGGGAAGAGTCGCCTAAAGGGCTTCTGAACGAATATGGCAGAATGAGTTCGATGAAAACGACTAACTCTTATCAGGGTTCCACCTGGAGGGATAGAAACAAACTCAGTTGCAAAGAAAGGACCTTTTTCACTGTTAATCTATTTACTGCTTTGTTGTTGTTGTTGTTTTACAGACTAAATAACAATTATCTAAAATACAAGAAGCAAAAACATAAGCGCTCATTTTTCTGCCACACAATACTAAAAAAAATGTAACAGGCCGAAGTAAATAATCATGCCAGGTGATTGTATTTTGCTCTTTTCATGCGCTCTGCTTATACACCTATGTGTACAGTACGACAGTAGTGGTGGACAGATTTTGGCCATGTGGATCCACAGCACTGCCTGCAGCTCTGCTATCACGGTGTAATTGGTTTGCACCCTCATAAATAAATAAATGGGAAGTGATTCTCATGTTAGGCAAACAAAACAATCTTGCAAAAGTACTCCCTGTGCAGATGGAATCCACACAGAAGTGGAATGTCAACATTTGCCCGTGCTCTCCCCACGAACGGTGGAGATTTAATTGGCTACACAAACATAGGGTCATCTTGGCTATTTCTCAACTAAACAGCTGTCGATCGGGGGGTGGGGTGGGTGGAGGGGTAGGGGAGAAAAAGGTCCTTTTTGCAAAGAATTAGACTTTCATAAATAATAAATAAATAAATCAAAAGATTTTCGGCGAAAACACTGTTGATGTGAATGTGAAGAAATAGAGAAATAGAAAAATACAGTACATCCATACACATGAACCCCACAAGAAAAAAAGTAAAACATCACATGGGCACACGGTACAATAGCACAAAGGGTTAAAGGCCACTTCCAGTTATAGTCAACCAGCCAATCAGCACGTCAGTTACAACAGGTACCAACCAAAAAAGGCATTGGTTTACTGCACTCCACAAACTGCCAAGATACAATATACAGTATATAAATATATATATATATACATATGTATAAAAGGAGGGCAGAATATAAAGAGATAGAGTTTAGAGATATCAATCAACGCCACGTCATGCAACGCAGTCACAGTCCCACCACATGACGTCATCCAAAAGAAAATGACACCATGGGTTCAACTTACAGCTGTGGGAACTTGGCCCCATGACAGGTGTAGGGGGAGGGTGTGGTTATAGCGGAGAAAGGCCACCTCACACTGTGATTGGCCATGTCAGGTTGCCAGGTTGGTGGGGGTGCAAAAGAAGGAAAGAAACAATGGGATTTTCTTTTCCTTTAAGTCAGAATTCAAAGTACCTCTTCCCATATTCTCTAACTCTCACTTATTCTGTCTGGCAAATCAAATAAGGTTACTATGGTTATTACCATGAAAGTGAAAAAAGGAGATGACAAGTAAAACAGCAATAACAGAACAAATAATCTTCAACAAAGCACGAAAAAAAAGCACACACACACACACAAAAAAAAGCTTTCTTCTTGTGCCTCGGTGTGGTGGTGAATTATTCTTAGGCTGACAATATTTGCAGGTTAAAAGGTTGAATTGATGTTTTTATATTCACCAAGATAACCCTTAAGGCAGAAATGCATATTTCAGAAAGTTGTCCTGTCTACAGTAATTGGATTTGCCTTGCATTGTTTGCTATGAGGGTGGCCGTACAGTGAGTGCTTCAGCTTTTTTTGCATTAAGTTTATCTTTAAGACACAGAACGCAATTTCAGAGTAGCGGGGCTCCTGAGACCAGCAGAAGAGAATGCTGTCTGATCATGTTTTTAATTCAACTTCAAAGCCAAATCGTCAGTATTAGAGGAAAAAAGAAGAAGAAGAAAAAAAAAAGGAGGCCTCTATATATTGAACTTTTTACCTACCAACACAAATAATTCATTCAAGTTTCATCAACTTTTCTCATCAATATAGCACAGTTGAATTTAGAGCAGTTATAGCTGAACTTGAGTTACTTCAGTCTGTTGCTGAAGAACTCGACATACTGTCTCGCACATTACAGGGCACTAAATAAAAAGGCATTAAAAAAAATACAAATAAACAAATCTTAAAAAATAAATTGGTCGCATTTTTTAAAAACACCTCATGATTTCTAGTTAAGAATCTATAGACCTTCAGCTTTGCTACAGCGAACTCAGGAGCCCGATAGTGGTTTTCTATTTTTTTTTTTAGTTATTTATTTTTTTGTTTAATGTTTTCATGGGATTGCTCTTGGCTTTGGTCTATTGGTTTTCTTTAACTCAACAACATAAATGGTGTAATAACAAAAGAAAAACACAAAGATGGGTTGAACCAGACCAGAGACGAAGGAGAACATAAAATATATATGTATGCATCACATGCATGGACATGCACGCATATACAAACGCGTGCGCCCACACCTCTTGATAAAGTGACTGGAGGTGATTTTTGGGGCATGTCTGTATTTGTATATTGTATCTGTATTGAGAGACTTTCCGAGTACGTCTCAATGACTGTCCTGTCATTCAGTGCTGTTGGAGGATGTTTTCCATTTGTCCCTCAGTGATGTGCTAAATCACAATCATTCCCCGCTTCTCTTCTCCCGGAGTCTGCTTTGAAAGCGTGTCTTCAATTAGCAGGACACAGCTCTATTCAAACGCTATCAGGCAAATCATAAAGCCGGCATCTATCATTTGTACTGCATAGCACCTTCCATTAATGCCATCTTGTGGCTTTTAAAGAGTCAAAGCTAAAACAAACAAATGGTATTACCATGCCTTTATTTATGAAAGAGTGTAATCCGGGCTTATGTTATCGTAATGAAAAGTTGTCTCGCCAATCGGGCGAAGAGAGCATGCATCTATATTATTTTTGCACTGGCAGCTGCACTTTGTAACAGATGGACGATGATTCTTTGAATCAAGCCTGACACTGTGAAATTAGTCTTTATTGAGAGATGGTGCCTCTTTAAGTAAACCATGGTTTTATTTATTTATTTTCTTGTGTTAAAGCTCTGACTTTTTAAAGCCTAGATAAGTCAACAGTTATATATGGATACAGCATATGCACCGATTAGCTGCAGCATTTACCTCACTTCTTTAATGTTGCGGTGCTTTTAATGCTGCCCGTGATTGACAGGTGTCTGAACACACAGAGTGCCGCCCAACATCATCAGATGGTGTCAATGTTTGTGGCTGATGGGTGTATCAAAACACCAGCACACTTGGAGATGGTTCAGATATTGTTAACATTGTGTGTGTGCATTATAATTATCTACTTGCATTATAAAATCATAAACAGGTTAGATTCAATTCATTTTAATTAAGACACGAGGACATACACTCAATATCTAACACGAGGAACAAATGTAGAACACGTGTCCTAAAACTGAATACCACAGTTGTTGTGCTGTGTTTTTGCTCTTTGGGGACATTGGGAAGCAACGACTAACAGAAAATGAAAATGGACAGTGATTGTTTTAGTGGAGAACTCGCTGGTGAAGCATCACTTGAACTAACCAATAGTGCTTACTGATGTTCTCCATCTTTATACAAGCCTTTGCAGTTTATAGTGTGAGTAAGTGCTTTTCCATTAAGCATCTTTGTTTGTTTATGTGAGCACAAACGTTTCTTTCAGACACCCTGTATCTGCTCATCATGCTCATCAGTGGTCTTGTAAAAAACTGTCACAATATGAATCTATTCTTTAATATTGTGTCTCTCCTCTGTGAAGTTTCCCACAATTAAAGGCTCCGCTGAAATGGCCCCTGGATTTTGCTAAGCAGGTGACAGAAATCTAATGCTGAGCTATTTTAGGCGAGGAACAATCGCTATCTGGTTTTATGAATTTGTAGCTTAACCACTTGCATCGATTCTCAACGCCGTCATCAGTAGACAGGTAATTATGCGCTGCTTGGTATTGATGATGTCATCAGTTTGCACTGGAGCATCATGCAGGTACAAATTAGATTTCAAACCTCAGAAGAAACAAAAACAAATCAGTGGAGCAGGGCAATCTGACAAATTCTCAAGGTTGATTATTTGAAGAGGGGCTGTGACACCTTCACAGCTAATGTGAAAAAAATACAAATTTCATGTCACATCAGGCCTCATGGGGGCTGGGCCAGATAGTGATTACAGAGCTATAATTTCCATTTCTCCCTAGTTGACCACATTTAATGCCAAGGAAGGTGATCTGTGGATTTTATAGTTTTAGTCATAATTGTTAGTTTAGGGTGGTTGGGGATGTTAAATCGGAAATGTGCCCTGTACTGCCCTTTCTTTTTAATCGTTACTTTATTTAGTGTAATGTAAGTGTGGAATCTTGTTTATTTATTGCACTAATAAAAGTTAAAAAAAGGTTATTCAAAGTAATAAAATCTGACCCAGGTTTGAATTTTACTACTCCTCGTTTGTGTTTAGTGATTTAACTAAGATATGGGGTGATGCACTCCCACATTCACATTTACTGTAGCAACAATAACAATAGTCTGCAAAATAGCCAAGATGTTAAATACTGTAGCAAATCTGATTTCAACTAGGCATGGCATGGCATGGTAGGATGTTGCATTATGGTATGGTTGTTACTGTACCTGGATATGGACAGCAGACGAGTCAGTAAGGTCGGTTGGCATCCTTTGGCCGCTTTAGCTGCACCTTCAGCCTCTTCATGCCTATCTGAAAACCGTTCATGGCCTGGATAGCGGCTTGAGCACTGGACGGGTTATCAAAACTCACAAAGCCTGAGACAAGAACATAGAACGGGAGAGAAAAAAAAAAAGTAGGAACGTGGAATTAAACAAAAAATTGGAACAAAATATGAAGGAAGAAGAATGGCAAGAGATGAGAGAGAAACAGGAAGAGGAGAGAGGGAGAGGGAAAGAGGCGAGGGAGAAAAGCCGGGCAAGATGAAAGAAAAAAACGGGAGAAAGAGAAGAAGACCCTTTTTAACGCTCAACAATGACACAATAATAGGTCTTTGTTTTCTCTTTTCAGCAGATTAATTGAAAATCTCTGAATTAAAAAGATTACATAAAATACCACAAAGGCTAATAACACAGATATTAAAAATCAAACGAAGAAGACCTATTAGAAACCGGGAGTTTTACTTCAAGAGAGAACAAAAAAAAAAAAAAAGAAGAAAGAAAGAAAAAACATGAAAAGGTATTCAAAGATTAGACATGAAAGGGAGTCTCATGTTTTTCATGACGATTTTTAGAAGAAAGCGGTGTCTGTAAATGTTACCTGAGTGTTTGAGCTTCATAAAAGTGGAAGATCTCAGTGTGTGAGTGTGTGTGTGTGAAAGTGTATTTACATGTACGTGTGCGACTGAACATGTATCTCAGTAAAGACTAAAGGGCACGGGGATCGTGACGAGATGCTAGCAGCAAGGTGTGTAGGACAGAGGTGCCTGCTGCTCTGAGTTATCACCTGGGTGTCGAGGCGGAATGAGCCCACGGCTTTCCACACCGGGACTCCTTGCCTCCTCTTATCAGGCACCTCTGTGATTGACGGGCCGAATTTTCCGCCAGCCAGCTGATTTGATCACACCGCTATGGGTCCAATTTAATTTGGGGGGAAGAGGGCAGGCTTTTGTCAGTGCAGGTGAGATAAGGCTGCTGCTTTTACAAACCCTTTAAACAAACTGAGCAAGGTAGGGCCTGTCAGTTGGCAGTGATCCCCCTCCCGAACCTACGAGCACGCACGCTCGCGCTGTCCCTGACTTTAATGAATCTTCATACCTCACATTTACATCCACATGCCAAAAAACTGATAGGATGCTCCGGGTTGAAGTACAGAGGGGGAGGACAGGGAGTGCGCCGCAATCTTTAAGCGCTCCAATTCATGTACATTTGAATAAAAACTGAGCCAGTTGTTTGAATGCGTTTCCCATTTCAGGCATTTTCTCCAGACAAAGTAACTGGCTGATGTTTCATATCTTTGATACGGCGCAGCTCAGTACCCTGAACACTACTAGTTTTTGAGGTATGGCTCTCACCGCAGCCATCCATATTAGCAGAATGTCTATGCACTGTAACGTTATACATTTTTAATACAAAAAACACACACAGAGCGCAGCCTTTATTTGGCGACTGTGTGGAAAATACAAGTTGAGAACCCGGCTGAGCGGCTGAGAGAGCTGCAGCACAGCTCCCACATTGCACTAAAAAACAGGAGTTACTATGTGACGATGACATATGCTAATGCTGTTTGGTGCTACGACAACTCTTTTCTTCACGAATGCAGGGTTGAATGTGGCCTGTTGATGAGGTCCTGGTTCAAATACCCTCTTAGGCTGGGAAACGAATCCCTGCTTCCCTGCTATAATTACTGTACCACTCAATTACCTTTGAACAAGTTAGTAACCTCCAGGTGATCTGTTGGAGCTGCTTAGTAGTCGGGATTTGTCATGGGAGGCTCTCGTGCTGTAAACTTTAATATTTAGATACATTCGTCTGTATTTAATGTGATGATTATTATATATTTTGCTTATCCTCTTACGGAAAAATATATGGCAGAAGAACAGCAGTATGTCTAAATCACATCTGCGTCTGTATGTTTTTTTTTTTTTTCCACTGTATTTAAAAAGCAGAGGGTGTCCTATTTTAGGTGTGTGTGTCATTCTGTTCTCGGAAGACCTTTTGAAATTTATTTTCAAGCTAAATCCAGCTAATTCCACTTAACAAGGTAAGCTTTGATCACTTTTAACAGTCAATATTGAGTGACTAAACGTAGAGGATTAAGACTAATGTTGTTTCCATAGAGTCCCAGGTTGAATTAAACACAAACATAAAGCTCCTCACCTGTGTGCAGGGTGTCTACTGTCGCCTTATGGATGTTCTATACGTTTCTGAGTAAAGCACAACACTCTCTGTTGACTCGGCCCGTTGATGTACTGTATGCATTTCATATTAAATATGAGCACTGCTGTGAGCTGCATCTCGCTCTACTCAAGGCACGGTTTTAAATTAAGTTTCTGTTACCCGTGTTGCCTATCATCTTATTTGTTAATGGCTTCAAACTGAAATATTTCATAAATCCCCTCGATCTTTCTTCATCAAACACTCACAAGTGTCTAATACCAGACCATGTCACATATTCATAGCCACTTCTTCACTCTGCAAATAAATATACTAATCTAAACAGACATCTGTCTGAACTGACAGTGATGCATCCGTTTAGAGTATACTCTAAATCCTACTCCAGAAATACATCCTTTATAGGAATATACTTGGAGTGCTCCTCCAGTGACCTTTTCATCATATTCAAATTTCCAAGCTTCTCTGTAAACACTTCATCTCAAAGAGTGATGTCTGATTATCTCCTCTCTCAAAATCCCAAAAATGTAGTTCACCTGTGCTGCAGAGAAATCAGGCCATGCAGAAGCTTTATTTGAAACTCCCAACTACAGACGTTCACATTTTGCTGTGGTAATTAGTTTGCTCAAACTATTTCATTTAAAATGATTGAGCTAATTAATTAACACACTGTACCTTGTAACCACTAAATTGTGTTAGCTTCTAAAATACAGTAGGTACGATAACTTTTACATTAATAATCTTGTACAAAACTAAACCCAATAAAGAGCTTGGGTTTCTCTTTGGTATCCATCAGTGCTTTAGATATTAGGAAAATTAGTATATATTTTTTTCACAGTGGTACTCAAGCAAGGCCATGTCTTGTGTATTTCACTATGGGCAACTCATTGGTCTATCTATCCTATTTTCCTCATGTGTACCATATGTAGGTCTGCACACGGCATATCTACAGGAGTCTACAGGGCCTGTTAAGCACATAATCAAGACTAAACTCACACATTGTAAGATGAAGTGTTGGAGTTCTTGAAGGCCTAATAAGTTATCCCCTTTAATGCACCACATCTTCTGCCTAATTTGTTAATGTCTTACAAAGGAGCCCTGGGGCAGCTGCTATAAAAGGGAGGGAGAAATGAGTGAATAAAACCCCACAAAAGAATCATGGGTTAAATTGCTGTTTTTCAGCCAAGATCTTAATTACTAGCCATGGAAAATAAGCCAGTGAGACTGATGAGGTCACCGCCCCTTTTGTCCTTCCCCCTTGTTGACTGACGGATAGTGATAGCGAGTGGCATATGTTTAGAGCAGAGCGCACATAGCGGAGGAGAGAGACTGTCCTGAGATGGACAGAGAGAGAGACACATGAGGGAAGAGTGAAGGAGAAAGCCTCATAGACATGCCATGTTGAAGAGAAAGTGAAAGAAAGCCAATGCTGGGAGTCTCGCTCTCCCTCTCTCTGCTTGTCTCCTGGGTGCTGCTGTCCAACTGAATCAACAGCAAGGCCCACACCAGTCTATTATTATCTCTTTAAGCCCATGAATTCCACCTGCGCCGCCCCCACCCTGATGAACTGGTTAGCTGTGTGGGAGGAGAGAGGTGGGGAGAGATCGTGGGACGCTTTTGAAAGATTTTTTTTTTTTGGGGGGGGGGGTCTGGGAAAAGGTTTTTCTCTGGGGTAAAGGAGGCTGAATGGCAGAGCAGGGGAAATGAATACTGATTGTATTAGACATGGTGGGATAGAGCAAGTGATAAATAGATTTGTGGAGCAAATGACAGTTGTGGAAGGATCTCGGGGTCAGTGGCTGGATGAGCATTTCATGGTGGCTGTGTGATTTTAGGTGATTAGAGCGCCCACCTCCCCGCTCCACACTCCCCCTTTCAGATCCCCACTATCTGTTTAGATACGCATGTGTGAGTTGCCCCTTGATCTCGCCACAGCATGTAACACTACCTTTAAAATGTTAATTGCAACTTGGTAGACACTGGGTTCGACACTTAGAATAAAAGTAAAAAAAAGTAAACACTATTTGCTAGAAGGAAACAAAAACCATGGCAGTTTGTACGTCAGCTTCTCTTCATGGTCAATTTTTGACTCACCAAAACATTTGCTCTGATTGGTCGCTCGGTCCACAAAGACTTTGGCAGAGATGACGTTGCCAAAAGGCAGGAACATTTGCATGAGCTCTGCATCTCCGAACTCCTGGGGCAGGTGATAAATAAACAGGTTGCAACCTTCTGGCCCTGATGATTAGAGAAAGACAACAGGAGGGTTACATGGGATCATAAACAGGAAATGCCCAGTGAGCGACGCACTGACCATAATAACAGTGGAAAAATACTTAATAAGGCAATCAAGACGATAATCCAAGGAACGCAGGAGCCATGTAAACACTAAATTCTGATTCTACTACATGTGGTGCAGATTACAGATTTTATTGTAGTTTAAAAACGACTTGTTGTGGCATATAGAGACTACTTTAATCTCATTTTTCATGTGTTCAGTCGGCTTCCATGTTGCAAAATAACTGAATAGATTGATAGGTGGTGATTTACAAATTCATATCATACAGTTAAATTTGACTATTGTCCCAAATAAATGTGCTGGCAATAACAACGCAAACGTAAACAATCACAGAGAAGCAGAAATAGGACAACTAAAAGAAAAAAACAAATAAAAAAAAAAGAGAGAGAGAGAGCCAACAGGAGGACGAGAAAACACAAAGAGGATGATTGAAAGAAAAACATGGAGATGGTTATATAGAGAAACAGTGAGACACAGAGAAAGAGAGAGACGAGGAGGAGGCAGAGCATGCATTAAGACATAAGCCAAGTTTTTGCCCCAATTACTGTGTGACAGTAGGACTGTCTTCCAATCTCTCTCCATCCCTCCACACTCATCCACCCAGCTGCCACATATTGTACAGGCCAATCTGGATAAAGGGAGGAATGAACTGGAGAGACAGAGAGAGAGAGAGAGAGATGTGATGGGCCCTGGGACAGTATGCTTGCAGCCGGTTGCCTGGCTAGCATTCTCTCCTGTCTCATTGCTCAGGGTGATAGCATGACGAGATGAGACTGGGGCTGGTGAGAACGCTGATAACAGGGCTGCAGTGGTGGTTGGCTGTAGTGCTGTTATGCTTTGGCAAGATAGAGGACACACACACACACACACACACACAGGTTGACAGCAGGGATTTTTTTTTAACAGTTAAACACTGCATTTCAGTTCTGTCTGTTTAGGTTTGGGTCTCTTATGGAGAATTCATGCCTTGAGAAGAAGTGGTTTGTTTGAGAGGAAGAAAAGTCTGCAGCTGGTGTGTAAGGATGGTTGATACATTGTTGTGCTGCACACTACACATCATCTCTTGCAGAAATAACACCGTTTGTTTTTCCGTGGACCACTTCATGCCTGCCTTTCACATACAGTGTATTATGCAAGTTAATTGTAAAGACATTCATTTTGTGCCTGAAATCACCACAGACCCTTACCCAACAAAGTCAGACACATAGATAAGACTTTAAAGATTCAGTACATCAACCCTAATCTAGAGATCTTTTTACAAACCTATCTGTCATGAAAATTATCCAAACAAAGTCCACGCAAGTACGTGAATGTGAATAGTTTAAGCAACACAAGGTTAGCTTCATGTTCCTTGTTGTCGAGGTTGAGCGTGAGTGAAAAACCATAATGTGATGCAAGCACAAGCTGCAAAGTATTGTTGCTAGTGGCACTACAGTGGTAAAAAACGAAAGCTGACCCCATCCCTTCAAGTGAACTTCCGCTCAAAATAATCACCAATTTATCAGTTCAACAATATAATGTCAAGCGGACCGCAGCAAATAATAAGCATGAATGAAAGTTCAAAATGCTGAGTTGAAATGCCTTTTTGTCTCCTGTCTGTGCAATAAGTGGGCTGTTGGTGACCACTGAAGGCTACTTATTGGACAGACAGAAGACAAAAAGCAGCATTTCAAGTGACACACTCATGAATGTGTCACCTAAAACATCCTAAGAACGTGTCAACTGACATATTGATTTGTGTTTTACCTGGAACCAAACTAAAATAATCCTACTGGTGTTACAGTTAGCAGTATTGTAACTGTTTGTCTTGAAATTGCTAATGTGATTTAATAATGTTGACATAGAACGTGGTGGGAAAAACAGCACTGTACCTTGTACTGAATTTTTACAACCAATTAGTTTACTGCAATGCTTAAAAGTTGAGACAGTGTTGGTGTGTGCACAATAATATGACTACATTACTTCAGACACGCAGCATACAGCAGTTTTTGCTGCATGCTGGATGTGTTGCTGTAAAGGATCAGCATTTAATGCATTGCTGTGCTGCATAAGATGCTCAGCTAAAGTGAAAAGTACACATATTTTCAAAGAGCACAGTGAAGTTGTATCTGGTTAAATTTATATTTTCGGATATAAGAGGATTTTCTCTATTGATACGCGCACAGGCAACAACTGATAAAATGTGTTGTTGTTAGTTTGCAGTGGAAGGTTGAAGTTAAGGTTTGACTCTGTCTGTGCATGTAGGTTCAGGTCACTTGTTAGATGGCAGGGCTGCAGACTATGGCAGTGGACTGAGACAGACTGGGAGAGGAGCCAAAACCCAGAGGAGGCCAGAACTCAGGCAGGCCACAAGCTCAACTAAGAATAGCTGTGTGTGTGTGTGTGTGTGTGTGTGTGTGTGTGTGTGTGTCTGTGGCTTTGTGTGCATGGTTTTGTTGCATCTTGTGTTGCTTTTGCCTTGCCGACTACTATAACTCTTGCTAATTATTAAAGTATGTGAACTTTTGGAATTTCATGGTTTTCTGCATTCATTTGCCATAAAATGTGATCTGATCTTCATCTAAATCAAGAGTATTAACAAATATCATGCCTAAAATAATAATGTAAACAAAATCTGATCTTTCATGTCTTTATTGGGAACAACCATAAAAACCTTGTCCTGCAGAACTGTTTTAGTTCTGTCATATTCTCTTAGCGTCTCATGCGTGGCTCTCTTCAAGTCGTTCCATAGCATCTCTATTTGGTTGAGGTCTGGGCTCTGAATTGGCCACTTTTGTTTTTCTGAAGCCATTCTGTTGTGAACTTGCTCGTGTTTTCTTTCCAAATAGTTCAATATAGTTTCATCAGCCCACAAAACATTTTGCCAATACTGCTGTGGAGTGTCAATGTGCTCTTTGACAAACTTCAGGTGTTCAGCAATGTTTTTTTATTAAGCAACAGCTTCCTTTGTGGTGTCCTGCCATAGACACCCTGCTTGTTAAATCTGTGCTGTAGAGTCATGAACACAGATGTTAGCCAGTTCCAGTTCTTTTGGCCAGGCATGGCTCACATAAGCATATTCTTCTTGCTCAGAGGAAACTCAAAAAGTTTGAGTGACTTTATTCGGTCAAAGTAGCTCCAGTCCAAGTATGCCAACATCTGACTTAAATTGGTCCACTAGCACTATGAGGTTTTTATGCTTGTTAAAGAAAAACATGAAAGATCGGAATTTGTTGTGTGTGTATTTTAGTAATTAGTAATTAATTAGTCATTTTAATACTCTTGACTAAGATGAAGATCACGTTTTATGATAAATAATGACGAATACCATGACATTGCAAAGGATTCACATAATTTTTCTTGCCACTTCTATCTAAAATGATGACTTCATGTAAAGTGAATACACCAACATACATGTATGAGGATACACTTTATTTATAGTTCAGTGGTGTGACCCTATTAAAAAAAATGCAAACATAAACTAAAATATTCTCCAGGGACTGTTGGAAACACTCAATTTCAGAGTTCCTGTACTGAATATTAATGCCACTCTACGCTGTCTCCTACAATCAAATAGATGAATAATTGAGACTGACTAATAGCGTCAAAAAAGATGATTTACCATCACCGTATATCCTGGGTTTTATTTCATCTGATGCTGTGGCATAAGAACGAACACTACACTAGCAATGGTAATAAATTATTATGCATGCAGCTAATTAATCTTATGAATATTTATAACCACTTAAACACATTGTAATGGACTGATTAAGCAGTCCAACGCTGTGAGTTTGAATTAGTGCAGTTTTTGAATAATGACAGAGTAACTTTCCATCTCACTGCTAATGTTCTTCTCTTTAAATGGGGAGCCTTTTTCTCACATTTTCCCCAGCCAGCTTTTTACCTCCCTCGCTAATTCAAAGCAGCGCAGCTACATTAGAATGGAACATGGCAATTATCACCTTTTATCTTGGGTGGGCGCGCTTGCTCGCTCTTACCTTCCCTCTGTTGCTGGGGAATGATGGTTGGTTGCTGGGGGAACGCTTGGCTGATTGGCGCATAGGCGGCAGGGTAGGCTGCTGTTGCAAAGGGAGAACCAGAGTGGAATTTTTCACATCTCCATTTTCATATTTGACATAACAAAACTCAAATCATGATTCCATTGTTCATTTGCGTACTTTACACACTGCACAAATAAACTGCATTATGACTGGAAGCTTGGGTTGATTTTGCAGGTAGATGACCACACAAAAAGCATGGCTAAAAAGGGAGGAGAGTGCAGTTCAACTAAGCAGACACAAAGAAAGATTTACACCATGTTAATAAGAGTTGATGTCAGGCAGAAAGCAGTAGTTATGAGGGGTCTGTGTTATCTTTTCATGTAGGAGGCTAAGGCAGGTTCAGATCCTCAGCTCTCAGTGTACTTTTGGAATTAAGATTTTTTTGTGTGGGTGTATAATCAAGTCAACTGAAAATCCTTTTGCAATCCTAATGTAAAGTAGTGTAATCTGGCAGGAAATTGGCTGGTCCTCTGGCTATCTCTACCTGTCATAGTGTCTGCTGATGTGACAGAAGAGAGAAAGGCAGTGGAGAGTGAGAAAGGGACAGATGGAGGGAGTGAGAGAGTAGAGGAGATAGGAGAGACAGATCACCTGCGTAGTGTTGGACGCCAGCATAAGCCTGTTGGAGAGGGTCGGTCACTGTTGGACTCTGTGCTGCAGAGATCCAGAAACAGAGACAGAGAAAGGGGGGTGACAAGGAGGAAGACGAAAGCAAAAGGCACAACGAGGGGATGGTCATGACCGACACAAAGATAAAACATATAGAGAATATCTTAAACAGCAAGACCGACTTTGGCTTAGGTATACGAAACCATTAGGGGGTAAGATCACACGCGAGTGGCAGAAATTTGGGTTGTCATTCCACTGAGTTCTTCAAAATGCCTGTTCGACCCAGATGTTTGCATCAAATATTAACAACATGCCAAACAAACCACTTTGTAGTTCATTACAGTTGCAGCTGCCTTTGCATAATGCAAAAACAGGGAGTGTGTGTTTGTCAGTTCTTCAGGAATCAGTCCCAGACAGCATCAAGAAGCTGAGAACGAGCTGAGACACATCAAATTAACTATAATGGACTGATGGATGAACTGATGGATTAATTAGGATACTTGGGCTGGCTGCTCAGAAATGTGCCAAAGATGTTGTTGATTGACCCTCAGTCCTTAAATGCCTCAGGTCAAATCAGAAAAAGATGTGAAGAGAGAGTGAAGTAAAAAGGACTCTTGGCAACTTTTAGACAGTACTATGTGACATAATTTAGTTACTGACATGTTGAACTTGCAGTGTGACATTTAAGGGCTTTTCTTATTCAGATCAAGTGTGGCACTAGAGAATAATCAAACAGTCATAAATCACAGGTACAGGTACAAGTAGCAAATCACAACAAGTGTCAGGGTCAGAGCAACTGTCTTGTTACAGTATGTCACAAACATATCTCATGTTTTTGTGTGAACTTTGAATGGCTCACCTGGGTAAGGATGAATACCATTGGTGTAGATGGGCTCAGAGGTGGGCTGCCCGTTGCTCTGAGGCGGGAGGGCACTGAATCCATTGACCCCGATTGGGGTGGCTATGCTTGGCACGGCGGTGGCAGAGATGCCTGGAGGTGTGCTGGTGCCTGCAAATAGATACAGAGTCATTATAGAAACTGCAGGGTGTACACAGTTAAAGGCAAGGGTATAAAGTACATTTGTACCAAATTGTATTTTTTTTAAATGTATTCAAGTATTCACAGCACATACAGTGCTTAACGTTTTCCACATTTTGTTATGTTACAGCCTAATTCCATAATAAATACAATTCATTATTTTTCTTTGCAAATTTATTAAACAAAAAAACAAAAGAAAATCACATGTACATAAGTATTAACAACTTTTATTCAATATTTTGTTGAAACACCTTTAGCACCAATTACAGCCTCAAGTCTTTTTGAGTATAATGCTACAAGCTTGGTTCATCTATTTTTAGGCAGTTTCTCCCATTCTTTTTTGTAGTACCTCTCAAGCTCCATCAGGTTGGATGGGGAGCATTGGTGCACAGCCATTTTCAGATCTCACCAGAGATGTTCAATCTAGTTCAAGTCTGGGCTCTGGCTGGACCACTAGCCACTCCTGGCAGTGCACTTAGAATGATTGTCCTGAAAGATTTACTGTCATCCCAGTCTGAGGTCCATGTCATCTGGAACAGGTTTTCATTATGGGTGTCTCTGTACATTGCTGCATTTATCAATCCTGACTAGTCTCCCAGAAACTGCCACTAAAAAACATCCCCACATGCTGCCACCACCATGGTTCACTGTAGGGATGGTATTTGCCAGGTGCTGAGCTGTGCCTAGTTTTATTCAGGCCAAAGAGTTCAATCTTTGTGTCATCACAGTCACAGCCCTCCATTAGGGGTCCTTAGGCAGGACCTCCTCATAAAAAAGGAGTCTTTAAAGCAGAGAATCTTGTTTCTCATGGTCGAGAGTCCTTCAGGTGCATTTTGGCAAACTTTAACTAAGGAGTGGTTTCCATCTGGCCACCCTACCAGAAAGACCTGATTGGTGGAGTCCGACCGTCTGGTTCTTGGTCACCTTCCCGACTAAGGCCCTTCTTTTTCAGTTGTGTAGTTTGGCTGTTCAACCTCCTCTAGTTAGAGTCCTGGTGATTCCAAACTTCCATTTTCGGATGATGGAGGCCATTGTGCTCATTGGCACCTTGAATGCTACAAAATTTCTTCCTTATATAAATAGATGTATACCTTTGCAAATCATGTCCAATCATGGCATGTCATGGCAAAGACTGTGAATACTTGTACAGTACATACTTTTTATATTTTAGTTTTAATAAATTTCTAAATTTCTAACAAACATTTTTCACGTTGACATTATCAGGGATTTTCCTTTAGACTTTTAATTGACTGATTCAATCAATTTTGAATGTAATCAATTTTGGAATAAGGCTCTAACATAACACAATGTGGAAAAAGTTATGCATTGCGAATACTTTCTGGATGCACTGTAGTTTCATACAAAATGATGCAAATTAGGCCTAAACCTTTAGTGCAGTTGCTACAGTATAACACACTGATCAACGTGTGATATGGAACATGGGAAAACACTCGTCCATCACTGCAATACAAAATAATAAATGTAGCACTGTGATGTTCTGAATAATACCTGTTATACCTTTGTTGAAAGGCTTATTTCAGTAACTTCAGGTACATAACTGTACTCTTGAAGGTACAACAATGGGTGCAAAATTGAACAAGAAATGTAACATAACATACACTATGATTAAAGGGCCTGTGTCTCTTCTTCTAACTACTTTCCTCCTTGCTGTGTCAGTCACCTTGTCAGTAGCCTTTTGCATTTATAAGTTTTTATTATTTTTCTAATCCAGGTGAAGGGCATTCAAGTCATGTAGGATTATGTGTGATAGGCATTACCTGGTATGTGTAGGCCTTGTGGATTACAAATGCCAGGTACAGCGTCAAGCCACTTTATTTAATACATTCGCAATGACCCTGCCTTCAGGCGGCCTGCCTACTTAGTGTCGAGGCATCAAAGCTCCTCGTGACAAGGGCCAAAAAGATAGTTCAGACTGGGGTTTGGGATTATCTCACACAAATCTTTGCTCTTATATTGTATAAGCCAAGGACTCTGCATCCAATGTCATCGGATTGGCTGTGTTCCCAGAAAACACACACTGTCACAGAGACATAGAGGAAGAGAGAGGCAGACTGCAAGAGAGAGAGATAATGAGAGACAGGAGGAGAAAAAGACTATGATGTGGCAGCCAATGAGTGTCAAGGAATGCTGTACATCTTCTCCCATCATGCCTTAGTCCATACAAGGCTCCATTTCTTCTTATGCAACGCTGTCTGCTTCAGCATAGAAAGCTGAGCTTAAAACACCTTAAAAAATGTAGCAAGGGCAAAACCAGAAGGGTCTTGAATTCATATATTAGTACCATAATTCTTGCTAATGACAAAAATGTTCTTGGAGCAGTGAGAAAGTGAAGTCCTCCATGTCTGTGTGTGCCTATTAGCTCATACCTGAGGATGGTGTCATGGGAGTAGCCACCAGACCATTGACATTGAAAGCTGCCATTTGCTGCATTTGCGCGGCAGCGATGGCAGCCATGGGGTTCAGGTAGGACCCTTGTGTCGCTGCCATCAGGGCGGCTTGCTGTTGCATCATCTGCTGTAGGATTAAAGAGCAGTGGGGAGAGAGGCGAGTGGCGGGAGGGATGGAGGGAAGGACAGAAAAGGAAAGGAGGGTGAAATAGCCGCAGGACCAGAGCATGTTTACTCTCACATCTCTTGTTTGTTTGGCCCATGCCTTGTTCTTGAACAGAGTGGTCTGTGTTGCCCTGCAGCGTTGTTTCCCAGCTACTGTAACACAACACTGGCTCATTATACTGACACAAGATGAAGGCTATGTACAGAGTTTAGCGAGATGGAGACTATGCATATCTATATGTACCGCATACTGTATGTATATGTATATGTGTGAGAGAAAAAGTGGTTTGCAGTGGCAGAGTTAGTGGAGAGAATGTGTGGGAGTAGGCGATTCTCACCTGTCAGGGTGAGTTGTTAGATACTGTGTGAGTGCAAAATCTCACAGACTCCGGCTGTGACTTTCATGTGTGAATATGAAATGGGGGTGGGGTGGCATAGAAAGGGGTAGGGGTGGGGGGCTCTTAGGGATGACGCTTGCCTCGGTTTGAGTGTAAAGGAATATGTGTAAGTAGATGAAATGTTAAAGGGGCAAGATTGGGTTGGCAGTTTAAAATTCACAAAGTCATAAAATGAAAGCAAGACAATGTAGTGTTGAACAGACAGTAGGATAAGCATCCTCCCTTGACAACTGAAGGGATAAAAAAGGTACAATATAAACAGCATTGCAGTACAGTATTTCCTGTTTAAATTTGTGCTGAACAGCAGTTTAATAGTGTGAATCACTTAAGGAGTTCGCTGGGAATGTCACATGCCTAGTGGGAGAGATAGTGAGTTCAAACCTCAAATCACAACAGTTTTGTTTTCTTTTTTTTTTTAAAGCTCACCGTCTCCTCCCCCGCCGGGCTGAGACTTACAGCATGAGAGTAGGCGCCATAGGCCCCAAACTGGATGGTCATGGGGCTGAAGATGCCAAGCTGGCCCGCCATCTGGTGCATCCTGCGCAGGGTCCTCTCCTTATCGGTGTCTGCAAACTTGACCACCAGACTTGATGAGGCACCCTACAAGTACAGGCATGTTTACAAGGTAAGTAAAAAGGAACTTAACTAAGTAAGAAAATACTAGATCCAGTCTTTTCAGTGTCTTAAAAAAAAAAAAGAATCTAATCAGTCTAATGAGTCTTCTTGACTGGAGAGCTTCAACCTAGTAGGACTAACTTCTCAGCAGTCAGCAGTTTTGCAGATTGCACCTGCCACTTTAACTCGCCAGCTGGCTAATGGGCTGGTGTTTTTTAACCGAGATTGTCTGTAAATATCTCTGATTGAATAAATTTCACTGTAAAAAAGGAAAAAAAAAACACACAGCCAAACAATAACATCATCTATAATTACAGTCGTTTCAGGAGTCCATATGAATTTCCCAAAGCTAATGGTAAGCCGTAGCTAAATTGAAAAAGGTTTATTGCTCAAGTTAATTTGTGATGCTTTAATTGGAAGTGTGCAGATCTATGAACATACACTAACCTAAATACAGGCCATTTAGAAACAAGGTTACTGGATGCATGCATTACATTTCCATCTTTTATTGTGTGGTTAAAAATAGGTTTCTCATGTATGTTTCTCTTGGGAATTGACCTACAACAACATGCCGGCTACATAATAAGTTGTAGAGCGTGTCTGTATCAGGATCCATGTATCAACCTTCTTTTATTAAAACATGAGAGTGGAATTCTTGCATCATCGTAAAGGAGAAACACTGGTAAACGTCACGTTTTTTGATGTCCAGCGTACACAGCACTCTAACTTTCAAGACCTAATATCTCTAAGCAACAAGAGCCAGTGGAGCTCACCATTCATGACTGCAGTCATTTAGCTGTCAGCAATAAATGGAAGAAAATACTGAGTGATATTTGCTTTTGTGAACTTTCCAACTCCACTGTATACACTGGGAGTGAACTGTGATCCTAACCAGATCCCATAGGAGTCCCAGTCCCCCACTGGTGAAGCTCTACTGAATACAGTACTGGGTAATTAGGTCTGACAAAAGCCTTCGGCATGTGGAGGGCGAAGTATTGACTAATGGCTCTGCCTTATGGCAGATATAGTTCCGTATTGATGTCCATGCTCCTGAGTTTGCATCCAATTAAATCATTTGAGAGACAGAGACCAGAGTCAGTTCCTCGTGTGACATCCAGGCAAGGAGAGGGGGAGTGAGAGTGTCTGTGTGTGAGTGAGAGACACAGATATAGATACAGAGAAAGAGAAAGAGAGAGAGAGGATGAGGGGGCTGCCAGGCAGAGAAAGCAGCCACAGACACTGTCAAGAGGACCAGGCTCCTATTTAATTACAGGCAGTGCATGCTGGGAAAGAGCACGGAGCACCACCAAGACAGAAGGACACAGGCAGCCAGGGGCCAGTCAGGATATGATTAGTAAGATCATAAAAGCAAAGACACGAGGAGAAAAGGACTCCATAATCACAACCTGGATTTATCTTTCACAAAATGTCTCATCCTGACAGGGTCAGTACAAATTCAGGCTTTGATTTTGATTTCCATGTTATGTTTGGGTGTAGAAATCAAAAATGTGAGCGCACAGCAGAGGACACAGTGACAGAGAGGGAAGAGGATGACCAGTGTGACTGATGCTGTATAAATGTTGTGCATGAACGTATGGGCCTCTGTATAGAATATACTTCAGTTGTTAGACTACAGGGCTGTACAGGTCCAAGTTTAAGTTTTAGTGCTACTTAAAAAAAAAGGAAGAAACAGAAAAACAAACTTGTTTTTTCTCTGTAAAGCCGAATGTTGCATCAGCACAGTAAGACTGTGTATTCAGCTACAGAACAGCCTTACTGTAGTACAGCCTTACTTTATTCCACCTCACTGTAAGTCATACAAAAAGTGTGCCCTATTTCTGTAAGCATTTCATGAGACAGAAAAAGTGTGCCATTGACAGGGCAGTTTGCAAGGGTGGTCTTCTGCTTTGGCTTTAGGTAGACATGACAAACATTACATAATTTGTAGTTTATTTAATGTGTATTTATCCTGCCTACGCCTCATATTGATTGTTGACTTTTTTTTATAGTACTGAAGTCAATCATGATTTTCTTAAGTCCTATCCTTCCCACAGTGTCAGTTTTTTTTATTATATAATTTTTTGTATGACAAAGAAGGATATTCATACTGTAAAAGCATAAACAGCACAAGTTTTAGCCAAGAGTTTCTCACTGACTTGTGAAATGTGTCACATAAACAATTATTAATAAAACCAAGAGAATGTGTTGGCTGCAGATAACTATGAGAAGAAGTCTGGGGAATGCGGGAAGGCATCATCATGGACTCCAGGAACAGTGCATCTCAGATGGGATCCTATCAGAGCCAGCCAGCACCCTAGCTCATCTGGTGCGTCTCCCTCAACTCCTTTTCAATTAGTTAAACCAATAGCAATAGCATGACTTTTTTTTCTTCCTACCTTAAGACCTTTTGCAGTTATCAACTTTGTTGGCTAGTTGCGAGACTGGTCTGTTGGAATTAATGAGGATGGCACTTCCTCCAGTGTCATCATATCCTTCCAGCATTGTTACTCAGATCGGGACACAGTGAGGGGGCCTGGCATTTAGATTTTTCGCTTTGTGTATTAATGTATTCTTCTATTCTTTTATTACCTTATGAAGAAGACATTGTAAGCATTAGGACTGTA
The DNA here is from genome assembly GCF_900324465.2 of Anabas testudineus. Taxonomy (NCBI): domain Eukaryota; kingdom Metazoa; phylum Chordata; class Actinopteri; order Anabantiformes; family Anabantidae; genus Anabas; species Anabas testudineus. Next base: position 19,717,129 of record NC_046612.1, on the reverse strand, counting down.
AAAGCCTGAGGCTGCCTGTACTCCGAGTGCCATGATTTGAGATGAAGCAAGTCTAGCCTGGTCTGGCTTCTGGCAGCAGAGTCCTCTGCTGTACATGACATCACGGGAGGAGACCCAGTCTGCAATGTCTACACTGAAAAGTCTTGGCAGCAGCACTAAAGCACTGCAACAGCCTCTGCAAATGTTGTCAGCACTGACACTCAGAGCCGAGGTTTTCTGATTTTTATGGTGTAAAAGACAAAATATTCCCTCCAAAAAAAATCTCTCTCTTATCCTCATCCCTGAACAGGAGAATTTCATATCCTCACATCTCAAGCGGATGTATTCTCACTAGATCCAAGGTCTAATCAGAAAAGGCAGATTTTAGAGTGTGATCCCCATCACGGATCAAGAATTTCTATCCACAAAGAAAGAGTAGTATGTGGCCAGGTAATGAAGGAACAGGTGGCATCAGACAACAGGCACTGGATGCAAAACAGCCGCTGCTCACTGGTAGCAGAAAATCACAAGCTGACAAACAAACAGAATAATAACCTGCAACGGCATGACTCCTATACCTGGAGAGAAAATGAATTTGCTGAATTTGATAAGGGCCAACAGGGAGCCTTCACTTTTGACAGGTACAACTAAGGAATTTGTCATGGGTTCAAAAACTAATCTAATTTCTTGAACAACACACTTGACTTGTGAAAATCTCCCATATTGGATTTTGTATAGGCCACAAAAATGTGCAGATGGAAAAATGCACACTGGTAATTGAAGGATTAGAACTCAACTAAACCAGTGAAATGGCATTATGCTTTTATCTCTGCATTACTACAAAGACACTGGTGTTAAGTGTCTACCGAAAGGTAAACAGACACTCATTTTCCAGCCTCTACAGAGGCTTACAGCAATATAATAATATAACAACATATTCATTGAAGGGAAAACTGTCATTTTAGAAAAGTACTTAATGATCAACCAGTAATAGTATATTCTAAACTACTTACTTTTCCCCTCTTTCTTCAACAAAAAACAACAACGTCAATAGACTAATAGTCTAATCTCTAAAATTGGCAATTGGGAATTAGTAAGAAATTAATAGAATACACCATAACAAGTTTGTTTAGTAATTGGAGGAACCCCCTGTGGGGTTTGTATTCAACTCTCTGAACCTTGCTATATCTCTGCTACCCTCATGGGAGGACTGTCTCTCATTAGCAGTGGGTGATGCTGTCTTGGTCTGGCCCTGCTGTCCACCACATACTGCTGCAGCTGCTGAGCACACTGCATCAAGCCAAAAGACACAGAAGAAAATTGATGCCATTAATAACGGTATTTCCCTATGCTACATTTAGTCTATAGTTTACTGTAATGAGTTCAAGAAACAAAACTCCATGTAGCATGTTAGCTACAAGCCTGCCGAGGTTCTACAATAGTTTCATGTGGCGTTTGATGCGTTTTGTGTAACAGTGACAATGTTCTCTGGCTTGGTCTTATCTCTCATTAATCCAGAACTATAGTATCACACACATGCACACTCTTGTTGCTGCCAGCACCGGCAAGCTCCACAGGCACTGTCAGCCACGCTGTGACATCGAACATGACAATGTCTGCAATTTGCTGGGTGCTGTCTGCCTGCCCCTGGCTTTGCCATTTGAAGTTTTGCCACCTGTGCCTCTGCAGCCTTACTGTAATTCAACAGCTGAACCAGTGAGAGTGCCTGTTCTGTGCCCAATCACCTTTTAAGTTAATTTCGGAAGCACCTGCAATCTGCAATAAACATCAATTAAAGCTATGACCCGATCTATCAGCGCATGCCCTTTGGTAACATCCCTTGCCCTTAAGCTTCATTAAAGCCTTTCATTCTGGGCCAGCGTATTTTGGTGCAGGCATTATTTATGGCATGTGTGTGTGCCAGGTAACACAGATGCTGTAGAGAGAACATTAAGAGGGAGAGAGAGACAGAGACAGAGTGAGAGACAACTCTTTGTTCAAGGTTCATCCAGACTTCACAGCTGGCACCAGGCAGTGAGCAGAGCAGCCCACTCTCTGAATCCTGCCTCCTGTTAGTCTGTTGTTGACGACATGTGGCAGTGATATTATCCAAATTAACTGCATTCCCCATTGGTAAGCCATAGTTGGATGCTAATGGCCACCTTGCCTATTAATCTGAGAGGAACTTGGATTTGGGGAGAGTGGGATAACAGGTGCAGGGATAGAAGAAGAGAGATATGGATAATATAGATTATTAATGAACTTTTGGATGGCTCTTGATCTGCTCCAGGCCTGTTTGGGGCTCCATATGTTGCCTTGGACAGTTCATCTGGAGCAAACCTCAGGTGGCTCAGTGACCCAACCTATTGCAACTTTGCCTGGAGTGCAACATACAAAAAGTAGTCAGCATGAGCCAAATTTTGATCTGCACAAGAAAGCAAACAGCCTCACAGGGGCCCAATTATAAATCTCCTGGATGTAAACATATTCTATTGATTGAGTCAACAAGATAGTTTGAGTAGAAGGTAAATATCTTAATTATAATCACATTTCAGTAAGAGGCCTGTCATAATTGTGCATGATCATTATGCAACATGATTACTGTTTGGCTCATGGCCCGCTACTTATTAAATTTCGACCCTTGTGGCTTACATGCCAGAAAGTTTGGTCTCTAATGTGCACAGCAACACACAAAGTTAAAGCGACTCCACCACTTATTTTTCTCTTTCGCTACTTCAATGTAATGCAAAATGAGGCTGCATCAAAAAGATGTGTAAATTACATCTGGCTTCCAGGACAGTATCTGGCTGCCAGGAAGCGTCCGTAAATATTTATTGCGGAACATCAGTGAAGTGTGTGAAGGTGCGGATGTCTGCCAGAAAGAATGTATGCTCGTGTATGTGTCCAGCTGTGCAGCACTCAACACACAACCAGTACTGGCAGGGAGATGCTTCGTAATTCATCACTTCTTTTACGCAGGCCTTTTTGGTGGCCTTGTTCAAGCTTGACAGAAACATTTTCAATCGTTAATTAACTGCAGTTTGACAAGTGTTACAGGTTTTCTGGCCTCATTCTTCAAATAAACAAATGCTATTTAATGCAACTCACAACCACTGTATATCAAGCAGGACCAGTACTCCGTTACTTTCCACAATTCCTTGTATACTTAGAGCTAAACTACTGTGTATATATATATGTGTATATATTTTTGTATATAACACATATCTCTAAACATGTCCACATCTATTCTATCGACCATATTGCCACTCTCTTACATTACATGAGATTTTGTTCTCTCATAATTTATCAGTAAGGGGAATAGGCAATATGTGTCTGCAGCAGAGCTATTTGTGTTCTCTAGCTGTAAAATGAATTGAATAAAAAGTGATTCTTATGCAGTCTAATTGATTTGAATACAACTGATGTTTCCAGCATAACATCGTCCTGCAGCATCTCAATATTCTTTCAGTTGTGGGCAGATAACACCTTAACGTAGAGGGATACATTTTTAAAAGTTCACTTCTACAATATTATGAAAGGCTTAGTGCTGAAATATCAGGAAGCACTTTAGGAAGTGAAAAATCTGACCTCATTTTGAAGATCCACTTTAACTCTAGGGTGGTTTTCAATATTACCGACTTACTTGTTAACCTCACTTCTAGTCTCTGTAATGAAGCATCCCTTGATGCCTCATTACAGTGTTTTAAATGTTTAATATTCTTTAACAAAAAGTTGTCCCCTGACAGGGGCCACACTGTCACTGTTAATACTTTAGTGGTGACTAGCTGTTTTCATGTTATTTCTTCAATGTTGCTGAAGGAGACTATCACTTTCAGGAGTCCTTTACCGTTTCCAAATTACAAAATATTTAGTCAGTGCTTGCACTATGTACTATAGCGTCTTCCACGTGTTGCACTCTGGCCAGCAGCAGGGTTAAATCTTTTTCTCCTTTTCTAGAAAAATGTTTATCCACTCTCCTTATCTTCTGAGATTCTGGGTTCAGTTTTCAATTTATTTTATTTGTTTATCTGTTGCCATTTACTGTATTCATGCAAGCATCTACATGGACATATCAAGTGCAAACAAAAATGTTATTTGTTATCTAAATGTTCTATATCTTGATATAAAAATCTACAATATCTGTGTAACCATTCTAATGTTACCGAAGCAGCATACCCAGTGTCAAAAGTTAATTAAACTATTTCTGAAATAATATTTCTTGCCCCACTAACTCAGTTAAATTGCTTCAGCACGATGATGACACACTGTTACCCAGTGTAAAAGCCGCTCATTTCAAACATATATTTCAGGAATGGGTTAAGAGAGCGCAGCGAGTCAAACTATTCGAACATGCACGGAGACCAGAGAATGGCCATCCTCTGGTTAGATTATTAAATTATATAGCTGATAAAAGATACTGGCTTGCTCCTAACTAACCTGTGTACAACAGTATTCTGTTTTGCACTGCAGTTTGCAGAAGTGAACTTCTCTTATGTTTGTTCAAATTCTCACACAGAATTTGTTTTATTTATTTTTTATCCTGTGTGATCAAAGTTGCATCCAGAATCTTAGAGGAGCTTCCCGCTACCTTTTTTGCTGGCTTCATTAAATCTGTTGAGTGCTGGATTACACATTTACTTATGTGTTTATTTTTATTTTCTTTCTGACATTGGTGGACATAACCAGTATTAAAATATATGTTATCGACCTCGCTATGATGGCGACCTCTTTTTATTGACTAGTCAATAAAAAGAGGTCGCCAATGTCATGGCATGTTGCTTCTAGCACTAGCTAGCTACCAATAACACTATTATAAGCAAATGGAAATGCAATCATAACCTGTGGCATACAATGTTAAGAGTGAATAATTGTATTTAATGACTAATTATTGACTAGTGGGTTCAAAGAAAGTTTCTGTTTATACACTGAAATTTGAGCACATTGCCTTGTGGGCTGTTTAACCATTCCATATCGAGTTTCAATAGAAATTCACATAACAAATTCCTACCTACAATATCATTTTACACAGCAATTACAATGTATTCTGTACATGCACAGTTGTTCGGTTTTCGATTTCCATCATTCCATCTATCGTTCTATTTCAGTGTTATTATGTCAATATTGACTGGACATATGCAATACAGTGTCTTCTGAGAATGCACTGAAGGATGTGTTTGCAGCGCACAGCAATCACATCTTTATATCACCAATATAAACGCTCTTTATCAGTTTGTTGTCAGTGGTACTTTGAATAGCTGGAGAATGAAATGAATATTTAGTGAAATGACAGATATAGGATATCTAGCTGAAAGATGCCAGATGCTGACTGTGGGAATCTTTTGTGTGTGATATACCATAAACGCACTTCACTGTCCAGACATACTTTATCCACATAGATGGAAAATAGATATTTTGTTATTCTGGATTATTTTCTGTCCTGGTACGTCATGGTCTCAAATAATGAAACTGTTTCCAAACATATAAAAAAGAAGAGGCATCAAGTAGAAGCATATAAGGAAGACATGGCCAGTATCTGCATCAGAATCTAAACACCCACCAATCTCTGTTGTGAACCTTCACCCAGTCTACCTCAAATAATTTCTAAGCACAACCACAGGGTAAACAGCTGGCATAAAAACACCAACAAGTGGCATCACATCACACGCCGTTTCATAGTTTGTTACTTACAGGCATAGTCTGTCCACCATGCAAGCTGTTGATGGCGGCCTGCGCTTCTGCATGGCTGGAGAACTTGACAAAGGCACAGCCTGTATAGAGAGAAAAAGAGAGAAATAGAAAGGAGGCAGCAACATCAGGGAGATGGTCTTGAATATGGGGGACAACACCATTCAGTACCATTGTTTTCATGTTATCTGGTTTGTAAATGTATTCTGCCATTTGTGTGTTCAGCGCACAACTCTGAATAAATCAGTCTAATTGTAGTGAAGGCATTAGCTGTGTGGAACATCCTGTCCCTCGCCCATTTCTTATTCCACCCCCTCCACTTTGGAGCATGCAGCCAAGGCATTTACTATCCCGACTTGTTTGTGATTATTAATCTGTTTAATATTTACACATTGTGATTTGTGTGCAGTCACTCATAAAAGAGATTATGATGACAAAGGCATAGTATTATAATCTGCCTATCTAACCAAATCTTTGCTTGCGTATAATTTCAGATGGAGGGGGGACTTTGCTCAAGGGGCATTCAAATCATCTTAAATCTCTTGTGTTGTTAATGCACAAAAGGAAAAGTCAACATAGAAAGTTGGCCAGAAGACAGGGGAACAGTTGTTGGCAGTAGTCTTTTGGAGCCTCGTTGCATTAACATTTCAAATGGTATTTAAAATGATTCAATTAGATAAAAATAATAATGCACAATGTGTTGTTTTCTTGTTTTGTTTTTTTTTTTAGGTTACGTATTCTGAACCATTAAATAGTGTGCGTCAGTGTGTAGGCAAGGACAGGCTCTAAACTACTGTAAAATAAAGAGAAAGCCAGTGAACTGAAACACAGTGAAACTGAAATGTGGTAATTTTACAAAAGCCATTAAATTAAACAGCAGCTATTTCTCTAAGCTTTATGGTCGTCATAGACTGCACGAGGTATTCTGTTATGTCCTATTCTTATCCGTGCCTTCAGGTAACTCATGTGTTAAGTCAAGAGATACCTAATTAACAAACTCGTGGATTAATTCTGCCCCCTTTTCATTAATTGAGTATCACCAATGTCTAAGAACCAGACAGGCTTTTCCTGAGTTCAGTGCCTGGTTTCTCGGGAAATGCTGATACCTACAGTATTTAAAACAGTTACATGTGTTCATATACATTTATTCTCTCTACATTCCCAAAGGAGTCATGATGATTCGTTTAAATTACAAACACCGTTAAGCAGACTCAGGAGAAGTTCCGTGTCTGGCAGCAACCCATTCACTTCTACATCTCAGCTTTGCTTTTCTGACAAACAAATTAATTATTTCCTGACAAAATCAAAAAGATTGAACTGGGGGCCATCATTATGTGCACAATCAATGGAGGACAATTTACATTTACCTGAGGCTTTCTATCCATATTCTAGCCACATAATAAATGGTAAGCAGTTGAAAATGTGAATATGTGTGAGTAGTAAGACCATGTGTTTTCTGTACTGTCAAATGTCCTCAGAGCTGTATAGATCTACAGAGGGAAACAGATAAGTCAAAGACGCCTTTGATTCTGTCACAGCACTCTCGCACCGTTTTACTTCACTTGAACGCCCCTCCGGGTAGAGGCTAGAAAGGTCTTTATTTGTCCGAGTGAAAAGCTTCAGTGCTGTGTGCCATTTGACTGCAACTCTGTCTTTGAGGGAACAAACGCATTTAACTTTTGTAGTTGAAATAATAAGAGACAGTTTGTTCTTGCAAAAACCATTTGGTTTTGTGAGGCATGATAACTTGCTGGTGGTTTTCTAACAAAGCTATCAGATATGGTGCCAGGGTCCAAGTGACTCCAGCGGATCCGCACAGCAAGACAGAATTTCCTGGGGTCGGCGTACATTATCATTGGCTTAGTCATGTCAAACATACAATGCCCTCAAATCTCACTATCAAAAAGCCAGTGCTTTTCAAGGCTCAAAAAAGAAAAAACATTAAGGGACACATAGCACAGCATCTCAACAGAATTGGAAGTGCTATAGCCTCATAAATTATAGTGAACATTGGAGTTTTTGAATTTGATGGTTCCGAATGAGTTGGGGGGGAAAAGGAAAACGAGAGATTGTATTACTTTCAAGCGAGAGAATCTGCACTGCCTTTTGAATTCCCGGGGTAATAATATGTATGCATGAATTCCATCCCGCTGGATGGGTGACATTTATAACACAACTTAATTATAGACCTAAAAGCCATCTCTCTATTATTCCTGACAATTCGGGGCTCTATTCAACTCTGGCAGCAAGTGTTGCACTTTGAAAGTACTTTGAGGAGCAGCGCCGTACAGAGATGGATGTTGAACTTCTCGGCCTTTTTATTGGGTGAAGAGGGGAGGTGAAAAGCCTCTGAGTAGCATACATTTACATCAACAGGGGACAAAGCCTCCATCATGGAACAGATAGCACTGTCAATTTCAAGGTCTGTCTCATTCAAATTAGAGGAACCTCATCCTGAGTGAGGCGACTGGCAAAATAATTTGCCGTAACATCCCGTAATGATTGCGCCTCGGAATGTTACACAGTGAGTGATAGGTCCAGATACCTATATATAAGATCTTTGTCCGTAGCCGTCATAGTTACCATTACTCCACAGTTGATAATAATAGAGACAAATATCAACACAAGAAATACATGGCATGTGAAAAGAAGGGAAAGAATAAGAGTTGAGATGTGGAGTACAGATGGGTGAAAACGAATGAAAGCCTGAATGAGGGAGAAAACTAGTTCCTGTCTGACACAGCAGCACTGGCCTTATTTCATTTTATGGGCTGTCAATCAGCTTGAGGCATCTGAGCAGACAGGAAGAGAGTGAGTTAGAGGGGGAGGGAGAGACGGTGAAAGAGAAAACAAGCTGGGGAGAAAGAAAGGTAGTGGGTTGGTGGGGCGATGCAGAGCAATAGATTCAGGATTAACAGTAGGAGGAACAGATAGAGACACCGATAGGTGTGTGGTTCAGTTTCGCCAGCCTTTCTGTTTGATATATCAACTGTATTATCAACCGCTTTCTCTCGTCCTCCCACACATCCCTTTCACACGTTCACAAGCTTCATATAGGAGAAGAAATCACAGTCGACAGCAGAATGGAGGAGAGAGAGAGAGACGCAATATCATTGGCATTATTGCTTTAAATATGGCTGAGACGAACACATCGCAGGATGATGGGGGAGCCTCTTGCACTCTCAGAACAATCCTACCTGCAGTACACATTTCATAGCCATCGTTAATTCTACTGTTTTTTACTGACTAAATAGCACATAAGCTGGAGACATTATTGTATAAGCTGTTCCTGAATTCAGGCAAATCTGCTGCACACTGATTGACGGCAAAGAAATCCACAGCCTGACTGCTTTATTTACAGTAGGACATTATCGTCCAATGGTGTCTCCAGGGAGGGATGATGGGAATGTGGGAAACAAACATGATTACACCCCTCTGCTTTTCAGATAACAGGAAGAAGAGGAGGAGGATCGAGTGAGCAGAAAGACAAGGTGTTGTGTGATGTATTTGTTGAGTCCAGGGTGAGAGGAGCTGCCATGATGAAGAGACAACAGAAGAAGTTGGGGAGAGAAAGAATAAAGGAGTGAGAGCTGAAGTGAGAACAAAAAAACAGGTAGGGAAATAACGAAAGTTGTGAGAATAGGAAAGGGGGAGGAAGGAGGTGTCAGAGCACGGTGACAATGAGGTATGAAAGAAATGCAAGCGAGACACATAAGGGGTGGTGAAGAACTGAATAGCTGTAGGGGAGGATGAGTTATTCAGAAGAGCAGAGTGGCTGGCAGACGACGTCAATGAGTGCACAGTGGATGAAGCATGGCTCTGAAGCATGTAAAGAGCACAAAGATGAAGAGAGGCAGCCCACGTACAGCACAGACAGACAGATGAAGGGGAACATACGGTGGGGGGTGGGGGTAGGGGGGTGGAGCTGGGTGATAGGGTGGGTGGGGGTGTTTGGGCTCTGACCCTTACTGGCCCCATCAGGCCCTCGCAGGACGGTGCACTCCTCAATCTGGCCGAAGGTCTCGAACAGCCGTCGGACGTCGTCCTCACTCTGCTGCTTGCCAAGCATTCCCACAAACAGCTTCCTGTCTTCTGGATAGGAAGAGAGGAAAGGGGAGGAAGGGGGGGGGGGGGGGGGGGAGGAAAGGAGCGGGTAGAAGAGAGGAGAGAACAGACAAATGCTACAGCTGATGACACTGTTCTGCTGAGCTGAGAGGAACTTGTCCAACACCCCCCTATTATCTGTAGTCTGCTGTGTTGAGCCTACGCTGCTGCTTTTGCTGCTGCTGCTGCTGCTGCTGCTGCTGTTGTTATTGTTGTGTGGTGTGCCACCTCACCCGGCATGACAGTGAGATGTATACCTGTTTCCAGTGAGCTGTTCAAGTCTGCCACAGTGATGTTTGATACAGATGATGTTTTGAGCACCGTGGGTTTCAGGTAAAGGCAGAACGAGAACAGGAACATTTTTGCTCAGGCAGGCAAACCATTAGATCAATCTATGCTTAAGTTACTGAGTTGAGTGAACATGGAACAAGAACATGACATTACATTCTCTCATCATCAAAGCAGCAAGAGTTATAATAAGCAAGAGTAAACTCAAAGGTGCTTTCTGCTGGGCACTGCAAATGAGGTCTTTCCTCATTATAGCCAAGAAAACATTTGATAAAATAACAAAACTAAACAGTGTCTTAGCCTGTGTGTACTTGTTTCTCATTAAACTCTATCCTAATCTACTCTATTTTGTTTAATATGAAAAAGATGTTGTTTGGAGACAAAGTTTAAGGCAGAATGAACATGGAAAACTTTTTATTCAGGGAACCAAAAATTTGGAAAGTTAAGAAATTAAGCTGGATGGCCGCTAATAATATGTGATTTTACTGTAAACATTTGCAGATTTGTCGATTTCACCTCCAATTGCAAAAAATAACTAGAAGACACAATTTACACACTGCACAGACTTAACATAACCACAATAAGCACGGCCAAGTCCGGTTTCTTTCTTCAGCGCAGTGATGGAGAATGGTGCTAGCAAAAAGTATTGCAAAACATTTTAACAATGAAAGCTACAAGGTCTAGTTCTCATGCCCTGGAACAAAAAAAATGACAAAGTATTACAGTTGTTATTTTATATTGTGATATATGAACCCCTGACTAAATATTTCTATTGAATTGGTGGCGGTGTAATTAGCTTAACTGTTATAAAAAGAGGATATTATTCTTTGTGTCAAACTAAGATATTGGCTGTTTAATTGTGACTAATTCTGTTCAATACATCTGTAAAACATGAAATTGGTTCTGGATATAAAGCACGGAAATAGCAGGCCTATATTATGGCTATCGAACTATTTGTAAGCAGGCTGCCTAATTAATCTGGGCAGTTATTGAGCCCCAACCTTTCCTAGTTTCCTGACCAATACTCAGCTGGAGTGAAATTTACAGGTGCTCTTCAGTAGGTTTGAAGGGCAGATTGACACACACTAGTATCTTCACACTACTACATGTCATTGTTGCTTCCTGAACTCCAGAGGGAGGCACTCAGGCTCAGACATATGGGCTCTATACCACTAAGTTTTGGCCAGTCAGGAAGCTAGATTTTTCTAATTAATCATCCTGGTGCCCTGGCATTAGACAGAGCATTCATCTTCTTTACATCTTTTACATTATGCATCCCCTATTCCACTGTGTTGTGAAATGAAATGGCTAGTAGCAAGAACCCATCGCCAGAACTGATGGAAAGTGGCAGGAAGAGGAAGAAGAGTTTATTGGAAATGACACTGTTGATCTTCAGTGTGAGTCATTTGATTGGTAGGGAGCGGACGAGGAGTGGGGAGGAGTGGGGAGGAGTGGAGGGTGAGAGCATCACCTGGGCCTCGACAGATGTGACGCCTCCTGTACCTGCCAGGCCCCATTAGACGCAGCTGTTCTAAAAATAAAGCACCAGGGCTTCCTTTTTGCAGTGGGGAAATCTGATCCTGTTCCATTGCTGTAAAGTTCAAATGAAACACGTGGCTGCTACCCGCTTGGCCACACAAATGAGCACCTGTAAAATCAATAAGGCCACGCTGCCTGCTCTCCACTGCTGGTAGCTAAGGTGTCACTCCATGTTCCTGTAGTCACGCCTCACACAGCAGGATTTCTCAAACCCACCAACTGAGCTTGGTGCTACTGCTCATTACTGTTCCTCTTCGACCCTCGGAGCTCTGCGGTTGGAAGTGAGTGAAAAGTCTGTGGAGATCACCCAGAGACAACCACTTATACTGTCGACCAGGATTTAGCTAAGACCAATCGGTGGACAGACACCTAGCTGGATGTTGGGCATCAGTGGAGGAGTTGCATAGCTGAAAAATCAACCTTGAACAGGTGTTAGAGAGAGATGAGCCTGAACCCTGTCTGTGGCAGCAAAGGTGAAACAGTGAATTGAGGCGACAGCCAGTCGTGACTTTGTCCCTTCCATCTTTCAGATTTTCACTGAGGTGTCACTGTTACAACTTAAATGGGCAGAGTGCCGTTTTACAGGCCTCCTGCAGTGTGTTAATGTTTTGGGACAAAAGTCTCATCTCGGCCCTGGCCCGAGGAGATCTAATGGCGGCTTTACAAGGCTAATTAACAAGCCATGAGCGAGGTAATGAACTTTCCAAATGTGCTGGCAAACGCAAAAATAAATTACACCCCAGTGAAGGCATTAAAGGAAGTGTGAGTGTACTTCTGAGCCTTCCTTTGGGAGAGCCACAGTGAGAAAATGAATTTGGAGCTGCTATCTTTTCATTGCCTGACCTAAGAGTGTCTCAGTCGGCCCACTGCATGCCCTGGCCAGAGTATAGATTGCTATTAATTAGTCCATTTTGCACCTGTCTCCATAGCAGCTCTTATTAGTTTTTGCAAGATCCTGCTCATCTCCTATAGCTGTTCACAAGATTAAAATTGGCATTTTGTGAATCTAAATAAATATCATGCAATGTACCCTCTGCACAAGGAGATGACTCCATAAAAGAGGTGTCCATTAAAAGTGGGGAGTAGAGAGAAATAAGTGCATTCTTCTCTAGTACAAGCATGTATTTGCATTAAGAGGGGTGAGGACCTTCCTATGGAACTGTCTGGGGATATACAAGTATGACAAAACTCATTGAGCCGACTGTTTGACCTCATTGTACTTATCTTTCATTGAGAGAGGCTCATCTTATCCCTCTAACAGAGCTGAGCCACATAGCTGGAGAACATTTGAGCTGTACAGCACTTCTCTGCTCTACTCTGAAGAGACCTTTGTAATCTGCACTTTCAAACCTTAACACTACTTTAAAATAATGTGTGCACATGTTTGTGTGTGTGTAGTAGTTAGTTAGCTGCATAATTTAGGTTTTCTTCTGCCACTGCATCCTTAAACAGCATTAATTAATCAGTGTACATGTGTATGTTTTAAAATGCGATTAGTAGAGTCAAGGACATACATGCTATTAAAATACAGGCTTTGGATGTGAAGGCGGACACACTCACTTCCTTTCAAATCCACAGCAATGCACATGTCTGTTTTGTTTCCCCTTGTGTCTCATCTCCAGCCTGAAGGTGGGCGCAATTGTGTGGAAAATGGTTCTATGTCAGTCTCAAGCTATGTCCAAACTGAGGTGGCATGTGGACAGCCCCGTTTTATGAATGCAAAGAAAAAGGGAGATCAAAAAAGTTATCAAAACACTACTGACATCTGACAATTGCTTGTCTCAGGAAGCCTTTTCATTTCAGCGCCCGGTATATTAAAAATTAATGGATTTTGCACAGACGCCATATGCTGTCAAGATTGATGCTTCTCTCTCCAGAATAAAGTGCTACTTGTGTTGTAGGCTGCAGTATATGCATATAGATAGTGCTTTTCTTTTCCTCTCATCTCCTTTTTTTCTCTCTATTGCTCTCTCTGTGTCTTTCTGTTCACCATTTATTGTCATCTCTCACCCTACATTTTCTCTCCAGGCAAAGAATCAGTTGCTGTGAAGTCTACTTCTCAAAAGTTTCTGCTATTGTTTGCCAATAATGGGAATATTCTTTTTAGAGTATTACTCTTGTGTGTCATGGTAAATATATTTTTTTCATGATTCTATCACCTGCCCGCTGCCAGTAGTCAGGAAAGCTTGGTAATAGTAAGTGTTTAGTAAGCATGGACAGCTGCATCCGACGATAAAATATGCCTGCTAGGCCGCTGGGTGCATTTCAAATGCAGAGTAATGTTCCAGGCAGCACAACAGAGAAGTTGAGCTTCTTATGGACTCATTAGAAAAGCCTGATGCTGGTGCGCTGCTGCCTGCAAGGCCCGCCACCAGACACGCTCACACATGTAGGCGTACCAACTGGGTGAACAAAGTGTCGGGAGCAACAACTTAATACTGAGTTGAACTACTTTAATTCCCCATTGTGTGGAGGTTAAAGGGATCGGTTTGGAATCAAAAACTGCCATTGCTTTCTTTTTAGGTAATCAGCATTAAGCAGAAAAACAATTTTCATATACATGAAGTGTATAATACTTAAGATCTCTTTGTCGTCAGTAAATGTTTAATTTTCCCTTCACCAAATAACTTTACAGCATATTTCACCTGCTGAAAACCTTATTAGTTTTCTTATTAACTGTTCCACCCTTTGCAGATTTATTGATAGATCATTATTAGATTTCTTAGTGATAAAAGCAGCAACATTAAATATAAATTCCTTTAAGGAAATTAAGTTTTGTAAATAGTAGTGTATCAACAAGGCCACATGGCCAAACATTCACATATTACCACTGTAGAGATTTCTAATTAATTTGTTTAAGCACATAAGCTACATTATTTAGGAGTAGATATTATGGAATGAAAGTCAATAAATAATATTGTGATCATAAAACATGACTGATCAAGATTAGTACTTCTTGTCATGTGAGAATTATAACTTTCATCAGCTCTCTGATAATTTCTCGCTATAAAGGCAATGAGAGGAATGCCCCGTAAAACAGAGGAAACTAACAGGAGGATAAACAGAAACACTCTCTCACACACACACACTTGCTTCTGTTTGTTTGTTTATAAATTGCTTTACTGTATATAGTGCAATGCAGTGCTGCAGCATCACAATATATCTCACTGTGCAGCCATTGGTCAGCATTAAAAAGTTTGGCTACAACCTTTCCTTTAGCATGGGAATTGGCCCAAAGAGAGAATACCCAGATGGTTGATGATCTAAGCGCATACACTGTTTCAAAGTAATGCTGACGTTTTATGGATTTTTATTTTTAATTTTTTTTTGCTGTTAAGTCATCTTTGCATCGCCTGTTATAGAAGACAGTGTTAGCCGGTAAACTGGGCCTGTGTTTTCAGCACACGTTTCAGCAATGTTTGCAGCACAAAAATGTGAAGAAGAATGGGAAATATTTCTTCATATAACAATAAAGATGATAAATTGCATCCCTAATTGGTCCTTTTATAGCGCAGCAGTGATACTGTATTGTTTTTATTCAAATTTGATACTGTATTATAATTTAAGAACTGCCCACACGTGTTGTATAATACATTGTCGACATGTACTGTTCACGTGAAGTGTTAAAGTTAATATAAAAAATGCAATGTAATGCATTAACAACCTGCAATATGTGTTTATTTCTATTTCTCAACTTTCTTTGTGAGTAGAGGGATGAGTACCCCCTCTACTCACAAAGAACCACTCTACTTCTTACTCGTGTTTAGTTTCTACCCAGCTAACAGAAGTAATTAGACCCTATCCCAGTGAAAATTATGTGCAACCACACAGTAAACCTTTCTGCTGCTGGTCCCAGTCTGATGTATGCAAGTGGATTATCCAGTATAGTGAGGTGGTAAATGGAATAATCAGAGGAGAACAAACATTCAAATTGTCAGTGTATGAGGCGTGATGAGAGGATACAAGCTTTGTATTTGTAAACGCATTACTCATATCACTAGAGCTGTCATATCCATTTACTCAAGGGTAGTGAGAGAGGAGCTTTAAACCTTCTGGTACGCATGATCAAAACCAACACAGCACAATTGAGGAAACTTGAGGGAAATTGCCTGTTGCAGCTTCTGTCTAAATATTGTAGCTCCTTCTTTTTCTAAATTAGAAATATCTTCTCTAATGGCTAGACCCAGTATGGAAGTCAGGAAAATGGTATTTTAATGCATTTCCTTAAAACCTTCCTTAAAGGAATACCCTTTAATGGTCAGTCCCTGCATTCTTTTGTCTCTCCATGTGTCTTCATGCCACGGCTGTGTGTCCCAGTGTATTTCTCGGCACACACGTATCAAGTGCCACCAGGGTTCTTCTTGACTTTTCAGAGTTTTGCATGATAGTGTCCAGAGGCACAGAGGGATCTTTTGGCTTCATTTGCATGTAAAGTGGAGCGCCCTCCTCTGTGGGCACGAGGCGTCTCTAGACAGCCCCTCCCCTGTGGCCTGCCAGAGAGAGCGAGCCAGCAGCCCTCACTCTTCCCTACCTGCTGGGGTGGGGCATGACAGCACAGTGTGCAACATCTTAAGGTCCTGTCAATCTCTCCACTGCTGAACTTGGGTCAACCTTCTGAAGAGCAGCGGGTTGGCAAGGACAAACATGACCCATTCACTCCTATCAGCCAGACAGACAAAAGCACGGACAAGATATTAAAAAGGCTCACACAGGGCTGCTGAGTGTCAGTTGCAGGGATTGGGATGCTCCTGGCACTGTATAAGCATCCAATAAAATGCAAGTATGGAGAGCTAATAAACAAGCAGGGTAAGAAGGCTGTGTAGACAAATGCACAGTGAGTGGCACATTGTGAAAAAGTCGATGTTGATAGAGGTTGCTGGGCATTTCAGCAGAGTGTTGAAACCATCTTATCAGAGTTAATAAAAGAAGAGGGTGTTGCTGGCTGACCCATCATCTCTCTTCTCATCAGTGTGGTCTCCAGTCTCTCAGCAGTGGCTAGTGGAGAGGGACCTAGCTCCAAGATTGTGTTTAGATAATGGCCATCTCCAATCATAGATAATCTGGCCCCATCTTTTCTTCACAGACACAGCGGCAGACAAGGTCAGGGGGAAAAAGATTCCTGGCGAGGCAAGGAGGAGATAGGGATGGGGCGGCTCTGAGATGATTTACTGCTAAGATTCACTCAGCTGCCTCCATCACCCTCCGTTAACTTTCTCATCCTGTCGTCTCTTCCCCTCTCGCTCTTTTTGTCTCCCACCTCTCACTCGCTCGCATTCCTCCATGGGCCTTGTACTGAATCCCCACCTCTCTCTCTATCATTTGCTTCATCTCCTTTGCACTGCAGCACCAGTGAGATGAAAGAAAGGAGAAAGGATAGAAAGAAAGCAACAGACAACGAGAGAGGATAAGATGCCTACTTTTTCTAATTTTTCACCTTTTTGGATGGAAGTTAATTGTGTGTTAACTGTCTAGATACAGTTTACTTTACTTTAATAGTGTATCTGTTTACACGGCGGTCACGTGAAAGATGCAGCATCAATGCTGCACGCTGCTCACTACACTATACCTCGGCCTGTTATTGTTACTTTAGTGTTAAAGAGGAGCAGTACGTCACTTATGTGGAACAATTTTAGCTTTAATAAAATAAGATGCCGTACAGCATCAGGTATTGTGCTGTGAGTCTGACTTGCTACCTTTGTTAAGTTACCTCGAGGGCATCACTACTAACCTGTGTCAGCATTTTAACAAAATACCACAAAACCAGGTACAATAGTACCAATATGTAAGGTAAGCTAAATACCACCGACTAGGAATCACTAAACGAAATGACTGAAAGCATAACTAAAGAAATGCAGATTAATGGCCATCCTTTTTTTAATGTCCGTGAGAATGACACTATCCATGATCAGTTACCTAGAGGAGCTTTTGTGCTTTAATGTCCCTGTAGGTTACATGTTTGCAGCTCAGATTAGCTACTGTTGTCAACATTAGTTCGACTCTTTAAAATATTGACAGAACACGCTGTTGTTGAGTTGGTGGAGAGAACAAACAACCACGCTATATGTATCGAAAGATTGGTAATAACAGGTAAGACGCACCACTCTTAAACACCTCTGAATAATCAAGACTAGGTGTCTCTATATTCCCTCTCTCTAATAGCTAACATGGATATTTTTAAAAACTAAAGATAAGAACATTTAAAATAATAATAATGTATGATTATTTGCAACTATTGGGGAAAAAAAATCACAATTAGATTACCAGTTGGAATCATGGTTTGATTTAACTGGGCAGGAAAAACCAGCGTTCAAGATAAATGTGGACTGTGGTGAAGGAACAGAAATAGAGTTAAAGGCTGTGAAGCTCCATGCTCCATTCTTTCTTGATAATCCAAAGAAAAAAATAAAATAAGACATGAGTCATTGTAATAGACAGCCAGAGAATCAGCTCTGTGATTCACAATGGCAGCTGAGCAGCAGGACTGTATGGCGCCAGGCCTCTATAGAAATTTTCCGAGCACTGGTTTTACTTCTCCTCCTGACACTCCCATATCCCCAGAGAGATGATGTCTCTCAGGGACACGGTGAACAAAAGAAGGGCTACTCCAAATGGAGTAATGGGCTCTAATGCCGTAATCGAGACCCCTATACAAGTTCTCATGACAGATAATTGCTGATGTCTTCATAGTGATAAATGTGACTCAATTCTAAAGGTGCAAATGTCCCGGTTCAACTCTGGGCTTGACAGTCTAGAAGCCCCACTGGGATTGGTGTACCTGACTGGTCCTCAGCCTTCTGCAGATGAATTCCTTGCTTCTTTCTCTCTTTTAGTCAGACGTAGCTGGGCTGTCTATTTTCCTTTAACCACAAGCCTTCATAGTAAATCTCATTTCATTGTCAGTCGCGACTGTGGTTTACTTCCCTGGCCTGTCTGCTGACTTCCTGTTGCCATTAACGCTCAATATCTCTGTTGGGGCCTGTCTACTTGGTCTTATTTCATTCTGTGCTGTGTCCTATCCTGTCCTCCCATATAGAAAGTTCATCTGACAGACTAGCATGGGCTGTGCCAGCCTAAGAGCCCTCTGTATTTCATTCAGAATGCCTGTTCATCTCCCTTCTCTCTCTGCTGAAAAAAGGGTCGTAATTGATATTGGGACCCATCCATCCTCCCCTCTTAAGCCCAGAGATCCAATTTATCTTGGTGAGAATGCCGACTGGCTCTCACCCAGGCCTTGTCGGTCAGACTTTGCCTGTTTTAGTTGGCCGTTAATTAAAGTGCCGCCATGACAAAAAATAAGATCTACATGGGGGTGTGTGTGGCAATAGAAATGGGCCATCTGATTCATACTTGACCACATAAATCAGCGAAGTGAGTCAGTCTAATCTGACCTAGGCAGTCTAAATCACCACTCTGAAATGCAAGCACAGGGCAGACACAGACTGCTCCAATTAAATGCAATTCTAACCATGTAAATCTTTAACTGGCTTAATCTGCATTAACCTCAGTGATTTCAGTCACAAATGGCTTCAGAATGATCTAGTCAATCACTGTGTCAGTCAGACGGTGGAAGGAGGCGCAAGAGAAACAGCACAACGTCAGGGCGTGACTGCTTATGATTGTCATGATTCAAGCTTTAAACAGATGGGTTTACATGAACAAAAACTGTCTAAATCTAGGTGTCTAATTTAACTTGTAGTGATTATAATGAGAAACAGGGACTGTATATTACAATATTACTCACTCCACCCTTTATACACTCCCGGCCCAGGTACTGCACCACCTCTGAGCTGTTTCTTTACATTTTTGCTTATCTCTGTAGGTGGGCAGGTGTCTAAGTTTGGAGAATCTTCCCCTTCTCATCTCTGAGCAAGCTTGAATATCGCTCCATGGAGATAAACCAAACTTCCACTCCACGTTCATTCCCATTCTTGATCTCATTCCTTACTCTCCATGTCTCTCCGTCTTGTCTTTGAACTGCTACCAGTGACTGTGAACCTTAGACAGCCCCTCTGCTGGCACAGATGGGAAGTCAATAGAAGCAAGTGACCTATATTACAGGCTACTCTACTAACTCCCAATGTGTCTCAAGTGAGAGCAGAATATTAAGGACTGTGTGTGCACTGTCCCAGTGTATTTGTGTTTTTGTGTGTGTGTGTGTGTGTGTTTTTTTTTAAGGGAGTGTGCAATGGAGACCAGAAGAAGGTTAATTACCTCCTCGTCCTTCGCTGTCGGCTGGCTTCACCTGGATGGGACGGTTCATCTGGAGAGAGAAAGGGAGAGAGTAGAAGTGGCGAGGAAGAGAAAGAGAGAGGGAGAGAAGGGTAATCCCAGGTTAGCAAAGTACGATAGAAACAATCCTTATGATAAGTGAAATGAGGCACTATTAATGGTCTGAGTTTGTCCTGCTCTGTGAGCTAAACAGAAAAATCAAACAGCGATGATGCTGTAAAAGAGACAAATCTGTGCAATGCTCCATGCCAGCGTGTTTAATTAATCCAGGGCACTGCCTCTAGAGATGCCTGAATTTCCCTCACAGTTCAGCAGAATTAGCACTTTTCAATGACGGAGCCACACTGGGTGTCAGATGGCACTTGGAGATTAATGCCATTACATCAGCCCCTCCCAGACCCACAGGGAGAGGTCCTTTCTGGCTGGCCCTTGCTCTTCCTGTCCCCTCCTGGCTCCAGACTCCTAGTCACCAGCTATATCCTGCTCATCCCTGACCCTCAGCAATTCCTCTTCCTTCGCCTCCATCCCTTTCTCCTCTTTTGCCTCCCTACCCAGACGCCCTTTGGAAACTCATGACCAATATGTCACTGGTCTGGTCAGCCAACCGCACCCCGCCCCAGCCTTTGCCTCCAGGAATCTATCGAGAGCCACCGAATAGCACAGCTGTGAAACAGCATGTGAAAGGTTAGTAGGGAATCGATAAACAACCTTTGAAGATCCATTTCATACACTAGTGAGGTGAAAGCACAACATTGCTTTAAAAACACTTTCTAAACTACCTGCCATGAATAAAAACTGGTTCTTTTTGCTACTCTGACTATGGTTTAATTTTTTTCTCACTCTCCAGAGTTGAAGTATGAAAACAAAAAAACAAACACTGAATCTTGTGCTTTCTCTGAAACAGGAATAATATCCCGTCTCTCCACTGTGAGAAGGGTGGGTGTTAAGAGGCATGCTCGAAGACCCTTGCTTATTGTGGTTACCCACGCGTGTCATATTTGGCATTGTGTTTTATATTTGGCATTGTGTTCTTCTGGCTTCAATCAGCAGTTGGCCTATCTTTCTAACTAGGCCATGCGGACAGGTCCAACATGTGAGTGCCGCTGAATGGCACACGGTACTGCCCACTCAGATCAGTCAGTTAGGACAGCACAGTGGGTGTTTGGGCCCTCAGGCAGTGCACTTCACAGCAGTTGACGTAATCTCAGACCACAGCCAAATATGGCATAAGACTGGCAGACATGTATAGACAAGCGTAAACATGGTAATACCCTGGGGATGTAATGTACTCACTTAGCAATATGCTGTGACAGTGGAACAGAGTTTAGAGAGATGACGACCGCATCTCAAAGACAAGCACATGAAAGAGTAAACACACACTGGGGCAGTAGCACCCATTCAAATGGAGCTGCTAACTTTTTCTTTACATTAATAAACAGCTGTCTGTTACTTCCTAACTGATGTGTAAAGACAAAAGTAGATATACTATTGCTATTTTTACTAAGTTGGATAATTTGCTTACAAAACTTTCACTTTCAACATCTTTGTGAGGTTTGTTGCCTTAGAATGACCATCCTGCAGACGGGCAGAAACAAATGTCATAAACTGAGTTTCTGCAGCTGCCTGTCAGCATCTGATGAGTGGAAGCATCACTGAGGACAATGTCCTGTTGACTCACTGCTAGTCACTCTGAGTAAACATCATTCATGTGCCCACAGCACTAGTTCAACACATTTTAGATGTCCTTTGACATGTTCTAGATTACATTAAAGGGGAAGGGGAGGTGACTAATACTTTCAAGTTTCAAAGAAAGACAGAGCGAGGACATTTGTCCTCAAAGGGCACTGTGAGTCCAGATGTTTCAGCTAAAGCCATTATTCTGTCAGAGACTAGTGCACTAAGGATCTAGGAGGATGAAGTCAATATGAAATCCTGTCGGTTTGGGTTTATTTGGCTTTAGCGGGGATCAAATGCTAAAGGGTCCCTCAACCTCTCCAAGACACAAGTTCTCTTGACTGCTGCAGTGTCCAGCATACACTATCAAAAAATGAGACATGCTGCTGCATTTTGCTGCATGCTCATTTTTGATCAGCCACACATGTAACACCTACCTTCAGATCTCTGTACTGACTTTCTGTAGCTGCCCACATCAAATTCATAGCCATGACCCTTGCCTACAGTGCAGTGCTGTTGAGTTGCAGTGGTCAACTCAACAGCAGCTGCCTACCTGAACTCCCTCATCCCGGTCTACAATCCCTCAAGTCCATTACGTTCTGCCAGTGAATGAGGTCTTGTGGTCCCCTCACCTCACCTCACCTCACCTCAAAAGATCCCAGGCTAAACTTTGTCATTCCACAATGGTAGAATGAACTACCCACCTCTGTACACCCAGCTGCCTCATTCCCAATTTTCAAAAACCTACTGAAAACAGAACTCCGCTGCAACTTTCTCTGCACTTCAATCTTAAAAAAACATGTTGCACTTAGACCTCATGAAACAGAAACACTTCTTCCTAGAGCACTTAAAGTTTTTCTCCTTGGCTTAGGTTGTTACAGTTCCTCCCTCTGCCCCTGTCTGCAGCTTTGGTTTTGTTTTGTTCTGGTCTCACCCTCCTGTCTCCACCATAATATGGATTCCTCTTCCCCCCACTCTCCAGTCTGGGACTAAGTATTGACCATTTCACCGTGCATCCCTTGTTTTAAAAGCACCCCTCAGTTCTTGCTATGCGGTTGTACCCTGATTTCATTCAGCTCCACAATTCTGGTCAGTTTGTCCGTTCGTTCGTTGTCCATTCAGGAACTCTGTTGTTTGTTAGTTTGATTTTTGCCTTCCTTTTGCGTGTATTTTTTTGTTACTTTGTCCTGGTCGTTTTGTACGTTTGTTTCCGTCTATCCTGCCTCCTGCAGTGATTTTAGTTTGTTACTTTGTACATCTGCTTTGTCCGTTAGTTTGGTCCACATTAGTGTGTAGTTTCAGTTGTTACTTTGTATGTTGGGTTATGGTTTTGTTTGTATGTTGTTACAGCGTTTTTGGGTCTCTTTCATTTGATACTTTGTTCGTGTTTGTTAGTTCCCTGTGTCCCCTGCCCTTTTTGTTAATAAATGTATCTTTTTGTTCTTACTCGTTGGTCCCGTTAGTCCGTTTGTAACAGAACAAACCAGCCATTACCGCGACCATGGCATTCCCTCAGTCCACCACTGGTCGCTCCATTTTTCTTCCCTGTTCCCGTTTGGTCTGTGGCACTTCACTGGCCTCACCCGACCCTTTGGAACCCGTTGCTTTGAGCCCAGAGGAGGCCCGCTCCATTTACAGAGAGCTTAAGGCCCAGTCAGCTCCGGAGTTAGATCTCCGGAGTGGTTATGCGGTTAGCCAGCCTCCAGTATTCAGTGATGCCCAGTACTCCCTGTATGAGGGAACCCGCCTGGCTTTGTGGATGGGATTTTCCAGCAAGCACCGACGTCCACGTCAGAGGCGGAAGGCTCCCCGGGTTCCAGGGTCAGTTGCTCCGGGTCCCATTCCGGTTATGGCAGCTAATGCTGCCTTTGTTGGTTCTGCAGCCGAAGCTGTTTTTGTTGGTTCGGCAGCCACTGCTGCTTTCGTTAGTCCTGCAGCCCCCGATGCTGCTTTTGTTGGTTCTGCAGCCGAAGCTGCTTTTGTTAGTCCTGCAGCTACTGCTGCTTTTGTTGGTCCTGCAGCTAATGCTGCTTTAGTTAGTCGTGCAGCCGAAGCTGTTCTTGTTAGTCCCGCAGCCCCTGCTGCTTTTGTTAGTCCCGCAGCCCCTGCTGCTTTTGTTAGTCCCGCAGCCCCTGCTGCTTTTGTTAGTCCCGCAGCCCCTGCTGCTCTTGTTGGTCCCGCAGCCCCCGATGCTGCTTTAGTTGGTTCTGCAGCTACTGCTGCTCTTGTTAGTCCCGCAGCAGCCCATGCTGCTTTAGTTAGCCCAGCAGCCCATGCTGCTTTAGTTAGCCCAGCAGCCCATGCTGCTTTAGTTAGCCCCCTAGCCGATGCCGTTTTTGTTAGTCCAGCAGCCGATGCCGTTTTTGTTAGTCCAGCAGCCGATGCCGCTTTTGTTAGTCCCGCAGCTCCCGCTGCTTTTGTTGGTCCTGCAGCCCAGGCTGCTTTGGTCTCGGCTCCTGTTCCTGTCACGGATCCGGCTCCTGTTCCTGTCACGGATCCGGCTCCTGTTCCTGTCACGGATCCGGCTCCTGTTCCTGTCACGGATCTGGCTTCTGTTCCTGGTCCTTCAGCTGTCGCCGCAGTTGCAGCCACCTTGATTGCTGCAGTCACCGCTGCTCTGGTGTCAGCTGCTGCTCCGGTCCCTGCAGCCGCCAGGTTCCCAGGCGGGTCGACGCAGAGGTCGCAGTCGTCGCCGTCTCTTCAGTCTTCGGACGGGTCGACGCAGAGGTCGCCGTCGTCGCCGTCTCTTCCGTCTTCGGACGGGTCGACGCAGAGGTCGCCGTCGTCGCCGTCTCTTCAGTCTTCGGACGGGTCGACGCAGAGGTCGCCGTCGTCGCCGTCTCTTCAGTCTTCGGACGGGTCGACGCAGAGGTCGCCGTCGTCGCCGTCTCTTCAGTCTTCGGACGGGTCGACGCAGAGGTCGCCGTCGTCGCCGTCTCTTCAGTCTTCGGACGGGTCGACGCAGAGGTCGCCGTCGTCGCCGTCTCTTCAGTCTTCGGACGGGTCGACGCAGAGGTCGCCGTCGCCGCCGTCTCTTCAGTCTTCGGACGGGTCGACGCAGAGGTCGCCGTCGTCGCCGTCTCTTGACTTCGAACTTTGTTTGTCACCCCAGGAGATGTGGTGGGATGACAATGAGGACACCACCACCCTGCTCCTGTCTCCTTGGGGGGCCCCTGAGAACTGTGCTCCTGTCCTGGCCCCTCAGCTCCAGCTGGCTCAAAGTTCGTCGCCGCCGGGCAGTCCGCCCGGGGCTCCCCAGCCTTGTTCGTCGCCGCCGGGCAGTCCGCCCGGGGCTCCCCAGCCTTGTTCGTCGCCGCCGGGCAGTCCGCCCGGGAGTCCTCAGCCGTCTTGCTGTTCCCCGGCTCACTGCTCGCCATCCGGCAGTCCGCCTAGGGGTCTCCTGCCTCGTGGGTCGTGTGCTGGCCCCCGGCCTGGGGGTCCTCGGCCTGCTTTCCGGCTGGCTTTCCGGTCCCTGGTTCTCCAGCCGGCTCAAGGGTCTCCTGGTTCGCCGCCTCCCGGCCGTCCGCCTGAGGCTCCGCCTTCTGGTTCGTCGCCTCCCGGCCGTCCGCCCGAGGCTCTGTCTTCTGGTTCGTCGCCTCCCGGCCGTCCGCCCGAGGCTCTGTCTTCTGGTTCGTCGCCTCCCGGCCGTCCGCCCGAGGCTCTGTCTTCTGGTTCGTCGCCTCCCGGCCGTCCGCCCGAGGCTCCGTCTTCTGGTTCGTCGTCTCTCCAGTCCTGTTCGTCGCCTCCCGGCCGTCCGCCCGAGGCTCTGTCTTCTGGTTCGCCGCCTCCTGGCCGTCCGCCCGAGGCCCGGCTTTCTGGTTCGTCGTCTCTTCAGTCCTGTTCGCCGCCTCCCGGCCGTCCGCCCGAGGCCCGGCTTTCTGGTTCGTCGTCTCTTCAGTCCTGTTTGCCGCCTCCTGGCCGTCCGCCGGAGGCACTCCTGGTCCGTTTGCCGCCTCCTGGCCGTCCGCCGGAGGCACTCCTGGTCCGTTTGCCGCCTCCTGGCCGTCCGCCGGAGGCACTCCTGGTCCGTTTGCCGCCTCCGGGCCGTCCGCCGGAGGCACTCCTGGTCCGTTTGCCGCCTCCGGGCCGTCCGCCGGAGGCACTCCTGGTCCGTTTGCCGCCTCCTGGCCGTCCGCCGGAGGCACTCCTGGTCCGTTTGCCGCCTCCTGGCCGTCCGCCGGAGGCACTCCTGGTCCGTTTGCCGCCTCCTGGCCGTCCGCCGGAGGCACTCCTGGTCTGCTGCGCCCGGTCCCTCCTCCGGGCCTCCCTCCGCCTGCCCGGTCTGGTGTTTCGGGCCCTCCTCCGGGCCTCCCTCCCCCCGCCCGTCCTAGTTTGTTTGGGGCTGTCTGGGATCCGCCCCTTGCCGGGGGGGTTCTGTTACAGTTCCTCCCTCTGCCCCTGTCTGCAGCTTTGGTTTTGTTTTGTTCTGGTCTCACCCTCCTGTCTCACACCATATATGGACTTCCTCTTCCCCCCACTCTCCAGTCTGGACTAATTATTGACTCATTTCACCTGTGCATCCCTTTGTTTTAAAAGCACCCCTCAGTTCTCTGCTCATTGCTGGTTTGTCACCCTGATTTCATTCATGCTCCACAATTCTGGTCAGTTTGTTCGTTCGTTCGTTTGTCCATCAGGAACCTCTGTTTTGTTTGTTAGTTTGAATTGTTTGGCCTGCCTTTTGCAGTGTATTTTTTGTTGTTACTTTGTCCTGTTAGTTTTGTACGTTTGTTTCCGTCTATCCTGCCTCCTGCAGTGATTTTAGTTTGTTACTTTGTACATCTGCTTTGTCCGTTAGTTTGGTCCACATTAGTGTGTAGTTTCAGTTGTTACTTTGTATGTTGGGTTATGGTTTTGTTTGTATGTTGTTACAGCGTTTTTGGGTCTCTTTCATTTGATACTTTGTTCGTGTTTGTTAGTTCCCTGTGTCCCCTGCCCTTTTTGTTAATAAATGTATCTTTTTGTTCTTACTCGTTGGTCCCGTTAGTCCGTTTGTAACATAGGTATTTTTGCTCACCTTGTACCTCACTTGTAAGTTGCTTTGGATAAAAGTTTCAGCCAAATAACTAAATGTAAATGTAAAATGTAAACAGATCAGTATTGGACTAAAGTTGTTTATAAATGAACCTCAGGTAAAGATCAAACAGGGTGAAACACTGCCCTAGTACAGCGGCTCTGCCATGAGTGGCCAATGAGTGTGCAGTGGAGAGAATTAAGGTCAGCTGGAGCATTGTAAGCAGTAAGTTAAGGTGTGCTGTGTGTACATATTTTAAGTGTGTGTGTGTGTGTGTGTGTGTGTGTTGGATGTCTTGACAGCAACTCAGGTTGGGGGCAGAATTTGTCTCACATAAGAGGTTTAGAGTACCCTGAAGTCTCAAGATCCCTGTCCAGTGATCAGTCAGCTTCCAGGTCTTAAACGGCAGCGATTGGTCACAAGGCTTCATTAGCAGCCCCTGAGCCACTGCAGCAACAAGAGTCATTAGACAACCCAAAAGTACACTTGAGGTTGCCTGGCAACCAAGCAGAGGTGGCCTGCGGGCAGGCAAGGCAAGCTGGCCGCTGGTCTGCAGGCTTTTAGCCAACCAATTGGCACACCTTTCTTTTTTCTTTACTTGGTCCAAGGAGGTCAAAGCAAGAGGGGAGGAAAAGGATTTCTCAACTCCCACCTTCCAGCATGTCCCACTTTCATGTCCCTTTTTAGTGACTGTGACAATGAGTTTTCAGAGCGAGTCTGCTGCGAGTTGTGCTCCAGCTTCATGCCAAATTATGGAGTTCAGCATGATGCCAAACTATAGAGTTGTAAGTGGCTCTCACATCCATATGGCAGTAGTTAAGATGTCTACTTCTGCTACTTCTTTCTAGCTACTTTGCAGTGTCCTCTACATATAGTTTCTTGTGCAAACATATTGTGGGAAGTGTTTTTTTGGTACACAGCTCACTACATACTGAATCTTGAAATTCACTTCACTTTCATCATCTCTCACTTGCACGCGCACACTGTCACACGTATCCTCATACATAGACACACACAGAGGCACGAACAGTCTTCAGGCTCAATAACAGCAGGTGGCTTAGGTGACATTTTAATCCCTTATTACTGAGTGCAGGATTAGCCAACAGATCAAGGCAGAGTTAATTATATGAATTCATCAGAGGCTGGGCGAAGAGGCAGCCTGCTTCCCCCCTTGGGCCAGGACCTACCCCCACCCCAACACCCACCCTTTGCACTCTCCCACATACACACACACACACACACACACATATGTATATATGTATATATATATATATACACACTGAGGATGAGGATAAGAGACATTCTGCCTTGCTGAGCAGCTAGCCACTTTGTCAGTAGCGTTGCAGCAGCAGAAAGCTAAGATAACGCATACAGTGAAGCCTCCAGAGATGCTTTAAGACAAATGACATCTACTACCTTCCCATCGGGGCCCTCAAAATGAACTACATAGACACTGGAGAGGAAGACTACAGGCTTTTTCATCCTACAGATGTGTGGCTGGCGAGGCTGAAAGGAGTTCAACACCTCGGCCGTCTTGCTTTATCTTTGTCTCTCTCTGCCCCTTTGGCCTCCAAAACCAATATGCTTCCCACCACAGCCCCTTAATGGGTTGATCAATGCTGACAAATAGGCAGCTCATGCTGTCTTGCCTGGGAACTCACAGCTCTGTGCCTGTGTGTTGCTGCACTTAGAGAGGCCATCTCTCTTTTTCCTCTTCTCTCTCCTTTTTTCTGTCTTTCTCTTTCTTGCACTCACTTTTTTTCATCTTTGTATTTCCCCCTCATTCATGCTCTATTTCCTTTATGTCTATACGTTCATTTTTTTGTGTGTCCTAATCTCCAGGAGCAAATCTATATTTTTCATTCTGTTATGATGAATAAAAGTCAGCTGAAGTCACGGAGTGGTGGAGAACCAACAGTGTGGAAGAGAGGAACTTGGCTACATTTTCCAGTGAAGGACTGTTTTTAAGTTTCAGAGCGTACACTTGTGTGTTTGTGTGTTCATGCATTTAATTTTATCTGTCTTTGGCTGGTGTGTCTGATTGATAACAGTGCAGTGAAGAGGAAGAGAGACAAGGACATTGCTGGCCTCTGACCATTTTTGACCATGTTTCATGAATACCACTGCTCACAAAGCAGACCCTCTAAATACAGACAAATGTACTCTGTACACCTCTTCCACTGTTTGGTACTGTAGCTGTAGCCTTTTCCTCTTGTTTCAGGTGGCTTGCATTATCCAAGTCAAGACAAGCTTTTTAGTGATCTGAAGTTGACTTGAACTGAATAAATTATACTGAGAAACTGGGAGAAAGTACTGATCTTTAATTTATCTCAGTTGTTAAGTCTACCATCTGTAGACAGTTTCGTCTCCTGAACAAGTCTGGAAATGTACTGTATGCACGTAATTAACCAGGCAGCTATAGGCTTATTAGTTTGTACTTTTTATTTTTAAGGACGTGAAAATCAACTTCCATCCAAGTTTTGCTGTTGCAATAAATGTCAAGCCACAAATATACAGTGAGGCGAATGCATACAATATAAAATAAAAGATACTGCATTTCAAATGATGGTTAATTGGGACTAATTTTAACTACACGTTTAGAAATGCTTAATGGAAGCGTTGCATCATGCCGCTGGGTGCACCTGCTATTTTTGTTCCTCAGTGAGCATCCACACTTGGCAGTTGTGTTGGGTGAAGTGTTATATTAATAAGAGGGTGTGGTGATGAATCATTACCTTCTCAGCCAGTCATATTACTCATTTTATACCTTTTAAACAGCTTTGCCTATCATTGTGACACTCAACAAATACGACTCACCAAATGGAGGAAAGAGTCTGGAGTTTTCTCCATCATTTATAATTCATGGCTTTATTGTGAAAGAGACATTTATTTTATAACCATATGTCAGTTGTTACTCTGTAGTACAGTGGAATTAGAACAACAAAATTATTAAAAAACAGGACATTTCACATTCATTCCAACTGTCTTTCATTTTATTCTACTAAGGAAGTGAATAAAGTTGGACTGACTTCATTTTGGCTGCATCAAAAGAAAACAAAGCCACTACTGCCAAAACTGTGATTGAGCATTGCTCTGTTTGAGCCCTGCATAAATTGACAGCTCCCGCAAATAATCCTGTTTACGTGACGTCCCCCGGAGAATTGTGGAAATGTTTGGTGGAAACAAATAACTTGTTTCATGAATCATCATGAGCAAATTTAACTGAAACAATTACAACCATTCTCTGGCTCCACTGTATCAAGTTGTTCTTCATAGTTACAGATCGCGGGACCTGCTGAAATGAAGTTGATGCTACATGCAGCTGTAGCTTTACTGGAGGTGGGAATGTGGTTATGAAGGGTCTGTGTAATGTAGTGTTAGTATTGAACTTTTAATTTTTAGTCTTGTTAATATAGTTGAACTCACTGTGCAAACCTATAACTAAATCAAAATAAAAAAAACAATGCTAGTTACCTACTTTTCCTTTGTTTTTAACTTCATCCCCATAATTTAGTTTTCAAGTCAGGAAGTACCATTGTCTTGATACATCATCCACTGTTTGATGCGTCTAATTATCATTCTGTGGTTTTACTGTCAGTGAATTCAGTGGAGCTGGTGATGCCTTTAAAGATCAATTAATGATGTTTAATGCAGACTGATATTTCTTAAAGAAACAACAATGAGCCAGTGGATTTAGTTGTGATAGGGGAATCTTAAGAAATAGATACAGGGATAGTAACACCCTGACCTTTGGACACCATAGATCCACATAGCTCTAACATTATTATCACTGTCTTTGTCTTTGAGTTTTGGGAAATTAAGTGTATTTGTATAAGTAATGATTTTTTCCCCCATGCCTATATGATATCAGCTCAAATGAAAATAGTAATAGTAACAGTAACACAACAAAATAATGTAATATTGTCTTGTTATTCCTCAAATAAAGAAAAAAATGCATTTTGAATTAGAATTATCTCACTGTATTTCTATCTCACTGGCATGCAAGTGCCTAGATCTTGCACAGCCTGTACTGTACCAGCCAAAATTACTGCTTCCATCACACATCGCTCTCACGTCAGGACATCCTGCCCCTCATTTCTGTGTGGAAGAGAAACAGGGCCAGCGCAGCGGGAATGAGTCTTTCTCTCAAATTGGTCTGCGAGTTCACATCAGCCTCCCTGTGAGGCCAGCGAGTCAGGAGAGGTTGGGCCTGCCGTGTGTATTGGAGGAGATGGGTTAGAGCTGGATTGATCACACACTGTCTCCCTTCGAAAACATATGAAGGAGGGCTGTGTCTGTCTCAGTGTGAAGAAGAGGGAGAAGGGGTGCTGACAGCTCAGCAGAGGGTGGCTGGCGGTGAAATGCTGCCTATTTTTAGCTCTGAGCCTGAGCTCCTATTTAAAGACTAGGTACGGGGGGCAGCAGTAGCAAAAAAAAAGTTGTTTGAATCCAGCTGTTACTGTATTCCAGTGGGTAACACTGTGATGCCACAGCGACATAGGTGAACATCTCTGTTTTTGTGTTGTCCCTGTAATTTCTGTCCAATTCTCATAATAACCAGACATTTGATTCTCTCCTCAAGGTTTTGGCTTTTAATGTATCTATATGAATCTGGTATTGGCTCATTGGTCCTCTTAGAGGCCCAGCTCAACATTTGAACCAATCTATACCCGCACCCGTCCGTCCCCAACCTCCCATCACCCTGCTTGACCCTGTCAAACCCAGTTTAGTCTCAGAGACTGCATCACGGTCTGTGTTCATATTAGCCCCTGTTCTCCTTTCCTATCTTTAATTTTACTCTACCATTACCCAGCAGGCCTCCTCTTGAGGTGGGACACAGGCAGACAGAGACTGAAAGTGGATGAAAAATCGAGCGATCATGTTATCTTCTGCTCCATAAAGCCTGTGTTCTTCCTCTAACTGTAGATGGATTGCTGTGTAGCTCACTGCAACCAATGGCCAGCACACTATATTACATTTATTGCCCCCTTTTTTCCTCCCTATTTCCCTCCCTCCTCTTCTTGCGTATAGGGGGGATGGAAAAGAAGGACAGGGGGAGTTGGGGTAGAGGTGCATCTGGTGGGAAGAGGAGGTGACGATTCGACACAGTGAGACAAGACTAACAAATTAGTCAAAGTGACAGGGAGTTTTATGAGGTCTGCTCTTGTGAGGCGAATGCTGCTCTCTTCTCTCTCTCTCTCCCGTCTTGCTCACTCTTTCCCTGGGCCACAGGGACACCATGCCGGGGCAGTGTGTGTGTGTGTGTGTGTGTGTGTGTGTGTGGTACATACTGTATTTCTGCATTTCAAAAGAAGAAGAATAGTGAAGGGAGTAGTAGAATAAGGATGGAAAATGGAGCAGCAGGCAAATGTAAAATGGAAAAAGAGATGAGGTAGAAACAATAGATACCAGCACCTGGTCCTTCAGGAAACAGTACTCAAAATGACATATATGTTGAGTTGATTTATCAGTGGAGAGATGATGTGAAAGAAGAAAGTGAACAGTTACAGTATCTGCACAAAAACAAAAATGCTGCCAATGCATAGACTGAACCACAGTGACTCAAGTCTTGCACACAAAACAAAAAGCCAGAGCAGGAATTGTAACAATAACCCAGTACCTTCCCAGGAGCATCTATCACTCTGCAAGGCCACAGTACAAATGGTTCTGAGCTGGGTCGGGAAAACAGCTAAAGTGGCTCACAGTATAAAGAGTGAGAGAATAATAATAAGTGGAAGGTAATGACACACCATGCATCTGTCAGATTTATGAGGATATATCCTGCTCTACTCTTCTCATATACCTGCCGGCTGGGCCTGCGCTCCAGCCCGAACACACAACAATGCTGATGCGGAGACTCAGAGGTGAGCAATCATAGAGTACAGCGCAAAGGGGAGAATGGAGCTGGACTCACTCTGCTGTGGGCAATGACAACATCCAACAATCCTACAAGCCCTACAAAGGCCAAAAGCAGTCACACACTGACACACACACACACAAATGCACAAAATAACAATGAGGCTTACCATAAAAAAAGGCAGCCAGGGGCATGTCTAGAATATTATGCATACAGGTCCCAGTATAGGGCACAGCTTCACCTGGTAGAGCTTAGAGATATAGAATGATATAGGTTTAATGGGATTGGATCATTACACTTAACACAGGGAAACACCTCACAGTGTAGCTATACATTAACCCCCTCTAACATTTAGCCTAACCCTTACAATAACAAAATGTTAAGTTGGGTTGATGTAGTGTACAAGGTTGACTATATATACATACATCACATGTGTCAGACACACATTGTGTATGGAGACTTGGGTTAATAATGTAGGCGCTTGTACCTGAGAAAGGATGTCACCTTGTTGACAGCTCTCTCCTGTGTATATAATGCATGTGGAAACTGCCTTAACATAGCACAACCAGGTGGTATTCCACATAAGTGAAACAGATGTTGCAAAACAAAAAAAACCCCAGCTCTAACAGAAAATACCTGCAATCCACATTTCTGTTTGTGCCACCAGCTTTCACAGATTAAGGTTTATTAAAATGTTTGTCCCATTATTTGGGTTGGATAATGAGGTCTGTGTTAGACATGCACAAAACATACAAAGGTACAATGACTTTAAAGGTCTGCACACAGGCATGCACTCACTGGCTGCCAATACTAGTAGGAGGCATGAACATAAAGATGTTCCACAAAGAGACACTATCATACTTAAATGGTCTCATAAACACACACAACAGAACCAACACATAAATAAAGTAATAATAATAATAATGAAACAGAAGATATATTGTTGTAATAAGCATTAGAAAACCGTTACTGTACATAAAAAACGCATGCACGGGAGGAAATACACACAAATGCATACATTCATACACACACACACACACGCTGGCAGACTTGTGCTGAGATGCCTTTAGATACATACTAGCACACACACAAGTGCACAGCCCTGCAAGTGTGTTCCAAGACGCCGTTAGCACAGAAGGCTGTTTGTGAAAATGATCACATCAATCGAAGTGATAGATAAAAGACTGGGAGCAATTGATAAAGTGCCACAATTATTTGGAAGATGAATGGCTGAATTTGCTTTTGAAATTGGACTGGATCTCAGTGCAATGGAACAGAACTCATCATCATCAATGAGCCTGCTGTTAGATTGCTTTCTGTCACAAGCCAATATGAGCCTGGACAATTGGATCCATCTGCCAAATGGGATCAAATAGACCTACTCACAAAACATCAGAGGTGATGTATAGTGACCATGTGTAAAACATTACCCTGCAAATGCACAATAAATCATTGTGTATGTTGTTGTGTGTGCTAATGTATAATGTTTGCCATCACACCATATGAGTGCTGTATGCTCAATAGAAATTATTTGAGATACGTTAAAAGAAACCCATGTAGGACATGGAAGGCAATGATAGGGCTAGCAATCCAAGGAGGAAAACAGATGCTGAAATTCTACAAATGAATCCATCAATTCATATAACGTGCATTAGATGATTGTAAAGACGAGGTGTAGTGTGGGTAGCTTGAGATAAATGTGCAGTTACAGGCAGGCTGTAACAAGGGGGATCATTTTCTCACGTCTCCCTACTACATCCCGGTTTAAGGATATTTTTCTTGTATTATCATTATTTAAAAGAATATTTGCAAAGTTGCAACTCATAAAACTTGCACTATTGTATCACATAATTTATTTAAGCCTATAAATCCTTTGGCTTTTGCAGTTATACGCCTCATAATGATGCATTGGTTAAAACGGCCTGAATATTTGAGCCACATAAAAATGGTAATAGATTAAACCAGGGGAGTGTGTATAAGTGTGTGTGTGTGTGTGTGTGTGGGAGAGAGAGAGAGAGAGAGAGAGAGAGAGGAAGGGAGGGTATGTGCATGTGTGAGCAGAGCTATCAGTAAAGAAGTATTACTGCAGCTTACATGAGCCTTAGCATACAGAAGGGAGCATCAGAATGCACTGTGTCATCTCTGCATACACATGCACAAAGCAACAGAAGAGGGACAAACACAGCAGGGGGTTGGAGGGAAACACACTAAGTAATGTATTGTGCTGGGAGGGAGGTGACAGAGGTCTGACAATACAGAGGAAGCGTGTAAATGGGCCACTATTAAGGGAGAGGGAGGCTGAATGATTGTTTATAGCCACAGATCTGCCCAGAGAAAACATTTTTGGACCTAAAATTAGTTATATACCTTTTGTGTCTTCAGTGACTGTGTTATCTATGGCATCTACTAATACAGTATCTATCTAACTCACATGCACTATAAATCACACATTCACCTCTGCTTCCATCTGTACATCTGTCAGTGACTGAATCTGTTTTTCACATACAGTGGCAAGAAGTGCCAGAAGGTGAACCTGGAATTTCCTGGTTTTCTGAATTGTCATAAAATGTGAAACCAAAAAAAATACTGCTAGTGGAAAAAGTATGTGAACCCTTGGAATGATGCTCTATATAGCTAACGGGAGTCAGGTGTTAGCGTACCTGGAGTCTTGTTAAGAAAACTAGTTTGGTGTGTACTAGAGCTACTTTGACCGACAAAAAACACACAAACTTTCTTTTTGTGCATGTGCTTATGTGAGCCATGCCTTGCCAAAAGGAGCTTTCAGAGGATCTACGATCAAGAATTGTTGATTTACATAAAACTGGAAAGGATTACAAAGTGATGTCAAAGACTTTAGAAATTCACCAGTCTACAGTTAGGAAAACAATCTACAAATGGAGACACTTTGGGACTGTGGCTAGCCAGAGAGCCCAACAGAGCCCAACTATCACTCATCAATGAGGTAAAGAAACAAAGGGTTAATGAAAACATCATCACAATCCTAAAGTATGGTGGAGGAAACATCATGATTTGGGCCTGCTTTGCTGCATCAGGGCCTGGCCAGCTTGCAGTCATTGGGGGAAGGAGGATTTCCCAAGTGTATCTCCCACTTGCATGCTGTGAATGCTCTGGACAATTACGTGCAATTACGTCTGGGCCAAATGACTCAGCTCACATTTAGTTATTTGGCAGTAATGTCTATAAAGGTTCATGGTTCCAGTGCATGTCTAAAAAAAGGTCCTATGGCACTATATTTTTGTATTTATTCATACATGTAATTCTAACTCTGTACTAAATGCAGTATTCAGTCTTTATTTTTGCTCCAAAATGACCAAATTACATAGAAAAGGTTTTCTATGCTGTTTTATTATATTCAGTTGTTTTCTGTCCTGTTCAACAGTAGTCCAGTGTCTGGGGTCGTTGTAAGGTGAAGTATAACCATCTCTCGCCTGTCTAAAGCAGTGACAGGTAAAAGTTAAGTGAAATGTAATTAAACTTTTGAAAACAGACACACTCATACAAACGCCTACACTGTACCCTTTTCTACCCACATTTGCAATAAAATGAGTTTCTTTCTGCTTGTCTATGAGGGAGCATGTGTACACTGCATTCAGATGTACCCTTCAGCGTCACATCCTGTCTTTTTTTTCCATTCTCGTTGTCTCTGTCAACCTCAAGCACACAGAAATGGCCACACATGCACACAGACACACAGACACACACACACACGCAGACATTGCTCCTGTGCGGTCAGTGTCTGGGGGAGATCTGTGGGGACCTGTGCTGTCAGAGAGCAGACCACACAGTGTCCCTGGTTCCTGTTCCACCTGCTGTGACAGCTAATTAGGCCTGGCCACAAAGGCTGGCCTGTCTGGGTGCTGGAGCGGGTGTCATGGCATGGCAAAGAAGGGCATGGCATTGGATGGCATGGGGATAGCATGGCCAGCTGATAAGGTGCCTTGCCATGTTGTCCAGGGACACACTTAACCCGAGAACACCCACGACCAGAGCAGTGTGTTCCCATCTTTGTTAGGCTCCCCTTCAGTCATTAATTACGCTCGCGCACTTCTATTAGTCCTCCATTTAGTCTAATCAACAAGCAGGGCCCTCCGCTGACATCATTAGCTCTCATAACAAGCAGCGGCATTTGGGGAGGGGCCCTTCAGAGCCGTGTGTGAACATTAACCCTTCGTCTGCAGTAATGAGCTATCCTTATCTTGTGGTGCACCTCAGGGTCTTGCTCCTGCTCCTGTTGTCCGACACCCACCCAGCCTGTTCTCCTTGCACTGCTGTCATTAGGAGACAGCAGCAGCTAGCGCCAAAGCTGTGGTCGCTCCAGGCAGGCAAGGAAGCTTAAATAGCATGGCAGGAAGTTAACACTGCAAGGAGGGCAATGTATTTTTGGGAGGGTTGGGGATCAAAGGCGCTGAGGAAATGGGATGAGACAGGGCAGCCTAAGCCCTTGGGTGTGTGTCTTTCTTTGAATGTGTGTGGCTCATATTAGATATGACCAAGGGATGGAAACACAGGTTGGAGATGGTGACAGGAAGCTCAGCCGTTTGCCTCGAACAGCAATGGGGATGCGAGAGGAGTGCACCCTCCCCGAGCAACTGCACAACATAGACTAAAATAAAACCAGCTAGTTGTCTTCAAGGAATAAAGCCACGTTCACACAGTCTTTGACCCTTTATGAAATAACACAAGCATTGTCAATTATGTCGACCCAAGAAGTGGCACCATGGCCGTCACTCCCAAACTGACACGGCCCCTGTGGAAAAAAAAATTGCATCTGTTTCAGCTTTTTCTGAAATGCAACGTGACATCAGTCAGCACGACGCTGCACTGATCAATTAATCAACTGGGAATTCCTTATGGATTGTAAGTAACTTATAGTTTTAACAGAATGCAGCCCTATACTGTGTATTTCACACACAAGTCTATTTTCCTGTATTTACTTGAGTAACCATAGTGACTGTACTGTTTTTTTTTTTTTTGTGCTCTGAGCAAATCACCGGTGGCCGTCACTCTGAACTGTGTCTGAACACCTCCAGTGTAGACACACACAGGGCACTGGAGCTGCTGCTCTGCTAACGTGCTGCTCACACCACGCCATCTG
This sequence comes from Anabas testudineus, assembly GCF_900324465.2. Classification (NCBI taxonomy): domain Eukaryota; kingdom Metazoa; phylum Chordata; class Actinopteri; order Anabantiformes; family Anabantidae; genus Anabas; species Anabas testudineus. The sequence goes on along the minus strand of NC_046612.1, from coordinate 19,679,647 downwards.
TGTAGATATGGCGTTAGTGTTGTCACGCGCAGCAGTCACACGACTGTGAGGTTGCTGGTACTAGTCACAGTGTAGTGGCACCTACCACATAGATTTACACCTGAACACACATCTATATGATGTTGTGATACTGTTTGCTGTAACTATCAAGTACAAAAGTTGGGACAGCATCATTTGAATGCTGTTCAAAGTTAGAACCTTTAAGGTAAACACCAAAAGCTGTATCAGATATCATGTGGGCCAGAAGTTGGCCAGGCAGAGCCACATAAAAACACTAGTGCACATGCGTTTTGGGCATGGAAGCAGTAAGCAAGATAACCTTTTTCAGTTTGCTGTATGCACATGGCAAGCAGACTTCATTAGAATGTTTAAGATGCCATGTCTGAATACCTCAACTATTGTTTAATACATCCATGGCAACTAATCACCCGTAGAGTATACAAGGAAAAATAATTTATGAATTGTAGTTAGCTTTACGGACCAAAGAGCACATTCAATATTTAACTATACGGGAAAATAAGCAGAATGTTTAAGAAATGTAAAATAAAGTCAGAGAAACCTTCATTAGGCTCACGTGCGCCGCTTTTGGTTGAACTCTGAAGGCACTATTCTAGCCAATTAATGCACCCCAAAACCTGTGCTTAGGGCAGCGGCTGGCTCCCTATGTTCTTTATTTATTAATCCTTGCCAGGCTTGCTGCATGGTGTTCTGATTGACTGTTCGTAGTGAAAAATTCATGTCATCTCATTCTCTTTCTGTCTCGCTCACCTTCCTTGTAACCATTGCTGACCAGTAACTGACTTTGCATGCACCACTACCCTCTGGGGCCTATTGAGGTTGAACCACGTGAAGCACGATTTTAAAGATGTTGCTAAATAATGTAGCCATTATGGTGAATGCTATGTGACCCATAAACTGTCGTGCAACTAGGCATTTTAAAGATGCTGGTACTGGGAAAAGTGAAACCTGTACTAAAGATTCTCAGCATAAACACACGCAGAAAAAGTAGAATAAGATTCTGCATGGCGTACAATACTGAAATATGTAAGAGCACCTATGTTTGTTTGTTTTCTGACTCATTTGTTGGTTTAATTTTCCTATTTGCACACCAAACAAAGCACATGCACACATTCAATCATGCATGCACACGTGCAATTTGTGTCAAGAGAGGGTTGCTATGAAAAGGGTTAAGACACTATTTTCTAGCTCTTATTGGTGCTTGTAAAAGGATAAGGAGAGGAAAAGTGAGAGATGGAGGAAGGGGGGGGCGAGAAAATGCCATTTGGGGGGAGAGCCAAGTGGGTCTGCTAAATGAGTGGATTCTTATGCAAATACATGCTAATTTATGCACACAAGGCAGTGGCAGCGCCCAAGGCTGCTTTGATTGGCAGTTGCAGGTCTGTGTGTGCTGAGGAGGGACTCTTGGCTCTGGGTGCTTCTGTAAAGTTGGGCACGGCTGCCTCTCCATGTTCTACATGCTCTGGATCCACCGGCTGCACACGTCTGTAGCCTACCCTCTCCACCGGGCTAGTCCCAGCAACCAGCGGGGCTCCCATCCACAAAACTCTCCACACACCAAGAGCTCAGCCCAGCCAGCTCCAATTCCTCCATGGCTGGAAGCAGCCAGGGCATCATTATAAAATCAATGCCCCAGCTTCATCTTGCCTTCACTATGTGTGTGTGTGTGTGTGTGTGTGTGCGTGTGAGCAGGAGGGGCAGTGTTCTGGGCTTGTTTGTGTTGATTCTAGGAGGTGTTTGTGAGTGGCAGAATAGCAGAGGCGCCGATGCAATGCTCTCCACACTCACTAATGGGCTGACAGAGAGGCTCTAGGTCAGGGCCTCCCATTACTTCAGGAGGGAAACTGGCTAAATGAATAGGAACCTGTATCTAGCTACTACCCAGAGGAAATGTAAATGCCATTTGTTTCTGTGGCAAGGTGTTGTCATGCAGAGCAGTGGTACATCTTGATAATGTAAACATAAATTCCTGAATACGGTGATGCCAGAGTAATTGGGTGGCTGCTATTTATCATTTTTTGGCAGTTTTTTTCTTCTTCTTCTTCTTTTTTTTTTTTTTTGTAAGGCAGGAGGAAGAAAAACAAATTTAGCTGGGCGAGGATGAAGCCATTACTCTGTCTATTACTCATTCACACAGGCCCCCAGGCCAATAGAAAAACACTTGGAAATCACCAACATAAAATAGAATATGTTCCCTAAAAATATAGTGCATTTTACGCTACCTCATAAATATACTCTGTCGTGATGAGGTTTCTTGGAATGAAACAATGGAGCCATTTTTTTTTCCACTTTTCTTCCACAATATTGTGTATGTACGCTAGTACTCATGCATATGTGAGTCTACCATCTCATTGTAATGTGCATCCAGGCTTGTCCCACACATGGAAACACACACACACCACATGTTCATGTACCCACATCACAGACCACTCCTGCCCCCCACCTCCTCCCGGATTTTCACACATGCCAAAGCAGAATGGGTATTTTTTAAGGTCTGCAATTATACCCTCTGCAGAGTGTAGGCAGCAAAATTACTTGGTTGGCACCCCCAGCACCCCAATCCCACACTCCCTGCACACCCTATCTCATTGGGAAATAAAGCAAAACCATTTAGACAGATCTGGAACAAACACATCCAAACCTTTTGTTTGCCACACCTGGGGACCACAAATGGATTCTCATCATACTGTAGAAGTAGATTGAAAATGTATGTTTATTTATACCAGCCTCCCTCTTTTTCCAAATGTTGCCGTCGTTTTGCCAGCCGCGAAGTGGCCCTGTATCTGCCCATGTTGTCCTCACTATGCTGATCTCCCGTCTCCACACCACAGACATGATGTGATGTCATCTAATAACCCATCACATATCACCCAGTGCTGACTTTTTGAAATGGCACATGCACCAAATGCATACTTGATCCACATCTCCATCACTGTAGAATTGTGATTGAATTATGCATTTTTTTTTTTTGTATTATATTATTGCAAGAGATTTGTAACACTTGAAACAGAATGCAATATGCAGTTTATCTCTGTGCACGCTGTACACCAAGTGCTTCCGTAGCATCTGTCTGTGTCACCAGGCGAGAGGGGAAGAAAAGAGAAGAACAGAGGAAACAAGCTCATGTGACTCCTGACAGTCCATCAGCTTCTCGGGGCAATTATTCTCCCAGCTGAGGGTTTAGATGCTGAGGCTCATGACGGCCTTTGTGTGTGTCTACACGCTTAAACAAAGATGTGTAATTTTTTAACAAGTACTTTGTCATACGTTTCAACACTTTCCAACCCGACATAGCAGCTCACGCCATCCAACAGTCTCTCATCTAAACCCTTGTTCATACTAACAAAACATCACATGACAATAGCTCCAATAATTCAATTAAATACAGAGATATCATTGAAAAAGTTTGGGCCCTATACTTTTTCTGGCTTTTTGTCGAGTTCACTAACCTTTCAGAACCTGGAAATGATTACATTCATTTCACATATTCTGTGGACCTGTGTAGAAAGTCTGGCATTATTAAAATCCATCCTTAATCAAGTGCCTTTGTTTTGCTGCTGTAACAGCGGTCCATTTTGAAATTTAATTTCCTGAAGTAGAGGGTCGAGAGCTGATGCCATTTTAAATTGAATAATTGAAGTGTTTTTTTTTTTTTTTTTCCTGCATATGTGAGCAACAGTGTTTGTCATTGGCCTGCCTTGTCTTATTAGAAATGGAAAGGGTGAAAACATGCTGAAGGCCTGCAGAAGGCCTTCCAGCCTCTACCGCTTAATTTGACGAGGAGGCGTGAGGTGAGCTGGAAGAGGAAATACATCTCACTGTTGCTGTACACCACTTGAGAGCTCATTCACTGCCTGGGGCTATTGACCACATCATGTCAGGTTCAACGCTAGAAACGCGTCCCCACACAGCTCTTAAATTGCATTTGGACCTTGGCTAGGGTGAGCAAATGCCTGGCTAGAAATCAATGGGAGGATACAAGCCTCGGTGGACACGGAAAGGCGTTAGCTTTCATTCCAGCTATTGATGAATGCCAGGTACATTTCATCAAACTACTGTAGCTCACTGATTTTTTGTTAAGTGTACACATGCAGAATTTGAGACAGTTGCTTAGAGAGGCTGTAGTTACATAAAGGGTTAGACATGCATTGTCAAAAGTTGGAATCTGTCTTTTCTCTTTCGCTAATAAGTCTACAAACACTTTTATAAGTTACATTAAAAAAAATAAGAAGACGGATAAATAAACATTGTATCAACGCTTTGCTTCACTGATCTGTGACTAACTGGATAGCCATTAATGTTTAAAAATCCCAGAATGTGAAACAGACTGGAACACATCGAGCTTCAGCTCAGCAGAATAGATTTTCATTTCCTTAATCAACTTCCTTATTCATCCTTTTTTTTTTCCAAGGAATTAATATAGATCAGTGTTAATGGGAGCCAAATACGTGAGTGGCAGCATGTGGGGAGCAGGCTCAGTGGAGGAGAGCAGGCTTTTCTCCTTCACCAGGAGCAGCATCTGTTGCTCCCCTGCTCCAACGCTATTTACAGATAGCTGCCATTATTTACGCCTGATGACATTCTGTCCAATTTGCCAACCCATACTGTTCGCAGAGACACGGACAACACGAGTGCATCACGAGGAAGTGTCAGAGGGAGTCTGTTGTTGTATGTGGTTTTAGATGCAATGTCAATTGAAACATATATGACAATGATTTGATGCTTCAAAACATATATGCTTATTTTTTTTTTTGAGGGAAATGGTGCACATGCGTGCAGCATGACAAGTACAAAGATAAACATGTGTGCTGTTTAGATTATCACCCCACGTAACTTAAGTAACCGTCAAACTCTAATATTGGTAGTTATACCAAAATGATAAACCCTGAGGTGTGTTTTAGTATTCAGGAGAGGTTGGCACGTGTCTAGCTAAGTGCCCCAGTGAAGAGACAATATGTATGCTATGATAAGGATTACACAAAGCTCTCAGGATAAAAAAGTCTACTCACCATGTAACAGGGCCCTTCACAGAGCCACCAGAACAACATATTATGTACACCTCTGCCTAAATACTGTGCCTAAACCTCCGATCCCTGGAAAGTTTGATGTGCCAGCTTTTGAGCTTTTGGCTAGGTGGGTGAGTATTATTTTTCAAGTGAAATAATGCACTGTGAATATTCCGTGCAAGTAACTTTTTTGTGGATTTTGGGAATCATATTCGTCTCTGACTTCAGGGACTTCACAGAGAGAGGATTTATTTATGTCTGTGTTTGTGTGTCTATGACAGTGTGCAAAACGACAGGAACCAAGCAGGAGATGACAAAACACGCCGCTGAGAAGGGAAGTGACAACGAAACAAAAAACAAGAAACGACCAACACGGAGAGGGAGAAAGTGACAAAGGCGACGAGCATAAAATGAGGCGACAGAGAGAAAGGGAAGGAATAAAAAAAAACGAGGCATGTCGAAAGTAAAATAATAGCGGGAAAGAAGGAAAAATGAAGTGGAGGGAGGATACAAAGTACGAGACAGAAAGAGAGAAATGTAAAGGGGGGTTGGCTGTGGCAACAGAAACGATCGCTCTATGATTGCACTTCTCTTTGCAAATAACATATAGTGTCAGTTTTAGTCATCTCCAAGCACCAGATGGATAGTGTTTCCACATAAGGACAATTCAGATGCCAGAAAAGGAAAGAAAATACTAAATTGTCAATTGAAAAAAAAGAAAAAAAAAGTTGACTTTTCAAATGCTTTAAAGTGTCAGATGTCAACCTATCAGGCTGGGATTGAAACAAATATTTGGCTTTTAGAGGCAGATGTGCAGATGTATACTACAGCACTGTCATCCATCATTATTGCCCTAAGAGACATCTCTTAAAAAGCCCTTTTCTGAGCCGCTACGCCCACAGCTCGGTGGTTGCCAAATCATTTGGCCTTTATGACATCATCTAAACTTTAGCACTAGCTCTTTGCTAATAAAATCAGATGAAGGCCTTTGACTGAGTGTGTGTATAATGTTGCTGTGTTTGTTTTTTGTTTGTTTGTTTTTTGACTACGTAGACGATGGAAAAAAAAAAAAAGGTAGCCTGATGTTGCGTAAAACTGCTGCATGTCTGTCACTGCTGTCAGCTGAGGATGTCACTGTAATACAGTAGGAACCAATGGGATAAGACATGCACACAAACACGCACTGCACATCCCTGCCCCTTTTGCCAGAGGATAACCCTGTGATGTTATACCCTTGCAGGGTGCAGCATCTATAAGCTCCTTTTTTGTCTATTGAAGAAAAGCGTTCCACTCTGGTAGATTACGGTCAGGGGCGATTAAGATCTTTGCCTCACTGAAGCAGGGAAAGGAAAAAAAAAAAGGGGACGTACTGTGTAACCTAAAAAAAAAAAAAGGAAGTCAGAAAAGATAAAACAGATGAAATCCTTCCTTCACTCTGGAGCCTCAGGCTGCTCAGTGGGCGTGGCGATCCCAATGCATGAGCAGCATCATTGGCTTCTCTCTCTTTGAATGTCTCTGTCTTTCTCCTTGTCTCTTTCTTGTAACTCTCTCCCAACTGAATCTCCTTGTCTCTTTTCTCACCTTACTGCTCTCAAAAAAAGGGAAAAAAAACATCCCTTGTGTGTCTGTCCTTCACTCTGATCTCTCTCATCTCTGATCTACAGTCAGAATATTATCAGTGCACAGTGGCACCAAATGTTGCATTTCATGATGTTGGATGCCTGAATTTTTTTGGAGATCTAATGTGAGCTGTCTGCTTTTGCACTTATTGGAAGTCAGTCTGGCAAAGTCTTTGAGAATATGAATCTCTCAAACACAGATCCTATTCAAGTAGACGTATAAAATAATAAGCTACATAAAGTCCATTTACATGTGCATAACAGCTATGTATTGAATCAATACTCAATCAGCACTATTTGTCACACATTACATTTAAAATACAAGAAAAAAATGAATAAATGATGCATTATAGGAACTCTCTGAAGACTTGTGAGACAAAAACAATATCAGTATCAGTCAAAGAACAGGCCACAGAAATTTAGAAATCATTGTCCGTCAACAACGCATTCCTCTTCATCCCATCTCATGGTTGATTTTAGCATTTACTCAAATTCTGCCATCGCTATGTTGAAATTCACTGACTTCTTCAAATCCCATGATGCTTAAACCCCTGCCCTGTAAGCTTTTGTTAAGTTGATTTAAATTATGAAATATGTCATTCAAAAAACTGAATTGAACCATAAATATTGTACATCGTACAGCAATGAGTGACACAAATGGTCGCTTTGGTGTCATGCTCTGCTTTTTGGTGCTCAATAATTATGATGGAAAGCCCAAACCATTTTAAGCTAAGCTGCCTAATATCATAATGGGTGGGGAAATCATTGTATTCTGCTGACATGTCACTGCTAAAAGAGTACCAATGAATGAAGTTTCTAATTTGCTACAACAGAGTCCATTGTCTTCTGAGCTCACCCTCCCTGCTATTGTGGGAGCACTGTCTGTTACCATTAGTTTGATCTAAGTCCAATCCTTTCTCCCTGAAAAATGAAACAATCCTCTGGAAAACAATTTCAGCGGTTGTGCGTCCTCACACAGGAGTGTACTGTAAACCTCCTACCTTTTCCTGAGCTTCCACTACTGCCTATGCTCTTTTTCTTCATGTGACCATCACTGGTACCTCTTTCTCTGTTTCTTCATCAAATTTAAAACATTATCTTACGTTAAGCCTCGAGAAGTCACCGGGACCATCCGTATGTTAAAATAGTTCAGTTTTACTTCTAAGTCCTCTTTCTCAAAGACCCATTGCTTTACTGCTGGCCTACATTAGAGAGGCAGGGTTTTGGTGGGCATTACATATTCTAAGCACGTTCTTGAAGAGAGGGAGCGATGGCGAGATAAAAGGTCTTTTTGTGGCTCCCACCCCCTGCTTGCCTCTCGTGCCCACACTGCAAAAAATAATCATATTAACAATTCAATTTAACTGGGGCTCAGGGTTAAAATACATCTTCGCTGGTTATTTTCCCATTGAGAGTGTTCCAATTGTTTACCAATTAGTTTAATTTCATTGCAAGAACTTTGGAGGAGCTCATACTGATAGAGACTGAAATGTGGCAGGATAATGTCAGCTTACTCAGAGAAAAACAATCGGATCGCAGTGGGTAAAAGTCCCAAAGAAGTGAAGTCGTTTTTGTTTCCAGATCTTTCCAGAAAATACGATTTTTAAAGCAATGTGAGATTTAATTACTTGAAAAGTGCTTTCTGTGCATGCCTGCATTCCCTTTGCTTATCTTTCATCACCTGGACCATATGGCAAAGCATACCCTTACTCCTGCTTGCTCTCCATCCTGCCTCCCATATCCACTCTCAAACAACACGCCTCCTCATGCCTACAGGAAAAGCACAGCGTAAACCATGGGGATGCTACAGGTCCCGGTACAATAGGGCATTGCAGGGTGATTGACCAGAGCAGATGTCTTTCCTTTTCCCTCTGTCTCTCTTTCTCTCTCACACAACTCTCCCGGTGGTGTGTGTTGTCAACCCATGCGAGGGCACTAGTCTGGGCACTGTGGCACTCCACACTGAGTAAAATGTATTCATACAGAAGTTGTCTATGGAGATTAAGCGCTTCTGCAGTGTCGGCAGGATGGGGTCAGAGTTGGTTGGTAACGAGAAGCGGCAGCACAAGCACAGGGCAAACAATAAATCTTTCCTGTGTGCCAGCAGACCCGTAGACCTACAACTCAGTGAATGCTTTGTTTTTTAAATGAGCTGAGTTGACCTTAGCGGTGCATTAATACACATTTCAGATGCAAAGACTTTCTTGCCCAGAAAAAAAAAAAAAGAAAAACAGAAGAGGAAAAAACACTGCTCCTGGCTATATAAAAGAGAAAAACAGAGAGAGAGAGGGGAGAGCGAGTTTACTGTTATGACTGTTCACCTTTTTACCCTGGCTGCAGAATTAATTTCAGCATTTGAATGGTAACACTGATGTTTGGCTGAAATAAACTGCCAGTGCAATGATCCTCAATAAAGAGCTATGAGTGTTTTACATGGGAAGAGACATTTGCCATTTGCAGTGGGAGGCCCATCAGATCACTTGCTGAGGGCTTAGAGAGAAAAAAAAAAACACTGAGACTTTCATAGGAAGCTGATAGAATAGCCTCAGTACATAAAAGCTCTGTCATACTAGCGCAGGAAAAAAAAAACACTATTCTCTGTACTCAGATTATGGGTTGTTTTTGTTCCATTTGGAATTCAAATGGTATTTCACACTGACAAAGAAACAAAGCTGTGGAGATGAAGGCAGCTGGTGTCATAGTGGCAGCGATGTTGCTAATGTTAAAGGCAGTTCCAGCCATCATGGGCAGATGGCTGCTGTACAGCAAAATCAGTACTGGTACCCTGCACAGCGCCCCCTTCAGGTAAAGAACTTCCCGCTGCTGCCCTGGAGAAAACCCAGACTGGTGGAAAATATTGGCTGGGCCGAGACAAGCTGTTGTTTTGTCATTAACAGCTTATGATTGACACTACTATAATTTTCTCATCCATTCCGCCTCCTACCCCAACACCACCCACTGCCCATCTTGTCCAACTCTGAGACGAATGTCACTGATCAGCGTACACAGCGTCGTCATGGCTCCCCTGGAAAGGCCGTGAGCTCATATAGCTGGGCGAAACAGAATGCCAAGATGAAATGAGGGACGAAGGGGACACCAGAGGAGCACCAGCTGGGGCCAGATTAGCCATTATTTGCCACACAAACCCTCAAGATGCTGAGCCAAGGTCAGACAAGCAGGCAAGCACAGCTGGGCACAAAGACTGAGGCATCCCAGTGGCAAATGGCCAGCCTTTGATCAGGCATGTCATTTCTGTCAAGAAGGTGACCCACACAATCACACCACACCGACGAGCCAGTGCATGCGGCCGTGGCAACGAATGATGGTGGAGATTCATACTTTTCATTCACCTCTCCAAGTAAAACTGTAAGAAATCTTTATTTTGTGGCCACGTCAGCCTCACGAGGTCATGCTCTTAGAGACATTTTCTGCTTTTGAGTAGTTGTGAAGCCTGAGTTTTACAACTGCCCCTCTTCCACACCCTAACCCCTGCTTTATGAGGGCTCATCACAGAGACAGGCAGGAACAAACCGAGAGGCAGAGCTGAGAGGGGAAGGGCCCAGCAGACAAAGCATAGCAGCAGTGCCAGCCACTCTAATGGTGCCCTCTGCAGTAGACTTGCGAGAATCCTATGATCCCATGTACTGCAGTCCCTTCTCCTCCTTGGTCTCCCCTTTTTTGCCCTTTCAACTACAGGAAGACAGACTGACACTCAAGTTAATTAAGATTTTAATCCATGGTGAGAGTGTCAGTGGAAAACCACAGGACAAAGGCAAACCCAGGCCTATCAAGACAGGAATGAGAAAAAGAAAAGTAGTTTTGGATGTACTCTATACAACATGACAATATTCGCCCACCCACTCAGAGGTCAGACCAAATCAGTCACTTTGTAGAGCGATCAAAGTGCTTGACATCTAGGTCTATTTCACCAGCCTAAAAGCTCAGTTCAATGCCATCCACAGCTGGAATGATTAGTTCATTTCCAAACACAAAATACATAATCAAAAGCCATGTCTGATGTTGTAAACATGAGGAAACAAATTACGCATGATGGTAGGGGAGCGACAATCCATGACTGACTAAAGGAAAAGGAGGATGAAATTGACTTGGAGACATTTGAATGCTTCTACTTCTCTCGCCACTCAACTTCAAAATGGGACAACTTGCTACATTTAACGTGTTTGGAGATTAAATGAGCTTCGCACAAGGACTGAGCCATTCTTCATGTTTTCTACCTAATCCCCAATCAGATTTGAGGACTTTTCTCCATCAATGTGGCCCAAAGTTTCGTATAGCCAACAGTAAGACCTTCTGGGAAATGTAGTTGAGAGTGAAAATGCGAGCAAACCATCCCACTGGTCTGATATCAGATCAGGTATCAGGCTGTAGAGCCTATACCATATTAGGAGGGTTCACCTACGTGGCAGGATGTGTATGGCTGAATAAGTGGGACAACTCCCAGCAGGCTGAGAGAGCACTGGCCAATAAATGATAAAAGAGCAAAACTAGTCCCTGTGCTGCCTTATTGAAGTTTACCTTTGTACATTTACACTGAATCCCAACTCTCTGCATTTTTAACTCATATGATCTTCCCTCTGGAAGTCTGGGGACCATCAAAGACATTCAGACCGGTTTTGACTGATTGGCCTTTGTCATTGTCATGATAAAGGAGATGAAACAGAGCCGCAGGATAAGTAAGACTATGCAGAAGGTGTTGTTCATAGCAAAAGTATTGAATTTCCCTGCAGATCCAGATCCAGATTGTTTTTATTTATTTTTTTCCTGTCCTGTATGAAGTAACATCGTCTGGTTCGTCCAGTTATCTAAGTCTCTTGAAACTTGAATGAGCAAAAAATAGTTTTATGAAAAGCATCTGAGCCAGGCATATATTTTCTGATGGGTAAAAAGTATTGCCCTAAGTGCCTTTATGCAGGTCTTTATCCCAAGAATAAATAAACTATAGGTGCTCTTTAGTCACTGTAGACCGTCTGGTTTTCCTATTAGTGGCATAGACAAGTACCAGTGCAGAATTAAAATATAAATTGAATTCCAAATCAAAATATATGTACATAAATTTACCCTTAATCAGATAATATTTCACTTCACTTTCTGACCCTAATGAACTTAGCATCCAGTTCTTTCTTATACATTTCACAGCTAGCCTCTGTACGGCAACAAAAATCTAGATCTGATCTAAACATCTAACTTCCATTAGCTAACTAATGTTAAATAATTCAGCCGATGCGATAGGTATTTACTTGCAACCTACAATCATGGTTGCAGCCTCTACAAGCAAACACAAAATGTACGCCCATAGCCCCTGTAAATTAGTGTCTTTAACCTCAAAAAGTAACAAATGCAACAAATGTTTTAATGCTGCTAAACACGCTGTACGGGCACCTCAGAGCAAATTTAAGTACACATTCCCTCTCCTTCCTTAGACCTGAACAGGCATAAGCCTGATAATGCACTGACCCACTCGGCTGACCTGAAAAATTCTAATCATATTTGCACTGATTCCCAAACATAAGCACTTTAACTTTGCTCGGATATGCAAATATGACTTCATACCAGTGCCTACAAGACAAACTCTCAGTGATTTTTTTTTTTTTTTTTTTTTTTTTTTTGCTATTCCAGCCAGCTCAATACCTTTCCACTTAATATGCTGCCAAGTTAATCAACGTTGGTTGAAATCCGAGAGATCACAGGCACTTTAGCTGCTGACGCGCCTGGCGTTCCTCAAAGGCAATGGCTGATGGATCTCCTGTGTTCATTATGGAGAGAAAGAGTTCTCTTTAATCAGCCTGGGAGTCACTTATCATAAGGACGCTCCGCCACACGCGCATTCGTGTACATGCACACACACAGAGACTCGCACCCTCTCACAGAAACGCTCACATGGACAACCTTCATGTAGAAAGATATCCATGCAAAGACACACATAAAGATCCTTTACCACAGACACTCATATACAGTAGGTCATCAAGACATCACCACCATACAAAGGAGGCAAAGTGACCTGGTCTGGTGACAGAAAATGAATGTCATACATACACATGCAGCACTAATGTCTTTGAGATTATCCCTAAGCAGTCTAAGAAGATATATGTGGGCGGCTCTTACAGGACTTACTATGAACATGCTTAATTACAGTGCTGCACACTCACATACCACATGACTGAAACTGCAGCAAGTTAGCTTCTAGACCAGTCTGAATATGACAGGCTGAGAGAACTTGATCTTGTGGCAGATCGTGTTTACGACTGAATAAATATTTGAGGTTTTTTGTTCAAATGCTTGTCTGGGGGATGTAGGTAAATATATGTGCCTGTATATTTGGGTCTGTACTGTGCCACTCTGTGTGTGTGTGTGTGTGTGAGCGTGTGCCTGTTAAAGTGACTGCGCGGGTGTGTGTGTATGTGTATGTGTTTGTGTGTGTGTGTATGCCAATCTCTTTGGCTTGTGGACAGGCGAACACTGATTTAATCACTCCCCAGGCAGAGTGTGGGGGAGGCAGAGGAGGCTGTGAGGCAGAGAGGAACAGACAAACGCGACAAGGCGAAAGAAGAAGTGAGCATGCTCGCCTTGCAGACTGGCTCTGCTGCACAATAATTACAGTCTTGTACACATTTTACACTAAAGGTACATCTACATGGACACAAGTACATGTATGTATGTATGCACTTCCAACTTTTATATATGTTGTAGCTTAATATTAAATCTTGTGTATCTTCTGTATATGCACATGCATACATGGCTGCATCTGTTTGGTATTCCGTCCTTGGTTATGCCTTTAGGTCATTGTCTGTACACATACATATGTGGTTTATTACATGTAACCTTGCTTTTGTTTGTGGATGTCTACAGTGTCGTTCAGATGCACATACTGTATGCATTTAGTCCCAGCCAGAGGTCACTAATGGAGAACAGGGTGGTAATGGGCCTGGCAGTTCAGGTTGTTCTGTAATCACATCACACTTAACTCAATAAGCTAAAGGTCAGTCTTCCCCCCGGTAGATGCCCTGTCCCTGCTTTGACCTGCTGAAAGACAGAAGGCCTGGCAGCTCAACCTCAGGGGCTCTGATGGAGGCCACATCAAGACTTATTCAGTTACAAACACCCTCTGAGGCTTGGTGCCTTTCTGTTGGCTTAAAAAATACACAAGGCGATTTAAACACAGCACTCGATAGCATCAGGTGGATGACATTTTATATATACACCTATGTAACTTTAAATGATTTCTCTCTAAGAAACAGCAAAGGTTCAAGAGAAACTGCGTATGTGATGATCTGTTGTTGTTTGGTTTAGTTTTCTTTCCTCTGTTACTTTTTAGGACACAGCTTTGATGCACTTACTGTGCAACCAGACAATTCATTCGAACTTTGACACTTATTACGGAGTGATGGGATGATCCTATGTGTTTCAGTCCTATTCTGTACTTTAGACTAATAAATCAGGACTATTATTATTACATTAAAATAACTTCAGATGTAATTTTATATTGGAGACAAAAATCAAGGTGATTTAGCCTCGCTGGTTTACAATATGTAATCACACCACTAGACAAACCTTTGTATGAAACTGAATGACCTATTTAGCAAATTAGATTTTTGCAAAGCTCCATTTGGCTTGTCATTTTTTGGCTGCAAAATTAGTGTTTGCTAGATTAAAACATGCAGACAATAGTGAACATCTTGTTCTGAGAGCATTTGAACTGGTCCTCTGCCTTCCTTTTTTCACCCTCTTCCTCACTCATCCCTCACCTGTAACTCAACCTGTGAGTTAGGCTCTGTGTTCTTTCTCTCTGCTATAGATTTCATTTAGACTGTGCAACATAAAATAGATTTCCATACAAGCTACTTACTTTTGTAAAATTATTACATAAGCAGTAAGTGATACTATTGAAAATGGATTCCCTGGTCTTTTTCTTACTATCTTCCTCTCTCTCTCTCGCAGCACTGAGTGGTTTGGTAGTTTGAGTTGACAGAATCAGACCATGTGATCAATGAGAGCACAGCGGTGACAATGAGGACCGACGGGTGAAAGATTATACACACACATACACACAGTGGAGTCCTGACACTAACAGCAGTAATTAATTCAGAACTTTCTGTAACACACACACACACACACACACACTCACAGACACCAGAAAATGGCTAAAAACTGGAAAGTAACAGCTGTAAAAATTTGTCATTTTCCTCAGGAGTCATCTACCTGAGGTTCGGGTGTCTGACATGGCAGGCTTGCAGCAGAGGGAAGGAGCTTAAAGACTGACCTGGGAGTCTCCCAGTGAAATGCCTCTAATCAGCCCCGGGGGATAACATCCTCTCTGGGCTCTGGCTGAGCTGGGAGCCGGGGGCAGGCACATGGCAAGCCTGCCAGACTGTCTTCCCAGAGATCAATACCCAGACTCCTTTTAAAGTGTGACATGTTGAGAGGCTGACAAGGAATTCTACTTCTGAATTCCCAAGGAGGAGAGTTTTTTATGTGATTTTCTGGTGAAATTGCCTGACATACAGCAGGTGTGTGAACATCAGTATTTGGTTATGAGTGTTGTGTTTCTCTGGATTGCATCAGCCTTATCTTCATTAAGAGAACGCGAATGGGAGGGACCGTGCATGTTCAATATGTGCACAAACAATGTCACTTGTGTGTAATTGCTGGAGTCAAATATTGAGTGTAATTCTATAAACACACCATGAAGCCCGTGTTCGTGTCTTTCGGAGCAGTTTTAAGCGCCAACATCTGAATAAATTGTACCATTGTGATAACTTTACGGACAGACTTAACCTTTTAGAAACAACACAGCATTGCTTTACTTTTCAGCTGCCAAATATCAAACACAATATAGCACAAGGAACAAAAACGAGCTCCCCGTGATAGGCTGTAATATTCATGAATATATTTCGTTCAATTAAATGTTTTGGTCTAAACAGGCTCTCTTGTTCAGTATGGCCACACCTTGTGTATGATAACATTAGTGGTCAGTGCTTTGGTGTTTTGCACTTCACGTCCAGCTGATCACATTTGGCAGAGCTGACAAGCAGTTCCCAAAATCCCGGACAAACGAGAACGACCAGTCCTATTGCGACTAGTGAAACAACGACAAATAACGAGAACAACAGCTTTTCAGCCAGTACCTGCAGCAGCAGCAGCAGCAGCAGCCACCGTGTCTACAGAGAGAGCATCATCTGCATTTCATATGTGTATCAAAAACAAGTGAATGACTGTTGAGGCGCATTATTACTGCAAATCTATGATAATGAATAGCAGCAGCTTGGTCATCTCACAAATAAACAGACAAAGTCAATGTTTACTGCAGCTAATGCACTGTTCTAATACACAATAATGAAACCAGCTCAAAATTGCATTGGCATTTCACTCTGTATTTTTCCAACCTGAATAGGCCTAATGTATGAGTAGGTAATGTTTACCCAAGTCTTAGCTCAGATATGCCAATGTTACTTTTAGAATGCATGTTTACAACTCATTATTATTATTTATGTAAAGGTATATTTTCTATTTGAAGTGCATTTAGTTTTTTTTATCCAAAGAAATACACTCTTGGGAACAATGTAAGTTTCTATGTGGTGGAGAGATTTTACTGTTAAAGTCCTGGTTTGAACTAATTATAAAATATATTTCACTGCTAGAGTGTGTATAGTGTATAATTGAAAACATAGCAGATTTTACATGTCTCCATGTTTTTAGATTTACAAAAAGCAGACATTCACTCCAGTATTTTAATTAACAATGCAGATGTTCAGTGTTATAGGGATTTATCAGCCAAAAAAAAGAAACAAATAAGTAAGAAAAACATACAAAATTCACACAGTTTCCTGCAGTTGTTTCAACATTTCCTGACACTCACATTTGTTGTCTTATGTGGCAAACTACCAACACACATCTGGCTCCCCAGTAGGCAAACTGTAACAAAGTCTTTGCCAATACTACCAGGCTCACTTGTTCCTCTGCATAACTTTCCCTACCATCCATCCCATCTGACATTTGGCACCGGCTGACTGGGCACCGTTCAGCCCAGCTCGGCTCCATAGCTTTAGGGGAGGTCAGCAACTGGGGACTCAGTGCTGGGGCCGTCAGGGAGGGTGTTCTGCATACTGAGCAGCCTGATTAGGCACAGAAGCACAGAGGGGCTCCAGCCTGAGTGGGCCAGTGGGGAGACAGGCGTGACGGCACACAGCCCTACAGCTTCCTGCCATGCCACCACTGACCAGGTAACCAATGACAACTCGCAGCCCGTCATCCTCCATCCACACAAGATTAATCTGTGAGATCTTTCTCTCTTTAGACATGGAAATGTAGACGTAACAATTCAAAATTACATTGATGATATTAAGTTTTGCAACAAAACAACTTTCTAACAAGCACCAAATTGGTCACTGTGATAATGGACAAATACATCTATCTATGGATAGGATTTTTAATGCCACATCCATACATGTATGGATGTGGCATTAAAAATCCATTCCAGACACATTTGATACAAAAAAGGAGAAAAGGCCTTTATTCAATATGGGTTAAGGCATTAAAAGATACATCAACACGTATCACACACTTGCCTTCCTCAGGGTGTCTTTAAACACAATGAGCTGAACCCAATAAGTACAATAACTCCACACCTGTTCTGAATGTAGGCATGGGAGATTCTGATGGTATGATAACTTGAGCAAAAAGATCACAGTTTGACAGCATTACAGTCTCTGTAACAACAGTTAACTGTGCTGCAAAAAACACACATACACTCCTGCTACTACTAGGATAATACCAAATTATATATGATATGAATATGAAATAATTTCAGTGTTGATGCAGACATACACATAAGAAGTACGTGTCGACTTGTGTGATTACACACGCACTGTTGCAGAAACGTCAGAGAGAGGCAGCAGATACAGAATCACACAGTGGCAGAAGACTTAAACAAAAGTCGGGATACGTCTGTATGTAATTATACTACTGATGTATAAGTACAAATTTTACAGAAAGTTAGTACTGCTTTGCTCTTCTCTGCTCCACTGAAGTAACATTAAACAGTGATGGATTGTGCTCCCATATTTTAAATATCGCCTCATCTTCGCAGGCACATCTTGTGTATTAGGTTACCTCTATCGTATACACTGTGGTCATCTGTGTTTTTTTTTTTTGGTACCTGAAAAAATTACCATACAGCAGAATTTGTCTATTTTAATCGGTGGGAAAGTTCGAGGGTTCACCTCCTTCAGCCTCAATACAGGGCTGACTGACTGCTCTCACTAACAGGAGAGGGAGGGGTTATGTTATACTCGACACTGCACAGAACCTGAGGGAGACAGCACTTTCTGTCTTTGAAAAGTCTTATAGAACTGCCGATACCACAGAAACCACTGCTTTTTCAATCCTCGGTTTCCTTTAAAACTGGAAACCGGCCCATGCCCAGTTAAGTGAATCGAGAACATACAGGTCTATAAATAGTTAATACTTTAAATTTACAAAACATAGAAATAACAAAAAATGCTCTAACAACATGAAATGTTTATAATTAATAAACAATATTATACAAGCATACTGCTCTCTCTACTGTGGTAATAGAAAGGGAGAAAGGTCAACTGCTTACAAAGTTATGGCTTCTATGCCTACTACCTCATATGACTGCTACATAATGTCTAACCACAGGATAAGCAGGATTCCCAGTGCAAATAGCATAACAATGTTAAGCTATCCTATCTCTCAGTCTCCTTTTAGTTTGGCCTATATAACAGCAGCCACAGGGGCACTCGTCTGTAAACAACATGGGTAGTATTACAGTTCACTAAACCCTGAACAGGAATGATTGTCTACTGAAGAGCATCATTAAAACCCTTTTTTTTAATCATATTGCCACAATAGTTATATTGCCCACAGGAAAATATGCTGTGGTTTTTTTGAGACAGGTGTTTTTTAGTTGTAAAAAAGCTTCAAGCCTCATGTTTGTCTTTGATTGCAGCTGGATGTGTAAAACTCACTACTGGAAGTTCAGGAAACACTTCATATAGTGCAACATTACTTTATAATTTTTATTATTTTTACAACCTCTCTGCTGTAACATGGGACAAAAGAGGCAGACAGTCTTGATTGTGAATCAGTGAATCAGTGCTGTACAAAGTAATAGCAGGCATTTTTTTCTTATGAGTGATTCATCTTCTAAAACACTGTCAAGTCACCACTGTCCCTATAGTGAGAGCAAACTTATAAAGATAATGAGCCCATGACAGGCCTGGCTGCCATTGAGCCCAGCACAGCTCACTGCCCACAGCAACGCATCTCTTGCTCTGCCTCCACCAACGTGATGGATAATTTGTGTAATACCTCTTTATTCTACCTCCCGCACCAAAATTCACCAGTATCTGTATGGAGCATGTCCAGGTGCATTTGGTAACTGAACTAAAACGTGAGATCGTAACACCTTGAGACACGTCAGTAAGCCAATGATTATGGAAATTGTTGCACAAGTGAAGGATTCGTGAAGGGTCCCTGACATACACTGATTACTTTTCATTCTCTCTGCTGCGTCTTCTTTTCCCAGTGTGCCGAACAATGGGGCAATGGGGTGGGGGACTGGAGATGAGGGCTTGTATATAATGGTTCATTTGAAAAATAGGTGTTCAGGGGACGACTCTGTGGTTTTCTCACATCATTCCCCTTGGTTCATTGTTGTTTGTACTTTGTCACAGGGCCTTGTCATGTGCAAGCATGCACATAAACATGCCAACATTTGCAGCCATGTAATTTTACGCGCAGCTATGTAGGTGTACCTGGGCACACACTTGTTAGGAAAAAAAAAGGGAGTCCAACACTGCCAAGAGCAAGAAAAGGCGAGAACGAGAGTAAGAGCAAGAGAGGTAGAGAGGTCAGCCAAGCGCTGAGATGATAATGAAAGAATAATAATAGAGTACAGGATAAAATTACTGAGCTTTACCCACAATATCTTCTCTCATTAGTGCCAGCACTAATGTTGCCGTTTATGCTTGTGTTCTACACCAGCTCCCCCTAATTAGGCGTGGGCTTCTAAAAATAAACAGCAAACTAAATAGTGGCGTGAAAGTACATGCAAATCTGTTGATGTACAGGAATAATGGTGGCAGGGTAGAGGAGGGGTGGGGTGGGGATTAGTGGTGCGCTGCAGACTAAAGTAATTGAGTTGGGTAGTGTTGACACTCAGGCGCAGTCAGAGTGCCCATGTTGTGGAACGTGCTGTGTGCGTGTGTGCTACAAGGCTCAGCTGGCGTTTGTTTTGTGTGGCTGGTGTCATGGTAAATGTGTTAGCTCTGGATAAAAGACTGGAGAGGATGCACAGATACTAATCCCTGCATTACTTTGAAAGGAGAGAAGCAGGGTGGAGACTTCCCCCTTATAAAAACAGTGTGGAGGATCTGTTGCACCACCAGAGTGGGACACAGCACGGGCAGAGCTAGGCCACAGGGCTTGGCACTGCAGGGAGGAGGACTGTTAAGCGTCACTCATATCCAAGACACCTTAGGACTGTTAAACCATATAGGAAAGATAAAGAATTAGTGCTGAATATTTCATTACAGAAGCATAAAGACTGTGAAACGTTACAGCCAGACCATACACAGTCCTATTTCTTTGAGTCTTTAGTACAACTGTCCATCTTTGTGCTCTTCGAAGACAGATCCCACTGAGGTGTCATTACGAACCAAATGAAAACTCACAAGTGCCACGCAGAAAGTAACAGGGTGCCTTCTTTAACCGTGAGGGGACAGAGCTAACCACTCCGACTCTGTGCTGCTCTCCTGTGTAATTTTACTGAGATGAATTTACCATAACAAAGACTTTGAACCCTTACAGAACAAAATTCAAATTCAGTAGCTCTCAAATAAAATCCAATATAAATGAAAATGGGGTTGAATGTTGACAGTTTTATGATATGTGGGAGATAAGGTACAAAATACAGTGGCTTAGAGCAATTTTCACAGCAAAGTGCCTGTTTAAGCACGACAGGGGCAAAGTAGGACCAGGCTCATCTTGATTATTCCTTTCTTAGCCTTGTCACTCCAGCTTTATGACTTAAAGGAATTTCTTGCTCTCTTGACATTGACTTGGTTATGTTTTCTTTCCCTGGCATTTATGGTATATTTGTCACCTTTGCTGATTTTTTTTTTTTTTTTTAAACTGTGCTGACTTATGCAGGCTATAGTTACTTGTGTTAAGAAGGTGAATGAATAATGTAACTGGGCTGTTGTAAGCAGTGATAACAAGGTAACTGCTTATCTGTGAAAAACTAAATATTTTTTTTTTAAAGTGTCTACGTAAAAACCCAAACATAAGTAAGTTTAGTTAGTTAGTTTTTAAGTCAAAAATGTTAATAGATAGTTTCTGCACTTATGTATGTATTTATTGTATTTATAACAATTGGTTTTCTTACTATACTGTTTACAATTAAGTAAAATGACAGAGTCTGTCGCTGCTTTGCTTCTCTGGTACTTTGCTGTGAAAATAGCTCTAACCCAGTGTATTTTCTACCTTATCTGCTGCATATCATAAAGCTGTCAACATCCCAGCCAATTCTCATTTATATTAGATGTTATTTGAGAGCTATTGAGTTTGAATTTGTTCTCTGAGCAATGTCACCAGAGGACACCAAATCTTTGTTATGGTAATTACAGCTCAGTGAAATGATGTAGATGAAACAAATGAATGGACCAAAGTTTCAGCAAGCATTGCACTTAGGGAAACGTTGTATTTTCTAGTTAGTAATCTTAGAGGGGAGAATACGGCTTAATCAGAATTCAAATGACAGCAAAGCATTACGACAAAAGAATCAAAATGACTACAAATGGTTGTGAACTTCCTCCCAGGGAACCCAGGGACAGCCCAGACTGGGAAAACACATCGAGGAGTGTGATGATATGTGTAATCAGTCATCAACGACCACAAGCTTTCTATAGCTTTTCTCCTTTTTTACAAATTCTGCGTGGGTCAATAGGTAGTTGAAACTTCAAATGGGAAAACAGTACTTTGTAAATTTGCCACTGGTATTACTCATTGCTCTGTACTAAAGCAGCAGCACCATTGTGGTGTGCTCAAAGAGAGAAGTGTGGTGACTAATATCTGCCTTGAATGCAGTCCACTGGGCCTCACTTCCAGCCGAGCTCTGTCCATTATTGCAACTCTGAGTCACAAACCTCCAGACCTTAGGCTGTCAGCAAGAGCACCCTCCTGGCGGGGAGGTGTTCGAACGCACAAGCCAAGTAGGCATGCATACCGTACATGTACCCACATCCACACAAACATACAAATATTTCCTTTCTCTTACGCCATCACGCGCACATGCACAGTCTCTCTGCCTTTCTTTCTGCCTCTCTCCCAAACACACACACACACACACACACATGCACACAACTTCACGTCCCCAGGAATCTGTTCTTTTTATAGAGTGGCTGTGTGTTGGCATGGGCGGCAGTATGGCCGTACTGCTTCACCCAGCTCAGACTGGATCTCAGATCAATATCCTGTCCCCTGCCAGCCAGCTAGTTCAGGCCGGACAGACTGCTTCTGAAAACCTGTCCTTGTGGTTTCACGTCTGCCATCTCTCATAATAGCAAAAAAGTCTGCTTGGTATTTACCTAGATAGCTAACATGCCACACAATACCCTAACGCGTGTTGTTTGAGACTCCTGATTTAATAACGGGTGCTTATGAAATTGATCTTGGTTTGCATGCTCACATTGTATATTTGTTGCAGTGATATTAAACTACTTTTAATCTGTAAACTCTTAAGTGTAGCCCCCTCGTGCACTCTCGCAAACATACTGCTATCTAAATCCTGACACAAACTGCTGTGTGTTTCTTCAGCTGCTTGTATTATCCAGTGCAGTCCTTGATGGTTTGTGTTTGGTTCTGCTCTGTTGGTGTTGTCATCTGTGTCTGGTCAAATATGTCCTTTTTCTTCTTTTTCACATGAATTAAACTGAAACATGAGCATTTATCTTACAAATAAAGTCAATCTTTGAATGCTGCCTTAGTAATTGTAGGCTTTTTGGCAGCACTAAATTAATTTTTAGATATTACATTGCTGACTTTGTACACTTGTATAGCCGCATCTGCCCTGTCTTGTGATTCTGTGTTTAAATAACTTCCTTAGCAGAATAAGGACTTGTGATTGTGTCAGATAAAACGAGTGCTAATGTCACAGTGACCACAATAACCATTACCTGCAAAGGGAACTGTTTATCAGTTGTCTGCTTTGTGCTCTTGAGGGGCACTCCATAATATTTCCACAGGTAGCTTGTATTACTGAATTACAGTTCCAGGGGCACTCACCTGGCAGCATAAAATAAAATGTCATTATTCATCGTGAGTGTGGATGATTTATTTTTCTTCTCTTATTTCACTAAATGAATATGACTGGGCTGCCATAAGTGGACAGATATTATTTTAAATTATTTTAAAATGGACTCAGCACCACATGTGCTCCAAACTTTAATTACAATTGTCCTTCAGCAAAAAAAAAAAAAAAAAAAAAAAAAACATTTGGGTAACTGGTAGGATATTAAAACACTGGTTCTGAATTGGTTACTCCTTCTCTGACAATGTTCAACTCCCTTTGCTACATCTGTTTTTGATTGAAGACTTCTTAAGATGATTAAAATGCTAACTACATGTTGTATTTAAATGTTTAAAATACACTGTCTTATTTAGCTATGAATCAAGATGAATGGTAATAGTTGAGTAAATCAGGATATGGGAACATTTTGCAAATCAATCAATCTTCATTATAATAACAAAATTGAAACAAGTAGATGATCATAGACCGCAACACCCGACATGAGGTTTAGTAAACAAACTTTCAGCTTGATTACACAAAACACCTCTAAGCCTACCTACTTGCTGAAGGTACCTTTCAGTATGTGGTGTCTAAGGCTAATTCTATAATCTGCGGTTGGTATGGGGGTGGGTAGATTGTGCAGCTAAGCTGAGCTGAGCTGCAGTGATCTCTGTGGCTAGTTGGGCCCCATCACCACCCTGTCAGCCCCAGACGGCACTTCATGATCAAGGTGACTTATGGGGGAGTGTCCAGCACTATGACATTGCGGTCAGGATCTCATTCCCTGACAGATTACAGTGCTGGACAAGCAGCCACTTGCAGCACTGTGGCTGTGATGGGTCTAATAATTGAAGTGCTCAAAGGTGGATGGTTTGGACAGATGAAACCCCAGTCAATGGATCAATAGAGTAATCGTGAGCTCCAGGTGCTACAGCGAAATGGGCCAGGCGGACTGGGCCTGAACAGGAGCAAACATTGAAAGGTCACAGTGCCTTTTGTGTCCATTCTGTTCTTCTTGCTTCAAATCTATTTTTCACACACTCATATTTGCTATTATGGGAGTGAACGAGCCACGTGCCCCAGGCAATGTATATGATGTACAGAAACTGACAGCATAAAAAATATACCTTTACAATCGGCATGACAGTCAATATCTTCTAGGCAGTATGTGGCATTTATAGGAGTATTGGTCGTGTTTAGCCTTTGGGTTCTGCTATTATTGTTTTATCTCCCCCTGTCCAATTTCACTGATATAACCATCTATTTGCCTATCGTCTTCCTGGAAAATAGACAAACACTGTTCAACGTTCATTGTGTGGGTACAAACAGAATTCATAATCGTCATTCGCATTGCTCACAAGTCAACTGCTATGACTTTATCAGCATGAAAACACAGAGAAGGCTTGTTCATTGACTTAATTGAATAGAAATGGCTGAGCCCCGGCGTCATGCACGCAAAGTCATTTTCATATCGCTCAAATGTCAAGCAGCCGATGAGGTGACAGGCTGGTCTGGCCACCTGTCAAACCCCTCAGTGACAAGTGCCACCAAAGAAAACAACTCACACCTACTATTAAAAGCAAATTTCAGCACAGACATCAACAGCAAAATATTTGTATTCACCTTCTATAAAGGTACACTTTCTTCTTAATGGCACTGAAGAAGTGTTACAAATGTGTTTAGTCAGATGTCGAACAGCCACAACTGCCCCTACAGTAACTCAAATAGGTGTACAATAGACAGTTCAGGACAAACAATATGATGCCCACTGCAAATATCACTTTACAAACACGCCAATCCAATACTATGATGATGCTTGTGTAACACGACACACAGAAAGATGAGAGATACTGGCTGTGCAGTTTGCCAAATGGAGGTGTGCATAGGGACAATAACTGAAAGAATCTGTGGTGATGAGGACAGAAAGCTTAGTGTATGAGAAACAGAGAGGATGATTTCTAACCTATGAATGTCTCTCAAGAATGAGAGGATAAGTCACCAGCAGGAGATGGGCCTAACCAACTGGACGTAGCCACAACACACACCCCTGCTGGTAATAACTGAGCCTGAATGAAGGTGAAATATACAACGATGTGTTCAAGGAGATTCGTCCTGTCTTCTAATGTTAAGAAGATGTTCGATGGGAATGACAAAAGATTACATTTAACCTTTTATATTTATCCGATGCTTCTAGCCAGGGCCACCTATTAGAATGAAATTGTTATATCATCAACATGACAAGCAACCAATAAAAAGTATGGCGTGTGCAAGAGTCAGACCCATAGTGGCAGGACCCTAAAATGACAGTATAATAAAGTTGTACTAGAAAATTAAATAAAGAGGCAGAGGAAAGAGGAACTGACAGGGTCAGATTAAGATAAATGCCAGATGTTGGAGGTCAGAGTTGACAAGACGAAGAGTGTATATAAAGAAGAGAACAAGAAGGAGTCAAAGAAAGAGCATCAAAGAGTTAGAAACCAAATCTTCTGTGTATGGGAAACAATGCATGTGAGGTAAATAAAAAGAGGCAATCCAGGGAGGGTGTAAAAAGTTATATCAGGAACAGGGAAATAGTGAGAAAGAGAAATAGCCAATTAGCAGAAACCCTTTTGAGCCCCCCTCCTTTGCCCCCCATCCTTGGTATGGGGTAGGGGGGGGTGGCCTATTGCTGTGCGGGCCTTAAAAAGCAGGGAGTTGCTATGGCAACCGCCTGGCATGCTCTGTCTCCAGGGAAACGGAAATGTCACAGCTTAAGAGGTCTCACAGAAAGCAAGTGAGGAAGAGAGAAGCCAAGAGAAAGGCAGAAAAAGATACAGGTAAGCGTGAGGAAACGCAGCGACAGCATTGATCCATTACCCCTTATCTTTGTACCAAGGCTGTCACATTATCTGTGGAGTTTCTGTACAATCGAATTAATCATCTGGCATTGCTCTCCTATCCTCCCATTCCCATTTAACTTACTTTGCAACCTGAACAGATGACAACGTAGATGGTAATTTAGTGACGGTCCCTTAGTATGAAACTGAAACCAAAGTCGCCTGCACCTGAGCACAATACGGTCCCTTTCCAGGCCTTTGAGGGCTAATCAACCTTCATTTATTTAATCAAATATTTACTGTCATAAGCAGCCGAGGAGCCTGAGGGTGTGGTGGGAAAGCTAAAGTCTACATTGGCAGCATGTGGCGACGGTGAATGTGACCGGTGTTTGCTGTTGAGCTATGGGCAGACCCTCCAAATCACACATTAGCCAGGGCCGACTTGCTGAAAGCCCATTAACCTGAATGGCCGCTGATTGCTCCACCATTAACACAGTCTGACTTCTCTCCTCCAGGGCTATACCCACTTACACAGGTGCCTTAACACCCCTCAAGGTCTTGGCTTAATCAGGGTAAACAAATGTTGTTTCTTTGTCATGGCGGTGCCACTTTGTTTGATGTATGTCACATATTAGAGCTTTAGTCACTCCCAGTTTTCTCCCCAAATCTTTTTTTTTTTTTTTTAAGTTTATTTTCTAATTGTGCCCATCTGGCAATATTGACCTTTTGTGTGTAGCCTGATTAAAAAAGATTGTGTCTTTGCGTTGGAAAGTCACCGAAGAAATAAAAAGTGTGTATACATGTGTGGTGTTTGTGTGGTTAGCGAGAGGACAGTGGCTTCTCAGGGAAAGGAGATGGCCAGCTAAATGGAGCATTTCTCCAGCATGCTGCTGCATGCCTGAGAGTGTGGCCTGGCCATGCCTAATTTATTTCCTCTTTTGTCGTTGTTGTCTCCATTCTTCGGTTGATTAAACCAACCTCATGCAGCTATGCTCAACAAATAGCCTAATTGAGTACGACCTTGGCAAATGATATATCAGCCCTATCCTCCAAAAACACCACCTGCAC
Organism: Anabas testudineus; assembly: GCF_900324465.2. Lineage (NCBI taxonomy): Eukaryota > Metazoa > Chordata > Actinopteri > Anabantiformes > Anabantidae > Anabas > Anabas testudineus. The sequence goes on along the minus strand of NC_046612.1, from coordinate 19,652,793 downwards.
CAGACGCCCATCTCCCCAGCCTATCACTCTGCGGGCCGCCGCACCAAGCACAACAAACATAAACAGGGGATTCGCCTCCTAAGCCAAAGTCATTTCTTGCACGACCTTTCCCACAAATCACCACGATGACACAGGACTGGATGGATCACTGAAATGGGACACATTTGTATCACTTAGACCTTTCATCAGATGCAAGCAGATACTCATCTATTATTCCCCCTTCTATTTGCAACTTTTACCCCACAGCCTGCACATGGAAAGCAAAATAAGTGAACAAAACATTCCTATCTCTGCTCCATGCAGCAGCTGCACCAAGCTTAAGCAGTACAGAATTCTCATTAAATTTCCATCTCGTCTCTGTGTTTAGATGGGAGCTGGAATGAGGGAAGGGGGGGGGGGTTAGGGGGGCTGGTAGTTTGTGTTCAAAGGGGTCTGCTGTAGAAGATCTGATGGCTCTCTCAGTGAAGTCTCTGGTGGGATCTCTCACAGGATACAGATGCCTGCTCCAAGATGGCTTCATACCTAATGAGTCTGAGCTCCAGCAGGGCTGCACACAAAGCAGCGCTGCCCTCGATTCTCTGTTTGTTTGCCACCACCAGCCCCACCCTCGTTGTCTCGCTCGCTCGCTCACTCAGCACTGAGCGATGTGCCTGCCCACAGCTAGTGTGTGACACTGATGTGTTTCTCAGGAGGGATGCGTATCCTGCAGGTAAACACCTGGAGGCTGAAAAATCGCCCTCCAAAAACAGGCGACAGGGGCTGTGCTCTAGCCAGGGACTGTTAACAAAGTGACAGTCATGCCACTGTCTGTCTTCGTGTCTGCTTCGGTCTCCGTACGGAGGCACTGGACCACAGGACCAGCCTCTGCGTGGTGGGAGACGATGAGGAATCTGCGTTAGAATTTGTTGTTTAAGAGTCATTAGAAGAACATGAGCCTTGTGCATTGATCAGTTACACATACATTTTTATATTTCACGTTATTTTTTACAAATTAGGGAATCTCCTGTAACAATATGTGTGATGAATGTACAGGTTAGCTTGTGCCTCAATATGCCAATAACAGCAACCATTTTATTTTTTGATTTTCTGCTTATTATGGGATTAACGTTCATAAACAATACAAAGGATGTGGAAAGTTTCAGGACTGACTTTATGCATCTAGGGTATCTTTCTGTGTTCAGCACATGTACTATATGTACAGTATACACTACACGTGTCCTTGTGTGTGTTTGTGTGAGGGACAACCCATGCCATGGTGACCTCTGCTAAATATCCTCAGAGCCATACTGCATCTGGCCTGGAGGTGGGATAGGGACGTGTTGATAAAAATAGGTCACACTGCCAATATACAGCCTGAGAGAATGACAGAGAGGTTACTGGTTATCTGTTTGTCCACCCTCCTTGGACAGTAGACGAGAGAGTAGAGGAGAGTTTTGGGGATGAACAGAAGAAATGAGAGAATTCTGGTCCACTTTTGCCATTACACAGGGGTCAGACACTGTTTTCAACACTTCAAACCTCTGCACTGCTGATAATTTCAGCATCCACAGGCATCCACTTTTAAAATCAAATGGAAAAATCACACTGGGGGGTAATGCATACTGTAGCTCATTAAAATTTCACTTTAGAGCTCTTTGACGAGCTTTGAGCTTAGAGGGTGTGTGAGAATAAGTCCCTCAAGGCCACTCACATAAGACAAACTGCAGGGGGTGTCTATGTTCTTTGCCATCCAGACGATTAATGCATTCCGCACTAAAGGACCCATACAGTCCACAGCCCTCATGCCATTATAAGCCTGCCTGGGATGAGCCGTCATCGTATAGATGGCGGCTGTCCCATGGCACAATCACTTTAATCAAAGCCTGTGAAGAGCCAACAGTCACTGGGGACGAGTCGCGCTGGGAGTTAAGTTATAAGAATGAAGAAGCCATGCAATGCCAACTCCTCCCAGATGTGGAACAGGAATTAAACAGTGAAGAAGTGGCAAAGATGGATGGAGGGAAAAGGACGTTTCTACACGTCTCTCCCCATCTTTACCTCAGAGAGCTGTCATGATAGGCAGCGCGGCCAGTTTATTTATTAGGAGCTTTCATTCATGGGCTGAATGGCTAGGAGTGTTGAAACAGACCTGAATTTTGCCCCTTGGCATGTCTTTGCTCCCTTTTGAAGCAGCCTTCTTTCATAACCATCAATCAGCTGATAATTTCATAAGTGCCCCACATTATTGACAGCCCAAACCAGCAGGGCCTCACCATCACAAGATCCTAATAATGTATTCCTTTCACTTCCCGTGGTTAACAATTTACATATGGCCAATATCACAAGACTTCATTAAATAAATAATCTGGGATCACATCTCTCCTCAGATGTTTGTAAATCCAATTATTGCCTTATCAAATTGGATTTTGCTGTTATTATTTTTATTTTTCAGGGTGTGGTGCCTAGCAGTAGGATGATGAAATTGGTGCAGTTTAATATCAGTGCTGCTGATAAATGTGTTTGGTTTCATCACTGCAGCTGTAGACAGTCCAAAGGGCAGCACAGTGCTCTGGAGCATGGGCCACTGCTGGGACGACTTGTGCGTTAATCATATTACAGCGCAGCTCCAAGGTGTGCAGAGGACATTTGCACACAAGGAAATGTGTGTAGGACAAAATTGAGGAAAGGCAGCATCTCAAGCCACTGCAGGGATGCTAACTTCCAGTGCTGCACACACAGAAATGCTGTGTTTACTGTTTAAAGATGCAGAGAGATTATAACTTTCTACGGGGAGCGTAATTAGCCATGAAGCATCAAATACAGAACAAAGAGCACAAACATGAAGCTGCCTCTGATGCATATCCTTGAACTCTCAACAAGGAGATGGCATCCTTACAGAATAAAAAGATCCCACATCTTTGTCTCTTATATCCTCTGATCTCTTCTCTTTACTACCATCTACATGTTTTCGAAATAAAAACAAAGGAAATTGAAAATGGATGACTCTCCACAGAGCCAATCTGATAGTAGTTCTATCTATGAATAGTTCTTTCTTAAAAGTAGAGATAGAGTGGCAGTCCCTAGAGTCCCTGTGTCCACTCTGAATGATACTCCAGCATCCCTGCTCTCTGGGGATGCACTGTTGATGAAGCACAAGTAAGCTAGGGTAGAAAAAAAAATACACAAGAAAATTAAAAAACCTTGTTCTCCTTTCTTTTCTTCTCTCATCTTTGATGCTCCTGTGGTACAAACCTGGATTTTCTCTTTCTCTTTGTAGCACCACACAAATGAAAACATGTGAGGAGAAGCAGAGAGAAACGAGGCACCCCTAGGTGTAAAGAGAAGGTAGTGAGTGAACAGGGGAGCACTGGGGCTGTTTTCATACAAACAGATAAGCCAGAGAGAGGATGTGGAACGTATTGTTAATGTGCTGCCTACACAGTACAACCTCGTCATAATACTTCCCTAAGTTTGAATGTTTGTGTGCATGCTTCCCTACTGAAGTGCATACATACAGTATGAATGCACATATACGAGACTTGAGAGGTACCTATAGTGACCCAGTCTGACCTACGCATGAAAGGGCTGCACTTCAAATAGACGGTGGGAACTAAAAAGGTTGTCATTGAATGTGGTGGATAAGAGGACACATGGTGAAGGCTAATTGCCTCGAATTGTTAACTGTTCATTGTTAGTACTGTGGGTTTCGTCCCTTGACTGCAGAAAATGTGCAGTCTATGAAACATCATTATCTAAAAACAAGACTAGAATTAAATAATTCAGCAGAGAATAAGATGATCCGCTAATGTTTTCATTTTTCGAATTATCTAAACCCTTCCTCTCTGCATGTATCTGTTGTTGATTATTGCACTGTTTACTCCAAAAACAGGATTAATGCACATAGCAGCTTAATGACTCCAAATCAGGGGAGATTCAGTGGATCGCCCTGGAAGGTCAATAGGCTGGTCAGACCAAGCCACAGCAGAAACAACATCGATAGGTTAGACCACTAAAACAGCACTGTGACGGACTCAGGCTGGGAATTAAACTGGGGCAATGAGGCAAAAGACATGACAGAAACGAGTGAAGAGAGCCTCTCTCTTCCAGACTGCATTGCTATGGACATGTGAAACAAAGAAGTCAAATAAATAAATAAAAATAATAATAACATCATGAAATCTGCACCCATAGTCACAAACTACACAATGACAAGAATTAATTATGCTTTGAAGCTGATATGCATAAGTACAGTATGGAGTTGTTGAAGCACGAACACTTACTATAACCACTACCCAAACAGGTAGCAGCTTTATGGCACCTGAGGGTGTTTATCCAGACAGAAGCATGAGACTCCTCTATCTTGGGGAGGGAGCTGAGAAAAAGAGGTTAGGGGCATAACTGTTGGTGGCAAACAGCAGGTACCATGTCCAGGAGTGTGGCCGACAAATCCCTCCACTCCCAGGCCTCCTCCTCCATAATCTCCATCTATACAACTGAGAGGGCACAAACAAAAAACAGCTTACAATTTTATCTACTGTATGTCCTCAGCTTTTGTTGCGCCCAGTCCACCATCATCTATTTATTTATCCCAATCCTGAAAATAAAGAGGGAAATGAAAACACACCTTTTTCATTATTTTTTTCTTCATTCAAGTGCTTTCCAGCTGACTAAAATTCATATTTATGCTAATATGCGGCACCTCTTTCCGCCTCTGCCTCGCATGGGAGATGGGAGCCTGGTTAGAATTAATGACATTGCATTGGCGGTAATGTTTGCCGCGTTTCATTAGCTGGTATATCTTTAATTTCCAATAAACACAGTAATTAGGGGAGGTATCCGCGGAGACAGGCCCTGGCAGGCTGCTGCCGTGGTAACAGCTGTAACCAAATCTGCACAGAGGTAACAGCAGTCAAGGAGGACTTTCAGCTTAACCAAATCCTGCCTCGCAGTGGGAAGGGCCTCAATTCAATTATATGAAAACGAAGCCCACCACAGATACTGTATAAGCCCGGGCCTTTCACGGAAAGGTGAGAGGAATGAAGAAGACATTTGCGAGAGCAACTTGCAGAAAAAAATGTGATGCATATATCACAACGGGATTTTTTTTTCACTTGTATAGAAATCAGAAAGTGACATAAACATGCTTTAATTTCACCTTTTTTTTTTCTATTTAAAACGTGGTCCAAAGAAGAATCTCTCTTTGCTTCGTCTTTCAAAAGCATACTCTTTCAAAGAGCACTTATAAGGGAGGAGAAAACATTCAGAGAATGTTCCAAAAATCAGCCCCTTGCATATTACGCAGTCTCTTGCTCAGTGTGAGCACAAAGGGCAGGCGGATGGATTAATCCTACACATTATAGTCAAAGGACTAGTAAGACTCATGTACAGAGAGGCAATTTACCATCCTGACCTTTCAATCTTTAAAACGTTCCACATATCCTTCCCCTTCCCCTACACACACATGCTTCTCAACGCTCTCCTCCAATGCAATCATCTGAGGATTTCTTCATCTCAACATGACTTGATGAACGGAGCGAGATAAAAATGGAGGAAGAAAGAACGTAGGCAAGAGTAAAGGGAGGGACCAGATCGGAGAGAGATAGGGACAAAGAAGTGAGAATTTCTCCCCAAGTGGGGATACGAGCCAGGTAACTAAGCGGCTGTGTTGCAAAGGAGAGGAGTGATATAACAGAAGCTGACATTGCCTGCTTTACCCAGTTCTGACCTCCCAGTCGCAGTGTCCTGTTTATTTAGAGACAAACAAATAGTGAAGCACAAAGAGCTAATAGGCTGTGCAAGGTACTCAAACTCAGTCACCCTGGCATAAGGCTAGGCTGCTGAATACAAGCTGAATGGTTCTGATCTGGTTGACTAATTTGCTGGCTAATAAACATGTTTTAGCTTTGGACAAAAAAAATCCAACAACTTTTTAAAACATGCATTTAGGTTGGATGGTCTTTGAATGAGAGACTTCTCTCTACATCTTTCTCACTACCCTGCTCCTCTCTGCAAGCACTTCTTGCACAAGTTGAACAAGTACTTGACAGTTTCTTGTGCCATTGTTACCTTTATTCTTCACACCCCATCCCTCACCCCATTCTGACTGCATGCCTCACCAGTATACCAAGACCAGACAGAGACTATGGAAAGGTCATAGCTTGCTGGGAGTCCCTTGCAGCCATCCTATCCCACCGTCCATAGGATCAGGTTTTACTTTCAGGCTCTGTGGGGCGCAGAGCAGCTTTTCCTGCCAGTAAGCCCCAAGCTTGGTCTGGTCTCCCAGCATGTGGGATCAATAACATCAGACATCTCCATATCCCCAGTAATCACCAGCTCAACTTTTTTGACTCTGTGCTGGTCTGTGATTAGCGACAGTGGCTTACCACTCCTGCTCTGACTTTGCACAGGAGAACAATAAGAGTTGACATCTCCATCTGCTGCCATGAATTACTGTGGCCGCCTTCCTTCATTCACCTCACTGAGAGATTCACAAGGATGCGAAGAAGAGCTCCCTCGCACCCTAACTCGGAAAGCAGTGGGCTCAAGCTGTGACTCTTCTGTCTCCCATCTCAGTTGATCTTTGGGTGAGCATATGGCCTGAGAGTCGAGAAAGTGCAGCGCCTCGGCAGGCTGGATTAGGGATGGAGTAACAGGCTGCGAGGGAGTGGTGATGGGCACTTTGGCTGGAGCGTGCCATAATCTACAGAGCAAAGCAGAGCACAGATGCTGGGCCAGGCAGGGAGGCTCACTCCTCGTTAAGGGTCCATTACAGAAAAGTCCTTGTTAAAGAAACACCACTGTGAGGAGAGACCATCCAATAGATGAGCAGCAACGAAGAGGAGAAGAGTTAATTAAATAATGAATTAATGGTCCCTCCATTTTCAGTGTGATCATGTCTCCATTCCTCTCATTAAAGATACAGCAATCTGCAAACAGCTTGAACATAATCTCATAAATGTGTTTTTTGTTGCAAATTCTTCCACGTCCGTAAGTTTCTTTCCACTTTTCTTTTTTTTTTTTTTATTTGACTAAATTCCCCATACATTTTCAGCCGGTGCCTTATTTGAAAGGCTTATTTGAGAAAATGCTTTTGGTTCGCAAAGCAAAGAGACGTGGCGACATAAGGGAGGGAGAGAGGCCCGAGGAATTCTGCTCAGCTGAGCACTGGGGAGGATGTTAACATGGGGCCTCGGCTCGTCTGCCAAAATGAGTTAGCCTTACTTGATGTCTCAGTGTTGATTAAGAGATAGGGATGGGAATAGGTTTCAGCTCTGTTTAGAAAAGGAGCAGCAGGTGCAGGCTGGGACAAGCCAAAGTGATGACGGTGTTGACTAACGTCAGTCAGCACACTGCAAGAAATGTCTTCTCCAAACTGTGATTCATTACAGCGCAATCACCATTTAATTAAGAGCAAATGCTGAGAAATTCCTCAACCTGCGTTTAGTTCAAGTCTTTAAGTTTGGCTGTTGAGCAATATCTACTGTCGCTGGTTGATGATCCAGGGTGTTTCCATCATCATGTGGCGTAGGTGTAAATGCTTTTTGATGACATCAAATGACTGAAGAGCCATTTCTGTTTTCATTGCTCTTTAGATGAGTTTGCAGAAAATGTAAATATACTGTAATAATGTATGCAGATATAGAACTTGAATTATCAGTAACCAAACTATAGAAGAATCGCGGTCACAGTGAGCAAACTGTGTGTTTCGTTACGTAAACTCATTATTAAGTTGTCTGTGAGTAAATTACTTAGATATTCTTTTTAAAGTTTCCTGAAGTGCAGAAAACAAAGTTTGGGCTTTTAACAGAATACAAATGATTGAACTGATCAAAGTGGATGCACTGGAAGTTCTGTAAACCTACAATACACCTGGTTGACTCATCTTAAAGACAAGATGTTGCATTAAACAATCATAAGCAATCCATTACTATTTCATATTGACATTTTCTGCAGTGTGAAAGCTGTGAGGTATTCTCCAGAGAAGCACGTAGGCCGAACTAATGTAAGGAAGATTTTTTCCTCTCCCTCTTTTTCACTGTAACAACCTCCCTGAGCATTTCATAGCTGCATATGCTGCTGCTTAAAGCACCGCTGAGATTTATGCCGTTGTCAGCTCACAAGGGTGCAATCAGGAATAAAGATCCCATAAACCCCTCTGATGTGTCCACAGGTACAGCAGCACTAGGTTTATTGCTGATGGTGGATAAAAACCACGTAACTGTACAGGTGTGGTATTTTTTCTTTTTCCTATTTGAAGTGAAGACTTACTTATTGTTTGAGGGAGTTTCATTGCCCGTTAACTTTTGAATTGATTAAACCCAGCGACACAGTTTAACATATACTTTGACATCCACAAGAAAACAAGTTTAGCCTGTTACTCCTTCATCTGGGAAGCCCTTAAACACTGAAGAATGCCGGAGACAGAGGAACTTAAGATGGATGGGAAAATGTGCACGTCACACCAAAGCTGTAGGGCCCTCTGTTTTAATCACAAACAATGTGTTTTTCCTCTGGGTTCATGAGGTTGCCAAGAATGCTAGTTTGTGCGTATGTGTGTCAGTGCATGTATGTATGTCTACACATTATGTGTGTGCCTGTGTGTGTGTGTGTGTGTTTAGATTGTTTGTCCACTCGTGAAGTCAAGCCAGGTTGACATCTGCTGCGTTGTGAGCGCTACTAGTGTGAGTAACACGTGGACCCCGCAGATTATCATGGTGTTCTGTGTGTGTGGCTGTGTGTGTGTGTGTGTGTGTGTGTGTGTGTGTGTGTGCGCCCACCTGGCTATCTCTCTACGGGTTACATAAGTATGTGCAAACCCTTCAGGAGACTCCCTAGATCTGGGTCCAGCTGGCACAGTGCTTCCACTCCTAGCTTTGCCTTTCAACTCCATCAAACAACACCTTATTTATCTCATCCTTCACCTGTACAAAACACTTTTTATTTTCTTCATTTTTAATTGATTTACTTGTTTTCCAGATTAACTGGGGTGGCAAACAGGGCTGAGTCGATACAAGCCCACACTGCTGCCGACACAATTCATTTCTTCATTCTGTATTTTCACGGTGAAGTTGTCTGTTGTTACGGCACGGTCTAGATAGTATCTGCTGGTCCAAATTGTACAGTTAAAGAAAAAAAAAAAAGAAAATATCTGTAACTGTTTGTGTGTCACTGCAGTTTGGTGACTGATGGGAAAAGTATTTGTGTGAGGGCTGAGGTATGAGCGGTGTCTCAGTCCTGTCTGTATGAGATTGCCGAGTAGTAATCAAAGAGGTGGCACAGTGTCATAGCCATCCCCAGGCAGTTTTTCCCTCCCTGGGACAGACAAGACCAATTGGGCAAAGCTTGGAAGTCTTGGGCTGAGCTGATGTTGCGCTGCAAACACTCCCTCCAAACTTCCCTCTGGGCTTCTCAAGGGCCGTCTATCCCACTCTATCGCATCACCGTAGCGACAGCTCTCCCTCGCTTCCCCATCAATCCCCTGGCCGGTCGCAGCTTCGCAATCTCACTGCCAGCTCCTCAGCCAGTCAACAGCTGCCCAACAACGCCAGGCCTGACAATCGCTTACCCTGCCGCCTTCAAGTCTGTCAGCCCTGGGCCTGTCAAATTACTGTCAGCGTAAACAGTCAGTGAGGGAGTGAAGGGGGAAAAAAAAGAAAAGAGGAAAGGGTGAAAGTGGATGGAAAAGGAGTGGAGAGAGCAGGGTGGGGCATGTTCAGTGGGATGAGATGTGGAGAGTCACACAGTCACACACACACACACACACACACACACCCAACTCTGACATATATATCATTCTCGCTCCATCTTCTCCTGATGCTGGCACTCGCTCACTCCCATCAATGTCCCCCTCCCCTCTCTTTTCCCCATCTTTCTTTCAGGTAATTCCCTCGGTCACATCAGTCCTACTCATCTCTCCGTGCTTTTCCTCCCCACATTCCTCCCTCTGCCCCTCTGCCACACATGTTCCATCTCTATTCCCCAGTCTCAAAGCACCAGCTCAACATCACTTTGATTCAAAAAAAGGAGAAAAAAAAAAAAAAAAAGAAGGAAAAAGTAATGGGCAGAAAAATGAAATGACTTTCTGGGCCCTCACGTAAAAGCGTGGCTCGCTCTTCGAGACAGGCAATATTCCCTCAATTATTGCCACTCACAGAACCCTCTTTGCCAGTGGATGAAGTTTTAATTCCAGGCGTCCAATAAAATGGATGCCCTAGATATAATGTGGAAATAACTCTTCAGTGTTTCAGGATTTGCATGACAGGACATGAGTGTTGCAAGCATGCACTGCACATATGAGTGGGTGTGTTCTCATACACTACAAGTGAGGAGGAGGTGAGGCTTCATATTTATCTGACACCAGCCGTGGGCTCCCAGCTGTGGACTACCAGCATGTTTTATTCTTTACTGGAGTCTATTAATTCTCAGTCATTTACATATTCAACACACTTATGTACGTCCAGACCACATAAATGAGCCAATATATCAATAATTCATTAATTATTCATGCAGCTACTATCAAGATTATTTTAGATAAGAAATGTTCATAAAGTAATAATTTTAACAGATTGCACCAATAATGAATCAAGTTTTGTACTCGGACCAGGTTTTGGCACAAAAAGTTAATAGATAACTTTGGGGAAAGAAACAGTTCCTCCAATTCGAATACGAGCACATCCATTCACGATGAATGTTGCTCCCATCATAATTACTGTTGCTGTGAAAGGTTGCATAATGACATTTATTCGTTAGCAGTTATTGATGATATGCACCTTGTGTCCCACTGGTTGGCACGGTTTTCTATTGTATATTTATGGGCATGATAAAACTTGATAACAGCCATTTGATGGGGTGACAGCGTTCACCACAGCTCACATACCCGCATTTACAACGGTCTAAGCACTACAGTCTTCTCTAAAATCTACATTCAGTCAAATTCTTAAAATACACTGACTGTCCAAAAAAAAAAGTCACACACTGTCATTGGACCGCCTTTAATTATGCCACACATTCGCCATGGCATAATTTCGATAAGCTTGTGCAAAGTCTTCTCCAGCACATCTCAACGATTCTCAAAGGTCTGGACTTTGTGCAGTAATTATTACCTGTCTGCTTATTAAAATCCAGGTGGTGAGTTTTGAGTTTGATAGTTTTTTTGGACAGGCAGTGTATATTTTACTTCTTTATTTCTGGTGCTAAGACTAAGTTCAGCCTCTTTACTCCACTGGAATGCCTTTGACTTTGTGTTGAGACGCTGAACTCATTTGCCATAGCCACTAACCTCAGGCACTCAGATTTCTGATTGGTCAAGGGAAGGGAGTGGCCCTGCTGTGCACAGATGAGTGCTCAGATAATTGGTTGAGAGAATTGGGAGTCTTCAGCGGTCACTCTAACAGAAATGGGTCTTGCCAGCTGAGCTCCCGGCTCCTTAAGTGCCATTTTAACACAGTCATTCCCCCGACTTTTAATTGCAATCAGACATTAAGGGCATAGACGTGGCCCTGGCCTTCCATCATACTCCGACACACGTGTTCTGTGTGCACGAACGACGGCAAACATGCACATTCAGGAAAAAAAAGTGTCAGATATATACTGATGATCCTTACAAAACATGCTCCCTCACACTGACAACCCAACAGACATATTTCAGATCTACACTGCTGACACACTAGAGGGAATAAACATGGCAAAGAATTCATCTTGGTCTCTGACTTTGAGAGAGAGAGAGAGAGAGAGAGAGAGCAGGAAAAGGAGAGACTTTGTCTTGGGTGTAGCTGTGTGGCTATGGGGATCAATAGGTTTAACCAGCAGGGGCTTGGGTCTGTGGAGCAGGAAGAGACACAGGCAGGAGGTTAGGGGTGGACAGAATAGCCTGGAAATGCTTTATCACCACTTGCAGCAAGGCACTGTCTCCCATCAGGGGCACAAGACGCTTGGGGGCTTGAAAGGCTGTGTGTGTGTGTGTGTGTGTGTGTGTGTGTGTGTGTGTGTGTGCATGAACTGCGCATGACAAATATTACAAGTTTCCCTTGTATGCTGATATTGTCTAATTCAGCCTGACATCTTTGAAAGACTTCAGGAAAGCCCTCTGCTATTACTTCTATTTTGTTCTTCTCTACCCAACCAGGTTCAGATGGAGCTATCACAGAGAAATTAATCTGAACTGTCTGGTGGAGGAGAGGAGAGGAGAGGCAAAGGGAAACCAGGTGAAAACTTTAATATCTGTAATATTCTTCGCCATGCTGGGCAGAAAGTGCTGAAGAGAAGGGAGCAGTGGAAGAAAAGGGAATTTGAGTCAAGGTGACATGCAGAGAAAGGAGGATTAGACATGTACACAGGAGATGAAAAAAGAGAAAAAGACAGTAGAGTAGAAGCGATAAGAGGCTGACGCAACATGGTGACCCACAACACTTTAGTGCCCAGGGCCCACTGATGACATCACCCAGCTCAGGGCAAAGAGGTGCCATGTACTAATGGAGTACGGCCAAGTTGTTGCAGCAAAGCAGCACAGGGTGTGAAAAACAAATACAGCCAGATCTCAGCAATGAATGTTTTAATTCCACGTAAAATCTAAAGAATCCGAAATTATTTTTGTCTGTGTGTTGTTGAGGTTGAAGTTGGCTTAATATCCGAGTCCTCCAAACTAACAGCGCTGTCATAATTTGTTTTAAATCGGATTCAGATTCCATTGTTTGGCTAATAAAATATGCTAACTTGCATTATTATGAGTAATGAGAGGAGCGGAACTTACTGATCAGCACTCCTCATCTCAAACAAGCGAAAGAGACCGGCTGTATTTGTACAGTAGATGCAAATGAGCTTGTGTTGCTATTAATGGATTTAGAGGACACAGTCTGAAGTGGATGTTGCCGTCTTTCTGTGTGATTTTTACCTTTCACCTGAATCAGACTAGTTGTGTACTGTGATCCCAGCGCCTTAATTAGAATGCTCTCCTCGGCTCAATATTGAATGGATTAGTTGAGGTTTAAGCGCAGACTGTGAAATTTAATTTGATGATATTTTCAGCTCTAACAAATGAACAGGTAAACAACTATAGACCTTTCATATAATCCTTTCTATTTCCAAGCGGTATTTGGGTTGTTACCTTAAAAATGTTTATTGTCTATGTGCGGTGTTGTGTTTTGTGTACATCACTGGGATGCTATATTGTTGTTGCTCACTGAGTTTCTGTATGTACTGGGGAAATGGGTTTGTGATACCCAGAGATTAAAATGATTCTAATGTGTATCCGATCAACCACAACCTAATAATTTCACCGCATCGTATTTTATTTTAATGTGCTTCCGAACCTGTTGCATTTATTTATAACATTTCAAATCAAATGTGTTTGCTTAATGCTTATTCTAGTTATCCTGAGAAAAAAAAAAACAAGTTTTATCACAAACATTATGATAAAAAGACCCGATATATTGTTGGGATATGAAAACAGTAGCTGAAGTCAAGCAAATTCATCCAATTTGTTGTCTGTGTAATTTCTGTTTACATGGTAATAGCCAGTTCATGTTTGCAGAGGTGTTTGGAATGGAAATATGAAGGTGAATGAAAACCAAACAAATGCGATTTGCTTAACTATAAGACTCTAGGGACATGAGTAGCACGAGACTAAATGTCTTGTTTCACTTTCCAAATCAGTCTATGCTGTGCTGGAAACACCTACACAGCTGACAAATCAACAAGTGCAACTCACCAAGTGTCTGAGCTGTCAAACCTGCCCTGAAACAACAGGAGCCTCGAACACTGACATGAACGACTTAAACAGTTTGCACTCTGCTCTAATTTTCCTATTTAACTCTGTGGGTAAAATGAGAGAACAGGATCAACTGCCAAGTTTCGTTCTGCCTGTCTTAAAAATGGCACAGGGAACAAAACTAGATTCACAGATGTGTGAAAAATGTCGTTTTTTAAAATATGCATGAGCATAATGATTTTAAAATGGTTTAAAGATCTGGATCCATCCAAACAGTTTTGGCAGCATGCTGCGCATTGAGGGGGTGTTATTGTACAGCTGTTCCAACTCAGGGATAATCCAACAAGTTCTAGCATCACAAAACTGCAAACAGTACATGAATACAAACTGTATGTTCCTGCTGATACACGCAAGCGCTCAAGGTAAAAAATTGCATGTATTTATGTACCATAAATAGCCTGTCAGTCACAAATAAGATATTTCATACCACTTAGTATTGTGTATAAATTGAGACCTATACAGTACATAATAACTAAGCTCAAACAATTCATCCGTTTTATCAGCTAATTAATCGGCAGCACAAAAGAAATGAGGTGATAAGACCTTTAATTTGTTGTAGTCGAAGCCAAAGTGCATCTAAATAAGCCTGAGGTAAGTCAGAGGTGGGACCTGGGCAGCGTACAAGGCCATGGATGGTTTTACTTCCATCACAGGGGCAAAGACGAGGCTCAGGCCACTGCAGCTCTGGATTCCAAGCACGCCTCTGATTTGTCAGCTGTGGGAGAATGCCATAATAGTGAATGAGAGTAGTTTTTGGAGTGTGTGTGTGTGTGTGTGTGTGTGTGTGTGTGTGTGTGTGTGTGTGTGACGAGGTGGGATGAGGTGTGTTGTAAGGGAGAGAAAGAAGTGAATGACGGTATAAAAAATACCTGCAGATGGATGTTGAAACAGTCATACATCCTTGTTAGACCCCCTGTCTCCCAGAGGCCAGAACAGTCCCCTTATCTCACACACACACACACACACACACGCACTATACACAACTCACACACCATTAATTTACACACAGAGACAAACAGGGCCTATACTGCAGACACACACACACACACACACTGGGTATATGCATCACATTTCTGAAATTATTGTTTACTCACCAAAATGTGTCAAGTACTAGAAATGATAATGTTACTAGTTTGGGATCATATATTATCAGAAAAGTTCTTACACCGCTGCTTCATGTTAGGACTAAATTAAGCGTTTGTCCATGAGATCCTGGATTATTTTCTGAAACAGTAACACTGACTGACTAAGGCACAGTGTTGACTTGAGCTAATGCTAATGGCAGCATCTTAACAGGCTCAAAGCAGGAAACTACTTTACTATTTACTTTACTACTGCTTATTGTGTTTCACCATTTCAATTTCACTTGTTCACTGACATTTGCTGATCATCCGAAAACATGAGGTGGAATATCTTTAGTCTTGCAGGTATTTATTCAGACACAAAGGATCCAACAAACTGAAATTTGAACCTGATAAACCGTGAATGTGTGCATCAAACTCCAATGCTATCCACCCAATAGCTGATAGGACTTTTTTCCTGAAAGCCAGAAATGTCGAGCTGCTTGTGGCATCATCAAGGAACAAGAGATGTCTGTATAATTTCATGGCAATCCATCTTATAGTTGTTGAGTTATTTCAGTTTGGACTAAAATAGCTGACTGACGAAATGATTAAAAAAGTTTTCAGTTTTCTTGTTGCAAAAAAAGAAAATCTATATTTTTCAGTGTCAAAAAACTGTGAGTATCAGTTCCAAAACCAAAGTTATTACGTTGATACTGTTAGAAACTCCTATAAATACAGTGAATCCTCTATATATGCTAGGCTGATGCAGATTGGGAATCAAATGCACTCACCTGTATGAACAGGCATGTAATGTCTTTTTCTCCTTGTACATAAAGACAAACACAACATGTTATTAAACACAAATACAACTGTCTGTAAATGGTATGGTTTTTAGATTAACATTCAGGATACCAATCAGAATATTTTGAAGCAAAGACTAATTAAACGGCTTTGACACCCACCACCACCCACTTGCCATCCCACAGTAGCCACTGGCAAAATCCCCCCCAGCTACCCCAGCAGCCTACCGAGTCATGTCCTTTCCCGCGTTGTCACTCCCACCCACCCACTCCCACCCCCACTCCAGTACAAGTCACTTGCCCTGCAGAGAGCTGGCAGAACTACAGTGAAGCAAACGAAGATACAAATGGCCGCTCCAGACAGCTCGCGCTCGCGTCTGCATTCGTTACCTCTCATTTTTGTGACACGCACAAAGCTTCTCACGAAGCAGCCGTTGTGCGCTTATGACGGGCTTCACTGTGCCATAACACCGGCCTTCAGGGCTCATGGCATCCACGGCTGAGACAGTCAGAGGTCAGTAATGAATATACATGTGTAGTCTGTAGTGGAGATGATACTGGGAGAAATAGAGCGAGGGAGGGAGATGAATATTGAGTTAACGTGCTGAGCAGGGTAGGGCTAGAATCCCAGTTCCCCAGTCACAATGTCCTCTACTGTTAGGCTCTGTCTGGCTTGTGAACATAAATATTTACATGGCTGTCATTGTCGAGATTTATAGGATATTCTCCGCTCTTTCCGTAAGAGAAATGTAAAATACGCTCTACTCCCTCTTTTCTTTTATAAAGGTAAGTTTCCTTCCGCACAATGGCAATGAATTTCTTGTTTGCTCTGGGATGTCTAGGCGGCCCCCGTTGTCTCTGTAGTGTATACCGAGTGCACGGGGTGTGAATATTGTCTCATTATATTGACAGTTCTCATCCTTGCCAGTTTCAATAACCAACATTCAGCAAAAGAAGGGCTGTAATATAAACAGTTTGGATATTTCCAACTGGTGAGAGAGAGGCAACAGAAGCAATAAAACACAAACAATATACTTATTGTCTTGCTTTGTAATACTGGATGCAATAACAATACTGCAGGCTAACATGTCTGATGTGTATTTCTGTGTGTGTGTGTGTGTCCAGACAAACTATAAATGTTTAACCATTACTGGAATATTCTCAATCAAAGCAGCACCAATGCAAACACCTTTCCCTCTCTTTCTCTACTTTTCTTTTTCTTCCCGATTCCATCCTAATTTGCCAATGCCAAATCTATTTTGTCATGTAACTCCTCTGATAGGTTGGCATGTAATTAACTCCTTGGCATGCTCCGTGGGTTGTCATTTGCATGGTAATAAATCCCTGCTTCATATTGTAGGTGAGGGAAGCATACAAGACTGTGTGCTTAGCTTCAGCAAACATCCCTGTCTGCCCCTTATCAACTCCCCTGCCTCCAACCTGTTTGGTCCGAGAGGCGTAATCGTCATTTCCAGGTGGCAGACCATATTGATTAAACACTGCGTTTAGGTTTTATGAATGTATTTAAGGAAGAGCTGCAGCAAATGAAGCTTTTGGACAACTGGCTGC
The DNA here is from genome assembly GCF_900324465.2 of Anabas testudineus. Lineage (NCBI taxonomy): Eukaryota > Metazoa > Chordata > Actinopteri > Anabantiformes > Anabantidae > Anabas > Anabas testudineus. Next base: position 19,635,616 of record NC_046612.1, on the reverse strand, counting down.
TATTAATCCGATGGTGCATTTATTTGTTCCAGCGAGCTTTCTGCCATCTATTACAAAGTCATTTCCTTTCGTCCACTTTATCAGTTGTGAGGCTCATCTTTCCTGGACATCCCTGGCTCTCACCCAACGATCGCTTATATACGGTTTTTCAGCAAAAAACCACAAAGACGAAACCAAGCTGAAGCGTGAGCGCGTGTAATGTTTAAGTACGTGTATATTTGTGTCCCAGAGTGCACATAAAATACACCGAAGAGATGAGGCATGTGGGACAAGGGTGTGTGTGTGTGTGTGAGGGGGTGTGAGGTGATTATATGTGTGTGTTTTGAGAGATGGATGAATGGAGTAAAGATTGCACTCATCTGTCGTGGTACAGTGCTCCCATCAAGTCTAATGAGTGTGCCGGGGTGACCTCAGTCTCGTAGGTTCACAGGCCTGATTAAACATCGTCTCAGAGTCGGCTCAGGGGATGCCGGGCGGACCGGCTCCCCTTCTCTCCCCCTTCTCTGCTCCCCTCCATCGTCCTAATGGTTTCTTCTGATCTAACCCCATTTATCTCTATCACCCCCACCCCACCCACGCACGCACACTCCCTCACACGCACACACTTCCTCACCCGTTTGCTATCACTGCTTCACTCCACTAGTGATAGTTCCTTTGTTTGACTGTCATCTGTCTTTATTGATATTTGTTCTCTTGGCTTGTGTGTGTTTTTTAGCATTTTTGCTCAACAGCTACGTTTCCGTCTGACAGCCAACAATAAATATGTGTGTGCTGGTTGTGAGCATCCAAAATCCAACCGTCACATCTTCTTCGAATACCATCTTTCTCTGTTTATTCAGAGCTCGTAAGCCATAATGAGGCTGAGGTTGAGGGATGATGATAAACTGCAACAGGATCCAGGAACTGGCGTAACTCATGATAAGACAGCTTTCTGTGGAGACTTTGATTTATTTGGCTGTAAGGTGCAGAATATCGGCTGTTCCTCCGAGCTGGAGGCCATGTGGGGTCACGAGTCGGAGACATGCAGTTAAGACGCAGCCAGCCAGTGCGTTTTAATCTTTCTCTCTTTACTTTGATCTCAGTAACTTCAGTCGAAGCTCGCTCAAATCATCACCAAGACATTTTAAAGGGTTGCAATTAGGGCCAAATAGCCCGCCATTTATCAAGCTCCTTTCATGTCCACCATTTTATTTTATGAAAGCAATCGATTGTCTCTGTGGCATAGAGACGCAGCCCAACCTCTGCTTGTGCTCCTAGGTGAAGGCAATGAGTGCAGTCAGACTATTGCTCCAGCACCGAGCGAGAGCGATAGAAGGTGATTTGGCTGGAACACCATGACCGACACTTCTTTCACATTTACACCAGAGTAATCAGACAGCCCAGTCTGGTAAAAATATAGCAGCTAGTCAAAATGCCAGGGGCGCCGGGCATCTGTGCTTGCTTTCAGGGTGGGGCTCGACAGTTTGAAGGGAGATTGAAAGAGGAGAGGGGAGAAAAATAGACAGAGGTCAAAAGAAGGAGAGAAAAAGATGGAGAAAGATGTGGCAGCATGAGAGCAAACAAAGCAAGCAAGTGCTACCATTGTGTGTTGTTTATTTACAGTTATGTGTTATTTACGTCACTGCTCCAGAGGAGAGCTCGGCTCCTTTGCAGGCAGACGGTAAGGGAAAGACATGTGGCCGACACAGACTTAGACAAAGAGAAAGGAAGGCTGCACATATTTAGCTCACACACACACACACACACACACACACACTCTTTCACACACCAACATACAGACGACTGGGATTTGTTCATCATAACAGGAGCCTGTTCAGAAAAGTATGTACAAAATGAACTGTGTTCATTAATATTTAAATCTTCAAACTATGAAATGAAAGATATTTAATGCATAAAACATACATGCGTTTTTTAAAGATATGGTCTGCAGTCAAGTGTTGTTTTTTTTTTCAAGGCAAGTATTAAAGCAGCCTCAACATGCATATTTATTAGCAGCCTATATTAACACAAATAAGCAAATTATCTTATATCCACATAGTGGATACACACACACGCAGACACACAGAAGCACAGCAGAGCTCCAACAGCGCAGGGCAGGAGAGGAGGCTGCAGGGCCCTGACCACATAATCATCTCCTAGAGAGTGATCATCAAGGCCTCCAACATCACTGCACAAATACACCAACTCCGGACCCCCTGGCATGAGCGTAGGAAGGAGGGGTGAAGACAAAGAGTGTTTACAGGGAAAAAGGAGGGAGAGAGAAAATAAAAAGACAGGGGAAAGAAGAGGGAGAGAGAGAGGAAATTAAAAAGTGGATTGCAGAAAGAGAGAGGGGAAAACGGAGTCTGTGTGTACGGGGAGAGGGGGGGGGATGAGAGGTGCACAGAAAATTAAGAGACAGGATGAGAGACTATAAGGCTTGAGGTTATAGAAAGAATGAGCGAAAGACACAGAGAGGAAAAGAATAATTTAGAAATGAACAGATGCTGTCCTGAGAAAGAAAAAAGAAGAAAAAAAATAGGAGGATAGAGAGATATATGGATCTTTTTTGATGGGTGAGGCAGAGAGCAGGAAGGAAACTAGGAAGAGAGAGAAGCAGGAGAAGGTGGGAGGGCAAGACGGGGGTCCATTTACGGGAGAGGAGAGGGGAGAAAGAAAAAAAAAAGTGAGAAAGAGACATTAAGAAACAGAAGGAGAGGAAAGAATTAGAAAGTGAAAATTGGGCTCGGAGGAAAGAAAAGCCAACAGGATGAGAGGGAAAAACAAGAGGAGGGGAAAGAAACAAAAAGCCAGAGAGTGTATCTGTTTGCCACGCATGAATGTACAGCAGTGTTGCCCTGGAAACGCCAGCCACTTGGATTATGAGCTGATTAGTTGCCCTCCTCCTTGAACCCCCCCACCCCCACCCCCAGCTGAGCTGTCTCCACTCAACAGGGTGGGTGCATGCTACCTGGGACATGGTCTGATGAACAACCGCGCACACTCACCCACATGGTGTCTTCATTCAGACACATACATACAATAAACTCTTTATAAATAAAGTCTTTACTCTCGGTTGCCCATTGTACTGACTCCAAGCCAATACCTTTCTGTGTCAACATCTCAATCTTTCACTCCCCGCTGGACTCCCTGCCTTCTCTGTCTGTCTCTGTGTGACGTGGGAGGGTGCTAATCTTGGCCCTTATCTTCGCCTGCTGCTCTGCTCACATTCCCTTCTCCACAAGCACCTTATCTGCCATCACTGTCAGTCAGAGCAGATCAGGCTACCTACAGCTGAGTCCGCTCGACCTCCTCTCCTTCCCTTGCTCCCGCCATCCAGCCTCCCCACATGTCCATTACAAACATTAACACCATGCACCCTCAGTCTGCTGAAACGTACACACACGCCTCACAAACACATGCAATAACCACGATTCAGCACCGGCATCCTTTGTGCAGGTCTGACTTACATTCAATTGACTCATTCTTTTGGCATTTGTCTTGCACAATAACCACAAAACCGTCCTTCTTTGTTAGGGTGTTAGAATCGGATTACCATATTTGACCACTAAACTAAACTGATCTGTTCTTGTACCTGCTCACGGCAAAAACAAGGGTGAAATTTAATTTAGGTTAAAGTATTCCTCGGGGGAAAGGAGGCAAAGCGCAGCAGTAATTCAGTCATAAGTACTGCAGTAAAAGAGCATAGACACACTTTTGCAATTGCTGTTTACAGTACATGTATCACAGTTTGACAGTAAAAATGTGTTTGCTTGTATTGTCACTCAATAGGCCTCACAAAAAGAAATACCTAGAGGAACACTTTGCTGTGTAGGCATTCACATCATTATAACTGTAGTTATGATTCGAATACTGTTGATATGTGGATGAACACACACACACACACACTCCAGCCCTGCAATCATGCAGGGCCAGTGACCTTCCACCTTTGATCACGCTGGGAAACCCACCCATCAAAACACCCTGCACACCGCCCACATTCACACTCCCACCCACTAATCAGAAGCAATAATCCAGACTGCCAGCATTTATGCTTCACAAGCTTCACCATGAGGGCAGCCGCACTGCAGGTACAACAAAAGGAGAAAGAAAAGAAAATAGCACAAATCCCTTTTGGGCAGGTTTAATATTTTTAGGCGAGGGCACTTTTATGTGGGGGCAGGTGTGCCTTAGTTCCCTAATGCTGAAGTAATTGTAGATAATGGAGTTTTTAGGACAGCTGCTGATGTGGTTTTAAGTAGGATTTGGGTAGAGATTTATGGTGGAGGGAAAATGGGTGGACGGGCAGAGAAGTTGGAGAGGTGCAAACATGAGGGAGTGAAGTAGGAGGCGGGAAAAGGAGATGTAGGAGGAGCAGGTCTGTCTCAGCTTATCCCAGCAAAAGTGGGAAACAGGAGGAAAGGGGAAAGGTGAACTAAAAAAAAAATATGGCTCTATCTTTATCCAGAAAAAAAGCTCTGGGATTGAGAGGGTGAAAAAAAATTAACTCATCCATAGTTTAGTGTGAAACGAGAGACTGTCTGGCCCAGTGCTTCTCGAGAAAAGGGGGTTATAGAGGGCACAAGCTGGATGACTAATTGGGGAGGAAACGAAATGAGGCTTGACTCAATCTACACCCTTGAATCAACTCTGCCCTACAGTATGCATCAAATGGGCTCCCTAAGTGGTGCTTTTCCATTGATTATATCCGTTCAATGTTACACTCCAATTCCTTGTTGGAGATATTTGACAGAAAAAAAACGAGAGAGGATGTAAAAGGGGGCAGAAATACTAGTCAGTGTGTAGTGGGGGCAAACCAGAAAAGTAGGAGCAGGAGCAGAGAGTGAATAATATCACATAAACAGATAGCCATGAAAGCAATTTGAGAGGAAGAGAGAGAGAGAGGGAGAGGACAGTGTATGTAAAAAGTGGGTTTGGCTCGCCGTAAATGCAGTGGTGCATGGCACTTTGCCTGGCATGGCACTCACACTTTATGAGGTGTGGAGGGGCCATCTCCCTCGCCTCTCTGCCAGTTTTAATGATACAGTTTAAATGGAAAAGCTGGAGCTTCAGTCGACACCAAGGACTTCACTCCCTCTGGTCCACACATGCACAGACAGGCACACATGAATATGTACTCACTCACACACACACACCAGCGTGATCTCTGGAAATTTGAACTTATTTTTTACAAATCAGCATTGGTGATATCTCATCGGACTGTTTGTAAAAGTGGGACTATATCATGCAGCATCATAACATAAAACTTTTGTACATTTTAACCGAACTACTCATCTATATTAACCTAACTCAAAAAAATAATTGTGACTAACGCAGATTTTTTTACATAAAAAAAAAACAAATTCTAAAAATAACTATAAAAAACAACTTTCTGTTTCCATTTCACTTACAATAAATCATACGAACTGTACAGTAGTTTTAGAAAGCTGAAGGTAATAGCAGCAATAGGGCACTTTTTTTTTTGCTCCCATTCCAACACTAACGCACACATACTGTACACATGCTGTGTAGGTAGATCATAGGCCTGGGGTATTGCCTTGAATGGGACTGGGGAGTGACAGCTATGAAGCCAGGAGGTGAAACCGAGTGTCATTGCTGTGAAGTCTCTTCAGATCTGCCCTGTGTGCCTGGCCAATGTGCAGACAGAAGAAAAGGTTTTTACCCACACCCCTCACCTATCACTGTAACCTCTCAGAGGAGAACATACCACAGTAATACAATATTGATCTGACAATGTAGTGTGTGTGTGTGTGTGTGTGTGTGTGTGTGTGTGTGTCTGCACAGGTATATGTCTGAATGTGTCTGGATGAGATATGTGCTCACCAGCCTTGTGTACAAGTGACTGAGCTGTGCAAACTTTGGTGATGTGTGTTGCATTGTTTGTGTGGCTGTGGTGTGTGTGTGTGTGTGTGTGTGTGTGTGTGTGTGTGTGTGTGTGTGTGTGTGTGTGTGATAGGGAGGCAGCTATGAGAGCAATGCATTAATAAGGAAGAGGTGAGGTGTTAGCCTTGGTGCTATTTCTGACACCTCACTGTCAGAGACTTCCTCTGCAGTGGCGGGCATGACTGAATGGAAACTAGAAGGGGCCTGTGCACCTTTATTCCACCTTTCACTTGTCTGTATCACTATCTCTCATTTTCCTTCTGTCTACCTGTCTGTAATGAGAAACGTTCTATGATGGTTCATTATTTACGGTTACAACTGGACTTAAAGCTTAATTTACAAAGTGAATAATAACTATGTGCATTAAACCTTTGAATACATCTATTTATTGTTGGAAGGCTTTTATTTATATTCACATGTAGTTTGGAGACGGAAAAAGCTTTGAGAAAGCATGTATTCTAACCCCTAACTGTACGCTTGAAGCCTCACAGTTCCTTCAGAAAATACTTTTTCGCAGCCGACTGTTGCTTTAAGACAGACTTAAAAAATAGTGAACCTTTCCTTTACTGCTGCCTCATGCATTTTAGCATCAGTTAATAAAATATGTTGATCATGCCAAAAACACTGACAGCTTCTAATTGCCCCTGTGCTGCATTTCAAGTCTCAACGGCTGGGACTCTGATTCTATTGCTTTACTGCCCCAAAGGGCTTCATGGCACAAAGACGTACAAGCCATAGCTATTCCAATGGTACATTAAACATATTCATCCCGTGTAGCAAGAGAGACAAAAAATTGCACCCATTACAGTTAGAGACACGTGTACAAATTCTGAACATGGCTGTCTGGTTCCAAAACAAAGAAGAAACACTCACACACAAACACACAGACACAGATAGTATAGTATATAGACTGACTCATAGGAGCCCAGAAACAGCAGTTATTCCCAGTGCAATAAAACAGGCAGACTAACTAATGGAACCACCCACACACCAAACATACTTTTTATCACACACCACCTTTACAAACAAACACACACACACACACACACACGCACGCTCTCTCTCTCTTTTTGTCCCAGCGCACTCATTGCTCGTTAGCTGCTACATCGGGTGGTGGGGTTTTTTGTTTTTTTTTGGTGCGTTGCTACTGTGACACAGCCTGGCTGCTGCTCTGCTGAGAACGCAGCACCGAAAATACTCCACTTAACAAACTCTTCTGATTACAGTTTGACTTTCTCTCTGTCTCCTTCTCTCCCTCCTGTCTTTAATCAGCATGTAAACAAGCGCAAGGTCATTTTCTTTCTTAAACGAAATGGGGGAGATAAGAGGAGCGTGGTGTAGTTAATCCTTTGGACACGCTGATGGAGGAGTTTGTCCTGGTGATGCTCGGGTGTTAATTATGCAAGGATGCCTCTCCTCTCGTGCTCCCTCTCCCTCTGTCTCTCTCATGATGACTCATCAGTTTATCTCTTTCCTCTTTTGCTCTTTTCCTTGTTCTCTGGCTCCTTTTTTTTCTGCCCCCCCCCCCTCCCAAAATATGTCAGACATCCAATTACATATTGTTAAGTGCTAAAAGATGCCCCCATCCCGTGTGTGTGTGTGTGTGTGTGTGGTCCTGTGTGGAGATCCTTTTCAAAGGTTTACACTTGTCCACATGTGATTAACTGCAGAGTTGAATAACTCAGGCTGCCAGAGCGATTTGCTGAGCTCAGCAACATCATAGCTTCTTTAGCCGAGGTTTTGTCTTTGAACAAATATGCGCAGATTGCCTGGATGTCTTGTGTGATTGCAGAATGAGATGTGAACCGCGGTGAAAGGCTACTAACTTACCTGACAGGAAAGCAGTGAGAAGGATGGAAGTATTTAGGGTGAAAGCAAAGTAAAGAGCAAGAAAAAGAAATGGTAAAGGCTTCAAAATTGTCTCGTTTTCAATGCAGCTGTCTAAATAAAAAGCAGTTTTCAGTTACTACAAACTCATTTGAGGGTGTCACATTGTCTACAACTCGATTGAGGAAGCTTTTGAATACCACAGAACTTTAAAGGTAGATTTATACCTTGATGTCCTCAAATGGAATAGGATGGAAGTTAATTACCCTAATCCACGGCATTTTTGATGATTTTGAAGTAAAACTCCAGACACACAAATATTCATTTTTGGTTTGTTTTTCATTTTTCTTTCCAGTTGTTGCTGCCAAACAGCCTGATCTTGATGCAACACAAACTTTGATGTTTAATTGGTTTAGGAAATGTCATATTCCAGCACGCAGCCTAAGAGACAGCGATCCAGCCTGAGCAAAGAACTGAAAGCATCGTTCTTAGAGGTATGACAGCGCCCGGGCCTCATTTCCATCTCTCTCCGCTATTTGTCAGTCTTCTTCTCTTCCTCAGTGAAGCAGCGATGTTAACAATGCTGTCCCCACATTTACCAGTTCTGCCTCATTACAGATAAAGAAGTGGATAAATTAGCGCAGGAGAGCGTGCATGGCAGAGTCGGACTCCACCTGTCAGCGCCGCGTGTGGATGTAGGGGAAAGGTGTGAAGGAGCAGCTTTGAATATCAAAAAAGGTGAAAGATGTGTATATGCAACCCGTATTACAGGTACAGGTGAAGGACAAAAGTGCAATCAAAGAGAAAGATTGATTGTCTGCATGCTGACTATTTTAAAAAGTCGTGTGTTCATAAATTCCGCATCTTGAAGGAAAAGTCCTGATGTGTTTGAACTGTAACTTTGTTCATAGATCTATTGTTTGGATCACTTGTGAAGCTGCGTGTGTGTGCGTGTTTCCACCTGAGTAACCTGAGCACCAACCTGTTTTACTGCGCTGCAGTGTATGTTCAAGATCTAGAGGACAAATGGGTCTGAATGTTGCCATCCTCTGAGCGCCAAACCTCCCCCTGCCCTGCAGCCTTTATAAAGCACTATCTCTCCTTCTCATCTGTCCAGTGCCTCTGGCCCGCCATATTTATGGGCTGGTTAAGGACGCTCTCACAATCAACTATGTTTGTGCCCTGTCCACATTTGCCAGTAAAATAAAAAGCCAGGCATTCCACAATGTCCACCCGCCTTGCCTGCCAGGATTAACATTTCGCACTCTCCAAGGTTGAAAATCCCATCAGATGGAACAAAATTAATTTTTGCACAATATTCAGGGCCACCAGCCACATCAGGAGACAATGCAGAGTGCATCCCTCAATTGTGATTCCATTCACTCCCTAATCGGCAGGATGGCCATGCATGGTGCAGCAGCGTAGTAAATGCTTTCATCCCAGGGGGATAAGAAAAACAATGGCCCTTTTTAATTTCTCTTCTAAAACACGCAGCAGAAAGAAAACGATATAGACATAATTGATGAAGGGGAGAGGAGGGGGAGCCTTAGCAGAGGTCTCACGTCCAGTGCCAATGCCTTTTTTTTTTTTTTTTGCTCCATAATGGCAACTGCTCAGGGGCAGTGGAGGTTGACAAATCTGGTGGGGAGGACAAATTGATCAGCAACAGAACACAATTTATCCCTTTAAAAGAATGGTTAAAGGCTTTGTGTGGTCTGAGTAATTAGTTCAAACTGCAGTATGTCTGTCCATGAGGAACCCAGTGGAGAAGGGCTCAGTATGTCCTCCCCAGTGTGACACTGCAACAGACACTCACACAACTCTCCCTGGGGAACACTACCCACAAACCCTTTCTGCTATATGAATTAATAAATGGGAACAAAGAAAAGGAGTTAGGCATGTTTGTGTAACTGTCACATATCAGTGCATACATTTGCATGTGTATGTGTTGTCTTACTTTTTGTTTCTTTTTATGCATGTGTGAGCATCTTTTACCACCTCACAGGCTCCCATGAGAAGTCAATGAAAAGAAGTCACTCTTCAGTGAACAAAAAGTCTGTTTTTTTTTTTAAAGAGTAATATAAAGCACAAACTGTTTGAGAACATATTCTCAATTAAACTTTTTTGGTTATGCACTCATACTCGTGTCCTCTCTGAGGTATGCTTGATTTTACAAGAGTAAAAATAACAAGGGGAAGTGTGTTGGCTGCTAATTCTCAGTATGCTCCTCTGAGCCTCAGACAAAGACATATTGTATGTCAACGGTGGCCGCATCTGTGGTGTGATGCAGGGACGGAGTGTCAAGAGCATGGATGCACTCAACCATGGCAGCATGCTTAGTGCCACATAATACTGGTATTGCACAATCTCCCCCTGACCCATTTTTTGTGTTACACACGCTGAAGTCAATTTTCTGCACATTTCATGCGAGGAAGAAGCAGAAAAAAAATGTGAGAAACTCAAACGTTTTGCTGCTCACTTTGTAAGCTGATACCTTCCAGTTTACCCTTTGAAATGTCACAAGAAACAAGTAGAAGTTGGCAACTTTTTCTCTCCGATCTCTTACGCTGTTGTGCTTTTGCTGCTATGTCATCAATGCTAGAGTCAGGTACTATGGGTAGTCACTAAATAAACCAAACATGTGCATCCCTCAACAGGAACCCTTACATAAATGACAAGTGTGAGGTTGTGGTGCCATCCCATATTCAGCATATTCCACAGAGACAGTGTGGACAAAGAGAGTTGGGAAGTGAAAGTGGTACTGATATGATTAGAAAGGCATTGAGGGAGGGAAGGAAGAGAAAGAGAGCACAAGTGCATGAGACACAAAGAGAAGCTGGATCTTTTTCCTAGAAATGTTTAATTGGCTTTTGGGCTTCAGTAGCACCCAATTAGCATGCTTGTTACATGTGAACCCCAAAAGCTAATTGGCCTGAGAGGAGAAAGCTGCATGGCCCTGAAAGGAGAGAGCAGGATTCATTTGAAGATCCAATAGCTCCAATAGCAGCACGTTGGGAGGCTATTTGGGAAACAGTTGTAAATAACATTATAGTGCTGCAATTGTAAATATTAAACATTTCCTTCCTGCCTTTTATTGCCAGACAGTGTTTTAAAAGACAGAAAAAATAATGACTGTAATAAAGTTTATAGCCAATCAAAGGAAATTATTTAGCCATCAGCTGTGTGATCAACAGCTTACCTGATCTACACAAATTGTCCTGATGCAAACGGGGAGTGCTAATGGATTGTGCATAAAATGCAGTTTGACCCATGTCTGTGTGTAAATGTCATAGGAATTAATCATATCTGGAGCTAAATCATTCACAGGCATGACCTAACCTGTCCACACTCTGTACAGTACCACACTGCCCTACATCTGGGAATATGCTGAATTCGCAAGTAAACACAACAGCACTACGAGCTCACCAAGGGCAAGAGGCTGAATCTCTGATTACATTTACTGTACAAACTGTAGCAGCAGGATCTGATGCACAGGACATCAAGAGCTCATTATGCTCTTTACATGCAATTAATCAAACAATGTAAACAAAGCTCGCTTCAGCCACAACAGATAGAGCTGAATTCCCTGGTGGCAATTCATATGCAGTACACACAGTACAATGACTGGTAAATACAATCATTTCAATTATGGAAAATGTAAAAGTCACAGTGAAATCACATCTTCCTGCTGAGACCACACAGATAATGTATACACAGACACATACAGCATTGTGTCTTCTCTCTGCCTCACTGTAAAGTCTCCTTTAATAATATGCGCACATTGTCTTACTATGCAAATATCTGCAATGCGCAGGATAGTCCTATAGACAAACATATTTTGTAAAAATGTAAGTATGACATAAAGGGCACACAAGTAGAAATACAGCACTCCTGCTGATTTCTGTGATTATCTGGACTAATTTCATGAAGAGATGCCTACTACAGGTCAACCCAATGTCCAAAAAAGGTGGGCGGCTGTGTATAATAACAGAGAAGAATAATTTGGAAATCATTTAAAACCCATATTGTATTGGAAATAGTGCAAAGAATAGTAATGGTCAAACGACTCTAAGAATTTAGAAATGGTTGCCATGTACTGACTTGCAGGGTATCTGAGAGTTTGCCATTACGTCAGCATGTGATATGTTCTCTTTGATTTCATTACATTATATGTCTTAATAATTTGCTAATGTTGATACAATCTTCAGTGTTGTGGCTATTTCTGGCTGAAACTAATTATTAACTAAAATGATTAAAATAGTTTTTCTAAGGTATTACACTGCTGTTCAACAAACACAACTTTACGGATAATGAACAGACAGTGGGATTTAATGTTTCCTTTGTCAAACAACGTGCTCATCATCATGGTACCAGTACCTCAACTTCTGCCCTTTTTCTTTCCTCCAAAAAGCTTCAGCAAACCTTAATACAGAGCACAAAGTGGAAATCTGAGACAGTAGATGTTCTTATCTCTCTATTTTCCTGTGGACAGATGCCAGAAGCAGTATACGACAGGCCATGCTCACAATGCTCTGGCTTTGTCTGACACAGACCAAAGCTGATTGGTCATCAGGTCAACAGTTCATGAAACACACGTGCCTACACCTTTTACCCAGTTCTCCTTATTATTTGTTGGACATCTGTTGGCTCTATGTAAAAGGACGGTTTGCAAACTGCTAGACTGGATTTAACATTTTAGGTCTCAGTGAAGACGCCACAAGGACGTTGCGTTCTAATCAGAGTTGAAGGCACAATTTAGCTTTCTCCAAATGTGAACCCATACACACTTGGGAGACAAGGATACAAAACATGATGACATTAGGCAGACAACTGTCCAATCAACACGGTCAAATTTGCATTTAACCTCATATGGCACGACTGTGCAGCTGCTATTGTAAATGTGATTTACCTGCACCAACCTCGTTTTTTTTAGGCAGGATTAGTTTGTCCAGTCTAAAAATGCTTTTCATGTTAATTCTTGTGAAAAAAAGAGATTATGGTTTTTTTTTTTTAAATGTCAGATGTCTCACTGGAACAAAATTTTGATTTCAGGTTGCATGACAGTCACACAGTCACAACTAGACTGCACAATTCAGTCTGTAATGCTGTGTGGAGGAGCCACTGAACTGGCAACATTATGCGACCGAGCATTTCAAACCATCAGGCCATAACAATGACAATGAGTCTTGTCCAAAAGTGTAACCTCTCCCAGTCTTTGTCTGAGTCTGTCTGTCTCCCACTCCCATTTTCTCTCTCTCTCTTTGTCTCATACATTCATGAACACACACCCAGAGAAAGACAGAACATCTTTATTAGCCTTCTGTATGCAGGCTGTGCTCATGAGATTGCAGGACTGACCCCTCGCTGTGAGCTGTGCGGGGGAAATGTTTACCAAAACCCCACAGTACATGCCATTAACCTCTTTCTAGATCAAAGACAAACAGGTATGTCCCTCTATGAGGGCAATAAAGACAGGAACACCTATCCAGGACCATCATGACAATCATCTCATTAAGAAGCTGTGGGAGGCAGTAACAAGACAGGGAGCCCAGGCTCTCAGGGACTCTTCCGCTGCAGTTTTCCAGTGTGCCTAACATTCAATGAAGTACTTATGATATGCAATGAACCATAAACAACTGATTAACCCAACAGTGAGGTAATATGTATAACCCCTCCACCTCCACCAACCACTTCTGCCCTCTGCCTCCTCTAACTGCCCTCCTTTACAAACCTTTGAAAAAAGGGTTTCTCAATCCCTGCTTCCTTCCTTTCCGACCTCGTGTCTCTTCCTTGTTATCTTGCTCTGTCTCTCCATACTACTTTCTCTCCCTGGAGATTTAGAAGGATATCCTGAGGCTCTGATTAAAGCCCAAACCTGGGAGGGTGAAGGGGGCCAGTGAGGAGCCTGGGCACTAGAGCAGCTTCTCCTTCTGAGGATCCCCTGGGCGTAATTCAATCACACCTTGATAATTCCCCTGATGTGAGAGTCGAATCCCCCTAGCACATATCAAGTACCGATAGACAACACAAGCTCATGCTCATCCCAGATTGAGGGTCTCCTCCTGGGTGGGCTTAAGAGCCCACTACTGGGTATATTTTACCAGTGTCGTATGAAGAGGCCATTATTTTAATTGAAAAAGTTACCCGCCTGCCAAAGGCAAACAATAGAAGACAGGGGAAAATATGGGGGAGAGAATTAAAACAAAAACACCAGATGGTGATATACATGGTAAAAATGATTGTTTATACTTACTGTTTGATTATATGTGATAATGAGAATGGGATTCCTCAAGGCAATTAGTGTCTGCAGCAGCCATATTGTGAGAGGACAGGGGAAGGACGGTAGGGGATGTTATGAAAGAGCACTTATCAAATATCTCCGCCGAGGTGATTAGTGTAATAAGACACTGCAAGGTGAGATAGGCCAGTCACACTCTTTTAGTGCGTCTTCACGCATGTGCAGGTGTGTGTAGGTGAGTGGGTGAGGAAACGTGTGTGAGCAAGGAAACAGACTAAGAAGGAGTCTGAGTGGCTCTTTCCATCTGTTTCCATATCTGTGTGTGCATGTAATGTATACAATGTTCCCATGCATCCCATTGTGTGTGTGTGTGTGTGTGCATGCGTGAGTGTGTGATATGATTCCTATGTTAATGTAGGTTTCCATGTCATGCTGGGTGCCACTAGGGGCTTTAGCCTATGACAGAGGGTAGATTTGGGGCACTTACCCCTGGCAGAGTCTTCTGTTCATGGAGGGCGCTCTGGGCCTTCAGTGCTGACTCTCTGGCACAGTATGTTAGAAAGGCACATCCTACAGTATCAGGGAGACAGAAGAGGCATACGCTTATTCCACCACACAACAGTTAGATGACTTTCCACCCCATTAATAATAAAAAGAAGAAGTCAAAAAACGTATGATTAATAATTTATGGTTCAATTAAAAGAGAAGAGAACATTTAATGTGTGTTGTGCTTCTTAGGTTGCAGCCCTGTCTTCTGACAATTACACTGCTATGCAACTAAACTGTAAAGGCAATTACATCTTTGTAGAAAATACTGTATAATCATATAACTATTATGTTGTGTACTGAGGCAACATATTTTTTTAATTTTTAATTTTTTACACTACTTTTTTTGAACCAATTTAAATGTATTAGTATAAAGTGCAGCACTGGGAGTGTCCAGTACATGGTTAGGTTTAGGCAAGACAAGCACTTAACAATATAACTAATGAACCGTTACGTATCCACTGCAGGTTTGCTTTACGTAAAAGTATTGTCAGACACAGACGATATTGATCATGTCCATTTATTTAATAAAGAAGGTGTTAAAAAAACAAATAAGGAGGTACAAAACACATTATTTCTACACAAAATCAATGTGTCTATAATGCATACAGTTTGTCACCATGTGAGAAAACCAGTTAATCTTTAATTTCTCAGTGTGTGCACTTTACAATTGTCCATGGTTGCCATGCCTACAGTACACACAGTCTGAGCACTATTGGAAATTAGACACTTATGTGGAAAAAGAGAAGTCTCTGTTTCATTGTGCTGATCTGACTCTGATCTCTCCAGATGCACTGAAATGACATTCAATCTCTGCCAACGCACATTGGTGATAGTCAAATTAAATGACAACTTCTAGCAGTTCCAATAAAGTGATGTTTTAAAACCTTAACGTTATTTTATAAAGTTAATGTTTCTGTTAACATCAGTCTCTTGAAGATCCAAACTGACATTATATTGACATTGTTTGTCCATTGTTAATATTATTAACATATTCAATAACATTTCACAGAAAATATACTCTTTTGAAAAAAAAAGTCTTGGTCTGTCTATGAGGACTGATGTAAGTTGAAAATCACTCCTGTCCAGATAATTATTCAAATCATTATTGGTTCAAATGGTGTTAGTTACAATCGTTTAACTTATTAGACCCTTCCCCAGAACAAGCAATGATGGTTTTTTGTTTTTATTCTAATTTTTGGTTCACATCCTTCACATCTGCTCTAATTAGCCAAGAGGCTAGCATATTCTTGTGTTGCTACAATTATTTAAAGCCTTACAGCAATAGTTTAAGTCATACGTTGTATGTCATAAAAATCTGGCTGGATAGTGTAGTGGTAAGATTATCCCCCTCCATGTGGGGGACTGGGGTTAAAATCCTCTTGTCTTTAGACAAGACCTCCTTACACTTACATTTGTACTTTGTACATCACTTGTAAATTGCTTTGGATAAAAGAGACAAATACTAAATGTAAATATAAAAAAAATTGTTGTTTGCAGTTTTAAAAGCATGTATACGTCCTTTATTGCAAGTGGACTCCTCACGTGTGTTTTTATTGTTTTAAGTGAAGCAGCAGCTCGACACTCAGCTCAATACAGGTTGAGTATATTTTCTAAAATTAGTAAGTATTGTTAATAACTAGATTATTTTGTTAAATTAATTTTAACAAATAGATAGTCTAGGTAGAACATACTCATTAAAATATGTTGTATTTAAACAAAATACTTTAATACAGTTTATACTGTGATAGCAGTTTAGTTGTACAGGAATGTCATTTATTTTTAAGAAAGCATTGACCAGTGTGTAAAAATTAAAGAATTAGAAAAGATTTTTGAAACTTTATTTTTCTTTGTCATCTTTATGTAATCTTTAAGCACATGTGGACTGTAATGGGAGCTGATTAGATATTTAAATTTTTGTTCTCCTATGAAAAGCATGTGAATTCACTTGGTAACTTTTTAAATGAACCCAGAGATTTGTGATTTCAGTCTTCCAGACTTCCCGTCTACGCACGGCCATAATATAAGTCCTACAAGCTACATGAGTTTTACAAGCTATTGCCAAAAACATGTATTATCTTAAAATGGAATTCATATACTCCGTTGATAATTTGAGTGTAGCTCTCTGAAGTTAATAGCTCTACACCCTCAGAGAAAATAACATGCTGTTTAAGAAAGAAGATTAAAATTTCTGTCAAGAATATGACAATGACTTCAGATTAAAATTACTATACTTTTTTTTCTGTCTTTGTTTTTCATTCAGTATAGTAAAATGAACAATAAGAAAATAATACAGCAACATGTTCCACATAATGTATGCAGCTAAAATGTTAAACCTTAAGAGAGTGGTCATGCAAAATGCTTAGTCACCCCAGATCAGTGATTTTTTTTAAATAACTAAAACATATGAATATTATTTTGTGATGTGTGATCATTTTTATGGTTACTGATACAGAGAAATGGAAAAAGTGACACAGTACGTTTTAGTCTGTCAAATAATTTAAACTCTCTGGTGATGAAACTGTCCCATACACATCTCCTCAGACTGTTCTTTGAAGCTGCAGTATGTAATTTTTTTTACTAATTTTGTTTTAGTTAAAATATGCCCCAAAACATATCTTAATGTGGAGAGGTGCTGTCAGAGGCTTCTCCCACCCAAACGTATTGAACAACCTGGCAGCAGAGCAGAGAATTTCCCTTCTAAAGATTTTTAAGTGAGGCGCCTTTTAGCGCCTCAGAGAAGAAGAAACAGAGAAGTCTGGTTATTTCTGCTTGACTGGTGAGTTTTGTGGTTTTTGAATTTACTGTAATTTCTTGAGATCTGAAGGCTGGGCAGAGCTTAGCAGAGCATAGTGAAGCAGGAATAGGGAGGGCGAGCGATGCAGACAGGGAGGATTTTGAGTCTCGCACAAGCCAAAAGTTGCATTTTGTAGAATTCAGGAAAACAAAACAAAAACATATTAAAAAAAAAAAAAAAAAAAGTGACAGCTTTCATTAAAAGGTGAGTAGTTGCTCTGTTACATGCTTGGCAGAGCTGACAGTGGGTGACCCCATTCAGGAGAGGTTTTGCACTGTGCAGCATAATTTCCCATTACTACATCTCACACCTGCTGCCAAAGATTCCCATGGGTGATGATACACACACACACACACACACACACACACACACACACACACACACACGCACTCATATATACAGATGATCCCCGGCATGCAGCACACAGCACCCATCACCTCCTAAAACCCAGCAACACATTCTGGCACCCAGCCAAGAGAGCTCCCTTTCACAACAACCTTCACCCACCTCTACAACTAGGCAGTTACTCAAGAGGAAAAATCACCTAAATGACACTGATGAAACAGCATGCCACACAGCAAAGCAGAAAAGTTTGGGAGCCTAGGGAAACACTCTTCATCCTTTCTGACATTACAAAACTGTGAAACATGAGCCGAGACCTCCTGGGGGGCATGTTCTAGCAACGGCTTATGGGAATTGTAGGCTGTTGCCGACATTCGTTTGCACTCTGCTCTAACCGTTTTTTATATTTTTCACCTCATTGCTTTGCAGATGTTCAGGCTACATTGTGACAATCTCACGATTCACCTGAGTATGAAGTTAGAAAAGACTTCGCCACAAAGCACCACACCGATGGAGCAGTGGTGGCAAGTTTTGTGTATAAAGTTTACCAGTAAAAAAAGTTTTATTTGGCCATTGTCCTTCAAGGAAAGGAGCTTCGGGCTGCCCTGGATCTTTAAATGAAACACAAACTGCAAAAAGTGTGATAAAACTGTGTCACTTTCTCTTTTTCTTTTTATTATAAAGCTGTATTAACAAAAAATAAAATAAGAAATAAAATATGAATAACTGTGGTGAACTAAAAATCCAATATCTTCCTCTGTATTGTAGTGTAGTCAAAGTAAAAGTAACTAAATTAAAGTACTTCAGTAAGTTCAAATATGTTAACATTGTACTTTAGGGATTAGTTACTTACCACACATTATATTTATTGCTGATACCATCAACTAAATGGTATTACTTGCTTTCCTTTCATTTTAATTGGCCTCTATTTTGAATGCAGAAACTTTATTTTAATGGTTTGTTCTTTTTTTTCACAGGACAGTGACATTGCTATGTTTACTGGGTAAGTTCAGTTTGTCCAGGAGCACATTTTAAGTTGCATTGGAAACAACTGAACCTATGTCAACAAACTGTAAATCCGTGTAGCTGCTTTAAAGAAAAAAAGTTAGCTATTTCAAATGACTTGCTAAACTTTTTGGGGAGTGGAGCCTTTAATATTTAGTGCTGGCTCAAGGGACATTTAAAGCCCAGAGGAGTCAGTGAAAGCCAGTTGTGGAACAGATGAGCATTCAGCTTGAAGAACATGAGGCACAATGATACTGTTGGTGGGGATGTTAACAGAAATGTAGCAGCTGGTAGCAGGTTAGGGCTGTCAGCTCAAAATTTTAAGTTGACTAATTGGCATGAGATTGCATTCACACTTGCAAGTTATCCCACATTGTTTCCCCCTTGATATTAAATGCAATCATGGAAATGGATCTTTCAAAATGCTGCTTTCATTGAATTAGAAAAATGCAAACTAGTCTCTAATGTGTGCACAACACTACCACAAAAAAAATTAACTTTGACAGCAAATGCAAACATAATGTTCACTGTGATGAATTACAGAATTTACAAAACTGAAGCACGATGTAAATCTTTAACAGTTAAGTCGAGATTATTTGTGGAAAAGAGGATAAAACCACTCCCTCAATGCTTTTACTGAAAGCAAATCATTGATGTAACATTTCAATTTTCCCATATGTCATCATAAATTTGAATTAACCAAGTACTCTAAAGAGTGGAGGCTGGAAAAAGCCGGACACATGAAGTGAGACGATGAAGAAAAGAAACACATAGACAAGGTTCAGAGATTAAGGTTAGTAGCTCTGGTTCAACTGCAGGATGAGGTGATGAGCAGTTTAAGTGGAGTGAAAATAATACTTTGGTAGTAAAAAACAGTTTACCACACTACAGCTGCAGATAGGGTCAAAAGTTTAGCAAATTATATTATAAGGCAAATTAAAAAGCGCTGCTTCTAAGTGGTTTAAAGAGAAAGCAGCAAATGTAGAACGTGTCATTGCGTTTGTGCGACATGTTTTGGGTAATTACTTTAAGAACTTTTCTTCTAACTATTTGTTTTAAAATGGAAATTAGTATGTGCTCACAATTGCATGCATCCAAGCAGTAAGAGTAAATTGTGTTTTTTAAGGCATCAGGTACTTGTAATTGAAATCACCCCATAGCAAATTTGTATAAAATTTCAATTCATTAGCAGCGAATTCATGAATCATGATGAATTTGCTCTCCTTCCGTCTCCTTGCTTGTCTGATCCAAGGATGTTCATTAAACTGGAAAAAATGCTAATTGATTTCCAAAATATATTTCGCGCTCAAAAAAAAAAAAAAAAGTAAAACAACTGGATGCTGCAGAATATGACTAATACAATGTGAGGATTCATTCATGGCTTCATGTTTCTGTTAACTCCACTATTACCCACAGACGTCTCTCCATCTTTCATTTTATCCATCCTCTTTTGGAGTAGTTAGCTGTCTGGTTCACACACGGCCCCCTTTCTAATGATCAAAGAGGTCATCTGTAGACTTAAGCTACACCTGTCACTCAACTCGCACAATCTGTCAGTCACTGTCTCCCTCTTCCTCTGCACCGCTCACACTGTAGATAAAATAAATAAATAATCAATACATACATGGACATTTAACTCTGTGGCTTTTACTAATAATCTACAGAATTGAATTTCACATAAAACCACAAAAAAAGTCTGCAAATTGAAAAAGACACTTTTGGATTTGTTGTTACATTCTATGGCTCATTTGCAATTAGATATTAGTGCCCTACTGAGGGTTACTTTTGACATTTCTATGCCTAAGAGGGTTTTTTATGTCAATTTGGCAGGCTATTTATAGCCAATTACACTGCATGGACCTACCAAGGAGAGCAAAATGGATGAGGATATTTAACAACTCTTTGTGTCTGTTCCTTCTGGCTGTGTGGTGCAGCTCAGAGTCCCTCCTCTCAGCATCAGAGACGGATTGATAGATAACGCTACTCAAGCAAAAGATTTGCCCCCCACTAACATTCAGCATGTCTGAACAATGCATGCGTTCTGGCACTGACACTAAGTATTATGATAATGTAGTGCTCAGCGAAATGATGGATATTAAACAGCACGACCTGGCTGCACCACACACTGACGAGCACCGTGCCCACCAATAGTGTCAAGTCATCCCACGCGCTGGATAAGGCTCCCTGACGACACACAAACTATCAAATCAACATTAAGGCCGATGGTTTCTAACAACTACGAGGCAGGATGCAATCGTCAGTAAAAAGAAACAAATGAAAAACATTCTCTGGATTGACTTCAGCACGAAAACACATTCCATCATTTAATTGTATAGAGAAATATAACGTATAAAATTCCCCAGATATTCAGATCTGAATCAGTCCCTGAAGACGCTCTAAGAGCCCAACGTAAAATTCGCAAATCACAAAACATCTGTTCAAATTGATTCAGTACAATCTGCATGAATTAGTCATGAGCAAACATGACATATTTTGATCTGCCCTTAAATCCATAATTATGGCGCAATTCTGTGTCACAGGATATGGGCTGTGAAAAAGGGTAGTGCTGCAAATCATCCATTAGGTACGGCTTACTAACTGATACCAGCAGCCAAACACATCATCTATCTGAAATCAAATCTTTCTCCACCGCAAACTTAGTTCAAAGATGGATTTCGAAGTGGCAGTCAAACTAAATTTATGGCACTGCAGTAAATCTTTATGAACTTTGTGTTTTTAGGGATCATATAACCGAACCCGTTCTTTCCTCCGCCTCTTCTGTTACTCTGCTGTGGAAAACGATTACATCACTGTTACTGATAGAAACGTGAATTAGAGTTGTGATGATGTTACAACATTTAAAGCCTCCCGGGCCTCTGACCTAACAGCTAAACGCTATCCTTTGGCATATTGTGGGTTTTTGAGGACAAAATAAAACTTTTTAAATGAATGCAATTAGCAGACAGTGCACCAACGAATACTGCAGAAGCTTCTGTTGTACAGAAGTGGAAGAAATGACTTGAGCTGCTACAGTGCTGATTCTAGTTGCACAGATTGGACTTGATTGTACAGATTAGTATCATTCACCCAGACAGTACAAGCTCAGGTTACTGTTATCCACTGGAATGTAGCTACAGAGATGAAAATGTATTGGCACTCACCGGAGGGATTTCTACAGGATGGCAGTGAGTGTTGGATGGTGGGTCATGTGACCAACACCGAGAGGCTAAAATGTCCAGGCCTCACCATCAACCAGTGGCACTACTACTATACAATCAGCTGGATTTTTAAAATTCGACACACACACTGAGTTCAGTATCTGTTTTGGACTAATGCAGTTTAAGTTTGCTTAATCAGTGTGATGGATCACCAGCAACCGATCATCATTTCACTCTTTCACCACTGATCCCCCTTAAACCTGCAGTAATCCTTTTTATTTGGCCCTGCACTGCCGTGCAAGTGCAACACAAACGTATTATCACCTTTAAAATAGATCTGACAAACTTGGTAGGAAACACTTTGTTTATTTGCTCATGAAGCAAACTTGGAGCTGTAGCATACAATTGAAACTTCTTGATTCATTTCAATATTTACTCCTCTTTGAGCTCTGTGCTAAGCAAGACGTACTTCTTTCAACAGCTAGCGCTAACTTTTTTTAGCTATTTACTTATTGCTGTGTCCTAACATGACCCTATGAGAGCAGCCAGAGTGAAAGTGGTGCGCCAGAAAATCAAAAACCATACATTTAAAGATACTAAATTGCTCCATCGAGCCAAGTGGAACTGTAGCATCGGGTGATAATTCTCTGCAGGTTCATCTCTACTTTAAATGAACATGTATGTTAGTGGTTTGACCTACTGTCAATTTTAAAGTCATTGTAATGGAATTATAATGTGATGCTGAAGGAATGAGGTGCCTTTGTTAAACAGAGATATCTGAAACTAATAAAAGAGTATTTTTAGCGGAGGAGAACCTTAATATGTCTGGAGGAACAGGAAGTCGAATAAGTTAAATTTAGAATAAAAACATTTTAAAAATAAAATAAGTTTAATATTACAGTTTTATATTACAAAGGCTGAATGCATGTACAAGATGGTTTATATGGACGACTTTGTGCTGGTGCATGTGTATGTGAGTCATATATTTTACCTTTGATTGTCCTACAACAACTTTTCTCACTTTCAAAACAGTGTCGTGTTAAACTGCTGAGTTACACACAAGATAATATTCTATACCTACTTCTATTTTATTGACGACACTAATCTTTTTTTTTTTTTTTTGCACTTCCTTCAGTCTACAGGTGTCACACTGACGCAGACAGGAGGCACGAACATAGTTTACGTGAGAAGCCAATAAGAAAAACTCATCCAAATAATGCATTGGGGAAATCTGATTAAAAGTGCACCCCGGTGCTCCCAAAGTGACTTTGAATGTCAAGCAGGATGAAGTGGGCATAATGCATATATCAGTGTGGCCTTAGTGGAGGATGATTCGAACGGGTGCCTGTCTTTAGAACAGGATTATCATTCCCAAGACAGGCATCCTCGAAAGTGTTGACATTCAGGGGACGGCTGAGGACAGGCACAAACAATGTAAACATCAGAAATATTGTTTTAATAAATTATCAGATTCTGTGGAGGAGGAACAAAAAGAGGAGGCGTGGGTTGAGCACCAGCAACTGATGGCTGGAGGAACAGGTGGTGCATTGAGACTTCCAGGGCTGCACACACAAGAAGGCAACGCTGAACCGACGCTCTTTTCTCCCTCAAGAGCGTTTGACTCGCACTGATCAATATCATGAACTGTAGCCACTAGCTTACATATCATACATAATTTCCCTGCCTTGTGAATAGATTATTTTTACTGAGAGTGAACTGATGTGCGTTCAGTGCCACTCGTGTTTGTGTGCATATGTGGTGTGTGTGTGTGTGTGTGTGTGTGTGTGTGTGTGTGGGAGAGAGAGAGTAATTTAAAAGTCTATTTAAAATTACAACATAATTAACAATCTAACAAACTATCTATAAATTAGCATCACACACAATCAGAAGTAGCAGTTTCATAGCCTGATATTATTTTCAGTGCAGCATAGTGCTTTAGCTCATAATAAAAACTAAACTGCAGCTTGATACAGTCTGCTTACGATGAAATGGACAGTATTTCTATTTCAATAAACCTTCCTGTTTAAAGCACACAGATGCAGAAAAAAGTCCAAAATTACATTAACATTAATATTATTGTGCAAAATGCAGAATTAGCAGTTACATCAACTGAATGTTAGAAGTTGTAATATTATTAGAAACAGTTCAAGACTTGTAATAAATATTAAAGTCTTAACTCACACAGGTGCTGTGTGTTGGTTTTTTATTTGTTTATTATATTTATATTAAATTAACGAGTCTTTCCAGGCATGTATTGAATATAAAAATATCCAACGAGTGTTAAATAATAAAATGTATATTTAAAAGTTGACTTGAATGTGGATTTATTTATTTTTTTCTCCCACCCTAAGTGCATTTGGGCTTCATCATTATCACTATCATTACAACTGATCGCTCCCTGATTATCCGTGCCCTGGCTGAATAATTAATAAGTGAAACCCTGATCCCGGCCGTTTTTTGGACAACGAGGAGGACAGGGCTGCGAGTGAGAACAGGACAAGCGAACAGACCCTGCGTGCTGGATCTCAGCCTCCACTATTATCCTGCTTTGTACTTCCTGACTGCAACCCGCCCACGGAGCAGCTTCACCATACAGCTGCCGCGGAAAAAAACACTGTATTTTACCACAGCTAATGACGTCCGAAAAGTGGGCAACATGTGAGCCTGCTGAAAGGTCAGAGCAGCATGTCAGCACCGCCTCGATCAACGATGCTGATTTTCCTGATAATGGTTTTGCATTTTTCGCCCCCCCCTCCTCCTCCTCCCTCCACTTAAATCGTTTATTTGTCTCTCTGACATTACGCAGCAAATGGATTGGAGGATTATTCTCTATTCTTTTTTCTTTTTTTATTTGATTATAGTAGTGAAGACATTTCTCCAGCACCCCGGGGCGCCTGCCTGTCCCGCCCCCTCTAACCGGGATGCTCAGCACATGATATTCAATGTAAACACACAAAGGCGTTTTCAGCTGTAGTATTCACGTGGATTGGCTGGACGCGCTCACAATTAACCCTGCGTTTGCGAGCCGTTCACTTCCACGTGTTCTCTCTCTCTCTCTCTCTCTCTCTCTCAGGCTCCATATATTTCCGTGCATGTGTGTGTGCGTGTGTGTGTGTGCGTGTGCGTGTGTGTGTGTGTGTGTGTGAAGGCTCTCAGGGGCTCCCACTCTGTCCCAAACATCTGCAAATTAACACACTTTTCATGCTCTCTGCCCCCGAAACTGAACTGGGACGCTCTTTGGTTTTCTTTGTCTCTATTTCTAATTTTTTTTTTTTTATTCTTATTCTTTTTTTCTGTGTGTGTGTGTGTGTGTGTGTCATTTCCTAAAGGAACACAAAAGTAGCAATACCAAAAGAACCAACCTTTATGCATCCCCGTAAACCTGTCTTTCAGAACAGTGAGTTCGTATATCTTTCCGAATTCCTCAAACAGGGGTTTCAGATCTTTTTCCTCCAGGTTTCTGGGAATCTGCCCGATGAAAAGCTTGATGGCGTCGTGGTCCTTCATTGGGATGGTGTTCTGGCCGATGGTAAGCCCGTTCATCCTGCCGGCGCTGTTCGTGGTGCTGAATCCATTCTCTTGCTGCACTCCGTTTGCAGTGACTGTAGCCATCTTTCCTCAATGGGCCGGCGGTCTGCTCTCTCTCTCTCTCTCTCTCTCTCTCTCTCTCTCTCTCCCTCACACACACACGCTCTCTCTCTCTCTCTCTCTCTCTCTCTCTCTCTCGTTCTCCTTTCCTCTCTCTCTGTAGTCAACTGCACAGTGCACACTCCCCCCTCCTCCGTTATATCCTCCTCTCTCCCTGCTCCTCCTCCGGTTTTTCCCTCCTAACTCTCTCCTCTTCCCTTCCACCATCAGCCCTCTTCCTCTCTCTCTGTTCCACAATCCGCTTTATTTAGTTATTCATTTATTTATTTATTATGATTCATACGTTTTCATGTTTTAACTACACACCCCACCACCACCACCACCACCACACACACACACCGTGACCCCCCCCCCCCCCCCCCCCCCCTCAACTCCTGCTTCTGACGTCAACTCGTACTCCCACGAACAGACCCCGCCCACCGCCTAATGTGCATAATGAGCGCCGCCCGGGCCAATGGGAGAGCAGGACGGCCGAGCGCCCCACAGCGCTCCACTCTACACAAACATTTGTGTAGAGTGAAAATCTTGGGACATTTAAATAGTGCAAAGGCAGCATTTGTGCTACTCCTCCTGCCTGTGTTGGATTATTTACGCGTTTGAGCAACTGAGAAAATATGATAACAAACAAACAGGTGGATCTGATTTTAAAAGTATTCTAAAGATCGTTCCCTGTGCTGTTATTCAAATGTAGTAAAATGAGTAAAATGTATTTTACTATTACTATTTTACTAAGGAGGCCTGTCCCCTTGACACTTCTACTCGGTTTTTTCTCTTCTCTGAGGAAAAATAATTGCATTCATCGGGCATACTGAGCAAAAAAATGTTTAGAAAGAAAACCAGCAGGGCAGTAAGACCTAAGGACCAGTCATGAAAGACACTGCTGTGAAGCCTGGTAGAAATGTTTTCTACAGTAGTGGTTCTCAATTCTGGTCCTTGGAAGCCATGGCCCTCCTGACTTTAATTCAAACCATCTAACAGGGACTATTTTATACCTGGGATGCCAGGTGAACGCTATTAACTTCCCAGGAGCAAGAAAACCCGCAGAGCTGTAATACTCGAGGCGTGGGACCCGCTGCTCTGTGAAACTCGGTTCAAATGGTCTGATGTACCGTATACCCTTCATGGTATAGTTAAGCACATGTCAAACATAGCCAACACCAAATATCATACACGTGTAAATAAACGTGTAGCTTTATCGTGACAACATGTGACAGTTGCCTCAAATCAATTAGAATCTGTAATGAAACACAACTATTTGATGTTAAACACATTAGACCATTGAGTCTAACAGGACAGATGATACATGTAAAGCCATAAAACAAAGAGATCCAGCTAATGGACAGTGGCCTCAGAGGGCTTGTGACAGAGGATTAGATTTAGGCTGTTGCTCAACAACAATTGAACAGCAGAATTTAATGTGGAGCCTGAACACAAACCCTCTTGTTAGAGGTTCCCCCCCTATGTCATCAGAGACGTATGCACCATGTCTCCATATTGGTTACAGGCATGTTCTTCGTTTATCTCCAACATATCAGAAAGAACTTTGTAAATCACTGGCTCTTATCAGATATCAGACGTTTGTGGTTGGAAACCTCATCTGTCTTCCTGTAAAGTATGATTCAGAAAGAAAAATGGCAGCTCTGGTCAGGTGCTGGGATCAAAGGCATATTTGGGTGAATAATTAAAAAGATTGCAGCGTGCTGGAATACAACATACATCGGCCTTCGGAGTATTGCACTCTTTAAGAACAAATGTTGCTGCTCTTCCTCCACTGCACGAAGACAACGTGAAGAAGTGCGGTGAAAAAGCAGGGTGAATAAAAGACTGTAGTTTGAGATGATGTCAGCTCAAATCTCCGGATTCGAAGCTGCTTTGTGTCGCTGTCCGTGGTGCTGAATCAACGTTGTCATTCAGAGACCGTGAAATAGATTGTTGGAGCTACAATTTTAACAGTACATGTTTGCACTACAGATTCTCCACGCCCTCTATCTCCAAAGCGGTCTGTCCTTTTCCTTCACACGGGAAACGTTGCATTCAATGCCACTCTCTACCGAATAATGTTGTTATTTATGCAAGTGAGCATGTGCGCTGCAAGTGTTCGCATGGTTTGTTCTGTACACAGTCTAATTAGTGCACGTGGGAATATAATATCAATACATGGGCAGTCCAGCTCTTACTTATCTGAATAATTATGCTCGATATGACGACATTTATGGGAATCATATCATGTATCAATAATCAGTTCCACAGTGTATGGTAAGTTTATTAAGAAGTGCATGTTACCATATTGAATAATACGATCTGCACTGTGCAAAAAATCCCCGAGCAAGACAGAGACTCTCTGACACCTCCAGAGGTGTTGTTCTGCTGCTGAGTCTGACCTTTAATCCCTTTGTGGAACCGAGCAAATGGAGAGAAAGTGTGTCTTCTGAAATCAACACATGATGCCAAAAAAGCACTGCACTGCACGTCTGTTATGGAAAATGCAATAACTAGACATGTTGAATCTCTGTTGGGTCAGAAATAATTGGCGAGTATGTCAATGTAATTAAATAGCTGTGATTATTTTGTTCGGTTTCCTTGTGCTAATTAGTAAAATAAGGCTGCCTCTGAGCATTTTCAGTATCTATCTATCTATCTATCTATCTATCTATCTATCTATCTATCTATCTATCTATCTGTCTATCTATCTATATTTGTCATGAAAAAGTTAAGAAAAACACCGTCTCCCATGAGTCAATAATTGAATTGAATTCTTTTCCCTCTGCTAGCAATGCAAATTTGACATTTCAAGGGCTTTTCAGTGAGTTACTTAGTGATTATGTTATCAGAGGTGCATCCTTATCTATCATAAATAGACAACAGGTGGTCACCTTTTTTTATAAGAATCTCTAACAGCGTGATAAGCACATACATTTGTAGGTGGTCACCCAAGTGGGAAGTGTCACGATGTACCCAACCAACCTTTTGGTCACTAGGTAGTAGAGAAGTCAGCTTTGATGGATTATGTGCTGTGTGCTTTGCAGCCTGTGTGTGTGTGTTTTTTTTTTTTTTACCCCGATGTCTGTCAGCGCGAACAGTCTTTGGGGACAGTGGTGAGAGCAACTAACAGTAACATCTGGCACTGCACTGGCTTTGTTATGAATATTTATTTATTTTCCATTTAATCATGTCTTTGTAGACAATCGAGGAAAAGAAATCCTTCTCTGAATGGGGATCAAAAACACAACGGGTCTCCCTTGTTAATACTATCAGGGCCATTCTTTTCCACAAAGACATAGCTAATTTAGCTTCATTCCTGCTTATTGGCTTTGTGATTTTTGTTTCCTTGTTTTTGTCATCTCTCTGCGGGATAGTTTGCCTGCACAGCTGTGAAGACTTGCAAACTGCCTGGCAGGAGGAAATGCAGGTACTGCATGATCTCTTCAATTATGCCCGTGTGTAAGCATCCTCTTTGTTTGAGCACAGGCAAGCGTATCAGAAAGGTTGACAGGGTTCTTCTTCTTGTCTGTGCCAAGCTCAGCACCTGGATGGTTGCACAGTGCCCCTCTGCCGATTGCTCTCCTCTCAGACAAAAGAGCAGTCAGAATAGTTCCAGCTGTGTTAGTGAAGTGGGTATAAACTGAGCAAGAACCATGCAGAAGAATAGAAGTCCCTCAAGCATCTTGCACACCTAAGGACATGTTTTGCTCAAATTATATTCTTATTATTTTTGGACAGGAAGTGTTTTTGCCCATCAGCAATGAATGCGAATGTTCCCCTTGCTGAGCTAACTATACTTGGAATCAGGATGTAGTAAATGCATCAGCAAATTCATTTCCAGAAAAAATTAAAATATTTCAACATTTCTAAACATTTCCCACAGTAGAGTTGCTATGTACAATTGCTATTTTCCAGCCATGAGAGAGTGTCATTTCTGCTTTTACTACCAAAATTATTCACACTGGTGTCAAGGTGACTTGTTGGAATGTCACAGACACACCACTTGAAACAGCCACCAAAAATATAGTCACTTGAAGGAGCTAAGTCAACGGCATAAGTCATGCATTGTGCATAACAGCTTGGTGTCATGCACAATTCCTTTATACTGTGTGTTCATTATCCCATTAAACTGGATATATGGAGTGGCCCAGGTGGAACATAGTCATGCATGAACATTTTTCACTGTCTGTTTTGTAGAGTGAGTCCAAAAGGGGAGCAACCATTGATATTCATGGCACAGTCAGTTTGAGGTGTGACAGTATTTTTTGTGACTCTATGAGTGTATATGGTAATACCAGAGCAGCCTCAAACCTCAACTGCAGTTTTTTGCCTGAGGGAGGGCTGCACTGCCCCCTCCACCCCCCACCCCCCTACCACACACACACACACACACACACACAAACACACACATACAGGCGCTACAAGATAAAGAACCGCTCGCTCAGAAGCCATAATTTTCTCTTAAAACACAATTTCTTGCCGGTTCATTTGCTTTTTGTGCTGTAGGGAAAATGCAGGAGTGATTGTTGGTCTAGCCAGAACAATGTTTTTGACAAATTAAGTTTTGCTCATTTTTACTGTGAAAAGTTGGATTACATCTCTATTCCTCTGTTTTGTTCCTTTATGGGAGATGCTTGGTCTGTGCTGCTGTTGATGTATTGTTGAATGATAAACAGGCATCTTTCTGCATGTTTAAATTCACCAGTGACGCAAGGTAGGGGAATAAATGAGAGAAAAACAAATAAGAGGTCATGGAGACCACAGTGAGTCATCTGCTTTCTGGCAGCTAATGAATCCCAGAATACTCTCTCCGTAAGCCTCCCCTCGATATAGTCACACAGTTAAATACGCATTTTGCTTTTTTTGTTAGGTATTAACTGTGAATCAGTATTTCAAGTATCTTATGTGTGGACAGTGGGTTTCACTCAGCATCTACTGACAAAAGACGTTTGGTCAGGAGGTCATTTTATTAAATCTTCTAATTATAATGTAAAAAGAAAAGTACGTTTTGTAAGTTCTAAATTTCTAAATATGTGTTGCTCAAAGAAAGATTGCAAGTTGTTACTAAGACTACAAGTGTTGCTGATGTACCCAGTGAAATTGCAGCAGATTCTGCAATACCACTGAGTGGTTCATTGGTGTGAATAGCCAGCATTGCGTTTCTGTCAACCTACGTAGACTCCTCTTATATGGATACAATAATGTGTGTGGCTGTTTTAGTGCATTGTCTGTTACTGTGACACACACAACTTTTTAAAAACTTTTAAAATCACTGTACACATAACGTTGCTGTGTTGTAAAATGGCATTTGAACAAAAGCTTTTTATTTCATTTATCTCTCAAATAGAGATTCAGTCATTTGTAACTTCAGAAGAAGTCGCAATAATGCATCAGGGGTTTATTATTTCATTGTAGTGTAGTGTCCTTTTGATGTAAAATGTATCAAAGCTGTTTTCAAAGCCACTCAGAACTAGTACTGTTCCATGGCCTTACTTTGATAAATTGACCTAGTTATTTTATCTTGCTAATGTTTTAAAAAGTTTAACACAATACACTAATATGCGCACACACACACACACACTGCACACAAAAAAAAGTGCTTGCGTGCACAGAAAGTTGAAACACACGCTTTGGTACTAGAGAGACAGTTGAGAGACAATTACATTGCAGTTAACTAACAAAGACCATGCCTCAGCAGAAAGCAGTGCAAAGCTTTATTGCGATATGAATGGTGAGAGAAGCTGACTGGAGGTGATGAGGTCAGGGGATGATGGAGTCTGTGGGGAGGGTGAGACTCAGGGTGCGGGCAACATCTCAGTTTGGAGGTTCCTCAGGAGAGATAAGTTTGGAGAGAGTAAATTAACGGGAAATGGGAGGAGGAGATTTGTAAGAACTTGAAGAATTAGAGAGTCAGTCTATGTTCTTTAACTTAAAAAAGTTAAATAAACACCAGTGGAGCAAGCCCGGTTTGGTCAGGAAGCAATCTGTGCCAAAGAAATGTGCGGACCGTGATCTGCTGTGGTGAGCCGCCTGGGTACAAGTCAAAAGACATTAGAATTTATATACAGTATTACAAATGCCAGGGTCAAGAATAAAATCATTTCTCCACTGTGTTGCCAATTATTATGAAAAAGTCAGCACATAATACTTTTACAGATGTCACTGAATGTCAGTGATTTGAAAGACCTGATAATCCCTCTTACATAATAAATGCATCACTGTGGATCAGTCATGGATCACTGTGGATTATTGTTGGAGGTTTCTGAAAACTAAAGATATGTTTTCAACAAATTGGGGCACAGAATAAGCTCCAATCCTTCAGAAAGGTTTCGGCATGTGCTGATTAGGGAAATGTACGAGAGGTGCTGATGCTTGTGCAGATGTGAATCAACGAACAAAATATAATACAATAAAAGAAAGTAAAAAAGAGACTCCACATACAGTATGTATGTAGTTTACAGCATATATTATACAACACAGGACTGCTACTACAAATGTACCTGCTATAAATGACCTTTATTTGACTAAATGGAAATTAAAAAATGTCTTTTTATTATAGACCAGGCTAAGATGACATGACTACAGATTAAAAAAGTTATTGGTTTTTCAACAGCTGTAGTCATAAGTGCATTTCAAATGAACACCCCTCTGAGCTTGTCATTACCAACAATAACATCAGTGCAATGTCATCAGTGTCTGAAAACATCAGAGTGAAATTGCTGTTTCAATTTGCAGTAGCATGGTTAGACAGACGTTTTTGTTTTTGTTTTTGTTGTTGTTGTTTTTGTATATATAAAATTAGAGCCAACTGAAATGTAGATGCGCCACAGTGTCCTTGGATTTCAGATCAACATACTTGTTTTTTTAATATTTAGCTAGGAAGGCCCCTGAAAGCATGGAAACCATTTACTTTATGGAAATTGGTATCAGTTAACTGTTCATAATCATCACGACATAATAACATATCCAATTGTGGGGGAGCGTGATTGAAAGATTAGCTTAGTTAAATGCTGTTAAAGAGTCTGCCCTTGTGATTTAAAAAAAATAAAAAAAGAGTAATGTCCTCACTAGCAGTAATACTTTTTATACTGAGTGAGACATAGACTGCAAATAAATACACAGGGATTTGTCTTAGTGACAGTGGTGTGCAGACATTGACAAAATATTACAAAAATTCACAGTGCATACCGAGACAACAACAGCACAAGGACAACTGGACTTTACACCCAGTGAAATTTAAAAAGTGAAACTAAACAAAATAAAAAAAACTATGAAATATATACAACAAGTGTTGGATACAAATTTCAGGACATAGGGTCATGGTAAATTAAAGCCATTTGAAAAGGAATCAAACTAAAATGACAGTATTGCAATTCCCTGAGTGTGAGTTGGTCAAAAAATAACTGCATTGGTGAAATACTGCCTACTCTGAAGCTGCCACATCTGTTAGGTAGCTTAAATACAGAAGCAGTGATGATGACAAACATGGGCAGTTGATAAGTTAGACCATCATGCGTAGTCAGTGATTGTGCAAAGTCAACGCAAAGTCAACACCCAGACACAACAGCACACACAGAGAGCTGCATGTATTAAAGTAGAAGAAAGAAAAGAAAATCTGTAGAGCTCCGTCTGGGTCATTTATGAAACTTCTCTTGACTCAGCAAATATGAAAATGCTAATTTAGAAACTTGTGAATTGATGTGATCAGGATGGGGAACACACTCCCTGCTTCTTGCCAGTAACAAACACACCACAAAGCTCACACAGCTCTATTGTGTCTGTTGTCGGGATTGGTGCCATGCCTTGCACCAACAACTTGCACTCTGTTTCCATCAGATGTGACACACCGTCTGGCACCGGAGCCAGTCAAACCTTGTTAGTTGTTTAGCCTCTGTTCACAAAGCCTGGGTATTTTGTCATGCTGGATTGTGTTTATCTCAAATGCAGTGGGGACTGTTTGGTCTAGGACTGTAGTTTTTTTGTCTGTAGGCTACTTTGAGAACCCAAGGTGAGCTGATCCGGAGTTCCTTTCAGCAGCACCAGAAACACACATTGGTAATGGGCAATCTTTGTGGCACCACAGAATAGTCATTATAGTCTATTTTTACTTTGTCAAAAGCCCGGCAGGATCAGCGATGTGGCATTTGAAGCTCACGCCATTGACTCACAAACAGCGCTGCTTCACAGAGCCTACGCAACTAGCTCACAAGCTGTTCTGTCACACATGTTGCCTTCCATCACGCCACTTTGGAGGGACTGGAATAAAGTAACGTGTTCCCTGCTAAATCTATTTTTCATTAGCTTTTAGCACCGCATCGTGCGAGCTGTTTGATTTCAGCAATGCTGCCGTTGGAGCTGTGACTTTACACATCAAACCCCTTACATCTCCTCTCAATTCCTAAAACCTTTGGAGCTTCCCTTTTTGTATCTGAGTCCACGAATAGGAAACACGGAGTAGACACATGCAAACATGTAGTCCAAAGAGGCACTTTTCTAAAATATGTGCACTTTGTTTTTCCAGCTTCAATATAAATCTGTTGGTGGAACATAAGCACGGATGCAATTTTAAGAATAATAGGAAGTATTGGGGTAAAGAATGGTGACAACACAAAGTCACATGTTATTTTCACCTTTTCTGCACCTTTAACTGTCTTTGCTGCTTTGCTAGTGCTGAATCCTTTTCAATTTTCCCACTGGGGTACAAATGTTGAAGGTACACATGAGTGGCTGTATTAGTGTGTGTGTGTGTGTGTGTGTGTGTGTGTTTGTGTACACACCAGCTTGAGTACTGTATGTGGCAGACTCAAAGCCCCACCTCTCTTAAGATGTCTGAGGACCTCAGGGGCTCAATATAATATTGTTTTTTTTTTCTACTTATTTTCTAAGAATGTTCCATTCCCAGTAGTGTGCTTGTATCCAATATAATGCTGTTTATTGAGCTGGAAGGACAGAATATGTTTGTTTTGCAGTCTAAAGCATGTATTTTGTGTCTCCAAGCACTCAAGGTTGTACAGTGAATACCGTATAACGGCACTGACACCGAGTACAAATAAAGATGCAACTGCTCGATGTTTCAGTCCATAAACTTTTTATATATTTTACTCTTTATGAAACATTTTCATTTTCATGCTGTAACCATGATGATGACTAAAAGAGCAAAAACACGTTCCGTTATTATTTAACTTTCAGTGTGTCACGAGTGCATGTATTGCTTATTATTATTATTACGGCCCTCCTATTCAGGCACCTTGCTAGAACAGCAAATTAGAAACAAATTGTTCTACTGAGTGTTTGATAAAATGATCAGCTAATATTGACTTTAGGCTAAAACCATATTAGAAATAGCAATTAGTTAGAGTTACAGTATGTTTCCCTTGAGTGGGAGCCCTTCACATTGTTATTTTGAGGAGCAAGCTACCTGTAAACTGCAATGTGCTTCATATTCATTCACAGACACTGTGGCCTCCTTGAACTTTTGCAATTCACATGAATCTTACCTGTTTGTCCACTCAAAGAGGTGAGAAACAAGTAAGATTGACCCCAAGAGGTGTTTTCGTATTTTATTTACCCATGGTAGTTTACAGTATTTACTACAGAATGTCGGTTGTTAATAGGTGAAAGAGTAAAGTGGACATATGCTCCAAAAAGAAAAAAATATGTGAAGTCGTAGTTTTTGGATGAATTACCTTTTTCACAGGATGTTCTAAAAGTTTTAAATCTCAAAATGGGAATTATAATAAATTGGCTGCTTCAACACCACGATTAATGTCCACTGACGTGATGTAATATTTCACATAAAATTCATGTAACTTCTTTTGCTATCTAGTTGTGTACTCGCAGACTTACTTCAAAGACATTAGGTAAAACCGTCAACCAGTAAGCCAGATTGCATCCATTGTTCGCCTCTGATGGATCATTTGCAACAATCCAGAGATAAATCTGCTTTCTATTTTTGGGCTCTGACAACCTCTACCTGTATCCCGCCGCCTGCTAGCCCCCACCCAGACAGTGACTGGCCTAATGTCTGGTCGCAGTGGCTTCCTTGAAGCACTCCTGCAAGTTAATAAATTCTGGGCCATCTGTTTCCATACAACCCCTTTCCATTACCAGGTGCCCCCCCCTCCCTGGACCTCTATCTAATTAACTTTCCTCTCTCTGCCTCTCTTTGTGCCCACATTTAAACTGGGAAAAGAGAGGTAGCAAGAGAGAGAGAGAGACAGAGAAAGTGAAAGAGGGGAAAGGTAAATTTGTTTAACCTGATGTTTTGAGGCAAAGTAAACAGTGCTGTAACCTAGTTAGCCGCAATGCTTTTTTATGCGATTTAGCAAAGGTTTTATTAATAACCATGTGAGTTTGAAGGGTACTTAACCATGCAATAAAGAGATGGGGCATTGAGTGCCACTGTTCTGCCTTCTCTATGGAGAGGAACACTAATTGCTAGTCGGGAATCTAATGAAAACCCTCCAAACAAATAACAAAGCAGACAGTGAAGAGTGTATGAAGGAGAACAAAGGGAGGAGAGCAATGCAAGGGAGAGAATGTATGAAATAATTATAATAATAAACACTGCTGGTATAGCTGTTAAAGGCAGTTAATGCTTCACAGACAGTGAGGCAACAGTAATTCAAATTCACAAGGAGAAACAATAAAAACGCCAGCCATGAACTGAAAAAGGTATTAGAGATCAATAAAAAAAAGTATTTATTGTACGAATAAGGTCGGTAAAGACAAATAATAGAAAAAGCCTTTCTGTGAAACATGTTTTAAGAAGAGCTTCAAAAGCTGATCCGAAAGGACACGAAATGGTCTCATTTCATCACTGGATGGCTTTTTATCAAATAAACATGAGCAATATGTTGTGCTCTCACAGAATTTGCGTCTTTTCTTTGGATGAATGCTGTTGTTTAGAACAGATATAGCTGCGGGAAGAAAAACAGCTCTCTGTTGCTGAAAAGACCAGCGATGCCCACAGCATACAATGCTTTTAACTACTTTTTGCTCTCACAATCTAACTGAAAGCATCAACCATCAAGGCTATTAGGGTGCCAGAGTGCCCCTGTGGTTTTGCCATTAGCCTGTAATATATTGGCGACAACATGCCACAACGGCGCTACAGTATCAACATACATGCACGGAGGAAAAATGTGGCACATAAGTAGCAGAGCCAAAAGAGCACAATACTCCGCACAAGGTTAGGATTCCCCATCGTGGAGGAAGTTATGTGTCTACATTAAGCTGTAATGTTCTTGGAGAAGATGATGCCACTTTTTACGGCAAGGCTGTTGACTATTCATGAAAATCATGAAGGTGGCTGTAGAAGATTAGATTCCTGCTGTTGCAGAAAACCCTCGTAAGTCCAACTAGTAATTTTCATGTTTCAACCTGAGCTGGAGGATTATGAGGTTCTTTATAGGTTGCGCCAGCTGTGTGACCCCCAAGGACCACAAAATCTATTCATAAACTACAATAAGAATGCATGGTTGTCATTATGAAAATAAGGCAGCTTTTCAAAGATACAAGGTTTCTACCCAGTGGCAGCGATATATTTCTGACACATGTTTGAGGCATTTCCATTTGCATGAATCCTATGCATATTACATTGCTCCGACCTGTTGGCTACCATGGGAACTGTCATCATCGGTTGCAGGCAATAAGAGTAAGTTACTGCTGCTTGTCATATGCCATCCTGCTTCTACCATAGTTTATGTGCATAGGACCATTGTCTTCTGGCCCAGGGGGCATTTTGTGTGTCTTAGATTTCAGCTTTATGACACCAGGAGCAGAGAATCTCCACCAATGCCAAGTGAACCAAAGTCTGGCACATGCAGGGATTCAGATTTCCAAATGGGTGTTTCACTCCTCTCCCCATCTGTGAGATGCAGAGTGAAATGCATGGCCTTCGTGTTGACAGAGTCAAAGAGGACTACACACAAACAAAAAGAAAGGCGAGTGACTGGGATGGTTTACAGCTCTGAGGAGCTCATCCGGAAGGGCATGTCCCTCATTACAGCTATTTGGAGAGAGGTCTCGTTATGCAGCACGCTCTCCTGTGCGTTCTCCACCTGCAGCAGGTCAGGGAGGGAGGGAGAAGTCTCTGACATGACCTCCAGTGAAGTGAGCATGTCGGGAACCGCTGGAGACTGGGGGCGGAACCAGTAGAGATAGGGAGAAACACATGCCTCGCAATCAGCCATGAAATGCAACCTGGCACCAATTGGACTGGGCCTGCAGGGAGTCTCAATAGACCCAAGTCTGCATAACAACAGGGAGGGAGGCACGGGTAGAGGGTGAGGTATGCAGGGGGTGTTGAGAGGGTTGTGGGTACGAGGTCATTCTACCTCACAGGGTGTTTTATTAATGTAATTAAACACGGGCGAGCTCCCTGGCTCTGCATCATAGCTGACCTCCACAGCAGAGGGAGGGAGGAAAAAGAGGAAGAGACAGACAGTGCATGAGAGGAAGGGGAGGAGAGGGAGGGAGCGTGCAGGAGAAAGAGGTGGGGATAACAAGGACATGAGATTGGCAGGATAAGGCAAGATGAAACAAGAGAGGACAGAGCTAAGCAAGAAGGATAAAAAGAGATAGATGCAGCAGGATGCTTGAGTTGGAGGGGAAGATGTGAATTTAGTCAGGGAATTAGTGGATGGGAAAGAGGGGTCAACACCAGGGCAAACAAAGGCCCCTGGGCCTGGTGCGAAATGTGAAGAATGTCATGTAATCATATTAGACACAGTTCACTGCTCTGTCTAAACACAGGCCTGCTCTCTCTCTCTCAGCATAATGATAATGTACAGTAGCTTTTCTCCCTGAATTTGAGCATAGCTTTTCATTTTTATTAAAGTGGTGTGCGTTATTCAGATTAGTTATCTTTTGTTTGTTTCTTATTAAATATACTCTAAAGGTTTGGACAGAAATATCCAAATCCATGTAAATGACCCTTGAAAAGTTGACTTTGTATCTTAAGCATCTTAACAACTAGCTGATTGCAAAGTCACAAACCTGCTCTAGAGTCTTGTTATCAGTGAAAAGAAAGTTCAAATATTGAAATTTGAGAAAAGAGTTGGCTCACAAATGTTTTTTGGGTTTGAAACGTGGGTTTTTTAGTCTGTTTCTTGATTCTGCATTTCTACATGTTCACTCTGTGATAACCATGAAGCTTTAACAATAACTTTTTATAATTTTATAGATAGATAGATAGATTTAGAAATTCAACAGTCCCGACAATCTAGTTTGACACTCCACAGCAGTATTGGCAAAATGTTTAGTGGGCTGATTAACTAACTATATTGAACTATTTGAAAAACACAGCACTTCATTTGACATAAAAAGGGCACTGCATGTCATCGTAAAAACATCATTCCAACTGTATTGTACTGTAATGTATGATGGAGGAAACATCATGATTTGGGCCTGCTTTGCTCCATCAGCTTGCAGTGATTGAGGGCAAATGAATTCCCAAGTTATCAAAAGTTATGAATGAAGAAATAAAAGATTATTTTTTTTTTGTGTTATTATTTTAGGCACATTATATTTGTTAATATAATAATAATAATCTTGACTTAGATAAAGATCAGATCACATTTTATGAAAAATGAATGCAGAAAACCATGAAATTCTATTCACATACTTTTTCTTGCCACCTTATATATATATATATGTGTGTGTGTATGTATTTATTTATTTATTTATATATAAACTGTATACATATGCGAGTCAAATATAAGCCTTGTTCATCTTCATTCATGTCTCCATCTCTTCTGTGACTCTACTGCAAATGAACTCACAGTCCTGGTCTACAGTATACAGGTCAATAGAGAGACATATGCTACAGAATACAGACTAGGAGTCTCAAAGTCTGTGGGGCTGTATGGAAGGGTCGGAGAGAATTCACCACCATACATGTGACAGCTTGAAGTACACCCCATCACAATCCATTTCTCATCTCCATGGCCGGCATTAGACACCTTGTCACAATAATTACATTTCTCTGTATTAATTGATGACTTATAATGGAAATAAGAGCTGTCAGGGAATGTATCAAACTACAGCAACAATAATAGCGAAGGCAATAACCAAACAAATATCAAATGGACAAATGAGGGAGAGTATTAGACATGATTGATGAGGGGAGTAGACACAACCACACACACACACACACACACACACACACACACAGTGTGCATGTGCTCTGGGACTTATGCTGCTGCGTATCTGACAGGCTTTGTCGCTCCCCATAAGGTCTCACGGACACAAGGTGTTCTTTACACACAGGCATTTATTAGACGCACTTTCAGCATGCCGTGAGAACTAAATAAAAGACACATACATACAAAAGACATTTCTTAAGGGATATAAACACAAATAAATAGCACAATAAAATATAAAAAACACAAATTGCACTTAAACAATCACTTAAGATATGAAATGACATATTCAGTATTACAAACTTTAACCGAAACATTTGGCGTCATGTTAACATTCAGCAGCTTCAAATATGATATAAAACACAAAACAAAACGTACCTCATTGGCCGCATTATCTCACAGGGAGGAAAATAAACTTGGAACCGAACTTTTCAACATCAAAATCTTCACAAAAAAGTTGCGCAGTGCAGCGTGGCTCAGTACCCCATCTTCTAATTAAGAAGTTAATCCACGTGCAGTAGACGGTGCACCACAACAATTAACCTGACGTTACCTAAACTGTCGAACATTGGTTCCGCCTCGGCAAACTGCTATACACGTGTTATAAAAACTTGATATTAATACTTCTATTAATAATATATGTGACTTTAAATTTCCTTCTTATATTCATACATTATATAAACATTCAACAAAACAATCACAGATACTTGAACAGGATAACTGATACTTGACAGCAGTTACACTCCCACCAAATCACTAGTGATTTCTAAAATACAATATACAAACTATTTTAACTTGACTAAAGAACACTTAAACACAAAAACTATATTACTCAGCTTCAAGTAAGGTTACAGTCTTATGAATAGGCCTTTCCAAGTAAACAGGTTTAGTAACACGCTTCCCTTGCTTATTCAGTGCTTTGTCACTAATCAACAACTGAAGCTTTCTCACACATCCATCTTTACCAGGATATACTTCAGTGACCTTAGCCAACTTCCATTCATTTCGAGGTGCATTGTCATCTTGCACAAGCACTATGTCATTGATCTTTGCATTTCTACGACCTTTGTGCCATTTTTGTCTCTGTTGCTGGTTCAAGAGATATTCTTTCTTCCATCTAGACCAAAATTCATTGGCCAAGTATTGCACTTTCCTCCATCTTTTGCGAAGATAAAGGTCTTCCCTTACAAACTCTCCAGGTGGTGGCAAGACAATAGAAGATTTCATTGTCAGAAGGTGGTTAGGTGTAAGAGGTTGTGGTCCTGCTGGATCATTGAGAAGGTGTGCCGTTAAAGGTCTGCTGTTTATGATTGCCATAACCTCATAAAGGTAAGTTCGCAATGACGAACTATCAAGTTTGCGAGATGACTGATCCAGAATGGACATCAACACATTTCTTACTGTCCTGATTTGTCTTTCCCAAGCTCCACCCATGTGGCTTGCAGACGGAGTGTTCATGACGAATTCACAGCCTAGTTGCTTAAGGCCG
Source organism: Anabas testudineus (assembly GCF_900324465.2). Classification (NCBI taxonomy): domain Eukaryota; kingdom Metazoa; phylum Chordata; class Actinopteri; order Anabantiformes; family Anabantidae; genus Anabas; species Anabas testudineus. The sequence continues at coordinate 19,594,557 of NC_046612.1, read as the reverse complement.
TCTTGGTCCATTTCTTGTACAGCTTCTAAGAACTGACGTCTTGCACCAACAAAGTTAGTACCCTGATCAGATCGAAGTTGTCGGACATTCCCTCTTAGGGCAATGAAAGCACGCAGAGCATTGATAAAAGCATCAGCTGTCATATCATCAAGCAACTCTATGTGCACTGCACGAGAACACAAGCAAGTGAATAACAGACCATATCGCTTCAACTCCTTTCTTCCCTCCTTGACGTAGAATGGGCCGAAACAGTCCATACCACAATAAGTAAAAGGAGGAGTTGTCTCCATGCGTTCCAATGGTAAGTCTGCCATTTTTTGTGTTTCTGTAGGTCTTCTGAACTTCCTACACTTAACACACTCATGAATGCAGGATGATACCGCATGACTGCCACCAAGTATCCAAATACCATTGGATCGTAGTTCGTTAAGCGTTATGCCACGACCTTGGTGCTGAACTCGTTGATGATAATGTTCAATCAGCAATCTTGATATGTGACTGGTCTTTGGCAAAATCACCGGATGTTTGATGTGTGGGTGCAAAGCAGCATGCTCCAGACGACCCCCCACTCTGAGGATGTCTTTCTCATCCAAAAAGGGATTCAGTCTGTAAAGTTTACTACTTTTGTCACTACACTTCATCTCACCGTTACATTTCAAACTCCTGATTTCCTCAGAGAAGAATGCACTTTGTACAATGCCTATGATTGTAAGTTCTGCATCTTTCCTCTCTTGAAGACTTGTGGCTTCATTGGTTTTCGAAGTCAAGCCCTTAAGCTGTTTGACACGTCGTACGAGTCTGGCAATGGCTTTGACTAATCTTGTCCAGTTGGAAAACTTTAGAAAGCGATTATTCAATGAATCTTCACTTGTCAAGGTCTTGTGTACACACGTCTTGCGAACTTCTGGGTCTTCAACAGAAATATCTCCCACCTTAATATCTCTGCTGGGAAGATCATCAAGCCAAAGAAAGGCTGGACCAGTAAACCAGTTGGATTTAGTAAGTTCTTTTGCTGCAAGACCTCTTGATGCATGGTCTGCAGGATTTTCTTCAGAGCTTACATGTCTCCATTGACTTGGATTTGTGCTCTCTTTAATGCGCTGAACGCGGTTTGCCACAAACACATGGAATCTTTTCGCATCATTGTTGACATATCCTAGGACAACCTTAGAGTCTGTCCAAAAGAACTCTTGAGCCTCTATTTCTAGCTCCTTTCTGAGCAGATCACTTGTGCAAACAGCAACAACCGCTGCTGACAGCTCGAGTCTGGGTACTGTGGTAATCTTCAGGGGTGAAACCCTGGCCTTGCCCATGACTAAAGAACAGTGGATTTCTCCTGATGTGCTAACTGCTCTCAGGTAAGTGCATTCACCATACCCTGCACTACTCGCGTCAGAAAAATGATGCAACTCATACCTCTGGACTTCCTTCCAACTTTCTGGAATGTAACATGAATCTTGACATCAGCTAGGTTATGCAGATCCAAGAGCCAGGCTTCCCATTTTGGCCGAAGATCCTCAGAAAGCGGTTCATCCCATCCGATCTTGTCTTGACACATCTGTTGAAGTATCTTCTTCCCGATCAGAATGAAAGGTGCTACAAAGCCAAGTGGGTCATAAATGGAGGCAACAGTAGATAAAACTCCCCTCCTTGTTAGTGGGCGTTCATTCACAATCACTCTGAACTGAAACTGATCTGCAACAACACACCAGCTGACCCCTAGAGCTCTTTCAATCTGTGTTTCACCTAAGGTCAAATCTTGGTTGCGTACCGTTTCTGCACAATCCTCCTTGGGAATTGACGCAAGCACGTTGTGGTGGTTGGAAATGAACTTGTGGATTCTTAGCTTTCCAGTGCTACAGAGCTCTCTTGCTTCGCTCACTAACTGAATCGCTTCTTCATCTGTTGAGACACTTATCAGACCATCGTCCACATAAAAGTTCCTCTCTATCAAGCGGATGGATGCTTCGCTAAATCTACCCTGTCCTTGAGCAGCAATGAACCTCAACCCATAATTTGCACACCCCGGTGAAGAGGCTGCGCCAAACAGGTGGACTCTCATACGGTAGACTGATGGAGAAGATTGGAAGTCTCCATTATCCCACCAAAGAAACCTCAAATAATCTTGATCATCTGGGCTTTCATGAAACTGGTGGAACATGCATTCAATATCACACATTATTGCTACTGGCCCCTTGCGGAACCGACAGAGCACACCTACCAAAGTACTTGTCAGCTCTGGCCCAGTAAGCAAATGATCATTCAATGACACTCCTTCAAACTTCGCTGAGCAATCAAACACAACCCGTATCTTCCCAGGTTTCTGTGGATGATATACCCCATGGTGAGGAATGTACCAAGCAGGAGTCTTCCTGATCTCCTCTTCTGGAACTTTCTCTGCTTCTCTGCGAGTTATTATTCCATTCATGAAGGTTACATAGTCATTGTGATATTGTTTGTCTTTCTCAAATCTTTTTCTCAAACACATGAGACGGTGATGAGCACACTTCACATTATCTGGAAGGCATGGTTTATTTCCTTTAAATGGCAATGGCATCTCACAGTGGTTATCTGCATTGATTCTTGTCCCTTTCTCCATTATCGATAGGAAACGTAGATCTTCTTGTGAAAGGTGAGCATCCTCTACATTCCTTTCAATGAAGTCGGACTCAAGTGCTCTTATCACTTGTGGTGGTGTGACCACTTCTTTGACTTGTGTGCGACACATATATCGCACTTCATTTGTGAGATGAGTAGATGACAACAACTGAGGTGTCACCTGCTTCACAACAATCCTGTGGCTGCCTCCAATTGCATCACCATAATCAATACAAGGATTGACATGACCGATTATGCTCCAACCAAGGTCTGTTCTTTGAGCAAATGGTTCGTTGTCCTTACCTGCAACAACTTCTCTGGGTAGCAGGGCTTGTGAACAGTCATATCCTATAAGCAGGCCAACATCACAGTCTATTAACGGAGCCATCTCTTCAGCAAGGTGCTCCAAGTGAGGCCATGCTCTCGCTGTCTTTTGCGTAGGAATGTGACTTAGATTGACTGGAATAAACTCTCTGGAATAAGTTGTTGGAAGAGGGATTTTCTTTGAGGAGTAGAACCCTCTCACTTGTAGTCCCTTTAACCTTTGACTTGGAATGACTGTACTTTTGGATGATAATGTGGAGATTTTCAACTGCACAGGCTCTTTTGGTGCATTGAGCGTTTCTGCCTTTTCTTGTAATATGAACGTTGTGTCACTTTGATTATCCAACAGAGCATATACAAGGAGTTCATTCTCTGGGTTACTTGTGGTGGAAAGCCACACCGGGACAACTGTGGATGTGTATGTACTGCTCACATCTTGGACCACTCTATTAGATGTTACTTCATTTGATGTTTCGTTGCTTGGTTGAGACTGCATTGCTCCCACTGACCTTTCCTTCTCCTTCACATGATTCCTGCTGTCTGTTCGTTTCACCATCTGCTGTTCCTTCCTGACATCCCTTGTGGTTCTGTCTTCATGTAAGCATGTTGGATGCTTCCCCTTACATGTGTCGCAGATGCTCCTCTTCTGACAGCTCTTCGACTGGTGTCCTGGTTTCAAGCATCCAAAGCACAATTTGTTCTTCTGTGCAAACTTGATTCGTTCTGTGATCGACTTGTCCATGAACTTCCAACATGTGTGAATGCTATGTGATGGCTTCTCACAAAAAATACACCTTTTCACATCTAGGTTTTCTACTGAGCTGTTTACCAATACACGTGCACCAACACTTCGAGGTTTTACTATCTTTGGTCTTTCCCCATCACTAGACTTAAGTGCATGAAGTGAGGTTACTGGGTTACAAGCTATCTTAGCTTCAAATGTAAGAAAGTCAACAAACTGCACAAAACTTGGAAACATGTGGCTTGCTTCTTCAATCTCAACAGCCTTCCTATTCCATCTGGCTACCAACCAATCAGGAAGTTTTGCAGGGATTCTTTGGTTTTCACCACAGTTATTCAGGATTTCAAGACCTTTGATCTGTGTCATTGCTGTGCAACAGCCACGAAGAAAGTCAACAAACTCTCTAAGTTCAAAACAATCTTTAGGTCCAATTTTTGGCCATGAAGACAGCTTATCCCTAAAGGCCTTTGCAATCACAAAGGAGCTTCCATACCGTTCTTCCAGAATATTCCACGCAGCATGGTAGGCTGTGTTGGTACCTAACAGAAAATAACTCTCAATAGCTTTCTTTGCAGGACCCCCTACATACTTGCGAAGGTAGTAGACTTTCTCACTCGCTGGAATGTTCTTCTTGTCTATCAACATCTGAAAAGACATTTTCCAGTCTGTGTATCTTAGTGGATCTCCACTGAAAACAGCTGGTTCTGGTACTGGGAGACGACTTACATTGATAGACTCTGCTATGGCTTCAGCAAGTGCTGTAGTGTTATCTTCCTTATGAACATTGGTAGATGACTCTTTCTTTATGGCAGGTTGAGGAATTATAGCAGGTTGAGCATGTGAGATATGCTTTGGCTTATGTGCTGGAAGTCTACTTGGGATAGGAGCAAGTTTGACCTCTGCAAACTGAGAGTCATGAAGTAACTCTGTTATCTCTTCATCTGAGCTCACTCCTGTCTCATACACTTGCAAACGTGCCCTAGCTGCATTCATTCTTTTGACTGTCTCTAAGCGCTCTATCTGCCTGCGCTTCTCTTCTAGTGTCTTTTTTCTTGCAGCATTTTCTGATTCTTGCACTGCAATCCTCTGCCTGTCTTCCTCTTCAAGAATGTCAAGGCTTTGTTTCTCACATTCTATTTCTTGTAGGACCTTCAGAGCCTCTTGGGTGGCAGCTAACTCTGCTGCTGCCTCTTGTTTAACTGCAGAAGACAAGCTAGAGTGTGTGGATCTTATACTACCATATCTTATGGACCTTGAATCTTTACAGCTTGACCTGGACCTATGGGAAACTGCAGATGAAAACACTGAGCCAGTGTCTGCCCAGTGAACTTGTTCCTGAGAACCTTCCTTTCCTTCAAGACAGTTCCATGCATAGTCCAATAGTCGCCTTGAGACAGCATCACAGGTGTCTACTCTACGTCGTGTCTCCCCATCAGGGACACTTAGATGTCGTAGGTCGTCATAAGCATGTTTCACATCAGTTGAAGCACACTGAATCTTAGTTCTGAGGTTAAGTATAACATCAACAGAAGAAGAACTATCAAGCTCCTTCTTAGCCTGCTTGGCAAGAGCTTTCCATCTGTCATATGTAATGACAAAGCGATGTTGAAGTCCTTTGATTTTGCTATCATGCAGTTCTTGACCCCTTTCAGTAAGAGTTCTGGTTCTCTGACTTCTTCTTAATTCCTGCATAGCAACAGCTGTAGTTTCTATTCCTACATCAATCTTCTCTGATGGATGAACAGCGTCTTCAATCTGATGCTGTGTCCCTTCAGCACAACTGTCTCTGTCTGAGTCTGCTTTCTTAGCTACACGCTCATGCTCAGCCATTCTAGTGTTGTTTGTATACACCTCTCTTGAGTTAATTACTTAACTTATGGCATTACAAGGGTAACTGAATAAACTACATTATGCTGCATCAAAACCTTAAGATAATCTAAGCAGTAACAACACTGTAATACTATATATGAACTTGTTTCAACTTTAAATGGATGAACAGACACACAACTTAACACTTAACTACATAAACAATCTCTATATGTATACTATTCTTAACTCTTAACACGTTGCAGATTTCTTCTTACTTGGGACTTATGTAAACTTAAACATGCACATAACACTAGACCTCTTATAGGAAGTAGAGTCCTTTAACCACTTGTAAACATTTAACTTGTTTTAAATGTTTCTTCTTATTGGCTTGACTCTCTTTCTCCCACTTGTTCAGGTAATCAGTGTTTGCACAGTCTTATCTGCTCGATGCTAGCGTGCGTCGTATCTTGCTTGCAGCTTCATCTGCAGCCGGCGTTTATCGTCTGCATCCCTCGTGTCGAGCAGTCTGAGTTCTCACTGTCGCTCCCCATAAGGTCTCACGGACACAAGGTGTTCTTTACACACAGGCATTTATTAGACGCACTTTCAGCATGCCGTGAGAACTAAATAAAAGACACATACATACAAAAGACATTTCTTAAGGGATATAAACACAAATAAATAGCACAATAAAATATAAAAAACACAAATTGCACTTAAACAATCACTTAAGATATGAAATGACATATTCAGTATTACAAACTTTAACCGAAACATTTGGCGTCATGTTAACATTCAGCAGCTTCAAATATGATATAAAACACAAAACAAAACGTACCTCATTGGCCGCATTATCTCACAGGGAGGAAAATAAACTTGGAACCGAACTTTTCAACATCAAAATCTTCACAAAAAAGTTGCGCAGTGCAGCGTGGCTCAGTACCCCATCTTCTAATTAAGAAGTTAATCCACGTGCAGTAGACGGTGCACCACAACAATTAACCTGACGTTACCTAAACTGTCGAACATTGGTTCCGCCTCGGCAAACTGCTATACACGTGTTATAAAAACTTGATATTAATACTTCTATTAATAATATATGTGACTTTAAATTTCCTTCTTATATTCATACATTATATAAACATTCAACAAAACAATCACAGATACTTGAACAGGATAACTGATACTTGACAGCAGTTACAGGCTTGTTTGACTGTGAATGTGCTATGTATGTATATATTAAACAAAAATGTGAGAGTTTGGGTGTACAGTGATTGTGTGTAAATGTGTGTGTGTGTGTGTGTGTGTGTGTGTGTGTGTGTGTGTGTGTGTGTGTGTGTGTGTGTGTGTGTGTGTGTGTGTGTGTGTGTGTAAGTGTGTGTGTGTGTGTGTATGCATTCATCTAGAATTCACTTTTAATATAGCCTAGAGAGTCTGCTTGGAGGGAAAAAATAACTAATAGATCGGGAATGAGGAATTTGTAATCCAAGTCAGAATTGAATTACTGTCCAATAATACTTATTTCAAAACACAAAAAGGCATAATCCCATTCATCTGTAAGCTTTCCTATTGTCATCAGCATTTATACAGCAGAATATCAATGCAGAAACACACAATCATTACATTACAACTATGAAAACTCATTTGTCCTTTGCCCTGTAAGTTGCACACAGCTCAGTGATGTATATTTGTTTTTTTTCAGGTATGAATATTTACAGCAGCTGCATAATGGTTATGCACAAAATGTCATTAGAATGTATGCTTTCCTCAAGTGTAATGAACTGAGAAACCATCACACACAGTTAACGATGCACGATGCAAGCACAGAGTGTGTCCATGTATACAATTAGTAATGCTACAGTGTTCTGTAATTGTCTGTTTTGACTTTGCCATTCATCTCTTTTTGTCTTCTTGAGAAATGTCTTGCTACTGACATGAAAAGAAGAGACAAAGGCAGTATAGTGCCAAAAAACAAAAACAAAAAACTGAGGGTTCTTTTTTATTTGTGAAAATGATTTTGCATATGGCACGGTATGAAATTTTACAGATTCTCGTGCAGACATCCCACTGGCAGTCAGTCACATTTAATCAGAACCTGCTTAGTTTTGACTAAAGTCTTTACTAATCCTTCTGTTTTCTCAGTATGAACTTGTGTTTTTTGACACATTAAAAAAAGGCACACACACACAGTAATGTCATTTACAGTCACTCGGTCACTCTGCACTTCTAAGTGCCGTAACTGGAACAGATGAATATGTTCATAAATTGACCGCCCCTAAAATTGTGCTGATGATCATCCATGAAATTATATTCTCAATCAAATCTAAAAGTTCCTTGATTTTAACCTTGACTCTGGAACAGTCAGAAGACCTAAAGCGGCCTCTGAGGACAGCAAAGTTGGAAGCTCACTAATATAATGTGCCATCAGCTTATGCTAAAGCATTGTATGTAATAAGTGATATTGTGAAAGGGACTCTCAGGCTTATACCAAAATATACTGTAGGTATCTAAAATCAGGTGGAAATACAGTAGGTGTAAAACTGCAACTAAAAAAAGACATTAGGGAACTGAAGTTAAGTTTGAAAGGTTTCACTCCTCTGGAAGACTTCAGAATCATTTTTTTCATTGACCATAAGCATATCTTCTAATAAATTCTGCCATGAGCAGGTTAGCTCCCCTTTAACAGTGAAAGGCACACAAAACTAACATATCTTACTGATTTTACTGCCTCAGTAATACTGAGAGGGCCCTACGCTCATATTTTCTCCATCACAATAGACGTTTAAGTCCATGAATTTCCACTGGTGCCTGGTGAAAGGAGTAAAACATCCATCCTGACATACTCTGCTATGCAGATAACTACAGTGGTAGTGTTAAGTAAATCCACTTTAATTCCAGTGAATAATTCAAGTGACATTTGTTCATATAAGAGCACTGACCACCAAAGAACATGTCATTGTTTTGGGAACCCACTGCATGTTTGTAACCCATCCTTTGTGTAACAGAACTTGACATGAAAGGTACAGTAGGCCAAGCCACATGTGATTGTGCAGCTGACAAGATGAGCCGAGACAAAGAAAGTCATATTGGACACAAATTAGGTGAATTATTCCGGGGCTGTCCTTGAAAACATCTAAGAATGTAAGTATTATTCAGCATTCCTAATGCTAAGTTTTGGCCAAAGTGTAGGAACATATGGTAATTCCAGTTTTATCTGATTTTTCCTGTCACTTTCTATAAGTATCAAGCCTAGACCGTTTCGGCAACCACTGAACTCAAGCCATCCTAAAATAAAATCTGTAGCACATACAGATGAAAGAGAGCTGTTTTGAATAAAAAGCAAAGTAGGGTCTTAAGCCCTCGTAACCTCACTGAATAATTTTGTGGGAATACTATCAAGAGGACTAGATGTGCCTCATATGTAACACAATCTCGGCGAGAGTATGCCGGGGAAAAAATAGAGCCCAAAGCATTTCAGCAAATGAGGGAATGGGCAAAGAAAGTCCACAGCCAGAATTAGAGGAGTTGGAGGAGTGATATTAGTTCTTCTACAGTCTGAGCAAACCTGGGGAGAATATTTAAGGACTCTTTTAATGTCATAATGCAAACATTTGGAAACCACTTCAGGGTCCCAGTGATATCACTACCAGTCTGCACTTCCCCTTCTTGAAAATGAAGCTATGTGTCATGTGTTAGCAGAGACTACAGTACAGCTGCCTCCTTTTTAAATTCGGGCTATGACTTTCCTACACAAACCTTTGCTTGTTGGTAGTGAGATCAGTGCATTTGCGTTATTTCAAAGCGTGGTTCCTGCAGAGAAAGATATCTCAAACAAGCTGACAACTTGCGAAACACATGATCTCCAATACAAGACATCTTAAACAACACCGCAAACATTTTTTTAAAACGATTTAACCACTGAACAAACATCTTAGTTTCTTTCCAGCTGTTGATTCTTGATTTCTCCCAGCCAGCCACTAACATAAATTCACAAATTCACCCACAGGATCTTCATATTTCTATCTATAAAATATCCAGAGGGGTTACTGTGTTTTCATATTGGATGAATCTGTAGCAAGAGATTCATGTTCAAGGCTAGTGTTCAGCGCCCTAATACAGTACTTTAATCCAAAACCACCTACAGTACCTCTGACAAAATGTGTCATCGCTCATTGTACCAGCATGAGTTAGCATGTCTTCAGCAGCATTTCAGAGACAATGGGACACTATTATGATTCGTGTCAACAATACAACAATATGCATTATGTTTATTATGTGCAGATCCTTCTTGCAGGTTTGCATAAACACATGTTATAAATTCACTCACAATGAACATACACCATTTCACAGTCACCAGTGAGAGAAAGATCCTATCTTTTCACTTTTAAATCTAATGTCCTGGAAAAAATGTACAGAGTACAGGACAAGTCTAAACTTAACTTAGTGTACACAAGATGTGTGTATGGCATTATATAAGTTCAGTGAATAACACCATACTGCTAACATATTTAAACCTGATAAGAGGTCATCCCTCACCGCTAAATTGATTTGTAGTTTCCTCATCAAGGCTGGTAACAAGATTAGTTTGATGAAAAACCAAGTACAGTGTGAAACACAAGTTGTACTGTAGCTCCCCTGCTGTGTATTGGGGGATATGGACCTGTCATTTGGTTAGTACTGGCTAGTGTTGTTTAAACACAGATATGGAGCACTCAGTATAGGGAGACTGGGGATGGATAGAACCCTTTTTGTCTCAGCACCTATAACTTTCAGTATATTTATTTTACAGATCTGAAAGTTTGACACTACTGCACATAGCATTTTTCCACCTGTGTCACTAAATTCATGAACTGATGTCAAATGGAAGGAGTTCCATTGTTCCAGGGTAAGTTGCAACACAAGCAGGGGTAAATTGTATCAGAAGGATCGGATGTCTTGACATGAAAGCTGAGAACCAGTCAGGACCTGCCATATCATTTTCATCCCATGACTCGGGGTGTTTAATGCTGCACTCCACTGCAAGGTGATGTGCAAATTCCCTGACCTAAAATAAAGTTTAAAAAAAGTAGGCTAGCTCAATACACACATAAATAACTGATGCATATTTAACCAATTCCTTTTACTTCTAACCCTCTAATCTGCACCTGTCAGCTGCTCATTGGACCTACCTCACGTGGAGTAAGTCCAAAAAACAAATCTGCTGCCTCAGTCAAGTAAGCAGTCAACATATCCTCATGCTGCACACTGAAGACTTTCCCACTGCTGTGATAGCCCACACACGGCAGCTGTTATGATCCTAGTTCTCTGAGCTTTCGTAATTTCTTGCAAAACCTGCCCAGTGTCACTTGGCAGATAGAGTTGTTTTTTTTTTGTGTTTTTTTTATTTGGCTTACTGTCCTTGCTGACTTTCCCTGCCTCACCTCATCTGATGCAGATTTAAGGATGTGTACTGGCACACCCCTGTCAGTTTTCATCATCTGGTGTCTTGGCATGCTGAATAAAATGGGGTAGGATAAAGAGTTGTCATTGTGGCGTTGGTTGTAACACTTTTTAAAGCCATCCCCACCCCTGTCAGACCGTTGTTTAGCTAGCAGTTGCCAGCAAAAAATTATTTAAATTTATTTAAACATCTTTCCTACCTTCATCACTGCATGTCATTTTCTAAAATTGGTGCTTCCCACAGTGACACTCTTCCTTAATGTCTGCATTTTTTCAACCTACAATAAGCTTTCAAGCCTCCAGTTAGTGAGTCTCTGTTTGGTCCTTTTTGGAGTAGTTGAAGCTGTGAAACATACTATTGAAGCTCTTTGTGATTCACTGAAGATTGTAAATTTAAACTCTCATTTAAATTTGGCCTAAAAAGTTGGTAAGTGTTGTTTTATGTTTCATTATTATTATTATTAAATATTGTACCACACGTTTACAGGACATCCTGATATAGTCTTGAATACATTAAATGCTTTGCTGCATTATTTACCACATGAGGCTCCATCCACAGTATATTACACTGTAGCGTACATGATGATCAAATATCATTTGGTTTTGAAACTGATTGCAGGTCATCAGGTTACCAGCATGAAATTTTAAGTAGCACAAAACCCTGCCATACAATTGGGATACTGTAAGAATCTAAATTTATATGAAGAAAATCAATTCAGAAAAAAAAAAAAACTGTTGGCAGGGGATACATAAACCTTCTAGTTGTAGTTGGCTAAAATTACAGCACAGCACGTTCACCACAACACAGAGGAGATGTTCATTACAATGCCCTTATTTATTTTTCTTTTGGAAATGTGAAACCATAAGTACTGTATGTTGGCCTCTGGTGTTAACTGTGGGCTTTGTACGTTGCAGTGCAAACAAGAACAAGTTCAAAATATATTGAGAAAGTAACTCATTTGCATGAGGTGCATCGTTTCTCTTTAGGTCAGTATTCCACATAAAACTGGGGAATGACAAGTTAGGGAACATCTGGAAGGACGAAAGTGACAAGGAAACAAGTTAGGAGTCATAAGGGCATCTGTTTGGCTCTCCTTCCTTTGACAGTCTTTCTTGGAGCAGAATCTCTCCTTCTTCCTTGTTTCTGGCATCTTTATCCGAGAAAGACAGATGGATTTGCTTCTCCCTGGATAGACACACTCTCTCTCTCTCTCTCTCTCTCTCTCTCTCTCTAATGCCCATGCATGCATGTATGCACACACGCATATAGAGTAACACACAACCAAAGGCACAAATAACTTACAGAGCACAGACACAGTGACTTTGACAAACCAATAGACTCCAGCGGACGCGCACTCACTCACTCATCACTTGGGAAACGGACAGCTGTGCAAATATGCCCAGCCCTCATTCTTGGGATCTGAGTGGCGCTCCAACAACAACAGCAAATATTTCCCCTGCTGTCATCTTCTCTATTTTCTCTCCCTTATTTGTCGGAAGCGTGCCCAGGAAGTGGCAGGAGAGGTTCGGCAGCTCTACGGTACAACCAGCACCACAGCATCCCTCTTTCTCCCCATTTCCCTCTTATTCCTCAAGCCAAATGCTGATTGTGGAGAAAAGTGGTGTTGAGGTGGGACCCTACCTATCCCCCGGGGAATCTAAAATGTAAATTTTGCGACGTTGGCTCATTCGGTGCAGTCTGGAGCTGTCTGATAGGACCTGACTGGAGGCTTATTTGATTAGCCTAATTCCATCCTCGCGTGGACCACCACAGCAATGTTCTTGGAACATGTGTTGGAGCGTTAGGCCCGCAGTTAATGAACAATTTGTTCCCTTGAGCGACGAACGACGCAAACAATCGCGAGGCATCTGTGCACACTGTGAAAAGGTTTTTTATAGTTGTGACACCTGCCCAAAAAAAAAATCAGCGCACAACTTGTGACAGTAAAAAGCACAATCTGATCAGTTTTAGAAGATTTTTCTATGCTGAGATCAAGGTGAAGCAGAAGAAATCAGGTTTGTTGATTTCTCTGAGCTCAGAAGATGCTTTAATATAATGACTTGCGTAGGTTTTGTATTTTTCAATTTGGGGTTCTTATTAACTTCTGAAATTATTATATGATGCCCACTGCTGTGCATCTGAACTGAATTTTCTCCTGGGACAGTGAATGTTTTTTTTTTTTTTATAGCATACTGTATATGTTGCATATAAATAGGTTCGTGAAAAGGCTGAAGGCTGAGAATCTTCTCAGCATGAGCTCAGACATCACTTGTGGAGAAGCTATTACACACTCACCTTACATAGCACATGTTTCACACCCTCTCCATATGTCACATTTCATCATACAGCTCCATGTGTGAAATAGCATGAGTCATAACATTAAGCAGAGAGCAACAGGAACAGTCGAACATTTCAAGGGACCAGTGTGTCGCAATCAGTATTAGAGGGAAAACAGCAAAATGTGTGCTGTGTATGTTACACAGTCTAGGTACTAATTGTGCGTTTGTGTGTGCATGGCAGCTAGTAGAAAGATAACATTACATGTTGTCAAAATGATGAAGGCTGTTAAGATGTAACAGGTGTGATTTATGTCTCAGAACAGAACAAAACATGAAGCAGTAGACTAACAAGTGTCTTGTTTTTTGTTTGTTCGTTTGTGAAGATTCTCAGTCATCCAGGTGAAGTTATCTGGAAGTTGAGTCATGGCAACTGGACTTCCTTCTTGTTGAACGAAACGTTTCGTCACTCATCCAAGCAGCTTCTTCAGTCTGAAGATTGTTGGTTAGAGACCACAGATTTATGCTCTGAGTTGGTTTCACTTCACCCCTTGGCCTAAATAGGTTTGTTAGGTTAAACAGTGGAAGGGGAGGATGTGAAGGATGTAATAGTCACACGTCTGCCAACCTCTCTTATCCCCTAACATAGGTCGTTAGGTGTGTCCAACCTGGTGCAGGTGTTAATTGGGCCTCATCTTTCTGGGGACTGATGAATGGGCAGCATGATAAATAGGAGACAGGTTGTGTCTAAGACCTCCACCTCTGTTGAGTGAGAGGGGTGTTGTTTGTTTGCATTAAAAACAAAAAGAAATCTGGCGAGGGAACTACAGTTTAAATAGTAATACTCTATTACTGTAATATGATATGATCAGATGTAATATATTCCATTTTTCAAGCGACGTCTTCAATCTACATTTTGCCTCTTGAAAAAAGAGCCAAACGGGAGGAGGGGGATTTTGACTAGGAAAAGAAATATGAGACACCAAGACACTGGTTTCCAATAACTATGAGGCAATGTGAAGATTATATCTTCGCTCCCCATCTCAAAGAGCAGAACTGAACCACGAGTAGAGCGAACCTTTTTCACATTGTAAAGTAATCCACCAGGATTTGAAGATTTCCTATCACAGATTTTGGCACAGTTTCAGTTTGACAAGGCAACGTGTTGGCAGATAGTGCTGCAGTTCTCCGTGGCGAAAGGTGAGCCTTCATTTCCTGTTGCTCAACAAATTTACCCAGTTGATGAAGCTGGTGAACTGAGCTTTCTATGTTGGTACATCAGTAAAATGACATTGCTAGGATGCAGCTAACACGACTGGGCTACAAGTGAGCTTTTGATGATCTGCCATCATTGTAAAAATAGAAGTGGTTGACCTATAAGATAAAAAAGAATAAGTTACCGATTTATCGATCACAGGACATGAACAAAAACTATAGGGCAGCGTTTGGTCTTTCAGATTTGTGGCACAGAATAATGTCTGAGCCAATTCAATGAGCCACCGAAGGAAACAAGTTTGTATGATAATGCCAGTTGCTACCGAGCTGCTGCTTGATCACACAAGCACACAATCATATGTATCTGCCATGCCTTACTGTAACACCAGGGGATCTAGCACTAACTAAAAATAAACCTGTCTTTCTCACTCCTATACCGCTCTCTTTTCACTCAACACTGTCTCTTCCGTTTATCCAGTGAATGTATGTCTTGCTCTGCCTCTCGTTCTCTCTCTGCCCTTCCTCCTCCAGCCTGCCACGCTCTCATTTGTCACATTTACAATGGAAACATCCAAATTTACAGATGCTATCAATTAATCACCTCAGCTCTAATTACAATCCAATTAACCTCTGTTTCCATGCACCATGCTGCAGGACGGCCAGCACTCTCCCTACTCAATCACACTGCTCAGAGAAAGAGAGAGACAGAGAGATGGAGAGGGAGTGTAAAGCAGAACGACATTTCGTGGAATAAAAAGTAAGTACAAAAGAGAAAGGATACTGTAGATAGACAGATAAGTATATTCTCTGGTGATACATGCGACTCCTCGGTCCACATCATGCAGGTCTTGAGTGGTTTTAGAGGCTTGGGCAAGGCCCATTATTTTTGAATTAAGGGAAAACTTGATGCTGCAGCATGAAATAATATTTAAGATTGTAGTGAACTTGGTGGCACAGTTTGGAGAGCAGCTTTGCTGTACCATAAAGAAATGATATTGTGGGATGGTGTGGAAAGACTGCTTTCATAACTGCATCACACATCTTTGGTATGAAGTGGAAGATACGAACAGTACGCATGCATGTTCAAGTATGCATACATGGCCACATGTGCACAGATGGACCAAAAATTAGATAAGAGGAGATAAGGAAAAAAAAATTGAACAAAAAAATGAGGCTCCGCTCAAGAGCTGATGTCTCAGTGGAGGATCACAGGTGTGACTTGTGTGGAGACAAAGAAGAGAAAGCTAGAGGAAGGAAGGGAGAGACTGAGCGAGAGGGAGGGAGGGAGGGATGAAGAGCTGTTGCTGCGGTTGTCAGGAGGATTGAAAAGAGAAAGGATGTGTCCATTACAAACAATACTGTTCTCCTGGTGCCTTGGGAGACCAAGCTGTCACCGTGAACCACCTGTACATAAGTGTCTGCATATGGAGCCCCCGCCCCATCCTACACACACACACGCACACCACACACACACATACACAAACATTTATGCGTATGCTTTCACACATGTACCGTACAACATGTACAGTGGAACAGCCAGTACAGTTATTACAAAAGCACATGGATAATAAATGTGAACATCTCACGTGTGCATACGTGTACCATCTGTTATATATGTACTTGTGCACATATACGACAGGACACTCTCGTCCAGCACTAACACAGATGGATATATACCACCGCTATTAGCAGCTCTGGATTTACAGTGGCCCGTCAGCCTTCAGCTTTTAATGCCACGTGGGGCCTGTTTTGCAGCTCTGCCCCAGGGCCCCAATCGGCTTTCAATTAGCAGGTGAGCTGCAGCCCGGTTCCCAATCAATAGCCCAGTACAGGCAGGCTGCAGGCACCCTGGGGCCCCCAGCTTGGAGGGAGGAGAGGAGAGAAGAGGAGGTGGTTAGGAGAGAGGAAGGGAGGGAAGCTGGCAAGAAAAACTGAGGTGGAATCATGCCATGCTACTGGGCCAGAGGGTTGTTTGACGGGGCTGGAAACTGTCACTTCATCTGCACACATACACACAAACACACAGCAGGATATGCATCAAGGCACAATTAGTTCGCAAATTCAATCTTCAAGCCTTCCTCTTATTAAACAAGGAAAACCAGGCTAATAAAATCAACAAAATAAAGACGGCAGGTTGCGCTGGTCAGCTTCCAGGTGGGAATGTGCTTAACTGTGAAAATTTGTTCAAAACCTTCTGGTAAAAAAGAAAAAAAAAAAAAAAAACGAAACCCAAAATAAATAAAACTGCTGTTTAGTTTGAGCAAGGCCAATTCAAGTTCCTGAGGTAAAAAAATAATACATTTAGTGGAACTAATCTCGAGAGTTTAGCATTTCTAATGCTTTTTCCCTGGTTAAAGTGTTTCCTAAAAACAAGTGACAGTAGTTTTCAAAGAATGTGATTCTTCAGCTTTTTCCAAGAAAGTGTGTGATAATTCAAAAAGGCACTTGAAAGTAGCTGGGTGGCATAAGATACAAGTGAATTTGTCTCACAAAAGCTAGACGGCTTCACTGTTAAGACAGTTGATTTAAAGATAGATAATCAGATGAAATAATACTAGATGGAAATGTTTGCTCATATATCTTTCATCAAGCAGTCGGGCGAAGATAGTTTCAAGCTTCTTTTTTTTTCCCCGGGACATCAATAAAACCAACATGAGACAAGTCAAACTCTGCTGATAAACAGCGTGACAAGAGCACCACAATTTCTACACTTTGTGGTCAGGACATTTTAATGTTCCTGCGCTGGAAGTTAAATTATTTATGGCTATAGGACTGAATACAAATGAAGTGACTTAAAAGTTTTGCAGCACACACACACACACACGCATACACACACATAAATGAGCCTATAGGCTGTCATGGCCAGGGACAGGGATGTGTTTGAATATATGGAAGTCATAGGCAAGTTGAAAGTCCTTAAAGTCGCCCTTTAAGATGACTGCTTCATGCTCATACCCTTGCTTTGATTTTTGTAACCATGACAATGATGGTCCTCTAGCTTCAAAAACCTAAGTATTTAAACCTCAACCATATTCTAGGTATTGTTGAGCCGAAACCTGAGCCATTCAATACTCTGTAAAACCCTGTGTTTATTATTTGTAACCATGGTGATGACGATCCAGCATGGCTGCTGGCATCTCTATTTCAGGAGACGCCTCTAAACTGAAGATATCAAAGGGTTCGGGAACAAAGAGCCTATATGGTCATTTAGGTTAGAAAAAATATGCATCTACTGTCTCTGCATTCACATCTGTCTTTCATCAAGGCTCAGCTCAGTCCAACTCCACAGAGAGGAGAAGGCGCAACAAAATTAAGTGTTTCAATTGTCATCCACCTCTCTGAGACACCATCGCATAGCAAAATAGCCAACTCATTTTAATTAGACTCACAGAGCACCACATGCTTTGGACCCTACCTCCAACACATGAAAATGAAAAATCCCATTCCCCTTGGTGACAGCAGAGAGAGGGAGGGGGGGGGATCTGCCAACGCAGGCTACTTGGCACAGAACTGGCATTCACTGAAAAGCAGAACAGAGCGCCATTTTTACATCATGCTGTACTGATTGTCAGAGGAGCAACCTCCATCAAGCAATATTCTGTCTCTATTTCTTTTTTGATTTTGCTTTTTCTCACCTGTGTTTTGTAACCTTGTGAGTAGCTGGTAACAAAGGCAGTGTGCTGCACGTAGGAGAGGTTAGAGAAGATTGGAAGGCATTGAGGAGCAGGAGAGGAGGAGAGAAGCTACAGGGTTACTGGAGTAACATGGGTGTTTTTGAAGGCACCACAGCAGTGGGGGGTTGGCAAGGTGGAGGGGGCTGGGTAGACAAGAGAGAGGTTGGAGAGATAACTGGGTTCCTTCCAACACCCTGCTCGCCTGCCTCTTTCCCTGTGCCAGTTTTATCAAAGAGGGGCAATAAGGGTCTTTGAAAGCATCCCAGGAAGAGATGTATGATTGTACTGTATGTGTGGTTGTGTTTTACACATATGCAAACACCTGTACAGACGTATATGAGTGCCAGAAAAGAAATGAGTAAATGAGTTCATGTGTGTATATATAGATACATATATAGGCATGTACAATTCTATTAATGTATGTGCATATGTTTGCGCATGTGTGATGGGGGAGCAGCCCACTATAGTACATTTCACACTGAGTGGTGGCAAAGCAGAGCTAGAGTTGCTGGAAGGCGGAGAGACAGGCAGCTCTTCCCTCCACACATCTCTGTTCAAAGGCGCCATCAAAGTCTGGCAGAAATGTCAGTGCTGCAGGCAGGGGACCGGCCTCTGAATGTCAGTCCTTCTCAGGTCAACACTGAGATTCAGCCTGCCTCGCACAGACAGGGGAGGTTGGGGGAGGGTGGGGGGGAGTAGATGAAGATAAAAAGAGAAAACATGGGGACAGTGATTAGGGGAGCATGATAAAATCATGGACAAAAAGAGAGTGAGATGATGTTATGGAGGGAAGAAAGTGATGAGAAAGAAGAGGGGGAATGTGTTGCAAAATAATTACAGAGAGGATAAGAGAGCAAAATGTTGGGCTTGGTCATTTGTGGGCTGAAGACTGACTTTCTTTCATTCTGTCAGTGCATGTTTCTGCAGGTGCAGCAGGATGTCAAGTGACTTCAGGCCAGAGATCTAGGGGAGACTTTGAGCAAAAGAAGTAAAAATGAAAGAAACTGCAAAGAAGAGGGAGAAAAAACTGAAAAGCAGAGACAATGCAAAACGCCACTTGCTTCTGAATGCATAAGAAATGTAGAGATATACTTTCAGAGACAGGTACTATATAATAGCAAACTGAGACACACAGATGTAGAGAGAAGGAGGGATAGGAGCACTGATATGGCACAGACACAGACACACACACACACAAAGTAGTGATTGTCCCAATGCAGGCCATGAGGAGCCTGTCAGATTACAGGAGGGTAATTGAATGGTAAGGGAGCAGACAACACGTCTAGCGCAGCCGGACTCCAGAGGCGGCCGCCACCATACCAGAGCTCAAGGGAAATTCAGGGCCCACTTAATAGTGAATTGGAGATGGGACATTGTATGTATGTGTGTGCATGTCTGGATATGAGTGAGCGTATGTGTGGGCGCAAGCGCTTGGTAGGTGTGGGACAAGGGAAAGCGTCCATGGCAGCAGTGACGATGGTCAATAAAAATCTGAAGAAGGCTGATTTGGGATGGGACAAGATTGGGAAACAATGGACACAGCACCACGAAGCAGAAAGAAAGAATAAAGAGAGATGGTACAGATGTACAAAAAGACAGGAGGAAGAGGGGGAGAGAGAAGAAAAGAAAGGAAAAGACAGAAGCAAGAAAGTCAAGGGGGGCGGGGGGGACCATACGATGAGCTCAAGTGTCTATCTGCCAATACGCATCTTTAAGAAAAACGGACAAAATTGACAAATTGAGCACAGGAAATTGACAAGTGACAGTTAGGAGGGAGTCAAAGAGAAGCCCGTGCATCGTGGCATGAGGGGAGGAAGACAAGTGACAAATGAGTGTAGATTTTTTTTTCCAGTTGCACTTCAATGGCAATGAACGCTCAGTGTCATTTTATTCCCATATGAATAGTGAGAGATGAGCTGACATGACAAGCACAGAATACACACACACACACACACACATACGATATTGACTGAGGGAGGTGGGAAGGTGCGTACGTGAGACAGGAAGCCGACTTGTGTCCTTCTCGCCACAGACAGTAGGCCAGCAGCCGGGTAAGAAGTAACTTGGTGAGAAAGGGCAGGAATATTGGAGTGGATGTAGAGCGATGAACAGAAAGAGAGAAAAACAAGTGTGAGAGACATCAGACCAGCTCACAGAGAGAGAAAGAGAGAGAAAATTAAGGGGGAGGGGGGAAGAAAAGAGCAGAGACACAGGAAAAGGAAAGAAAAAGCAAGAAGGTCTGCTGGGTGTAAAGTTTCCCCTGGATGTGATATGTGGATATGGGGATGTCATCAAGCCTGTGAAGTGGAAATAATAAAGAATTAGGATAGTCTCTGAAGACAGGGGAATTAATCCAAAATGAATTACAAAGGGGGGGGGAGAAGGGGGAAAAAATCAACATCAGCTATTTCCTTTTCCTCTGCTTTGAGGGAGATAGGCGGCGGTTTGTGCGAGTACTGTGAATCCCATAAAAATTAAATTAATAACAAAGGGGAAAACACACACGCACACAAATATAAGCGGAAAAATGAGTAGTACGGGGGTGGAAAGAGATAGTCGTACAGAGAGCAAGAGTACAGATGGAAAAAAAAAAAAAAAAAAGACAAGAGAGAGATTTGAAGGAACTGAGGGTGGGCACTGTTGCTGCCAGATTGCACTGCTCTTTTGTTCCCCCTCATCTTTCTGGAAAGGGCTGCCGGTGTTAAAGAGGAGATGCCACGCAGGCCATTGTAATAAATGCCACTTGTAAATTGCGGAGTGGAATTATACAGCGTGCAGATGGATCCATACGCCTGAGCAAAACGTGGCCAAAAAACCGGGAGCGATAATTAAGACTTAGGGGGTGAATGACAGAGCCATTTGTGACGACGGAATATGGCGTTTCCTAGCTCTCTGGGAAACAGAAGGGCTCGGAGAGGCTCGGTGTCACAAAACATTACCCACACAGCTGTTGGCTTTATGAGCAGCAATGGTGTACTCCCTTCCTCCCTCCTTCTCCTGCTCATCCTCTTCTATCTCTTTCTACCCTCTTCTTCTTCTTTTTTTTTTTTTTTTTTCACCGCCGCCCCCTGCCCCTCCACACATGCACACACAACCCCCCCCCCCCCCACTCTCCCCTCGATCGCCACACAGTGGTGCTGTTCTTTCCCGGTTCGTGCCATTTCAAAAACAAGCACCCCCCCCCCCCCCCATCCGTTCCCAAAACACCGTCACCATCAGTTCTTCCATTCATCGACGTCCCCTTCACCCTTCTTCACCTCACACCACCATCCTTGGCATCTCTGAGGGGCTAGACAAGGACTTGTACTCCATCATTCATACATAGGGAGGGGGAGGAGGCCCTCCACATGCACACAAACACAGAGTAACACCCAGGCTGAAAATTGAATATAAAGCACTGACACTGACAATGCTTGGTACTGTTTTGAATGGGAGTTTGGGCTTAGTGGGGCTCTGGACTGACTGTATAATAGGAAAATCGAATTCTGTTGTTTTTTCCTCTCTGTCTGTCTCTCTCTCTCTTTCTTTGTTAAAAAAAAAACATTTTTGAATGCCACCCCTGCACTCGCAACGTCCACACTAGTCCTTGCATGCTGCACAGCTTGTAAGGTTCAGAAAACATGTCGGTTCTTTTATTCTCGTACGGTAACTTAAGCACTTCTTTCTAAAATCATTAAACACTGGTTACATTCCACTCCTGGGAATTCACTACACCTGCTCAACAAGTGCGGCTGCGCTGTCACGCACCCCGATGCCCCTTTTCCTTTACCTCGCTGCATAAATTGTCGCTGTATCTCTGCACAAACCCCTACGAAGACAAACTCTTGCACATTTATCCTACTTGGCAAATAAAGTGATTCTGATTCTGATGTGTCCCCCAAACTCTGCCCTCTAGTCTCCGTCTCTCCGTTAAGTCCATCTATCTCTCTGCCTGGCTGGCCAGCCTGTCTTCTGCTCTCATCTAGCTCTTTGTCTCTGTCCCGGGGGCCTCCACAGCGTGCAGAGTAGCCTGAGAAGATTTAACTCAAACGAGACCCCTTCGCGCCCCGTTAAACCACCGACCTTCTCTGTCACTCCCGTCGCCCGCTGCTGCCGACAACAGGGGCCTGAGCTGCAGGCTAAGAGACCCTGAGCTCAATAAAAGTGTGGGTGATTAAACAACTCCCTGTAATTGCTCCTTTTGTGGAGGAATCAAACGGTCACACTTATTACAGAGGCAAGAGAGAGGGAGGTTGGTGGAGCATTCGCTTCCACCAAGGGCCAGACACTCTCAGTGACCCTCTGCCCTCCCGTCACTACTCCTTTATCTGACCAAACCACCGCTGTGTCTTATGTTTGTGTGTGTGTTTACCTGCATGTGTGTGTATGTCCTAATGCCCTGTATGTATGTGCCAGTGTGTATGTTAACTATGCCAAGAATGCTGTTGAAACAATAAAGAGTGGAATGACACCAGAGCTCCCCTCAGTGGTCAATAAGTGAACTGCACGAGATGAAGTCCTGGCTTGTTTGAAGCTTCGTGCATTTGTGTGCCGACAGCCAGCTGGCTCTGGTAATGGCCGACACAGCCAAACCAGGTGACCATGTCCAACATGACGGCAAAGTTTCAGAGTAACACATGAACCATACACATCATCTGCTAGTCACACTCACACACACACACACACACACACACACACAGTTATCAGAACAAGGGCACAGCTACAGGACCTGTCAAATGGGTCCGCTTACAAAAGGGAGGGGCCCAATTACAGAAGCCACAAATACATACATAAAGTGCCTTTCAAGGGTCCATGAGTGCTTCAGCTTCCCCGTGATTATGCCCACTCTCTCCACACACCCAGCACTTGTCGTACACATACAGGGTCTCCTGTGCCAAAACAGCCATCAGACGGGAGTTTTGCAGTGGAGCAATAGTGAATTGTTTTGTTTTGTTTTCAGCCGGTCCGAAAGAGAAGAGCTTTCTGTGGTCAGACAGAGGAAGGGAGGACAAAGTGAGCAACTGGCTGGTCAACAACTATTAGTCATGTGTTGTCTTAGAGGTGAGAGCAAAGCCAGACGTATTTAAACCGGGCGAGATTAGATTTGAAGAAATCAATATAACCCTGAATCTATTTGTGATGACATGGGTTGAAAACATTTCTAAGCAGTTTTGGCAAGCCTGCACATATAATGCCAGCATACTGGTCTGTACTACCCGGCAACCTCCAGAGATAAATCAATTAGTTTTGGAAAGCTGTGAATGTGGAAGTGATGACAGCGGTGTCATCGGCAACACCTTTAGGTATAAACAACATATTGCAGAACTGAAGAATTATACTTCTGTGGTGTGTTTGAGGCGTGTGTCAGGAAGAGGATGAGAATGGTAAAATCACTTTGTAGATCTTTATATATTAATCTTTCTTCGGGGATAGCATTAAAACATCACATCATGATAATGAATAAAGGAAAATTCTATTTGTGTTAAGCACATTTCAATTCATTTTCAAATGCAGAACATAATATGCTAAATAAAGACAACTGCTTTAAATCACCACATGAACCTAAGAAGTCATTTCTGATTTACGTGGAGAAGCATCATATTCAATTAATTATACAGATGACTATGGAGGGGGAAAAAAGTATGGTATTATATTCAGGGTAGACTGTGGATGTGTTTGTGTATACGTTACGGAGTAACGGTGCCCCCTTCTGCCCAAAACGCTAGCACACTGCAACAACAGACGATTCCACGGTGGACAGTCACACCATTCTCCACAGAGACATCAAAGAAAAGGAGACTGCATGTAAAACTGTGCAAAATCAGGCTTTATTCTTTTTTTTTTTTTTCCCCCTGCATCATTGCCTTTCATCATCGCCATAATCACCATCATTGTCATCAACATCATCCTTGAAAAAGATTCTGTCACCAGAGACAGACAGCGAGAGAACGGATTCTCGAGGAGACCTGCAGCTCAAACCTCTCAGCAAAAAGCAGGCGTCAGGTATTAGCGCAGTCCTGCAACACGATGAGGCAGCTGTACATGTCCACTCCTTTCTGGGCAATACATTTCAACAAGAGCTCCGATGTCCTTATTTACAATTCTCACAGTCCATTCAGTTGTCAGAATATCCAATTCCAGGAGACACTGAAAATCCAGCTTAGTACAGACATAGTTTAGATGTCACATATTAAAGTCTTGCTGACTCCAGAAATACTTTTTTTTTTTTTTTAAATCCTCCACTGCCCGTCCACTGCTGGTCTGAGGACAGTCCATTCCTCCAGTTTAGGCAAACGTTGAATACTGTAAGTGCAATGTCTAGTATAATGTCAAGAAAATACAAACTCACACGTACATACATACAGTACATGACTAACTGATAAACTTGATTAACTATACAAGGGTGCCGTTCTCCGAGGTGAGTTGCACATGAATGCACCTCTAAAATATCTGGTGTCCTTTAGATAGAGGCGGGAGGGATGTGAGCTCACCTGGACTGAATACTGTCAGTAGATAGTTTGGTAATATTGTCCACGGTTTTCTGTACAGTGTATTTTTCAAGTTGTGATTCTCATGGGAAGTGCAGTTCACACACAGGAAAGATTTATTCCCAAAGAAAATAGCCACCATTTAAATAAAAGGTGATGCCTAGTTTGACAAACTCATGACACAGAGAAACATTTTATGAATCCCGCATCCTCTCATTTCTGTGTTGATTTTATTTCCGTGAGAGGGAGAGGAGTGTCATAAAAATCTTTTCCTTTATAGGATGCCATTGTATTACATTTTGCCATTGCTTTGAGGAAAATGCATGATCCTTGTTCTTATGAGCAGAAATGTTACACTTTATTTTATTTTATTGAATTTTTCAATGAAGTTCAAAAATTTAGGGCTGTGAAGTTTTTGAAAGTGCATCATCAACCATCATCGGTTGTCTTAAAAAAAATCATAATTCTGTAAGTAAAGTTATTTAACTGTTTAACTGTAACGTGACTCCAAGCTACATTTTGTTTATTGGATTCAGGAAGCTTCATCCAGTGGACAAAGACAAAACGAGAGAGCAATATTCCCCCTCAGATAACCCAGTCGCAGACCTTAATTCATGTCATTAGTCAAAGAATATTAAATAAATGGATCAGAGATAATGTCTTTGCAAACACAATAAGAGAACAAACGTCTATGTGCATGTAAACCCATCCAGCCACAACGGGATCTAATTATCATTTTCAATGATCATTTTTTATACTAGATATTCACAAAGAGAAATGATAAATAGAGATAATTAGTTTGAGGATCTCCAGAAGTGAAACAGAAAAGAAAATGGGCCAGTGATCGCAGATTCTGGAGGTGTGTTTGTATGTGTGGAGCCATTCCAGAGACTCTGCCTTTTTTTCCACTAGTGAATTACCGTTCTGTTGTAAATGTCATTAGCTGAGAAAAGCAGACTTTAACCAGGTTAGACGTAGCTAAGGGTTAACTGAACATGTGTGTGTAACCAATCAGAGGAGAGAGGGAAACAAGAGGACCAGAACAAATGAACTCTAGAAATAATATGCTCAAGAGCTGCCTCGGCCTTCTGTATCAGGCCTGAGGTGAGCTCGGCCAAACATTCGCTCTGTGTGTCTGCCTGCCTGTGTGCCTCTGCCGGAGAGACGTATGGGTCCAAGCGTCGCTGGTCAACCCTCATTAGCTGGAGTAGATCTGGGTACCAATCACACGCATGATCTCCTTCTGCACCTTAGGCTCCTGGGTGTTGATGTTAGCATCTCCTACTTGGCCATCCTCATACCTGCACACAACATAGATTATTTTTAAACAGTATAATTAGGTTTTCATTCTGTATAATTTAATGTAATATTCTCTGAAACATGTTTTTATTATTCTCTGTTGCCTACTATTGTCCTGTTGGGCAGTAAAAGTGGCCTAGATTTAGAAAACAAAAAGTTATATGCTTACCTCATTTTAAGAACAAGAATAATACTGTTAATAAAAACCATTCCTTAGACAAATAAGGCTCTGTGAGTCTCTTCTGTCTATGTAGTAAGTGAATTAGTGATTTAAATAGGAGCATTGTTAGAAACCACTTCCTCAAGCTGCAAAATACAGCCGCACACAGAGCACATGATCATAACTGGATTACATGTTCCTGTGATTTGAATTTGATTGCGGGCCATCTCAATTATGAACTGCAGCTCAGGAGACGACAATGAACATTTGCCGTCGGATGAATCTGTGTGTGTCGAAAGCATGGTATCAAAGTTCTAGCATCAGCACTCAGTTTAGATGGCGTGCTTTATCTGCTGCACTCCAAACACACTGTACAACATTACACACAAAGTCTCTGATACCGGCGCAGTTTAGTGGTGCGGTAGCACAGTCAGCAACATTTATTCAGCTCTAATTTATAATAAGGGATGAGAGACAACACTTAAATCACCTTTATCATGTGCAGTTTGGTAGCTAAAAATATGTAACCTGTGTGATGACCTACACATTGATTGTGATGATAGTTTAATAAAAAGAAAAAGATTAAAGTGTTGGGAAGACTTACACAAAAAAGAAGCGAGTACAGACGTGGTCGGATACTGGACACACCCAGATGTTACCATGTTTCTGCAGATCTTTAGATGTGATAACTGCAAAAACACAAACACAGAATCTTATTTTCATCTTTTCTACTGCGAATGAATGCATATTTGTCATAGACAGCTACAAATCAGTGTGCTGTAATAATTCAACAGACTAATGCCACGTATCCACAATCTCAGCTTTTTAAGCATATGCCTTCAGCATGTTATTACCTTCACACAGAGCAATGCAGTTCAGATTTCGACTCTGTAGAAATCTTGATTGTATTGGACGGCTCTATTGAAAAAAGAAAAAAAGAACAAATAAACAGACAGCAATAAGTCATCAGTGAAAATTCATCCAGGTGAGGCTATCTGGGAGTTTTCAGCAATAAGTACCGTGACTGAGCTAATGATGGTTTCCAGAGAATTACTGGAACACTGATGCTCTGCTGTGGCTCAGAAATGATGTCTCTCCAGACATACATCAGTCCACGTGTGTGTGTGACTTTTATTTTTTTGTCAGGATTTCATATTTCCTATTCCATTACCTGTGGTATAGTGTTCATGCGGTTGTAACGCTGCACCAGTTCATCTTTGGTGGGCATGCGGTGCTGTCCTTTCCCCATTCCTGCAAGAACAAGTATACACAGAGCAAACGACACCGAGTCAGAACGACCTTATCTTGAGTCATTCAAGTTGTGAAAAAAAATAACTTCCTCTAGTGGTCTTGAACTCCTTGTACAGAGAAATGATTAACCACTATGCCAACCTTCGTATGAAGGTTAATGGTACTGAACATAAAAAAAATAAACTGCCAAATGGATTACAACATTCAGTATGAAAGAGGATACTGGGAGTACAGTTTTTATTCTGTCATTAAGAGCCAGTTAAACGTGATATGCTTTAGAATTTATCTCATCTTATTAAAAGTAATGTAACTATGTTCTTAGTGAAGTAGTTACTCCATTGGCTGTTTTCAATTTAGTATGAATTGATTAAACTGAGTGCATTTAATGATAAAACTGTCACAATTTTTCAGTCTTAGATTCAGGCGTTCCCTACCTACTGTGTCCTTAAAGTTAGCCGATCATGGGCTTAAGGAAGAAGTGGGCCCTGTTGGCAACCAGCTGACCTGCTGGCCACACAGTCAGCACCCAAACCTATAAGACTACCATTATAAGACCAGAAATCCATCTTCTGAGTTTGTTTGTTTCAGCAGAAATACACTGGAAGATTTGTGATGAAGAAAGAAAACAATATAAAAAGCCAACAATGTAAAAAGTAAGATACACACACACACAATCCACTGACAGCCCTGCTGTATAAAGCTGCAACATACAGTATGATATGGTACGCTCAGGGGCCCGAGGCGACACACACACACACACAGTGCAGCACAACAGGATTACATGGGAAGCTCCCATATGTGAAAATGAGGTGTTCCAGGATGGTAATCAGGCCATGTCAAACACAGAGCACACAGTTATGTCAACCAACATGGTGCAAAAAAAGGAAGTTGCGGGAAGCGTAAGTGGTCGGAGGAGTCTGAGTGGCGAAGAATGAACCGTTCCTACCTGAGTATCCAAAAGATATGCTGGAGATGGGGCTCAGATAGATGCCCTTTCCATACGCTGCCCCATGCAGCTTGGGTTTGAAAAGAGCAGGGAGGGAGGGAGGGTCACTCAAAGGTTGCACAGGACAAGCTCACATAGACAATGTGTACTCACATATAGCATTACTAAACTCCCTCTAATTAAATCATAGGACAGTCTGTACATGTCATATTTCTGTGACAGTTTGCGTGGAAAACCCAACCAACCAAGTACACTAAATCCACACGTGAAAATCTGAAGATGGTGGCCAGCAAAAAGCCAAAGATGGAAAAGACAGCTTAACTACTCCAGTGGTCGAAAACTGCTATAGTCTGTCAACTGCTATAATGTCTCTTTATTTACTCCACTGGAGATCATGTAATGTTTTGTTTTGTGAGTGACATTAGTGTAAAAGAACTCAAGACATGAGCAATGAGACCACTGAAAGGAGATGAAAGGAGACTGATAATGATGACCAAACTCCACACAAGAATGTCCATAATGAGGAACACAGAAGGACCACAGGTGTAAAATGAAGCCACTGTGAAGCCAACGGAAAAACCAAGGTGCAACTAGATAGTTTGGGAATACAGTGGAATGGGGATGGAGGTGAGGACGGTACACGTGGAAGAAAGCTAACGGAACAACAGACGAGAAGTTTCGTGCGATGGCTGGAGCTGGAGGCAGACTCAGCCCTCCTCCTCCTCCTGCTTCTTCTCATGTGAGACACAATGACAGAGGAAGGCGGGGGTGTCAATGCTCAAGGTTGAAACGGAGAGGAGAAAGAGGAGGGAGATGAGGCGAGATCAAAGACGGACAGTTCAAAAAGTTGGAGAACAAAGAAGGCATAAATGAAACACTTCAGCACAATAGAGCAGTCACGGATGATGTGAACGTTTCAAAGATCCCTGAGATTTCAGATTTAATCTGCCATATTGTGCAAATGAGACAATTCTGCGCTCTCTGGCGCTCACTGCTTGCTTTCTTGTTTTATTATTTATTTATCTTCTAGAAACCAAAGTCACAAAGTGCAACGCACAACGCTGCAGACCTGAGGAAAACAGTGATGGATTTAGAGAGAAGTTATGGTTCTGCGTTGTTCGACTGAACCCAACTGGTCTCAACTAGTCTGAAGTCATGTTTGTGGCTATAACGTGTCCCTGATCTGAACATATGATGAATACCAGGTACTGACCTTCAGTGGAAGCCCTTATTCACCATGAGGAAGTCTATACTCACTATCATGGAGCCTGTCCTTTGCATCGTCCAGTTTCAGACCTAGCCTACTCAGTGCTCTAGGTGGTTAACCCCAACAGGGCACAGTGGGAGCCTCCTGATATCACAGCTGACCACACACAACGGTCCCCTCCCTGAAGGGACGTGTTGTCTGCTGCTGTCGGCACATAAATCAGAAAGAAACCAACACTCCTGAGGAAAATCTCCCAGTGTGCCCTGCTCGCTAAAATGCCAATTGCAAAGCTGACAAAAGGGAAGCTGGCATCCATTAACTGCAAAAATGAATCAGCCGGACAGCCAGCCTGCTCTGTCCAAAAGCAGGCTCACTGTCCGAGAGGAGGTGCATCGTGAGTTCCATCCAACTGCCAGGGTTACGTACCTGCAGTTTGGTATAAGAGGCATTGACTAGTCCATTTCTCAGAACAGAGTGCCAGTTCTCTATATGGGAACCACTAGAGCAAGTGTAGAGAGAGGGAGAGATAAGAAAGAACAGATAAAGCAAAGTACTGCGAGAATGTACCCAGCGTGGATCTGTGAAGCCACTGACCTCTGCAGTGGTCAGATCCATGCTGTTCAGGTATGTTGGAATAAAACACTACGATGCATTTCATGTGGTGACCTTGGATATTCTAACAGTTCTCCAGATTTATATAATCTAATATCTAGGAGGGAAAAAAAAGTCTTTCGAAATGAAGATCAAAGATGACAACTCATCACTGCTGTCTTTCAGAACAGGATTAAGCGTTTGAAGACATTTCCCGGTGCAGATACCTGGACCGTCTCAAAATAGATAGAGAGGTCAAAGCAGTGTCATGAGTGCTGTTATTTTTTACTCGCTTTGATGCACTACGAAGTTCTTGTTGCCACACTTAAAATAGTTTCTAGGTGTTTTTAGATTCCTTTTTTTAACCGGACTCTAGATGTGTATTTATATAGTGTATGTTTTCTCTTTCAATACAAACTGATGGCAGACTAGCTGATTTAGATGTCTTGGATTTGTCTGTTGAGGAATATTAAATCTGCAGTATTAACCAGCATAAAGAGGCAGTGTTAGCACTGCTAATAAGTTAGTCGTACCCTGCAAGCACCCAGATGGGCCATGTGTATCTAAAATATTCAGCAGAGTCCCATCTGCTACAGTACAAATCTCTTTCTCACAGACACTGATGGCTCCATGTGCTGGCTTGGTAAGGTGGTTTCTCTGTCCAAGAGAATGGCCACTGCTCGGTGCTGTTGTTTGTTATGGTTCCATAAAAATCTGCTAGAACGGCCTCTGCGCCCACAATATAATGGCCAGGTGCTACACTGAGACGTTTTCATGTTTGACAGAGTGTACTGCTGTAATACTGACATATGCGTGTGTTGTAGTAACAATGCCAGTCGTCATTATTTACATACAGTATGATTTCTCAGAATATATCTGCTCTGCTTAACAGCATAACTGTTTGATATTCGTTTTTAAGCCATGCAGTAAAGGGATAGAGTTTAGAGTTAGGGATAGAGTAGTTTCTATAAAAAGGCCAATGGTATGGGCAAAGTGGACTCACTGGAAGGCAAATGTGCTGCCATACAGCTTCTTGGCAGTGCGAAAGCGAGCCTCCTTGGCCGGGGGACTGCTGAGCAGCAGGAACTGGTGGGAGGTGTGCATGAATTTCAGTTGCTATCACAATGAGATCATAAAGGACAAGTGAGAGCAAGAGAGAGACAAAAAAAAAGAGAAAGCAGAAAGTGAGCATGAGCCAAATGACAGTGTAGTAATCATATAAAGGAGAGTTGAGAAGATGGTTCTGGTTTCCTACCCTACTGAGAGGCAGCTTGACGATATGAGACCTGTTACTGGAAATAATCCTGCAGAAAGCAAGAAAGATCAAACAATACGCAAAATGAAAAGTACTTGTCACCTGCTACTAAGAACCTCACCAGACACTTTGACTTTCACAGGTGTTGATAGGAACATAAATGGTGAATCTGTGCTATTCATGACTGACAGCACCTACAATAGCAGGAACCTTCAAACAGAAGCAGCTAAATTGAATTCAGCTGGCAATAATGTTATCATTTAAACTTGTACTTCTCCCACTGTGATATACTGTACCAGAGTGTTTTCAATTTACCAATGTACCTGGCATAACCCCTTGAGCATTATTTTGTGTGGTCATTTAACTAATATGGAAAGCGTTACATGCTCTCCAGTGTACAGTGTATTATTTTCTGATTTTATTTCAAAGCATGTTAACATGCAAAGCAGATACATTTTTATATTTTTCATATCTTATCTACTTACCACTGCAGCAGGGGATGGGCCAAAGGGTCCAGTTTGTCCATCTGTTTCTTAATCTCCAGATATGAGCCCTGAAAAAAAAAAATACAAGCTTTTTTTTTAACAGATTTGCTTTTACGCAACCAAACAATCAAGTGACCAGATTCAGACTCATAATCAAATCAGTCAACAGTTTAGATGCTGTCTAGCAGGGAGGTAAACAAATACTAGAAAGAAAAAATGGGAAAGTGAAACATTAGATAATCAGCAAAGTCTGCCACTTCGACACAGATCCCAAGCATTCAGCTGAAACACCACAGTACACACAGTAACACTAAAACATTATATCTTGCAGATATACAGTACGTTATGATGAACAGACGAACAGTAGCCTTGACAGAGCCCCTCCTGCCCTTCCCTTCCTTCCCTCCCATCTCCTCCTTGTACCTGGGTCATTTCCCGGATGGACATGACGCTATCCAGTGCTTTCTGCAGTCTCTCATAATTCTTCTTCTGTGTTCATTGGTTGAGCCAAACATCCATTGTATGCAATGAGAGAGGGAACAAGCCTTGGTTTTAATAGAGCGGGCGTGATGTTTTACAAATGGTTATGGTCACTTGGACTGAAACGTATTCATGTATTTGTTTAGTACATGATTTAGTAATCCTGATTCCAGCACAGTGGATGCTGACCTTTGGGTTGAAGGCTAGAGTCTTGGGGTCATTGGGGTCAACGACTGATGGGTAGGGCTCAAAGATGATGCTCTTACGGGGAGATTCGAGAGCAGCTCGACACATAGCCACAAGTAGGTCCACCACCTGGGACGGAGAGAGGCACATTATGACACTTTTGTACCATGACTATAGAAACATTCTGCTCCTGTAGACACACATATTAACTACGAATAATGAGCCATGACATCATGGTGTCTCCCCCTCGAGTGTCTGTATCACCTCTGCTCCAGTGGCTACTTCCTCTGCAGCTCCGGACATCACACCCAAAGTGTAAAAGGAGAACACACACAGCTCCCTGGTGCACACAGCAGGCTGCACACAGAAATTATGAAATTACTCTCATCTGAATATGTACTACAAATGATACCTATACAAAAACAAGTACATCCACCCACACGTGCTGGCACACACACTCTTGTTTACAAGATCGTATCATTAAAACATTAATAGAGAGAGAAAGCATCATATTGATGATATTCATGCATATTTTAGCTAATACAAACTGGCTTATAAAACGATACTGTTTGTTTTCTCCTTTTCATGTTACCTTCAGCATGGATCCGTTCTGAAACACATGCTGCTCATCGCAGACAACACAGTACTCGTTGAGTGTGGGGATCCTCTGCTCTGAATACTTCATTATCTGTTAGAAGAAAAGCACAGAGGGGTTCGCAGTTATCACCCCCACCTCCAGCACTGACATATAAGAGATAGAAAGACAAAACCTCAATTCTGCCCTGTGCTTCTCGCTATGAGGTTCAAACAAAACAGCACGCGATGGACTCCACGGTGTATAAGTGCCTTGTTAAGAGAACTCTGATCTTCTTGGAGTCTAACCTGTACTAGGAAGCCATACTCCAGGGTAGGGATGTTCTTGCAGTGCCCGCCCGCCTGGGATGAGAAAAACAATTCAATCAGCTGCCTCGTGGTAATCTGCGCTGGGGCCCTGGCCGCCGGGACAGCCACAGTCTGATGAGTCAAGTGAAGACAAAGCATTATGGGAAACGGCGTACCAGCCATGTTATGGTAGACGCAGGAGAAGGCTCGGGTAGGAACAGTGCAGGTAACGGGTGGTGCAGAGGAGGGTCAGAGTGGATCATAGTGGAATAAAGCAGAAAAGAACAATAAACAGTGCTCCGCAAAAGTGCAAAAGGATGACTTCATCATTAGCATACTTATCAGAAATGGTACAAATAAATGCAATTAGTGCAATGTTTATAGCCTCAGTGTTGTGACAACAACCTTATGAACACAACACGACATGTTAGTGAGACATACAGTACAACAGTGAATGGCATTAAACTCAAACATATGTGACTAGATGCACAGCAGCTGATTAGTCCTGTCTGGCACTGACCTGGCTGTTTGGTGGATAGCTGAAGAGCTCCCCTTTAGGGTTCTTCATTGTACAAGAGATAGAGCGGTTCATCAGGCGGGTCACTCTCAGCTCAGGGACACTCAGCTTCCCTTTTAAAACCGTGTCTTGGATCAGAGGAAAACTTGGAGACCTGGCAAAGAGCAACAAATAAAACACAAGCATCAACCATTTATTCCCAAGATAAAGAAATGTTGTTTATATTTTTATAAAAATTACAAATGGTTAGTAACTTTACAGTGACGTTAAACAAATAGCCTCCCTCTGCTCTAGTCACTCACACTACTTTAACACTAACCTAATAGCTCAGACAACTGGAATCTGTTTAGACAGTAGCTCGACTCGCTAACTTTTAAAATACAAGAACCAGTGTTCACTTTCACTATCACTCTCAAGGCATTATCCATGTACCCTCTTGACATGGAACTTCTGTCACGTCACGAGGATGTCAAGACAGCCTAGTCGTTAGTGAAGCTGACCTCCATCGAGGGGGCGGGGATTCAGTCCCTGTGCACCCATAACTGTCAAAGCATCCTGAAGTAAGACAGAAGCCTGGAAGAGCATTTCTCCCTTGAGAAACTACTGTGTCAGATTTTGAATTTAAGTCAGTCTCCCCCTATGCTGTGTCAAAACTTCCTTCCTCCTGCTTGTCTCTTTTCTTTATAAAACCCTCTCTAGTTTTTTTATTTAATTATAGGCTACAATAATAATTACCAACAATATTAATATATAATAATATATAAAAAAGTATGTTAACTTGTTTAGATGTATGTGAAGACTTGAGAAAGACAATTAGCCTTTACTAATATTTACAGAAACTGCTTTCACTTAAGTTCAAACAGAAGCGTTCTAGCCTACTTGAAAATGCCACATTAATACACTCCTTGAGTGACTTGAAGAGCATCCAACAGTATAAGAGATGATCTCCATTGCTGGAAACACAAACTGAACTTAGCAAAAGCCAAATTGACCTGTATCAGTCTTGAGATAAATCAGTTGTTCATCTCTGCAGCTCTGTTATTTAAACAGAAACAGAGAGAGAGAGAGAGACCTACTTGGGTATAGGGGAGAAGATGCTGAGCCCGGCACGGAACTTCTTGATGGTTCCTCCGGCTTTGAACCAGCTGTGCCTCTTCTCCTGCTGGGCCTTGAGGAACTCATTACTGAGGTGCTTCCACTGCTGTGACGTGAATGTGCTCAGGATCCTGCCATGAACAAAAACGTGAGCCAGTCAATTTTGGTGTGCATCATGATTTTGTATAAAGATTAGAAACAACTCATTATTACACTTAAAAGTTCATGCTTCATGCATCTATTTAGCAAGAAAACTACATTGCACAATTTCAACTTACAACATGATGTGTTGAATACAGCATGACTTACTTTTTTAGCTGCAGGCCCAGGCTGAAACCTTCTTTATTGGAGGGCTGGAACACTTCTACTGAAGGCTCTGAGTGAAAAGCATGACACTGTTACACGGTGCACAGATACACGCATGCACTGTCTTTCTCTCTCCCTCTCGTGTGGCACATAGGGTACTCACCTCCCACATTCAGTGTCACAGTACCTAAAGTCCCTCTCAGAAAACCAACATCCACACTGACATCTTTACTCACCAGGTCCATCGAGGTACTGAGAAAGAGAAAAGTGCAGTCTCAGAATAATGGGCTCTGTTCTGATAACTTTCCAAGCTGTCGCAACCTCCTCCTGAGTCAGACACACATACAAATATACAGAGTTAGCATCCTAATTGGGGCCATTTCTCATTACATAAATAAATTACAAGCACATGATGCATTATACATGATGTTACTTTGCGAAATGTCAACGTTAGAATAGTAATGGGCGAAGACGGAGGAGGTGTGTGCAGAGGGAGCAAATTGCTGACTCACATCTAAGAAACCGATGTTAATATGAAGATCGATGTCCACGTCATCAATGGTTCCATACTCCCTGTTGAGAGACACAACAACAGATTAGTTTAATTTACCGTAAGTAATGGGATGCATTACACTCTAACCCTTTCATCCGATTACTGCTTCAAGGAGAAGAATAAGAGTTGCTTTGCTCCTCTTTTCGCCAGACAGCACCAAGTTCAAATTAGTATTTACTCTCTTTGAATCACGCCATGCGGCAAATTAAGAACTGCCAGCAGAGTGAATCCCACTGCAACTTGTTTAATTTGTTTGTTTTAAAGTCTTTTTGTTTTGTTTTTTGTTTTTAAGTCTCAAACAGTTGCCATGTTTGCCTGTGTGTCATATCACACGCTGTACCTGACAGAGACAGCACTGTCAGTGTAGATGTCTTTCACCGCCTCTATGTCTGCGTCCAGTTGAGGGTGGCGGTACAGGTCGGCAGCACAGCTCCCCTGTAACAGGCAGCACATTAACACTCGTCACAATTTCAGCACTCAGTTCTCCACGGAACAAATTATAGATCAACTTTTTTTGTCTAATGCACACCAAGAGTTCTCTCTGACGGAAAGTGGATATTGCTACATAACTTTTTTTACTTTCATAACTTTTAGCTATGTCAATTATTTATCCTCACTATTAGCTCACTATATCAGCCAGTACTCACCATTTTGTCTTTCTTCCTATAATTCTAGTTTGGAGACTACATACATGAATGGTTCTAGACGTATGTCTGTTGTGCCTATATTAAAATATCTCTCTACTTCTAATTAAAGTTCCTCCAGATGATATCATCTGGTTGCTCGTAATCTGGAGGTCACAGTCTTGGTCAAAGATTTAAAGATTCAGAGTCAAGATAAAAAAGAAATTTTAAAAAAAGTCGGTCAATCAAAACTTCAACCTCCAATGATCAAACCACGCAAGTACTCCCACTTCTCCCAAACACTTTACACTCTGAAAATAAATAGGTGTCCTGTACATCTATATATATACTATATATGGAAATCGCTGCTACACAAACAAGGAGCATCAAATACAAGTTATTAATTTGTAACTGGAGCTTTTCTCTCTTATCTTTAACTGTATATGTGTATCTTTATGTTCTACTGTCTGTCTTTAGGCCAGTAAATCCATATTTAGCCATACCAAACACCAGGCTCTCAAGCTACTTGCACATCAGAAGATAAGTTCTGACATTTCCTTTAATGAATGAGTTCAACATGGCTGTTGGTTTATTTCATGTAGTCTGTGTTTCATTTTATATTTGGAATAATATCCGACAGTTACGTAGTTGAAAGTGTGATAAACAGGAAGAAGCAATGAAACTTCCTTGTGAAATCTTTGTAAGTCGACTGCAGGCAGTGAATGTCTCGTTGGGTGTGTTTACCTAAACAGGATATGCCAAAGAGTATTAGATCATTTTTTATGTTCCAAAAATATACACTGATTAATTATTTTGTCAGTATTTTTTTATGCTGATATTTAATATAGTCTGTGGTTACCACAGCACATTTGGTATCGCCTATAAAATCTTTTTATTTGGTGTCTAAACTTGAAGTCAGACTCTCATCTCCTCAGCTCTGAGTGTGGAGAACAGATCCCGTACTTTCATCCTTATCTTCAGTGCGCTGCTTTTATGTTCTCTGACTGCACAGAAATGAGCTTTACGTTCCAGACTGGATTTACATTTCAATCACAAGACTTGGAAGATAACAGTGAAAAAAGGATGACTAACAGATTCCGATCTTGTGTGAAAGTGAAGCATTGAACTTTTGCGAGATGAGGTGATACATTAAATGCCAGCCACGGAAATTAATTTGCCAGTGTTGCTTGTGATTGATACTTAAGGTTGCACAGGGTGAAACTAAAAAAGTACAGTGATACCTGTATTCTTCCACAGCCTATATCCTACTTTAGACTTTTACTGTCACTTTGGAAACTTGTACAACGTTGACATGTCTTACATTTCAACAGGACGTTTCACATGAATTCAAATGTTTGCTCTGTAAGCAGTGAGGCATTACGGTGGAAATGTCACTCATACACTCCATCTGTTCTGGACTGCCAGAGCCTGTTGACAAAGCTGCCGTGACATTTGGCCTAAATATTTATAATCCCCAAAAGCGTGCTTCCAGATGATTTCATTGACCACTGACCTATTGTCTGGTGCCACCATCACTAACACTTACTGTAGGTGACGGCATCATCTTGCTGAATCTAAATGATGTTGTTGTAGTACTTTATCCATTAGTGCCACCATCAATCTGAACAGAAGATAACTCCTAATCTGACCAGGATGCCACGACTTTTGATCAGCACTTCATGTTATTGTTCTTAAGACCTTTCCATACAGGATTTCATTTATATTTGCTCTGTCCAACAACTTAATCGAAGGTGTGAAATTAACATCTCCACATGCAGCTAGTGACTCTTGTTGATCTTGTAAAATTATTAGGTACACTTTTAATTTCCAAATTATTACAAGTATGGTTAAACACATATTGCTGGGAAAAAAACATCCCCACATTCAATACAGACATTTAGGAAGGATATCAGCCATTTCTTTACCTGAATGCCGTACAAAAACTGTTCTGGCTCGTTCTCCCCGTCCGACTCTTCGTCTGTCCAACACTGGCCTTTGATGTCCTGTGGGCCCACACATTGTGAAAAGGCCATTATAGTGGAGCGGAAAGAAAATGTAACCCTTTTTCTATCATGCTTTCATCTCACATCCTTTCTCACATCTCCCTATTTAGCCTACCATTCAAGGGCTTCAAAACACTGCTTTATATAGCTTTTCAAATGGAGAGACGACGAGGCATCATTTATTTCCAAAAGACAGGATATTCTCCGAGTTCAGCCTTCAAAAGAATACTCAACTGACAATTAAAAGGGCTGAGTTAATAAAAGTATCTAATTTTAAAATAAAAATAGCCGTGTCTCTTGTCATTGTGAGACAAGCCTCAAGCCTGGAGGTCCTGCTGCATAAACAGTACTTACATAATCTACGTACATTAATCTAATACAATATTCAAATAACAATGGAAAGTCAGCACATTTATTTTTTATTTAATTTATCACGTTCTAAATTTCAAACAAAACCATGACTGGATGACTCAGCTCATTACACCAGTAGGATCCATGCAGTCTTACCATTGTGTCAGCTGTTCATGTGGCTCACTCAGACAGGTTTAGGCCTTTGAACACTGCCAACCATGGCAGCCTCTTTCCAGGTGCAAGGAACAAGAACAGAAAGGTGGAGAGCGGAGAGAGAACTGACTGCCTCTCTGTCCTGCGCTCTTCGGAAGCGCACAACCTTCGAGAAACACATATTAAAAATCAGTTGAGGATGAAGAAAAAATGAAACAAAGAGGCCATCTCCAGTGATGCCATGCTTTGTAAACGGTGCCCTCCTCCTCTTTTCTTTAAATCGTCTGCACTTCACCTTGCCATGTATCCTAGCAACAGTCATCTCTGCCTCCTTTCAGAGTGGCATTAATCACTGTGGAGAGAATGTGTGGGAGATATGTGCTGTACGCTTAGTACCCAGGATGTCTCCCTTTCTTTGTTATTTGTTTTTTTGGGAGCTTCTATTAATAATGAAGCACTAAAGGTTGGCACACCTTTTTAAATGTACAGCAAAAACACCTGCTGCTACCAGGGGTATTGGTGGATTGCTGTTTTTGATTTGCCTGGCAAATAAATATATAAATGAACACAAAGAAATGCCATATCTGTTCTTGGTTTACAAATCGGAGAGTAATTGGTTGCCTACAGCTCTCATTGGAAGGTCAACTATGAGGTAAATCAAAGATAAATCATGACAAGACAAACCGATAGGAGAAAAACACCACTGACATGACAAAGAGCTACCTGACTTTACCTGTCAGGATGTAAACAAGGAACATGGTGCCCCTTAAACACTAGCTGTATATGCAGAGAAATGCATTTCACACGACAGTATCGATGCAATTTACATTATCTTAGTGTATCAGAAACCAAAATAATTCAGGTTTACGACTAAAGACATCATGACTGGATCCTGACACATGGGCAAAGACTGGACACAGCTTGGCACTACAAGCTAGAGTACCTGTCAAAGCTGTCATGCATGAAGGCATCTGTGCTTTATATAGGTCAATAAAATCAAAGAACCCACATTAGTCATTTTCTTTTCGCACTACGTGAGACCTTGACATCTCATTTTGTGCTTGGGTTTTGCTCCTTTCTTTTCTATCCCCCCTCCAGACATCAACTGCAGACCTATAAAACACAGCTCCCCCGTCATTGTCTTCCACTTCAGCTTCTCCCGTCTCCTCTATGTGCCTGCTGCCCTGCCATGTCCTTAACCCTGCTAGCTTCTACTCCCTGCCATTCCCATAGCCTGTGTCGCCTCACATACCAATAGAGATTCCCCCTCCTCCCCTGCAATCCACATCAGCACTGTCCCCATTCGTCCTTCTGATAACTATTTTACACAAACACAGATGCAGTCAGGCGGATTTCCCCTCCCCCCACACTCTGTACCCCCACCCTATCCATCCACACTTACCTCCAGAGAGGATGGAGACTTGGATGCTGTTCTTGCCTCAGCTGCTCCCCCTCTTAAAGGGCACACCTGCCCGTGTCTTTCGGTGGCTGAAATGATAAAACCGTAAACCCATTAAAATGAGATTCCAGAGAAACTACAGCTACAATCCCTGTATTCTACAGAGTCCGCCTTTCAATGCTCGTGATGTGTGTCTGCGAGCAAACCAGCTAGTGTATGTGAGTCTGTGTGTTTATCTATTGCAGATCTCTGCTCCTACTGCTGTCTTATATTTTGCCTGACAACACTGAGGGCTCTGAGCATGCTCAGTTACATCAAGCAAGCCAGTCATGTGACCTGCAGCTGACTGCACTGCTGCTGAGAAATAAGAGGAAAATGGCTCTGCTCGTGTACATGTATATGCATCCGCCCGTGTGAAGGTGATTGCATAGGCCAGCGTCTATTCATGTGCAATAATCAGGCTTCTGGCTGAAGTGCTTTCATTAAATGTCTAAATATGTTCAAAAAATTAAAGGCTCAGATATGTTTTATGCTGTTTGTGCGTTACATTGCTGAATGCACGCACCCAACAAGAATTCCAAATAACTAAAAATGTTAAAATGTCATTATTGTACGTATATGTCATGGCCGTGTTTAAAAGCCAATATGACAATACAAATAAATAAATAAATAAAAATCCCACCTGCTGTATCTCTAAAGCACTGTGTCATTCTGTGCTTGTGTGAGACAACAGTCATTACGTCTCTGAGCTAATCAGTCTTTACCCTCATTATCTCAAGGTTTCTATTTAAGAACTGACCTAAAGAATGCCCAGATTAATGAACCTGTGTCTGGATAACTGTGTGTTCAATGCTGTAGTCAGGAGAGCATGTGGGAGATCTTCTCACTTTTATCTGACATACAGTAAAACAAGCTACAGGTCACAGACTATGTTGGCAAAGTATAAATATAGGAGGGACACAGTTTGACATAATGTCAAAGTTAATTCATTAATCAAGGAGGTTATACTGTCTGGCAATTTGGCTGTGTCTTTTATATCCAAATGAAATGTTCACCACAGTAAAACATGAACCTTACAGTGCAACTGCCCCTTGCTGTACAGCAACAATCAACATATAGGTACCGTAAATCTGAACAAGATCAAGACTACTTTGGGGAGCCATCTTCATCACAATGTGATCAAAAAAGTAAGATTATGAGAACATAATCACAGCTTTTTGTGGCAAGAAGAACAAAGGATTTCCATGCAGTGTGTACATCTCGATCAGCTAAGAATTCACTCCACTTATTTTAGAATGAAGTTGAATAGTTGACAATCAGTCAGACTAAATGTGGTCATTATTTAATCTCTGTCATTTTGCATCAGTGTATTCACAAACTGCAATTTAAAATGGAGCCTGTTAAATATTTCCTCCCACTACTATAAAAGAAAGATGATTATCACCTATGGTTTCCATTGTTTCCATCTGTTTAACATAGATTATCTTTTAGATTTTCATATGATTGTATTATGAGCTTAATGTAATCATCATGAACTTTGCCCTTTTAGTTTATCTCCGTGTGCCTTAATGGAGTTGTGTTTGTGGTAGCAACACTTGTACCATATGAGTGGTAATACATTCACACGCATTAGAGTGTCCTACCTGCTCATCTCTGAGATTTATCTGAGGACAGTCCCTCCCTCAGTGTCTTACTGTACCTCGTGGCCC
Source organism: Anabas testudineus (assembly GCF_900324465.2). Taxonomy (NCBI): domain Eukaryota; kingdom Metazoa; phylum Chordata; class Actinopteri; order Anabantiformes; family Anabantidae; genus Anabas; species Anabas testudineus. The sequence continues at coordinate 19,552,561 of NC_046612.1, read as the reverse complement.
AGGGGTTAGAAGCCATTAATGCTGACTGACAGGGGTTTTGGCCAGTGGACAGGGAGACTGGATAGTAGATATATTCCTCACCTGGACAGGTGTGTCAATTTGCCTTAGCTGCTGGAGTGGAGCGGATCCAGACAGAGGCTGCCAGCAGCCAGTGAGACAGCAACATGGGCAGTGGAAGCAGCAGGTGAGAACAAAGTAGGACTCAGGAGCAGGGGACACAGTGAAAGGGAAACATAAGAGTGTAAGTGAGATGGGATTTGGTGCACAGTAACAATACTTTAACAAGTATGTTTACCAAATTGATTTGTCCAATTCCTACTGTAGACTTTTATTGTTTAGATTTGAATCTCCCTATGGAGATAGAGCAGATATGTGTGTCTCTCTGCCATCTGCTTGGTAGAGCTGATTAACACAACAACACAGAATTAATCATCTGTGGGAACCTTTGCAAAATGGCCATACAGTGTTTGCCCTGAAAAAATATTAGGCAATATTTGTATTTATAGTCTGCCATTAATATAGCACTAGTTAGCACAGCAATTATATTGCAATAGCTCCCATGCTGATAATGTACCTCTGTCTTTCTTTGTATGTTGTCCATAAATTAAATGATAATTACTATTTTTTAATATACTAAAAAGTAATAATATAGAACTGGTATAGTAGATGTATTTGTAGTAGTAGTAGTATTTTGTTCAGTGGTATGACATTAGCAATATCGCTGAGAACTTGGAAATTGGAAAGCCTCTAAAAGTGTTTTATAATTTCCCATCACTAGATGGAGGCATTGCTACAGTAAGATAACAATTTAACAGCACATCAATAGATCCCTCCTAGTGAACATCCGTTCACTGGCTGTGCTCCACTGAAGCCCTTATGGCAATACATTTTATAAGGACATTTAGGAATTAAATAGAAATGGTGGACAACCTCTTCATAACTTCACAACCCTGGTCCTCAACGCACACTGTCCTGCTTGTTCAACAACTCTCCCGGACCTGTCAAACCCACAGCTGATCACCTGGATCAGCAGCTGCAAGTGCAGGGATGGTTGGAAAACAATCAGCACAGTGGCTCTCTCGAGTACCACGGCTGACATCCACTGGTTTAAGACGCAGTAACCAGAAGATGCAACACGTTTGTTCGTGCTTCCCATGAACCACCTCGGCAGGCGATGATTCATCCGCACGATGATGTTGCCACAAACGTACAGGCATCATGACATATCACTCGTGTTGCACTGCACACCTCCCAGTATGTGTTACATGGCTGTTAAAACACGTATGAAGTTAAACAAAACACAAAGCTAGCCATCAAAACCAAAAGGCTGCGTCTTTACAGGAAACCACAGCAGTCACATGTCGACCTGCACGCTCTGCCGCTGCTGCCCTCTGATTGGTTCTCAAACTTTACCAAGCGCTGCCACTGTTTCCACGTATCCTTCCGCGTCGTTTTCAATTTTTATCGTTTTCTGACTTTCCTTATGACTAATACTAAAACAAAGGTCATGTTTACTAGATGAGAAATAATCCGATTAGAAATCCGTGCCTTAAAGCAGTGTTTAATGTGTAATTTGACCATATAATCTCGGATGGATATGTCTCAGCATCCCTACAAAGTAGTTCCGCAGAGTGAGACTAGAGAGATCACCTTGAGCTGATCTGTCTCAGTGTAACGCCAGTTACATCGATACAAGCACTTCCAGAGGCCAAAGGTGGGTATCCTCAACATCTTGGTTGTGTTTCAGTCCTTTTAAGTCACTTGATGATTTATAGATCACTTTTATTGTCTTCTAAACCTTGTTATTCATGTACAATTTTTGTAGCCACATCCTGCGAGCTGTTAAGTCGGGGGATGTGTCATTCGGTAATTAGTGGCCTATCTGCTCTTTACTGCTTAACTTTTTATATCGAAATTGTCTATATGTCATTACCAATGCACCAGGTAGGGTCATGGTTAATTTACTAACATTGCTCTGCTGGCTAAGGTTAAGTATGTGTAAAATAACGATGTGATTTGAAAATGCGGCTAAATGGATGGATGAACTTATTAGATTTTCTCATTTACCAGGAAGCGGTTTGTTTTCAACACGCTGTAGGCTTGTTTTGTTGCACAATGCAGTTGTTAAATCTACAATTATTAATAAAAATGTGCCTCGTAAAGTGTTGAACGTTGAAGAATCGCTTCCTGTTGCCGCTTGTTGTGGGTGTGGCCGCTGCGGCATCTCGGCCTCCCATTGGTCAGCCTCGGTGACGTCTCAGAGCTTAGGAAAATGTGACGCAGGATGAGAACGTGACCTTTAGCGCATCGTCCACACAGTATTAAACAGAATAAAATTAAAATAAATTAAACTGATGGCAGAAATGTACTAGAGCTAAACCCCCCTACTTAAATAAACTCGGACGTTATCGTATTACTTGACATGGCAGTAGGTGTCAGTGGCTACAACTGTCACGTTAATCCTTTCCTCCATCTTTCGTGCAACTAATGCATCAAAATAATCCGAAACCTTATCAGGACTGTTGAAGATCATCATCATTAGTTTATGATATATAGATGGACAGATGTAGTTGTAAATATGCACATTGCCCTGGCTGAAGGACTGCAGTGGCCTGCTGCAGTGGTGCCACAGGTAATATGTCGTGTAGATACTAGATACACGAGAATAAGGCAGCTCTCATCCTGTCTATCCAGGCTGTAAGTAGTTATGACTTTGAGCTATCTGTGTGAAAGGCCTGACTGGTTCATCCTTTGCATAGGATTACAATGGCCTCTTCATCAACCTGTTCCCAAATCGGCTGAAAAATGTGAGCAGACTGTGGTAGGGCGTCGTTTATGATGCATTTTAAATAGTAATGCATCTACAGGGTTTATTACTAAACGTGAGGAGGGCCTGCTGTATGGACGGCATGAGCTTTAGCATGCTGCTAATGTGAATAATCAAAATTTGCCGACACAGTAGATGTAATGTCCTTCCCAGCTCAAGGTCCTTTGAAGAAAATGGAGTTGTTATCCCAAAGGACCATTCAGGTCATAATGCCAAGTGTTAACTCTGGTGAGATCAACAAAGGGATGTTCTCAGAGTCTCTTTAATGGGAAGTAGGCTCTCATGTACTGTAGTGTCTCCATACTGCTATGTAGAACCGTGGGGTTGGACACTGCCTATTAAAGGATATACCTGTGCCACTGCATACATGCATGGCTGCACAGAGAAAACTTCTGTGTATTAATCTAATCATGTACAGCATCCTAACTCATGCAGGATCTCTCAGATTTGCTCTGACGTTCATAGGCCTAGTTCACGTTACAGGCCTATGTAGTCTAAGTGCCACTGTACATTTCAGGTATTAGATTTCAACAAACAGACACTGCATGTGTTATTATTAGCCAAGATTCTGTTTTTAGGCTTGGAGCGTTGTATGACATAGGCTGGTAGTTGCATTGGGGAGTCAGTACTCTGGGGTGTTGTGGAGTAAGTCTCATGTACATACATTGTGTTAGGTCATGGAGGCTGCCCAGCCGCAGCAGGCAGTCTCCATGTCCCTTATCCTTATTGAAGGGATTTACTCTTGAGCTCCTGAAAGTGTCCTACATGTTTATACGCACTGCTGCAGCCAGCTCTGCTTTGACTACAGTTGTGGGGAATCGTTCGCTGATTGGTATTACAGACTACAACACTCTGGGGTTGTTGTGGAGGTCAGTGGCAGTGACGTGCCTGTGTGTCCCCAGAAGGAACAGGAACAGGAACATATACTGGGGGTATGTAGTGCAACATGCAAGTGGTGAGTGTGATTGATAGAAACTATCTGCTTGTTCTGTGAGGGAACTTGGATTAGCCCTGATTGCACAGCCATATTTTGTAAATCATGAATCAATGAAATTGCTTAAAAGTACAGAAGGAAATTGTGACTAAGACTGTATTATAAAGATAGATGTTTTGGGAAGAGATTGGAGTTAGATGTGCTTCAAAGGTTTTATCTGGAGGACATCTTTCTCTTGCCAGTGATTATTGCTCCGTAAACATGTCACCTGAGAATATAGGCAGCATTAAACAAACAAAACAATATGTGGCTTGAGCCCAACCAGGGTAGTATTAGAAGACAAATGATCTATTGCTGCAGATAATATTTACTGTATAAATAATAATGTAACAGGTTTGTCGTGGGTGTATGTGCTCTAGCTAGAAAATAAGTTTTAAGGGGAACTTTCTAAAATTCAATATCCACCTATCCCAAAGACAAATTTACTTCTCTTTTCAGTTTAGAAATTATAACCGTCAGTTTTGCAATGCCTTTAGTATTACACTAAACTCTGAAGTTGTGAGATTTCTATCAAGCAACCCTGTGCAATCAGTTTATTAAAATGTTTCACTAAATGGCTTCTATTAGCATATTAAGCTGCTGCATTAGCCATTTTTTTCTTCAGTTAAATTCTTAATCAAATGTCTCCATATTACTGCAGCGCAAACATTTAAATTCTTTTTTGTCAGAAAATAGAAATAAGAAGAAATAGTGAGGAACATGTTAAAATTTTCCAGGCCCCCCCTCCCCTACAGTCTTTCCCCATGGTTCAGCCCACTCTAAGGTCTGCCTGCTGCCTTTTTGTGGTTGTGAGTTGCAGTAGTGGGATGTGACTCTGCTCACGTACAGCACTGGTGTGCCCCATTGACTCAAAAGTTATATCATCAGTCGGTGGCGCCTGTTGGTATAGTAGATCTGCCTGGAATCCCCCACCATGCTGCATGTGTAATCAGGATGTGATGAATAAGAAGAAGTCAGACGACTTGTGTTAAATCTGAAAGATTTTCCCCTGAGAGACTGTGATAGTTCACTATGAATGTGTTGCAGTTGACGATGGATCACCTACACGTGCAAAAAATCTTCCATCCTCCATTTTCCAACTGCCTTCTTCAAGTAAAGAATCAGGCTTTGCAGCCTTGTCTGTTATAGATGGGACTAAGAAGCTACAGTTGGTGTGTTCAGTGCCTGTCATGGATCATAGTGCAGGCACTGAATCAAAGATGAATTTCTTTCTGTTACAATTGATACTGAATGTCTCAATTTAGAATATTTGAATCATCAGCAGCAACCAGTGAGAGTGTTCTTTGTATACTCTATACAGAGGGAACCTGATCTCTCCCCTGGACAATGGCAGTCATTACATTTTCAAGGTTCACATAGCTATTGGTATCCACTACTAACTGCTTCCTTTGCTTCATGCTCTGAAAAAAAAAAAAAGCATAAACTTGATATTTGTTATGCTATGCCATATTGTAGCACATTGATGCAAAAATATTTTTAAGTACAAAACGTTGATATCATGCACTCCAACCCCACATCCAGCTAGGTCTTTGTGCTAATGAATTAATATTTGATAAAGCCAGGATCAAATTAAAAAGGTTGAGGTTCTTGGTGAGGTGGCCAAATCATATACGTACCTCATGACTAATTACAAATAGTTCATATCACATCAGTAATTCCCTGTTCAGCCATGCATTTCTGCTTCAGTTTGTTGACGTGCAGTTATGGAACCACAGCAACCAGAGCCCTACGAGAGGCAAAATAATTTGTTATAGACAGGGTATGTTACAGCCTGCACAAATGCACCTACTTTATCAGCATTTTGTTCAAACATGCCTTTATGTGGATGAGAATAAGGTTAAGCAGCACATTGCATAATTCAGTCATCAGTATACTGAAGGGGGGGGGGGGGAGGAAGTGTCTCAAGCTAGGCACACATTTCATGCACCATGTGCGCATGACAATTCATTTTCTCTTTTCTGGCTAAAAAGATGTGATGAAAGCACGGCAATTCCAGTCCTTTAGACAAGCTTCAAAATGACTCAGAAAGAAGTGGGTGGGGAGGAACAGAATGTGCAGCATGGTGCAGTGGCTGAATAAAGCAGTGCAGCGCAAGTATTAGCAATAGCTAGTCTGTTAACACTTCAGCTTAACATTTATTCATTAACATTATTGTGAACCAAATACAATTATCCAAACCTGGAGTGTTTTTGTCTTTTGTTTTTTTTTTCTCTCTAATTGTAATTAGCTTGCATTTATTCACTATATAAATAAATGATAATATTTACTGTGCCCACCGGCTAAATCATAACTCAGCAAGAGACATGGCTTGTTAAAAGTAGCCTACACTACATACATTTCATAAGCCTAATCTTTATTGTCTTTAGGGTTGGTGACTAAGAATCGTATAGCTATCCACTGTCCAAAGGTCTTACTCCATTTTAAAAGCCACATAAAGTTTGTCAATTTATAATGTGGCTTCCACTTAGTATGCTGAACAGTGGAAAAAAGCTGTTAGTTGTCTTCGTTGTGTTGTCTAAACAAACTCTTGTTTTCACTTTTTCCTGCAGGACTTCTCCAGTTGAACCAGTGATCAATATGCCTCAGTCAAAAAGTGTAGACATGGGCTCTGCCTTCATCCAGACACAGCAGCTCAATGCTGCCATGGCTGACACCTTCCTGGAGCACATGTGCCTGCTGGACATCGACTCTGAGCCCACCACTGCACGCAACACTGGCATCATCTGCACCATTGGTTGGTTTGCCTTCTCAAAGACAGAAACACCTCTACTTTTACACTAACTTCAATAAATATATGTTCCCTTCTGGGATTTTAGTAGTGCATCCCTCAAGAAAAATGATAAACAATTCAGCAAAATTGCCAGTTTAATTGATTAGACATGGGGTTGCTATAGATGCAGAAAATGATCAAGATTATTTTGCTCCACTTTTAGATCACTATTATAACTTCATGTCTTTTGAGATAGTTCCAGTGCACATATTCAATCAAACTGTGCTTGAAATTTTAATTTTAATAACTACTTCTAAAAATGAACACATCTGATCAAAAGTCTTTATTCATATGGAAATATATATGTCTTTCTAAACCAATTTTAAGTAAAACTGGACTAAACAAGGAGAATCACTACACAGAAACTGAAACAATGCATGTGGTCTAGTTGATTTAATTTTAGGAGTTAAAATAAAAAATGTTTGTTCCTTCTAATAGGGCCAGCCTCTCGATCTGTGGATATGCTGAAGGAGATGATCAAGTCTGGAATGAACATTGCTCGCTTGAACTTCTCCCATGGCACACACGAGGTGGGTCTTTCCACAGCTCTTTGTACTGTGTAAATGAGCAGAGCAGGTACAGCAAACCACCACAAGATAGTTAAGTCACGTTGGATTGTGCAATAGTTTCCATTAAATATGGTTTTTGTGCTTTATCAGGGAATGTCACTGATTGATATCAGTCTATTGCAATCTTTACTTTTCTTTTCTCTATTTTTATTAGCTTTTCACTCAGGTTTAGCAACTCCAAGCTTATAATAACTATGTAAGAAAGAAGATAATCAACAATAGTTACAATGGACAATCACTGTAATCAGCCTAGCTCACTCTGCAAGACAAAATTAAGTAGCATGAATGGGGAAAAACAGTAGTCCTGACTTACTCTGGAGTAGAGTTTGTGTGTCATACAGACACATGGCCTGTATGGTTGTTGCTGTGTACTTGTCTTGGAGTGTGGAGGGCAGATATGTAAAGTGATTTATACCAACAGATTTCACCTACATGCACCCAGGTATATTTATCCTAAATACAAAATTAGCTAATGTTCTTGTCAAAAATTGGTACAAGATCTCATCTAAAAACCAAAAGTTAGGACATCTCCTGGTCTCTCCACTGAACAAGACAGCCATATGCATGATCATATTTATACAAATGCCGGTGAGTTGCTTTCATGCCCTAAACCAGCTAAACTAAAATACAACCAACAAATTAAGAAAATGGAAACCAGGAGAAGGGGAAACTGGCTGACTTTCACCAGCTTATACACTGTAAAGAGGAAGTTAATCCAGATCAGCTGAATCTTGCCAACTTTACTCTACCCTTCAAGCTCTGCAGCCATGGACAATCAAATAATCCAGACAGGTTGTCTAATCAACAATTATCAACATGGGTCATAGGTGTTTTGTCATGCATGAGGCATAAATTTTAAAGGTGTGAAAAGTATCAGTGGGTTGTGTGAGTCTAGCTGTTTGAGCACGATCGAAGGTCAGTCTGGAAAACGGAGCTTTGTTGACTTGGAACTAAAAATACGAATATAGCTTCCTGCCTGTCCTTTATCTCCTCGGAGGGCAGAAGGCCTAGACTCTTAAGGTGTGTGTGTGTGTGTGAGACTCCAAACACACATAGTCAATCTACTTAATTACTAAAACTCTGCAGCACTGTGCTGACAAAATAGCATCCTTATATTTATTTCTGATGTGACACCATGATATTTCAACTTTCTGAAGCTGCATTTCCTAATAGACTATGTGACACCCAATCCTAATTATAATTTTTGTGTTTTGGCAACTTGGATTAGGTCAATTTCCAGGTTTTCTTTTAGTCATAGTGCATTGAGTTTAGTGTAGCTCATGCGTCATCAGGCAGCCAATGTGATTATCTGCCACTTATTACTTCAAAACTCTAGTTACCCAGATGGGCAACATAAGCCGTGTGTTTATTAGTTTGTACTAAGGGGTGACTGTATTGGATGACAGTACTCTGCTAGCATTTCCCACAGCATTTCTTTAAGCCAAGGTCACCACCTGTGTCTCTTTTCAAATGCAGTTGTCACATTGTTTATGCTTTAAGCAATATCACACCATACAAGTAATGATTATTCTCGATTCTCTTTGTAGTCCATTTATACTTTTAATTGTGATAAGATTTATATTGTTTAGGTTTGTCTGTCGTTCCCACCAACTTCACTGTGGAATTTCCTCTTGAGAAATGTTTTCAGCTGACTTACTAACAATAGATACTTAAGGTAATGAACATTTCAGTCCTTGCAGATGGTGTTTGCCTATTTAGATATTATTACAACTCTGTATAGTACGCTGTCATTTATCGTCTCTCTTATTTAATGACTGTAATTTAAAAGGCATTTTAGCTTGAGGCCCTCAGTTATCCTGGTTGGTGCACCCAGATGGCTCAGGTGCATTTAACATGTCAGTCAGCGTGATCGAGAGGTGTGTAAGACCGTGTGAGGATGCTGACAGGATGCCTGATTTTTATGACTTGTGAGATATCAGGTCAACTGGGCTTTTTAATTGCACTGGCATGATTTTTATGTGAGCAAAAAATATTAAGTAACTCGGATGTCGTTGCTGCTGCCAAACTGTAATGTCCAGTTCGTGTCCTAGAAGGGAGAACTGGAGATAAAGAGTTTATGAGTTACAGGTTTTATTAGGATCAGGCTTGGGCACATACTCTGGTGACAGTCTAAATGTGATGCCATACTCTTCGTATAAATAAACAGGAAGTATATAATATATACTTAAATATATAATGAAGTGTTATCTTATCTTCCTTTCTACAGTACCATGCAGAGACCATCAAGAATGTTCGTGAGGCATGTGAGAGCTTCGAGCCTGGCAGTATCCAATACAGGCCTATCGGCATTGCCCTGGACACCAAGGGCCCAGAGATCAGGACTGGCCTCATCCGGGGAGTGAGTTGACATCACCTGTTACTGTTCTTAAAAGAGTAGACTTTAGGATGGTTGTATTAGGTATTGTTGACAATCACAAACAGTAAAACTGTCTATTAATGATTTCTCAGAGTGGCACCGCTGAGGTGGAGCTGAAAAAGGGCAACACAATCAAGATCACGTTGGACGATGCCTACCAGAACAACTGCAGCGATGAGATCCTGTGGCTGGACTACAAGAACATTACCAAAGTGGTGGAGATTGGCAGCAAGATCTACATTGATGATGGACTCATATCCCTGCAGGTCAAGGAAATTGGTGAGTGGAGGAAACACAGACAAATACAGTAAATAAATGTCAGCCCCAATAAATCACCTGTCACCCACTAGAAGGTTTAGGAAACACAGCTTTAGAATTGCGCTCTTCAGTCTGTCCTTGTTTTCCAGGTTCGGATTTCCTCGTGTGTGAGATTGAGAACGGTGGCACCCTGGGAAGTAAGAAGGGAGTGAACCTCCCTGGTGCTGCTGTAGACCTGCCTGCTGTTTCAGACAAGGACATCCAGGACCTGCAGTTTGGTGTGGACCAGGGAGTCGACATGGTCTTCGCCTCCTTTATCCGCAAAGCAGCAGATGTGCACGCTGTCAGAGCAGTGCTGGGGGAGAAAGGCAAAAACATTAAAATCATCAGCAAGCTTGAGAACCATGAGGGTGTACGCAGGTGTGGATGATGTTTCATTTATTATTTAACTTATTTTTATTTTTTTAATTTTGAAATTTTAAATAGTTTGGAATATTATGTCTGCAGATTCGATGAGATCATGGAGGCCAGTGATGGCATCATGGTTGCTCGTGGTGACTTGGGAATCGAGATCCCCACAGAAAAGGTCTTCTTAGCTCAGAAGATGATGATTGGTCGCTGCAACAGAGCTGGCAAGCCAATCACATGTGCTACTCAGGTCAGAAAATGGCAAATGCAATGCTGCATTTCTCAAGCTGAATTTCTATAGTTATAAAGACCAGTGCATCATTGTAAATGTGAAGTCTCAATTCAGTCTTGTTAAAAAAAGACCACCTTACTTTTAACTGTGCCACTGAAAAGGCTATTACATTATGATTTGTTATCTTCTGAACCGTTCTGCATGAATATAATCCAGATGCTGGAGAGCATGATCAAGAAACCTAGACCCACCCGTGCTGAGGGTAGCGACGTAGCCAACGCTGTGCTGGATGGTGCTGACTGCATCATGCTGAGTGGAGAGACCGCTAAAGGAGACTACCCTCTGGAGGCAGTTCGCACACAGCACATGGTGAGTTACTGTATATTGTACATAATAATGGTAAACGTATTATCCTAAAATAAATTAAAGCATAAAGAGTTTTTATAAGGCTTATTGATTGTTAAAATCAATTATATTTACATGATATTACGTGACATACAATTAATTTATGCATAAATATTAAGCTGCATAAATATTATAGAAAGGGAGGGAGAAAGAAAAAACTACTGGGAGATCACACTTTCTCTTCTTATTCAGTTTACTAATAATGCTCTTTACATCCACTTGGCCCAACAGCTTCTAAAAGTGTCAGGAGTGTTCAGCCAACTGGATGTGCCTGTTATCTATCCACCTCTTTCCAGTTTAGATATTCAGTGGATTTTAGTCTCAACAATAATTGAGCACCTTTAAAAATGTGAGAATTAAATAACAATACTGACAATTCCCGAAGTTGGTGCTGCATTATTTGTGCATCCCCACCCTATTGGCTCTAACCGTATTGCCGTTTTGAAATGCTTCACCTCTGCTGGACCTTGAGCAAGCTTAAAAATGTAAAGGCTTGTCGCTTGCACCTCTTCATCGAACCATTTCACTGTGGCTGCTCTTCTTTACTATTTCTTAATCTGTTACGGCTCCATGCCTAACACGCTATGGTCACTTTTGCCAACAAGGATTTACAGTGCATGTAAGAGTCACAGCATATAGTATGTACTTATAAACTATATTCCTGAATAGCAACAATATTTGTGAAATGGAAACGGTATAGGGATAGCAGGTTTAGGTGGTTTCAAACTCTGTCATTTTTCTACACTGGGGCTTTTTCAGTCAGGGACAGAAGACAGAGACCAGTAAAATACATGTAAAGATTTTAGACCTCAGACTGTGAACTGAACAGTTGGATAGTCCCGCTTACACTGTCTTGCCTGTCTTTTGCTGTTCAGGCCTTCCTTAGCTAAACTCCCAGGTTCACTGCTTCACTTCTGCTATCGATCATCAGTCTTTTTCTTATTTATTTCGGTCTTGGTATTTCAGTAATACTTTTTTATTCATTCCTACTTACTGTTTTTAACCATCTCTTTGATTTTGTGTGCAGTGTGTGGCATCTTAACCGCCAGCTGATTTTTAAGTCTCTATTCACACGTCAGGTTTCTCAATAGTTTATTAGTTTTTAGTAGTTTCTTTGTTTGTTTAGTTTTTAAGGAATTTATTTTCTTATTAATCTCAGCTCTGTCCTTTAATCTCATTGTTATTAGCTTTAATGTTTGAGGCTGAATGAGTTATTTCAGCACTAGTTTCCTTCACCAAAGTTGTATTCTATTAATTTACATTTAATATCATGTAAATGTTGGTTGTAAAATTTTATATACGTTTTCAATGTTGACGTTTTCCAAGTTTCACCCCAATCACTGCACAGCTTAACTCTTCTATTGGCTGTCTGTCCATTCCTATGCCTCTTTTACATTGTTTTATTTTTCCATCTATGTTCTTCATTTTCGATGCGTGTATCTGGTGTGGGAATGCCTTTGCTTGATGAATCTTACCCTTACTTGTGCCAGATCGCTCGTGAAGCCGAGGCTGCCATGTTCCACCGGCAGGTGTTTGAGGACCTGCGTCGTTCCACTCCTTACTGCAAAGACCCCGCTGAGGCTATTGCAATCGGCGCTGTCGAAGCCTCCTTTAAGAGCTTAGCCTCTGCGGTCATTGTGCTCACAGGCTCTGGAAGGTAGGCGGGCTATCAGGTCCTGGCACGTCGAGAAGGACACTGATATCAGTACTCTGATGTAGGTAGAGTAGGGACAGACAGGGAGGGACAGAGGTAGTAACTGGGACAGTCTGACAAACGCCATAACTAGACTACTGGTTGATTTTACCCATGTGAAAACTCTGGAGTAAAAAATAGAGGTTTATACATTAACCCATTATTCGTAATCCTCCTCCTGAGAGTTTTGGGCCACTCTTAATTTGCTACAGTACCTGGGACCGTGAATGACGGAACCATTGAGCCATCACTTCCTAAACAACTAAACTAGAAGTCTAGATCGGCTTTTGCCAGCAACTCCCAGAGTGTGAATGACTCAGTGTGTCAGAGTGTGTGTGATTGAGAGTAACTCCCCCACCCTTCCCTCACGGTCCTTCTGGACTCAGATAGCACGAGAGGCCGAGGCGGCCATCTTCCACAGACAACTGTTTGAGGAGCTGAGAAGACACTCCCAAGTGACCAGGGACCCTTCCGAGGCTGTAGCTGTCGGAGCCGTTGAGTCATCCTTCAAGTGTTGCGCTAGTGCCATCATTGTTCTCACAAAGACTGGGAGGTAAGAACGTGAAGGATAGAACTGATCACAGAAGGTAAGGTAAGGTGCTGCCAAACACATGTACAGCTCCTGATTCTCCCTCCAGCATCTAATGTGCTCCAACAAATCCCTTCTCCTTTAATTTGGTGTGGTTGTGTGTCTGTCATGCACTGTTACATAGGGTGGAGATTTGAACTGATTTTTACGAGTGAAAATCAATAACTCAATCCAAATGTCCACCAATCTGCAGCTGTGTAGCCTTACAAAACGTTGGTTTCACACTGAGACAGTCCAGAAGCTTCACTGGGTAAACAGCAATGCTCATCAAAGACTGTTTGGACATTTAGATTGAGCTACTGACCCTGATCCAAAGCCTCTGCACACCCACGGTACAACAGAAGTGTTGTCATTTATTTTGACTGATTTGACTTCTCAGGACTGTCATGTTGACACAATCCACCCAGATTTTTTTCTTATTCTCGTTAAGGGATCTTGTTAATTTAATATTTTGAAATTTAGTATCGGTATCATCATTATAGTGGAGCTCTGCTTATCCTGAGAAGTGTAAATCCATCAGAACATCAGCAGACACACTTCTGTTTGCAGAGTTGTTAATCACAATGAATTTCTTCTTCTAAGAATCTATACATGAGTTAATTTACATGTTTAAAGAATTACAGTTAATAACTTCAAGCTAAAACATTTTTCAGTTCAATGTAATAGTTACCTCTCTGCTTGTGAATGCATATCTACATCTCTGTTTACTATTCAGCATGCTGCAAAGATAATTGAGCCTTTTTTCTGTCAGAACCAAGATCAGACAGCTGTTGTAGTATCTTAGCATTCAATTTGTTTTGCCATCTCCCAATCCAATTCTAATTCTTTGGTCATTCGTCATCAGATTAGAGGTAGTAATAAAGGAGAATACTCAGAATGTGAAAGAAGTGAGGTCATATAGGTGCTCAGCTGTGTGTTTCTGTGTTTGTGCAGGTCCGCCCACCTGCTGTCCAGGTACAGGCCCCGTGCCCCCATCATCGCTGTGACCCGTAATGCGCAGACAGCTCGCCAAGCTCACCTGTACCGCGGCATCTTCCCTGTCCTGTATACTACCCCCGCCAACGATGTGTGGGCCGAGGATGTCGACTTGCGTGTCAACTTTGCCATGGACATGGGTAAGGCTTGATGAAGTTAAGTGCAGAGAAACAAGTCGACATGCTGATGTGAGGCAGGTTATACTAAATCTAAAATGGAACACTGAAGACGTAATGCATCAAATAAACAGAAGGTACATTTTTATGTTTAATTTCCAGGCAAAGCCAGAGGCTTCTTCAAAGAGGGGGACGTTGTCATTGTCTTGACCGGCTGGCGTCCAGGATCCGGTTACACCAACACCATGCGTGTGATTTTGGTGCCCTGAACACCCAACAGGGCTGTGCTTTCTTCTTCTACATTCATCTATCTTTCATAGCTTTCCACACTCCGCTCCTGCTCACAGACCTTCTCATCCAACACTCCCCAGCTCACAGACTCAAACCCTGAACTACTTAGCATGTAGGACATAAATAAAAATAATAAAAAAAAAACTATAGAGTATAGCCTCTGTAGCCTGGGAGCTGTTTTGGGTGGGAGTGGAGCCTTGTTCCGTACATTTCCACTTATTCTTTTTTTCCTCCATTCCTTTTGCATCGTTTCTCAGTCAAACCAGTCTTCAGGGCCTCAGATTAATACACCGTGACCAGAAACTGCTGTATTTATTCACTCAAATACTTGTAAAAAGTGACCCAGTCTAAGAGTGAATGCATCCTGGTCTGTGTGCATGTGCATAGCGGCTCGTGTTTAGGTGGGGCTGGTGGCAAAGCAGACCGAGCTCAATAGAGCACCTTGAAACAGTTAAATACTCACACTCCTCTTCCGACTGAATGAACAAAGAAGTGGCATCCTAACTCTAAGGGCTCCTCCTACAGCGCAGCCTCGGCACCACCACTCCACCCAAACAGATCCTCCTGTACTGCTGCTTGTATGATGTTTAAAATACCAGCTTTCACTGTATTGAGGTGTTTCTGTAAGTGTTGCACTCCTCCATCTACTCCACACAATGTTACATTCTATATTATACTTGACTTTTGTGTATGGTGTAGTTTTGTGTTGGGACATGCAGTACCACTAATATTTTGTCTAACTACAGAGAAATGTTAGTTGTGGATGTCCACTCCAGAGGTGTTTGAACTAGTTGCTGTATTATGTATATTAGATGAGTCATAAAGAATATTAAGTTTATTTGCCTTTGAATTATATCTAAATTGGCACTGAATTATATGTGTTTCACTGAAGTTGATATGAATGAGCACTTTTTTTCTCACAGAGTGGGCTGATTCAGGGGTGAAACCATGTCGCTCTCAGTTCTGGTGGGTTATGGTTAGAACTCCTTTGCTTGTCTCCTTCCTTTTACGTCAGTGACCCACTGTAGCTGTCTCTGTGTGTCTAACAAGCTTTAGATTGTAAGAACTAACTAAACGTAAAGGGGTATTATAATGTCTAGCTGGTGTACTGAGCTGTCCTATAAGACTGGATTTCCATCAATAAAAGAGCTGAGCACCTGTCTTACCTCTGCGTGGCTGATTTTTATTTTGTTTCTGTTTTTTGACAATGAGTAATTTATTATTTTTTTTTTAGTATAATACCATGAGTCCATTGTGGTGTACGGGTGGTACTAATTAACAAAGATTCTGGTAAATTATAATGGACCTGTTCAATATACAGTGTCTACTAATACTGAGGATTGGTGCATAATGAATTTGCAGCTTAGACATGTCCATGTGATCAGAACTCATGAACTAAAGAAGCAAATCATCTCAGCCAGCAGGAGAGAGTCAGCATGACACACAACTGGACTCTGCTTCAGTCCTACATGAGAAAAAGAATAAACACAGTGTATTGTTCTGTCTGTAAACACACTGAACAACATTAAGATTTAGTGTTTCTGATGCCACCTTGTGTTGAAGAGTAACAAGTGGAATAATGTCTCTGACCATTCAGAACTCCATTCAAACTTTGACCCGTTTTAGTTATTGTGTTAGTGTATTCATTAATGTCTCTGGGTACATGGACAGACTAATATGTCAACTTACCTTTCAGCAAACACTGTCGCACCTCCTCTGCTTCATAACTCAACCCTGTGCTGTTCAGGAAGTTTAGAGGCAAATGCGGATCTGGCACTGGGTACTGAGTCTCCTTCCCATTCACTACTAATGATGTGGGACACCACATTGAATTAGGGACCTAAAAAACATACAATAGGAAATCTATAATAAATGCAATGTTGTACTACAATGTTATACTGGCCACAATTCTCACTGTGATTACTTACCCTTATTGTTCCCTTTGTGCCTATTATATATAATGTCATTGGTCAGCTTTATACTGGAGGAGCAAGTAAACACAGCCATTCTGTTCTTAGAGAACTTCAGTCGCAACGACAGCCTGATCCACTCCTGAACGCACAGAAACATTCAGGATTCACATTTGATGAGGAGATGAAACAAATTCATATATTGACATGCTTTTAAAATGTGTGACAGCACATACCGCAGGAATCCAAGGCAGATGTTTACGCTAAATTTGACCCCTGGTAAGGCTGTCTCAACTTTCCTGAATACTACTCTACTTGTATCTTCTGCTAGTAAAGAGCTCTTCTGTTCATGTCCTTTAACAAACTGAAACTTTTATGCCAGTCCTACTGATTTTGGAGACTGTGGATTCAGATTTTGTGTGGTTTTTTTTTTGTTTGTTTGTTTGTTTATTTTGTTTGAGTTTTGTGATTTGAGTCAGTTCTTCTCTTTAGATTGAAACGCTGAGTTTTCAGTTTAAAAATCACCAAGCTTTAAGTTAAAAAACATATTTTAAAAATTCAGCAAGTAAAATAGTTTATTTCTTAAGTACAAAAGTTCATATTCCATGAATATCGGATTAAGGAACAAATCTTACATGCCCATTTAGACTCAATTTACAGTATAAAAGTAAAGAAAACTATGGCGTTGGAAAATTGCCAGTGGTCGAGGTAACTCGAGGTACTCATGAGCACATTGACACCTGGAAGTGAAATAAGCTGTAACTTGCAAATGTAGATCATCATGTCTTTATAATTTATTAGGAACAGGACGTTGGTTGATAAATTGATTAATTGCTTGATTTAGAAATAGGTTTTTAACAGTGATATAATTACCAGAAAACGCAGACAGACGATCTCCAGGCACTGAAGCATCTATTTGTGTCTGCACATCTACTACCAGCGACACCTCATGGTCTTCAGAGCCACAGTAAAGTCGTGACTGATCTTCCCTGCGCTGCAGATTCCCCACCTGGTTGCCATATTGGACCATGAACAGAGATCCTATGAGCACAGTCTGTGGTTCATGTCAACAGAGGCTGATCTTCACCACAAGGTGGAGACACAGTATAAATTTTAACAGTGTGATGATGCACAGAGAAAACATTTTTGATATGTGCTAACACAAAAGAAATTTCCAGGAAAAAAAAAAAAAACATAAGACAACTAACACCAGAATAAATGATCCTCCTTTGAGTGTCTATATTTTCAAATGGCTTAACTATTAATTTATTCTTTAATAAGTTCTGTTTGTCTACTCACACTCTCTTTAATAACCTGCTAAGCTGACACTTGAATTTCCAATATTTTCTTCATTTGTGTGTTGATTTTTTTTCTTCGTCTTACCTCAGTGTGATACTGAATTCTACACGACATCCATGACATTGGATGGAGTTGAACACACACCAATAAACAGTGTTAGTTTTTCCAAATCAAGCCACAGCATATGAACGTAGACAACTCCAGTTCGAAGATCAACACTTTATTATCTGTTTATCAGTTATTGGCAGTCCTGGCTGTACACCACCCCAACCTGTCTGCGAATCTCGTCCTCCATCTCAGCCAGCAGGAGAGAGTCAGCATGACACATAACTGGACTCTGCTTCAGTCCTACATGAGAAAAAGAATACACACAGTGTATTGTTCTGTCTGTGAACACACTGAACAACATTAAGATTTAGTGTTTCTGATGCCACCTTGTGTTGAAGTGTAACAAGTGGAATAATATCTCTGACCATTCAGAACTCCATTCAAACTTTGACCCGTTTTAGTTATTGTGTTAGTGTATTCATTAATGTCTCTGGCTACATGGACAGACTAATATGTCAACTTACCTTTCAGCAAACACTGTCGCACCTCCTCTGCTTCATAACTCATCCCTGTGCTGTTCAGGAAGTTTAGAGGCAAATGCGGATCTGGCACTGGGTACTGAGTCTCCTTCCCATTCACTACTAATGATGTGGGACACCACATTGAATTAGGGACCTAAAAAACATACAATAGGAAATGTTAACAAGCAAATGTATCAACAGCATATACAGTATGCACAATATATGCAGCAAGCACGTGTACAGGATTTCTTAAATACAGTGGTGTAAGGTGCAGGTTTTATTATTTTTATTGATGCACATTTTCATAAATTGTTTCAGAAGTGACTTGGTTCACTTAATAATAATCACTTAATGACTTAAATCTATATTGAATATGCAAATGTCTACAGTGGAAACTGGTATAGTGTTTCAGTCTGCTTGAATTCAGTGGATTTTCTGGTCTTACCTTGATTGTCCCCTTTGTTCCTATTATAATACCATCATTGGGCAGCTGTATATTGGAGGAGCAAGTAAACACAGCCATTCTGTTCTTAGAGAACTTCAGAGTGGCAACAACAGTCTGATCCACTCCTGTTAAAAAACATACACAAACAGTATCAGACTCATATTTGATGAAGACATAAAACATGATTTTGAAAAGTGTAACAAAATCATTTGTGCTGTCTCGAAGTTAGATAGATAGTTAGATAATAGATTTAACACAGATCTATGTCTGGTTTTTAATTAGTGGTTCCACTCTGCAAAGTCTCAACAGTGGCAGCAACACCTAATCCCAGGACACAAACTGATACTGTGAAATCCTAAAATAAGTTGTGTAGCTACAGAAACAGGACAAATCTAATGTTGATTACACCATAGTAATGACAAAATCCTATGTTACTGGTCTATATGAATAAATATCTATGCCTATATGGACATTTCAAGGCATATAGAAATGTCATGTGTGGTACTTTAGGTAGTACGGTATTTTTAGCTCATTCTAAGTTGTTAAACATTCTAAGTTGAGCATTAGCTCAAAGTTCAGACAGAGATTTGCTGTGAACATAAAATAAGTGACACAGGTCTAATTTTCTAATGACTCACAGGAAATTTCTAGACTTTCCTTCCTATACTTTATTTATGACAGGATTATTGATATTATTGATTTTATTATGATTTTATTTTTGTGTGACTATAGGGAAGAAGGATCATAAAAAGTGGTCCGCCCCGCGCCCACGTGGCTCCCCGTCACTAGGCTTGTCCTCCTGCTTCACCTTCACTTTGTCATTCAATGTGAAGGAAACGGCAGAGATAAGAGGTGAAGTCTTATCAGCCTGGAACACTCCCTTGGTTAAAAACTCTCAGATCACATACAACTCTTTTCAAGCACAGCAGGTAAAGTAAGTACTGTCATCGTAGTGGCACTAAAGCTGGAGCTAAAACTTCCCAAACTACACCTTAAAATATCACATCCGTTCACAAATGAGAAGCTGCCGAACAAACAGCATCAGTACAATGTCCTGACTTAATACATCAGTAAATGATACCAGTGTTTTGGAAATTATATCTGTGAGATCTCTATGGCCTGTTTTGAATTACCTGTCTCCAGACAGACCCCCATGGCTTGTATGCACTCTGGCTTTTCACCATTGTACACCATGGATATGAACTGCAGGCAGTAGATGCCAAGATCTAGTAGTGCTCCTCCACCCAGCTCCTTCTGCACAGATCTTGGTATGTGCATCAACGGCACACCAAACTCTGCTCTCACCATCTGCACCTCACCCAACTCCTCTTGAGCCAGAAGCCTTCGGATTTCTACAGAGACCGGAAAGAAACGAGTCCAGACGGCCTGCAGCAAAGGACAAAAGATAACATTTAAATTTAAAGTACATGAACTAGATGTGTTCTGTAGAGAGGTTCAATAAATCCAACATACACGCTTCAATTATTAAGACTGATTTGCATAGTGATCTAACTATAATGCCAAGTAATGTTCACAAGTTCAGATGTGTCTGTACCTCCATGAGGAAGACATCATTCATCTTGGCAGAGGCCAGGATCTGCTGAACCTCCTTTGCGTTTATGGCCAGTGGCTTCTCACACAGTACGTTCTTCTTGGCGTTAGTAAAGAGCAGACAAGTGCTCAGATGGTGGGGGTGAATAACTCCAATATACACCACATCTGCACACACATGAACACACAGAGAGAATTTGTTTTGTCTATTAAATATGTGTGTAGTAGTAACATACAGAGAAAAACAATGACCTGAACATTTAGTGGAGATTTAACAGAAGAATCAGAGTTTGTGGTGTTGTTGTTTGCAGCTCTGAGCAAACCCACTGTACTACTGGTGCACAAAGCAGAAACAGAGACGTACACTACAAACTGAATTAACCACAAAGACTAAATGAAACTGACCAATGTCTGGATCTCTGGCCAGCTCCTCATAGCTGCCGTATGCCCGGGAGATGTTGTGCTTTTTGGCAAACTCCTGTGCATCCTCTAACTTGCGAGCTGCCACGGCCACAACCTGTGAATACAGTTTCCAATTATTATTTACTGAAACAAGCTGTTCTGCTCTTACTAAAAATACAGACTCTCTCCTCCAGAATATGAGCTCATTATTGTTGTATTAAATTTCCTTCCTGGTAAAGAACTCTCTCTGCACCTGATGAAAGTACAGTATGTGAGCAAAACACTGTCAGGTCATTTAGATAAAAGAGTTTGATCTGAAATTTGGGCTTTGTTTGTAAAACACATTTAAAAATACAGATATCTAGTTAAATGTTTAACAGTCCATTTACCGTAATTGTTAGATTATAGTGTGCAACAATTTTGTAATGTCCGTTTAGTACGTGTTTTACGGTAGAAAAGAATCAGGCCGATTGAAAATGTTGCAGACTTTAACCTGCAGTTTCCAAATGCATGAATATGTATAGAAGTGGTTATTCCTCGGATTATTAGAAACCATAGATTGATAGGAAGAGAACAGAATTTAGTCAGTACTACGATCAGTGTAGTAGATTTAGTGTATTTAAAGTAAAACAGACGATTTGCACGGAGCGAGAAACCGAGTTTCAGCTTAAATCCCAGTTTTCGCGTCTGTACCTCAGAGTTTATTTGAGTCTGTGTATCTACTGCTAATGATACCTGATGGTCTTCGGCAGGAAGAGTTTTCAGAGCCACAGTAAAGTCGTGACTGATCTTCCCAGCGCTGCAGATTCCCCACCTGGTTGCCATGTTGGACCCTGAACAGAGATCCTATGAGCACAGTCTGTGGTTCATGTGAACAGAGGATGATCTCCACCACAAGGTGGAGACACAGTTTTAGTTTTGACCGTGTGTTGATGCACAGAAATAACATTATGATGTGTGCTAACACAAAAGAAATGTGATTTCCAGGTAAAAAAAAAAAAACACCCACAAAAAAGGTGAAAAATAAAAAGACACCAGAATAAATGATCCTCCTTTGAGTGTCTATATATTCTAATGGCTTAACTATTAGGGTATTGAAATTGTTGTCTATTTATCAAATGTACTTACTGTATATTGTATAACCTGCTAAGCTGACGGTTGAATTTTCTATAATTTTTCCATTTGTGTGTTGATTTTTTTTCTTCATCTTACCTCAGTGTGATACTGAATTCTACACGACATCCATGACATTGAACAGAGTTGAACACAGCAAATGAACAGTGTTAGGTTCATTTTCATGATTTACTTTCTAAACCAGGCCAGAGGCTTTTTTAAAGATGGAGAAGTTTCCATCATGTTGACCAGCTGGTGTGCAGGCTCCAGTTATATCAACACCGTGTGTTTGATTTCAGGGCCCTGAACAGCTAACAGTGTCTGTTATGTACAGTGGGAAGAACATCCTAAAAATATGTCAGTGACCCACTGTAGCTGTCTCTGTGTGTCTAACAAGCTTTAGATTGTAAGAACTAATTAAACGTAAAGGGGTATTATAATGTCTAGCTGGTGTACTGAGCCGTCCAATAAGACTGGATTTCCATCAATAAAAGAGCTGAGCACCTACTGTGTATTTAGTCAGCCTCAATAATAATATTAATTTGACAATGAGTAATGATGAACTTGAATAAAATGTGCAGTCAATAAAAATGGACTATGAGAGTAAATAAAAATACTCCAGTGTAAAGACATACAGTGTGTGTTGGGTTATAAATCTGTTAAGCATCTTGATCAGAACACATCAGCTCCATGGAAGCAAATCGTGGTCGGTTAAAAAGGAAAAATAAACTTTTCTCCAAAGATTCTGTTATTTTAAACCTTTTTAAACATCAACATCTTCCTCACAACATATGAACGTAGACAACTCCAGTTCGAAGATCAGCACTTTATTATCTGTTTATCAGTTATTGGCAGTCCTGGCTGTACACCACCCCAACCTGTCTGCGAATCTCGTCCTCCATCTCAGCCAGCAGGAGAGAGTCAGCATGACACATAACTGGACTCTGCTTCAGTCCTACATGAGAAAAAGAATAAACACAGTGTATTGTTCTGTCTGTGAACACACTGAACAACATTAAGATTTAGTGTTTCTGATGCCACCTTGTGTTGAAGTGTAACAAGTGGAATAATATCTCTGACCATTCAGAACTCCATTCAAACTTTGACTCGTTTTAGTTATTGTGTTAGTGTATTTATTAATGTCTCTGGCTACATGGACAGACTAATATGTCAACTTACCTTTCAGCAAACACTGTCGCACCTCCTCTGCTTCATAACGCAACCCTGTGCTGTTGTGGAAGTTTAGAGGCAAATGCGGATCTGGCACTGGGTACTGAGTCTCCTTCCCATTCACTACTAATGATGTGGGACACCACATTGAATTAGGGACCTAAAAAACATGCAACAGGAAATGTTAACAAGCAAATGTATCAACAGCATATACAGTATGCACAATATATGCAGCGAGCACATGTGGGGTACAGGATTTCTTAAATACAGTGGTGTAAGGTGCAGTTTTTATTATTTTTATTGACGCACATTTTCATAAATTGTTTCAGAAGTGACTTGGTTCACTTAATAATAATCACTTAATGACTTAAATCTATATTGAATATGCAAATGTCTACAGTGGAAACTGGTATAGTGTTTCAGTCTGCTTGAATTTAGTGGATTTTCTGGTCTTACCTTGATTGTCCCCTTTGTTCCTATTATAATACCATCATTGGGCAGCTGTATATTGGAGGAGCAAGTAAACACAGCCATTCTGTTCTTAGAGAACTTCAGAGTGGCAACAACAGTCTGATCCACTCCTGTTAAAAAACATACACAAACAGTATCAGACTCATAAAGACATAAAACATGATTTTGAAAAGTGTAACAAAAACATTTCTGCTGTCTCGAAGTTAGATAGATAGTTAGATAATAGATTTAACACAGATCTATGTCTGGTTTTTAATTAGTGGTTCCACTCTGCAAAGTCTCAACAGTGGCAGCAACACCTAATCCCAGGACACAAACTGATACTGTGAAATCCTAAAATAAGTTGTGTAGCTACAGAAACAGGACAAATCTAATGTTGATTACACCACAGTAATGACAAAATCCTATGTTACTGGTCCATATGAATAAATATCTATGCCTATATGGACATTTCAAGGCATATAGAAATGTCATGTGTGGTACTTTAGGTAGTACGGTATTTTTAGCTCATTCTAAGTTGTCAAACAGTACAGCATTAGCTCAAAGTTCAGACAGAGATTTGCTGTGAACATAAAATAAGTGACACAGGTCTAATTTTCTAATGACTCACAGGAAATTTCTATACTTTCCTTCCTATACTTTATTAATGACAGGATTATTGATATTATTGATTTTATTATGATTTTATCATTGTGTGACTATAGGGAAGAAGGATCATAAAAAGTGCTCCGCCCCACGCCCACGTGGCTCCCCGTCACTAGGCTTGTCCTCCTGCTTCACCTTCACTTTGTCATTCAATGTGAAGGAAACGGCAGAGATAAGAGGTGAAGTCTTATCAGTCTGGAACACTCCCTTGGTTAAAAACTCTCAGATCACATACAACTCTTTTCAAACACAGGAGGTAAAGTAAGTACTGTCATCGTAGTGGCACTAAAGCTGGAGCTAAAACTTCCCAAACTACACCTTAAAATATCACATCCGTTCACAAATGAGAAGCTGCCGAACCAACTCTAGTCAATAAGTAACAAACCTTATCAGCATCAACCTGTGTGTGATGTGTTGGAAGGAAAAAGCAGTTTTGAGAAGCAGCACCTCACCAACAGGCTTCATTCCTTAAGGCTGATACAATCTCAGTACAATACTTGGCATTTTGGCAAACAGGTGCCAGCAAGAACAGTTTAACCTTCTGAAGGCAGCTCCTAGTGCCACGTTAGCCTAAGACTGGCACCATGTGAGCATAACAGTTACTGTGTAGGCCAAAAGGTTACAGCAAGAAAAAAACTTTGTACACAGCACAGCATCAGTACAATGTCCTGACTTAATACATCAGTAAATGATACCAGTGTTTTGAAAATTATATCTGTGAGATCTCTATGGCCTGTTTTGAATTACCTGTCTCCAGGCAGACCCCCGTGGCTTGTATGCACTCTGGCTTTTCACCATTGTACACCATGGATATGAACTGCAGGCAGTAGATGCCAAGATCTAGTAGTGCTCCTCCACCCAGCTCATTCTGACCAAATCTTGGTATGTGCATCACCGGCAAACCAAACTCTGCTCTCACTATCTGCACCTCACCCAACTCCTCTTGAGCCAGGAGTCTTCGGATTTCTACAGAGGCCGGAAAGAAACGAGTCCAGACGGCCTGCAGCAAAGGACAAAAGATAACATTTAAATTTAAAGTACATGAACTAGATGTGTTCTGTATAAAACAGGTGATCTAATTATAACACCAAGTAATGTTCACAAGCTCAGATGTGTCTGTACCTCCATGAGGAAGACATCATTCATCTTGGCAGAGGCCAGGATCTGCTGAACCTCCTTTGCGTTTATGGCCAGTGGCTTCTCACACAGTACGTTCTTCTTGGCGTTAGTAAAGAGCAGACAAGTGCTCAGATGGTAGGTTTGAATAACACCAATATACACCACATCTGCACACACATGAACACACAGATAGGAGAGAATTTGTTTTGTCTATTAAAAATGTGTGTAGTAGTAACATACAGAGAAAAACAATGACCTGAACATTTAGTGGAGATTTAACAGAAGGATCAAGGTTTGTGGTGTTGTCGTTTGCAGCTCTGAGCAAACCCACTGTACTACTGGTGCACAAAGCAGAAACAGAGACGTACACTACAAACTGAATTAACCACAAAGACTAAATGAAACTGACCAATGTCTGGATCTCTGGCCAGCTCCTCATAGCTGCCGTATGCCCGGGAGATGTTGTGCTTTTTGGCAAACTCCTGTGCATCCTCTAACTTGCGAGCTGCCACGGCCACAACCTGTGAATACAGTTTCCAATTATTATTTACTGAAACAAGCTGTTCTGCTCTTACTAAAAATACAGACTCTCTCCTCCAGAATATGAGCTCATTATTGTTGTATTAAATTTCCTTCCTGGTAAAGAACTCTCTCTGCACCTGATGAAAGTACAGTATGTGAGCAAAACACTGTCAGGTCATTTAGATAAAAGAGTTTGATCTGAAACTTGGGCTTTGTTTGTAAAACACATTTAAAAATACAGATATCTAGTTAAATGTTTAACAGTCCATTTACCGTAATTGTTAGATTATAGTGTGCAACAATTTTGTAATGTCCGTTTAGTACGTGTTTTACGGTAGAAAAGAATCAGGCCGATTGAAAATGTTGCAGACTTTAACCTGCAGTTTCCAAATGCATGAATATGTATAGAAGTGGTTATTCCTCGGATTATTAGAAACCATAGATTGATAGGAAGAGAACAGAATTTAGTCAGTACTACGATCAGTGTAGTAGATTTAGTGTATTTAAAGTAAAACAGACGCTTTGCACGGAGCTTAAATCCCAGTTTTCGCGTCTGTACCTCAGAGTTTATTTGAGTCTGTGTATCTACTGCTAATGATACCTGATGGTCTTCGGCAGGAAGAGTTTTCAGAGCCACAGTAAAGTCGTGACAGATGTTCCCAGCGCTGCAGATTCCCCACCTGGTTGCCATGTTGGACCCTGAACAGAGATCCTATGAGCACAGTCTGTGGTTCATGTGAACAGAGGATGATCTCCACCACAAGGTGGAGACACAGTATCTGCATCTTACCTCAACGTCATAGTTAATGCTGCATGTTCCCTTCTTAAAGTATCATAACTGTGCATGATGTGATGTAAACCTGGATACAGGAGCAGATTTATTACACTTGGAGTTGAATTTTTTAAACAGCTTTATTAAATAATAAAATGCTATAGGATAAACGTATGACACAGAAACTATACAACACGCATAGAAAGGAACAAATGAAAAATAATACACTTCACAATCAAGTCAAACAGTAAAGACAAAACGAGTGTGTGTCGAAGTCCTACGAGCCCAAAAGTCATAAACGAGCTTTGCTCTTTGCTGACTCATAAAAGCGTTTCTCTGTCCTAACCTTGAAAAGCAGACAGTACAACCTATTTCTGTACGGAGAACATGAATCTATTTGTGCACCACTGCAAGGGCCAGACATGACAGAACACTTTGATTCAAACGTGCCACTCAAAGGCTCTTTCCTTCTCCAGCGGACGATGTTTGAAATGAAACATGGCTTCAGCAATCAGTCCTTTATTGGCTTCATCAATCACTGGTCTGACAGTGACAGCTGGGTTTGTCTTTAAAGGCCAAGGACTTAATTACAGCATGTTGACACACTGCGGGGTCGCTTTATTTGTTTAGCTTGTGACTTATTTGCTTTAAAACGTGACCTTTCATGTCTGTATATTCAGACATGTACAAGTGTTGTAGAGCTACATCAGGTATGTAAAAATGCTGTAGATTAAAACTGAAGCAAAAGCCAAAAGAGTGTAATGCTGTGCGGGCTCGGGGACGATCCGACGACCGACAACGCAGATTCTGAATCAGTCTGAGTCATGAGAAGCTCCAGCCTCAGTTTCATTGAATTGCAGTGTCTCTCTCTCTCTCTCTCCGGCTCACTTTACCTTTCAGGTGATGGTTGGGGCTGTTCAAACTATTTTGTCTCCTTGAAGACAAAATACATAACTATACTTTTATCATGACCTACATTTGAGCAGGCTGCCTCTCTCGCTCTGCCTCATCGTGAAGGAATGGTGCTTTCGGCGACATTCGGAGGGAGGCTCGCTTCAGGCGGAGGGTGCGTTGGCTCCTTGACGTCTAGCACCAGCAGTGTTAGAGCAGTGGATAGGACCAGAAAAGGAAACACAATTTGTTTGTTAATTGTACTATCGAACAATCTTTGTCTTCAGTCAACTCCGTTTTTGCATGTCTCAATCGAGCCTTATTTAAGAGCAGAAAGCCCATCCTCTACCTGTCACGATCCCATGCTTTTATTTTGGTCACCTCCCTGTTTCCCACCAGTTGTTGTGTTTCCTGCGTTCGCCTGTCAGTTTCCTGTGTTTATCTTTATCATCACACACCCTCCCTTGTATTATTCTTATACCTGATCTTGTCTGGCACTTTAATTGGGTCCTCTACCTGCTCATGCACTCTTGCCAAACCTTTACAAGTGTTCTGTTGAAAAACCGGTGAGCACCAAAATGAATGAATTCTAATAATGTTGCTGTTGTTTTAATGTCCATTCAGTTTAATTGGAAATACATTATAGTGGGATGTCCTTACATTGAAGGGCAAATTGCTGTGAGACATGCTGTTCTACTATATTCCCCTGCCAGATTTACAGTATTACTGTATTCTCCTGAGAGGATTTGGATTAGTCTGACGTTTTTAAAGATAAGTTAGGGATTTTCTGTGTGAAGAATTCTTCCCTGAGGTGTTTACATTTCAGACAGTTCATTTAAATGTTTCTCTTGCACCACACTAGAGACTGTTGTTCTGTTTTCGTTCTGAGCCACTCCCCTGACCAGTTTGTGATCACTGATTCATTCTGTGTGGCATTAATCATACTAATCTATTCCATCTCTGCTGCGTGACTTGTGTGCTGAATCATGCCTCAGTCAAATGCAGCACCTCTGTGGCTTGATTGGACATTGAACACAATCACAACAAACTGTAATTAGTCATTTCCAATTTCTAGCAAAGCACCTCTGGGGACACCTTTACTGTACCATCTTCACGTGCCCTTCTGCCTCAGTCCCCAGCAGCCTGTGCACAGGAACACAGCAGGATCGCATTGTGCTGGACACACAGAGGAGACAGCATGGCATCAATGCAATGATAAAACAGTTTATCAAGGAAAAGCAGGCTGTCACGTTTATTTCCACAACTTTCACACACTTCTCATGTTGGAGTAGTGGCAGATGTGCTGGTCAAGCATGACCAGATGTTTTTCTTTAGAATTTAAGGGGTTGTCGGAGAGGACGATGCTGTAATGCTGTATTTTTCCAACCATATCCCCAGCTGCATTGTGGTACTGTATATTACCTGTCTGGACACCATAGCAATAGACTTGCCAGTGTGCGTTGGGCCTTATGAGTACCTTGCTTCTTGGCAAACAGAAGAGAAACTCACACACACATCTACTTCAGTGTGTGACAATGAAAATGTAATGATCTTGTTTGAACATTACCTGGTGATCTCCGGGAGGCAGAGTCTTCACAGCTATCTTTCAAGTCATGGCTGATCTTTCCAGGGCTCCAGAGTCCCCAGTCGGTTGCCATGTTGAATTGGATAGTAAGTGACAAATGAGCCAGGTGGTGCTTTAGTAAAGATCTGAGCTGCTGGCAAATTGTGACCTTGTGAAAGGTTGTTCCTTCAAGGGAGGAAATATACTAAATTGTCATGCCTTGAGCCAACAGTACTTCAGGGAGAAGGTTTCTGCATTTATATGTTGGCGAGGCATAATGTGTCACTTTCCTTCTGCTCCCATGCTGATGCAGAGGGAGCAACACGCACATAACAACAGAGAGACACACACATCCTGCTGTGTTGTTGCCACTGCTAGCTGTTTCTTTTCAATCTGGACTAAAAAAAGGGTTTGCACCAATTGTATCTAAAAGTTTGTAACAGAGCTATCATTCAGGTGCTCTCCCGTTATTAACCCACTGGAGAGGAAGAAATGCACGGTGCAATGTGTACAGGCCGGGATGATGGTTCCCTCTGGCCACAGATCAGGACTCAGCAGTACACCGTGGTGCAGGTCAAGCATTGGAACCACGTACATTGTGTGCACAAATACTAGGCAAGACAAACAGAGCAAAACCTCACTTTTACTTCCTTAAAGGTTGAGGTTGGAGGTTTATTACCCTTTTGGATTAACCAAGAGCACTGTATTTATTCAATAATAAAAATAATCCTCGAAAACACAACTTGTCTAATAGTTGTGCACACCGTGTCGAGGGGCACTGATTAGCCTGCGATCGTTTGACAGCTGCACTGAAGCCAGTGATTAAAGTCTAGCGAGTCTCGTGGGGGTTGCTGGGATAAATAGATATGCTGTGTTCACAGAATGCTCATGCAGCCTGCAGCAGAGCAATTTAACTGGTCAGTAGTCTGAACCAGGATGACTATGAAAAGCATCACCTCAGTTGCCCTTGAGCTAAAAATGATCCATTTAGCCAGACAAGCGGTTGTGTGAACTTCCTGCCACATGCTGCCAGTAGAGGACACTGTGTTGCCAGCGGAGTTGACTTTCTTTCTTTAGATCTGAGGATTTAACGTGGCTCATTGAAAGAAATGATGTGAAGATTTGCAATAGACAAACCCAAAGCAAGACAGATGCACAGTGTATATGTAAAGAAAAGGAATTTTATCCACGAGTCTCCTCATCGGAGGCTTTTCCCTTTTTTGTTTCACTTTTAGTTTGATTCTTACTGGAAACTGTGTGCTGTTGTCATAACAACAAGGTACCAGCTGGGCAATTTGTATGCAAATGGCATTGGGCTTGGCCTGATATCCCTGCCTATACCACAGGACCTGGTTGCCATGGGAATGCCCAACTCCTCCTTGAGTAATTTTTCCATGTTTTGTTTGTTTTTGGGTTTTTCTGGGTGGTGAAGGACGTGGCACCGTTTCTCTGGCATGGCGACATCACCATAGCTGTTGAGAAAAGAGGTAGAAGTGTGAGGGAGGAGATGTGACCCGAGAGGACAAGTGCAACTAGATTTTGAATTGGTGTGAAGAAGTGAATTGGTTCCGTGCCGGCTCCGCTGGCAGCAGATGGGCACACACAGTGCAGAGGCTCAGGTGGTCAGAGAAGTGAGTTTGGCCGGGACTTGGACATCGTGTACTGGGACCCCACTGCTCTCATATTCAGCTGAGCCATGGACGCCTACTTTTCATCAGAAACTAAAATCCCCAAAATTTCTTGCTGCAAGTAACCCCCGTGTTCATGAGCTCACGGTTTAATGAGGAATGGCTAAAGAGCGGCCGGCAGAGGGTGAAGTTTGATGCCTGGCCCACGGATGGAGGTGGCGGTAGAGACAGCTCCATGAAGTGAACAGTGATGAGCCGAGTCATTCTGAAACCTGGCATGCGGAAGGAAGCCAGCGCCTCATTAATTCAGCATGGCCAGAATGATTGCCTTCCACTCCTATCACTTCTCACCGTCTTTGTTTGATTAAGAATTCATGCATCATCTCTTGCGCGTCCTTATTCCACCAGGATGTGGAAGAGTGGCATCCGCCGGGTCACGTGACCAGTCACAACAGCTTCCTTTGAGGAGACGAATCATTTTGCCTGTGAAGGTGGTTGATGGCGGCAGACAGCTGCGTTACACACGCTGTCATGTCATCTCATCTGTGTTTATTGCCGGCAGAAAGAGTTAGTGGTAATGCACCAATGTTACACGAAAACTTCTAAATTGAAATGGGAGGAGCAGACAATCCAAATCCACACAGTCCAAACATTTGACATGGATTTTTGTGAAGGTGCGTGTGATTTTAAATAAATTACTGATGTTGCCTCACTCAACATTGTAAAAGCTACAGTGTGGCTCTGCAACACCAGTTACCATGTAACAGCTAAGTATTTCATCAGAAACCTAAGTTGATGAGAGATAAAAAAAAGGCCCACAGAGAGGCATCCCGATCCTACTTTGATTGATGTTAATATGCAGAGGGTATTTTCCCTCCGTCAGTGCAGTTTTGTGGGGGACTGCAGCAGTTGTAGGAGCACCATTACTCCTTCATCTCTGTCTCAAGGTCACTGCAGAGGACGGCTGACAAGCTAGACAAGCGCCAGGAGGTGCCAGCCATTTTGAGGGGAGGCTGGGAGCTTGATGAATCCAGGGAGAGGGGGGAGAGAGGGAAGTGTACAGCAAGGAGTAATAAGTCATTTTGTCAGAGCTACAGCATGTTCTGATGTGTGGGCTGGGATGTTTTTTTTTCCCCATTAGAAAAAGTGTGATAGAGAGAGACTGAGAGGAGCAAGCAGAAATGGGAGCCTTTGAGCTGCCCAGCATTGTGCCCTTTGAGAGTACTATCTTTGTCTGCAGCACACACACACTGGGAGGCTGAGCTGTGGAGCAAGAGCAGGCTGGACCAGAGCTGACTTAGCAGCCCTTCATCTGGATGTTAGAGCCGGTGGGGAGGGGAGGGGAGGGGAGCGGGAAGGAGAGCGAATACAGCCACACGGAGCTATTATGTCAAGTTGCCATTCTTCATTTCAAGCCACTCTCAGTGTATTTATCATGGTTACTGTCAGCCAAATCCACGTTTGCCATGGTGAGGCGTTGTTTCTCCACCTTGACGTGGCTGGAAACACTCGTGTGCATGGAAAGGAAAAGGCACATGAGTGAGAACATGAGCAGGCTGGTTATCACGTGACTGTTAGTCCGAGTCAGTATTGAGCCTTTAGCCCCTGGTGTTCGCTTGCCTCTTGCAGATCTACAGGAAATGTGGAACCTCTTCATGGCACAATACAAAATAGTAGCAGTCAGTACTGAAATCAAGATAAACACATTTCCACTGGACCAAAGTTGTGGACGGAAATCCAACAGCAATGATTTGACCAAGATGAGTTTTCAAACCTACAAATGTGCTAAAAACGTTTCCTCTTCTCTGTAATGGATCTGTGAGAGAACAAATAAAGACCTTTGAGAAGAGCTCTGCCCCTTTGGTGAATGTTTATTTCTGTTCAAGTGCTAAACAAGGTGTCTGGTCTAACATTGCTGTTGTTCCACTGGAGTAAGTACTATCTGTCTCCATTAACAGCAACCTGAATCCTGGGAACATGGGACACACTCTCTCGCTCTCTTTTTTTTCTTACTCTATTGCAGTATCTCTCTCTCTCTGTCACACACACACACACACACACACACACACACACACAGAAAGCAAAAGAAAAAAGTTCTATTCAAGTCCACAGTGGTGCCACCTTGTATCGTCTAGCCGAGATTGTGTGAGGCGATATGGAGTCCATCACAGAGCCCCCGCTGAGGTGAGAGTGGCGGACATGGCAGGAGCCGAGGCATGTGGCCGATACCAAGCTCCATCACCCGGCTGATAGTGTCTATTTGGGTTTGAGGAATGTCCATTATGGAGTGATGATCCATCACCTCCTCAGTGTTCTGCGTGTCCTGGAGTAAAGTAGCATCGGGGTCATGATGTCTGCATGTACCAGGAATGCAGCTGAGGTGGAACTCACAGTGGTTAACTGGGGTTAACTGGTGACTCAAACTTAAACCAGAGTAGCAGCTTCACAAACCCGAGGTCTGTATCCCGAAGCCATTAAGCAGTCAACACACTCTGCTGCGTCTCCCTGTTTAATTGCCTGATAGGCCTAGTGATATTTTTATCAGCCATCCTGTGGTGGATGGCTGTCGAGAGGGGAAATGCGGGAGCGTGTGTGTGTGTGTGTGTGTGTCTTTACGTGTCATGCCTCAATACACCTCTGACAAGAGAGCTGCCTGCTTGCTGCAGGAAACCTTGTGCTTCTGTGCACCTGCATATCAAACGGTGTGACCCAGCCTCTCATCCGTGACATAGCACAGAACATCCATACCTAAATACAGCTTTGGCTTTGACGCCTCATTATTGTGCATCAAGATAATGAATCCCGTCTCCAGCACTTAGGATCCTTAACTATTATCACTGAGAAGTATTTCTCCATTATACAGGTGTTCTACCACGGTGGAGATAAAGTAGGACAGCGTTTAAATAAAACTGGATAAAAAGGTGGATTGATTTGTTGTGTGAGTGCTTTCTTCTGGCTTGAGACTGTGTAGACAGACACTGGCGAATCTCTTTATTTTCCACTTTGGAGGGAGATGGGGGGGGAGTAGGAGGTGTCAGTGGGAGAACAGGAAAGAGATACTGAGATACTGCACAGGTTCCTCGTTGGTGATTCAGAATCAACTAACTAGCAGCCATTATAACAGCGAGGGAAAACCAGCTCTCCCCATTTGTCCAGCTGAGTTTCTGGCAGGGGATTAGGAAGCGGATTTCACCTCCGTAGGATCTGTGCAAACTCGGCCGTGTGTGGGAATGACTGAACGTTCTCAGCTCTCTGCATGCAGCCGTCTCACTGACACACTCCGATTGATTACAGCGAGTTAGTCACACTATCTCAAACACAATGTCTCCTAAAACAGGCTGCAAAAACGTAAGCAGGAGGAAAAAATACAGAATGTGCATCAGTAATATAAAATTCATTCGAGTTTGCTAAGCCTCCTATTAACTTTACTGTCGAGCCAGTCGGGCTTTATGCATGGAAAATACACTGTGCGCTGATAATTGATGTTAGAAACAAGCGATCCCTCATTAGCTGGCTGCTGTGAATATTAGGAACTGAAAGGACAAATTTGCAACTGTTTAGCTAATTTAGCTAATATTAGAAACAAAACAAAAAAACACACTCACTGGCTTGTTGACTCAAACAAAAGCCTTAAGCGTGTCATCAGCTGATTTTGGATTTTACTAAACAGATGTATAAATAAAATAATATAAGGTTGGACGGTGCAGTTACTTATTTTACATATATACAACTCAACTTTGAGGCTCCTAATACTTCAAATAGAACATAAACTTTTACTTTTAGGTTGCTCGTTGAAGGTTTATATATTAAGCTAAATGCACTCGACTGTGTTATGTTCACTTTACATAACTCAGTTATGTGCCGGCTTTTGTTTGGGTCTCATTTGCGGTTGACACATACAGTGAACGTCGTGAAATATTCAAAGTTTAACTGCCACCTTTAATCCCTACGTCTATGCCAGGATTAGATCGGGCGCCTCTTTCCCGTCCTGTCTGTCGGCCTCTTCTAGACACACACTGTACACTCGCCGCGGCCACAGACACTCACTGCATCACTTATCTCACAGGTCTTTTTCCTCCTTCTCTTCCTTACACTCTCTCTGCTCTGTTCTTCCCTTCACTGCGTCCTCCATCCATCTCACAAAGGCAACACACACGTTTGCGCACACTGACATACTTTCAGCTTTTGTGTGATGGCGCACACACACACACACACACACACACACACACACACACACATATAATAACATACAAACTAATTTTCCCCACTCCTCCTCCTTGTTTTTTTTTCTGTCTGTTTTCCTCTGGGGGGGTTGTTGCACTGTACTTTACGTCTCCGTTGAATCCACTGCTCTGAGCTGTGTGGTTACACACACGCAGACAATTAAATACAATAAGAATCTTGAACATTTTGCAAATTAAAAAAAGTGTCTCCCTGTGAAACCTGTAAGAAAGGAAACATCAAAGGTACGATAGTTCAGAAGGATCCACGTCTGCTAAAGAAAGTGAGTCATCCCTCATCCACAAATGAGTGTGTGCTTCCTGCATGTTATGTAAAGACTCTGCAGCCTCAATGAAATCTGACTCACAGATGGCTGTTGGTTCTGATAGAGACAGATTTGTAGTTTAGGACTTGCAAGACGTTTAATTCTCACACGTTACTGAACATATACAGCATTGATTGTTTCAGCAAGCGACCTACAGTACGTTAGTGTTGAAGTGAAACAGCCCAGAGCCACTGGGAGCAAAAGTAGGAGGGAGTGTAAGATGTGTAAATCTAACCTCTAAGTTTTCTACATCAACCTAAGGTGACGTGTCAGTGCTTTGTTTACAATTTGCTAAACCTTAGTTATTAATGTGGGACACTTCAAACAAACAATAACTTCAATAGTGATGTGGGACGAGTGAGCAGGCACAGATTTGTCGTATTTCTTTATTAATAACATCCACGTTTTATGTTCCTCAGCCAGTTTTACATACGTAGCTCCCTCTGTTGTCAGGACACTGATTTTAACTCTGCAGTGCTGACAGCCAGAAGAAGAGACTGACGGCGTCACTAAATGCGTGAATGATCTGCACGTTTCCTAAAACTGTATGTGACTCGATTGTTTCTGAAGTCATTTCAGAAAAGCAGCAGAAATCGTTTCACATTGCCCTTTGCAACAGCAGCCAACGGAGGACTAGACCTGCTCCAATAAAGAATGTCAATCAATACCACGGGTATTTTATAAGTTAGCGCCTGTAGCCATTGTGTTCAACTTAATTAATTTTGCTCGCGCTCTCTCCTCTCCCTCATCTTGAGCCCAGCTCTCCTTCTGCCTCCTGTGCCTTCCTCACGTCTCGGTCTCCTCCTCCCTCTACAGCCCTCTCTTTGTCAATCAGCGGCTGATTTAGTCCTTTAAGCCTCACGGTGAGATCTATTTCTGACTCTTAAGCACAATGGAGGTGGTCAGTGACAGGGACTCCTTCAGCTCAGAATAAGAACAAAATCCTTGGGTGAGAGGCCTTTGAGGCTTCCACTGTACGAAGGTCAAACCGTCACAGCTGACTTGGATTTCACTCAGCACTGATCTAGGTAACAGCTCTCCTGGGTGAAATGACACAGCATTACAGGCGACTTGACATAAGGGTGAGGACTGAAAATATGCATTCGACTCTGTTGTCATGTGCAGTCCATCTGTTTCCAGGTTGACGGGAAACATTTTGTTTTTAAAATTTCGGCGTGTGCATTGGAGAAGATGACAGCTATCGCAGGAATGTCTGTTTGCTGGTTTCAGATGATAAGCATTTAATTGGATGCTTCTCACCTTGGGGGATTATGTTAATGAGGTCATTAGATTTGCTCCAATCATATTTGGTATGAACTTGGACTCCACTTGCATGAATGGGCCACATTTTTCCTCCTTCCACTAGCAGCTAACACATTCATTTGCAGGTGAGATGAAGCATGGAGATCAGCGGGGCCAGCATGACATTCAGAGCAGTGGCTGGCTAACTCTGAAATTGCTCCTCTTCCCTGTTCCCCTCCAAGAGCAATTCTGCTCAACAGACTGGCTCTTGTGCAAAATTATAATTACGGGAGTCAGTAATGACACTTCAAACTATCTTAATTATTCTGAACAATGGTTAGTCCTGCACTGGTGTAATTAGGCCTTTCCAGATGCATATGGTGGATGATAATTTGTTCCCGGCTCCCTCAGCTCTTCATGACTCTCACACAAAACGTGCTGCTAGTATTTGTTTATAGGATTGTGGTTTTTTAAGATCTTTCTCAAGGCTGAATGCGGAATAGCACAAGCCTGCAGAGACGAGCTAGTCAAGATGCTCCATCCTGGAGCCTGGAGATGGATTAGTGCGAAGGCCAGTTAGCGTCTGAATTTAGGCCCATGTGATTTATGGTATGGATGCTCTGGTTTGCTGTCTTTCCTTAGTTCAAAGGATGAGTGTGACTGCAAAACGCTCAAGGGCGCAGGCTAATATGATAAACAGGGAGCACAGGCTGCAGGCTGGCTGGGTGGGGGGGGTTGGCGGTGCCTTCTGCTGTCTGTGCTACTGTATGCTGAGAGATGTGGTGTCCAAGGGAGGTACAGTAAGAGGGATGTGAGGAACTGACATCCTTTCCTCTATCCACCCTCACTGAGGCAAAGCAGAAGGAGGCGGACGTGCACGACAATGATACAGCAGGGATCACCAGTCACGGAGGATTATAACTGCTAAATAAGAAAATGGTATTTTCCTGTTCTTCAAAGAGTTCCTCTGGGTTTCTTCTCCTATTATTATTTTCAGAAAGCAGAGAGAGTGCGTGCATGTTTTGTGGCGCATTTCGTTTCTTTTCGAAATGCTTTATTTTCAGAGGAGAGAGAGAGAGAGAGAGAGAAAAAAAACCTTATCAGCTTTGGAGCATTTCAAAACGCATCTCCGAACACAACTCTCCTTTTAATTAAAAATTAAAAATATCCACTGGAATATTTTACTCTCATGCCAGCAATCAGTTAAACAGAGTTGGGCTCACATTTGGGAAATAGCATTTTGAAATGAATCTCTGCAATTCAATCTCAAAGACCAATTCAATAAACAGTATTTAAACATTTTCTGACCGCTGCAAAGATGGATTTAAGCCTCTCTACTCAGAAACAGGCAGCCGGCTGTTTAAAGCTCGGAGGGTTTGTCTGGAGGGAGATTGGCTGTGCTTGGAAATGGACATTTAAGGACCGACTGTTAGCAGATGGCAGGGTGACAAGTTGAGCTGCTGGTTCTTGTGTTGACATATCACAGTGGGGTCACAGCTCAAGGCAGCACATCATCACATCAAAGTCTGTTACTCTCAGTTCTGATTAACACTCATCTGATGATCCGAAAAACAGCTAGAAAAGGTTAAAACAGAGTGAACGCATTAAGATCGTACTTCCGATGTCAATTAAAGTACGAGGACTCAGATCATTTACTTAAGTAAATCTGCAAAAAAGTGCAGCTGATCCAATGTTTTTAGTAGTATGCCGTCTCCAACGGGTTTTATAATTTGTTATCATAAATAACAGTCTCTTTAAGGAGCCAGCTAAGGTTGGAGACAGCTGGCTTCATTTTAATTTATACTTTAACAATGTACTGGATTTTAGAGGTGTATGATTGTTTTTATCTGAAAAATACAGTAAAAGTAAATCTAGTGAATTGAAATATTTTTCTATAATCTAATAATATAATAAAATAGACTAGTAGTGGATCTACAAAAACCACTGGGGGGTGCACACACATACAGTACAGTACTGAACCAGTCAACCATGTCTAAACGTTTTAATTAGGCTAAGAACAAAAGATGTTACACAAGCCTTTAAATGAGAAATTATTTATATTTGCTGACTTTTCTCTTCGCAGTTTGTTTCTGTGATTTGAACAGTTTACGGATATGTTTGTCATTTTATTGGCCAATTACAGCTTTAGGAACTGATCAGTTGGGGTGGGGGTGAAAGTGGGAAAGAGGGGAGCGTGCAGTGGGTTATAAAATGTGTTATTATCATATCCTTTAAACTGAGACAGGACAAATAAAAAAAGATTCAGCAATTTTGGATTGGCTGACATGTTGTCAGATACAGTTTTGTCCCATTTTCCCCCCATGGGTCCTACAGGTGCCTAAAAACTGCACTTGAAAACATGAACTTACTTAGTTCATAACAGTCAGTAAAATCCAGCCTGACACACATTCACTGGACTGATCACGTCACATCTCTTCTACTGATGACAGTAACTATTAGTTGGGACCCAGAGCCTTTCATTTCTAATACTAGCCCACATATAGTTTAGTCATTTTGTCTGCACTACCACTAAGTAGGGCACATATGGCCCATTTCTGACCATCATGATTTTTCAGCAGGGGAGGGAGGGCGCGCGTAGGGCTTTTGTGTTTGTGTTTGAATGTGTGTGTGTGTGTGTGTTTTGGCAGAGCAAAAGTCAGAGAGGGGACATCAGGTTGGCAACCTGTGGCCATCTTTCTGATGTTATCCATGCGTATGCTTTCATGAACTTAATCCCAAGAGACACATACACACATGAGCATGAGCGCACACACACACACACACACACACACACACACACACACACACACACACTGGCACAAAAAAGAAAACTTTCACCCATGCGCATCAAAAGCTGCAAAGTTGGCATTTGGACAATATTTGCGAACAAACTGGCAGATGTCAAAAGGCTTTGACGGCAGGGTTTTAGAGGCAAAAAAAAAAAAAAAAAAAAGGAGCACTAATACGGATGTGCTGTAGTTACCGTGTATGTTTCTGAGTGCTCTGGGCTCCAGGCTGCCAAAAATGTAGTGCCAGTGGTCTGTACGCTGTGAGTGTGAGAAAATACTGGAAATAAAAGTAGTTCCCGCTAAAACTAACACAGTTATCTTATAGTTTTGCAAGATAGGAAATAAAACCGAAAAGATGAGCTGCTGCTAACCAAATATGACTGCCTTATGTATCACAAATGACATAACTGTCATTTTGATCGTCTATTGCTCCGTACAGATTAGAAACTATCTAGAAAACGGACAAACTAACAAACAAAACAAGCTTGAGACACATGCATATACAGTGTTTGAACCCCGGGTCCTGTAGGCTAATGGTAGGATTAATTACTGTTGAGTTTGACCCAAGGAGAACTAGAGCAGATTATCACAGATGCTGCAGAGGAAGGCATTAGTGGCAGCAGAGAGACGGCCACCTCAACGGCGAGGAAGTCACCATGACGCCGCTGACCTGCTCACATGGCAGCCGTGGCCGCACG
The DNA here is from genome assembly GCF_900324465.2 of Anabas testudineus. NCBI lineage: Eukaryota > Metazoa > Chordata > Actinopteri > Anabantiformes > Anabantidae > Anabas > Anabas testudineus. The sequence goes on along the minus strand of NC_046612.1, from coordinate 19,512,711 downwards.
CTGTTTCCCCCGCGTTTCGGTGTGCTGCTTTTTTTTTTTTTTTTGTGCGCCGCCGTCAGATGTAGGCTACTCCAGCCCCTCTCCTCTCAGCAGACAGGCATCACAAGAGGAGAATAATGTGTAATTACAATAGACAATCTAAAACAAAGCCCTTCACTTTCAATGAGTTCCTCTTGGAGAAGGGAAGGTTACCTCAAGGGGGAATTCTAATGAAGCAGATGGCAGAGTGCTCACAGGGGCAGACGCGCTATGTCCTCCTTTTTACAGTCTGCCAACATTTCCAGCTTTCTGAGGGCCTTCACCTGTCTCTTGACCACTCTTTTATATGCCTCTGTGAGTGGGCTTGCGAAAGGCTTTCAACTTACTGACACATCTCACGAGTTGGAAAGCCAAAAAAATAAAATAAAATAAAATAAAACCGATGAGAATATGAAATCCACCATTTCCTGCACCCGTGTTTGCATAAGTAGACAAAAACACACAGTGAAAATGGCGTGAGAATGCCCTCAAGACTGTGCTGTTTGTAAATGACTCTGTGCAGTGCAATAAAGAGCATGCTGGATGTGATACAAACGACACAGAGAGAGGGAGAAAAACTCCAGACAGGTGTTCCTTATATTTTATTCTATACCGTTTTATTTCATCCAGTATGTGTGCTTATCGACAAGTCAGTTTTGGCCTCGCTCCTTTAACCGCCACACAAACTACGAGCCACAGTTACTGCGTGTGTGGTTGTTGTGAGTCAGCGCAATGTCCCTTAAGTGCACATCCAGTCACAGCATACCTGTCCAGTTCCCTTATTGCTTCCCCCCCCCCCCCCATAGTTCCCATGTTAAATGCAGAAAAAAATAGATATCCATTGATCAATAGCAAAGCAGTCAGAATACTGTCCACCCCAAAAGGTTGCGTGTCCACAAAAGAACTGTCGGACCAGTCACTGCCTTCGAGAAACAGAAAGGTTGAGCCTTCAGGTAGAAAGTCTCGGTCTGGAGCTTCATGTAACAAAAAATGTCCCACTCCAGTCCAGCGCCGCATCAAAGTAGAGAGATATACAATGCAAATGACATGTTTTCTTAAAAATCATGGACATGTTATGAACTCTGTACACACACACACACAATTTGGTGAACATTGCTTATCATTATCTGTTATGGTGATGACATCACTTATTAAGAGAGCCTAAAATAAATACAGAAATATAAATAGGTCCTATGGAAATATATAAATCTGTATAAGTAAGTACCTTGTCGATGCTATGATCCCAACATCAGATTAAGTGGTATTATAGTACATACATCAGCAAATGAAAGACAGCTTCGAGAAGCAGGATTTTTTTTTTTTTAAACCCTCATCTTGCCAAATATAGTACGAATGTGCACTTTCTGCCCCCCTCCTCCCCAACACTAATCCAGGGAATAGCAGCTTCACCTTTGGCTTCAACACAGGATTTTCTGATCAGCAGCAACCAATAGAAAAGCGTACTGTATGTATTTTCAGAACCAAACTTATGCTTCTAGTTTGTATATTTCTTAGATTACACAACCAAGTCGGTCATTTTATATATTCAAAAGTTGCCAAATAGCATAAATGAATGACTTTATATTGACAGCTGCAAAGAGAGAGAACTGTGCCCTTTACCCTGAAGAGCTCTACGTGACCACGTGCAACTCTCCTGTTGCATCGTATCACTAAACCAGTTCACATCCAGGTGGCATCACCCGACACTTTGTAGTCAAAACAACAGCATTGTTGTGTCACTCCATCTTATTTTAGAGGCAGAAAAACGGGTTTTTGATGTCATGATAAACACCACATGTACTAATATTCATACCATATCCAGTTCCTCCGAGTGTTTGTGGAAGGGTAGGAGGAATTTGTGGTCATGAATGAATAACAAGGGCCTATGAGAAACACGCGCCTTTTTCTCCCCGGAGAAATTGCAGGTTTGATTCCGCCGCTGCTACATCTAATCCTCAATCACAGCAAATGATTTCATTAGCGCGCATCGCTGATTCACCAACCCATATTCATGGGCGAGTAGGGCAGCACAAAGAGAGAGGGAGGCTGAGGTTAGGGCGGCAAAATTGGAAGTGCTCCAAACAGAATGTGAGAATGGCGAGTTACAGAAACAACCACGACTTGGAAATGGTACAGAGACGCCGCGTGAAGCTCAGACTTACCAAAGTGCTGGCTGCTTCACGACGTATCTAGACAGGACCAAGAGAAGGGGCAGGCAGAGAAAAAGGTTCATAACATCTGTCTGGCATTATTAATGTATGCTAATTTTTTTTATCCTAAAATACACAGTTTCATTCTCAACACTAGGTAGCCCTGACCTAGATTCAACTGAGTTAAAGTAGAGCAAGCGTTTCATACCAGTGCATGAATGAACACCTCACAGGATCAAAACACAAACGTGTCAGGCACATCTCCACGATTTTCCCACTAATTATTTCAGAACAACCTAGCTCTCAGTGTTTGGACAGAACTCCGGCAGCTACCGTGATCCTTGAGCTGCCCGTCTTTGCCATTTGCTCTGTCGCTCTCAGTCGTTTTCTTCCCATGTTTGGATGGGTGACACAGGGAGACATAATGAAAACAGTTGCCTGTGTGAGCGAGTGAGTCACCATTGTTTTCCTTTATTCGCTTCTCTCAAAAGACACACAGTTTCAAAGCCTCCTTATCTAATTCCCCACTGATTCCACTAAAAAACACACTCTCTATACTACAATTGCTATGGCTGCAGCAAATAGTCTGGGAGGATGGAAATAGCAAATCCTCTTGTAGAATAAACATTGCTGTCAGGTGAAAATTTTGTTACTCCAATTTCGGTTATTTTCATGCCTTTACTCGGAATGAAGGATTACATGGTCTTCTGTGAGTTGAGAAAATTTCATGACCCTAAGGATTATGAAATCCCTTTTCATTTCCATTACGTAATTTCAAAGCTGCATGGTCATCAATCAAAAAACTGCTTTTCCTTATTTCATTTAAAAAAATGTGAAGCTTTCTTGCATAAAAACTCCAAGACAGGGGATTTTGCAAAGATGCAGGCAGCGATGACATCGTGTCACATCTCTTACTGTTAGTGACACGTTCTGCTCATAGACTTTACACCCAACAAACCACTTGCCTAAACTACTTATCTGTGGTAATGAACCGGAACTAAGTTCAGGCCAACTAATCAATCTCTGTACATTGTCTTTCTCCCTGTAAGCTGTGACCTGTGCTTCACTGTCCCACCTTCCTCCCCCTGTCATCAACCCTGCTAGGCAGCGCAAGAAGCATAGTCACTTACACACAGGCACCAACACCAGCTGTTAGCTATATAGCATCCCTTTAAGCGTTCCCTCATTTCCTTCTAAGTAAAGCACTTGCAATCATAAGAATGGGACATCCAAGTCCAGCTCAAACAGGTACCCCGTTCCTCAACGGTGCATCAGACTACCTGTCTACCCATGGCTGTGTCTCGGTGCATTAATGTCTCCTCACATCCACACCTGTATCTGTTCTGCATCTCCACGCGTTAATAAGGTCATATTGTGAATAAAAATGGGAACTTCTCCTGATGTGTGAGGCACAGCAGCCTGTCTGCCTTTGTGCAGTGCAAGGCTAGCAGGTACAGGAAGACCAAGGTTTAAATGCCTACACTGTGTGCAGACAATTAGTATTCCAGAGGTGCAACGGTTCTGTGTGTTTACTTTCTGTTATTTCTCAAGCCTAACTCAGCCCCTCGCACCCCCTTTGGTGGTCTAAAGGGTCCTGGGCTTACTACCTTGAGGTGCAAGGCCAATTTAAACGTGTCAGATAGCTGTTTACTGTAGATGGTAAATCTGCCCTAGCCATTGTAACACCTGCTACGTCTGTGCAGAAGACCACGGAAAGATCATCATCCAGATAAAAGCTATGATCCATTACTGGTTTCACTTAATGTGTGTAATCTCACACAAAACAACAACAAAGCCATATGTTTACCATTATTACCAGTATTACAAGTATTGCAGTATTTTATCATATTCAGTGCACTTGTAGAATTCCATTTTGTTGCACTGGAATAATTTTGAATCTACATTTTATCAGTAATTGATTAAAGGTATAGCACAATGTACCTTCAAAGTGCTACTTAAAACACCACTGCAGGGCTCCAGGATGTTCTTATAAGCTAATAAGAGAAGAATATTTTATATTAGATGACAGAGTCCCAAAATAGGGGTACCGATGAATGCAGATGTGGGGCCAATTTATACTTAGATCAAGTTGTTTGTGATTAAAGACTAAACAGGAGTAACTTTGAAGGATGTGAAAAACAATACAAAAAAGGAAAAGTTATAATAATAATAATATTGAGTAAAGATCTTCAACAAAAATCATACATTAAATCTGTAATCTTTACACTACTAAGTACTCCTGGCTTTCTAAACTGGTCTGTCTGAATGCAGTAGGAGAGTGTAAAAATCAATCATCAATCGATTCAGTCAAATATATTTTTAACAACATAAAATGTGGAAAAACATGGGACTGGAAAAATATGGAATGCTTTTTATTTTTCCCAGTAGCAGCCATTGCATGCTCTTGTGTTTGTGTGCACTCATCCAGCTATGTGATATGAAATGTGTATTGCTATCCCTTATTATAGGAACTTCGGGGACATGTAATGAGGGAAGAGTATAGTCACTGTGCACCTCTGTGTGTGAGTCCATGATAGCCTGTGAGGGTCAAGGGATTGCAGACATGCCTTGTTACATTAGGCTGCTGTGGCTGAGTGCTGTGACTGAGTTAGGGACTCAGCTGTCTGAGTGGAAACCGGGCCGGTCTTGGTGATGAGTTACAGACAAACATGTAAAAGCATATCATTGCTCTTCTCCTTTGGGAGTTCAGTGACACCTACTGCAGCATGCATATTTGCTCCATGTGGGTCGTGTACATTAACGGTACAGTTTGAATCCATAAATACCTGCAGCAGTGTGATCCAAACAGATTTTTTTGTAATAATGTGCAATTTCTCTTATGATAACAGCAGCAGCGCAGGTATACAGTTCCACTTTAAGGAGCGTATACAGTAAAGAGCTGTTTTAGGCAGCTTACTGAGTCATGTAGCCAGATTGCCTTACAGCAGCTTAGTTGGCTGTGGTTCTGTGTCTTGCTAAAGGACACTTTGGCAGGAGAAATGGCTGCTGATGCAAACATCTGACAAAGGTATTGAACTAATGACCTTATTAGTTATGGAACAGTCTAAATCTCCTGGGGCACCAAGCTTTTAGTGTATCTCACATAGCTACAGTACTTACTTTTTGCAACAACAAATGTACATACATTCAACAACTCAAACTCAGCATTGGCCTTCAATAAAGAGACATGTCCATGTTGACCATATAGCAGCTACAGTAGAAGAAGTAATGCACAAATTAAATATCAAGTGGCATATTTCCATTTCCAGCACTTTTCATGGTTTCCAGCTTGTGTACTGTATGTCTTGTATTTGTTAGATGGCTGTTTTGGGGTGATTATATACTTGACTACTTTTGATATTGAATGATCAGAGTGCTACAAAATGCAACACACAAGCTGTGGTTGATGGAAGTCCAAGTTTGTGTGAAAAAGGCAAACTTCCTTTTGATCAGTCCAGGGAAAAGTCTTGCCTTGCATCCGACTGTTCCACTTATTCACACAGTTATTCACACTAACACTCACACATAACAGTTGTACACAGTCAGGAACGAAAACAACACATGCTTTCTACACACATTAGCGGCATGAGCTTGGAAGACAAAGTGAGCTTGTTAGGACATGATTTACGACTCTGCAGAAATCCAGTCGCTCACATACTGTTATGTCTCAGTACTGAGATGGAGGGTAGCTCGCTGAATCCCTCTTCCCCTGCTTCAAAAAACAGTGTTATTACGAGAAAGTGGTATAAAATAAGGATCGATGGGCCAAAAGGAGGTGAATTATTACCCCACAGGAAAAGTCTTTTTGGTTTCCTACAATCTCTTCTCCATCTCTCATAAGGTTTTCAAAAGTTTATACAGAGGATAAATAAGTACAATCTAATAGATACATTTAAGGATCAACAATATGTGATCCCAAATGATATTTTTTACACGGGTCAGCCTGTCTTGAAGCATGTTATTTTAGCTAAAAATTTAAATAATTTTTTGAAACACACCAAAAGCCTTTACGCATGCAGGTATTAGTGCATAGGTTCCTGCAGAAAAAAGAGTGTTATTGTCTAGTCCATTGAATTGTCATCTCAAACATCACCAGAATTTGGCATAGTTATGGAAATAATGAAAATGACTCTTATTCACACCCTCCTTGTCCCTTGATGAATGTGTCATTTAAACATATATATATATATATACTATGTATGAGTAAAAAATTAGGACAAAGAACAAAACAAATATAGTGTATTCTAGAGCTCTGAGTTAACCAGTAAAGTTTTTTTTTTAATCACAGTAAATTTAAGATCTTCGTAAAATGAGAGGTGGAACACAGTGAAGTCTGAAGACAGAAAGAAAAGAATGCCACACATAAAGATAGTTTGTGTGTGTTTCAGTTTGTAGGAGCACAGGAGGGTGTGATCAATCCTCACAAATTGGATGGGAGTTTAGAGCGGACAGTTTGAGGTTCTAGATCTGATGGGTAGGCAGCAGAGCCTCTCCGTAGAGACAAGGTCGGGGAAGTCCCAGGGGACTGAGTCTTTTGAGGGTGCCCAGGAGATGTCTGCATTGGAGGAGTCATATGCCCTGGCCCTGAACTACAGGGTTTGGGCACAAGAGTAGGTGAAGAAAAGGGTGAGTGGTAATATCCAGTTTCCACAGAGGAGCGAGGAGTTTGGTGGCCTAACGCCTGGGCCACCTCCTGGGGCAGAGATGGGTGTGAGCCGGATAAAAGCTTCAGGTCCTCAGAAAAGCGACCCAGTGGAGAATCTCTCCCTGTTGTGTGCGGCTGACTGGGAAGCTGTGAGGGGAGAGAAGACTGGGGCGTGAGAAGGGAGCTGTGGGATCCTGTGGTGCTGGAGGGGTCGCTATAGTGAAAAGTCCTGCTTGCCACTGGGCTTTGAATTGTAGGGCTTGGCACCACTGGGGTAAGGCAGGGAGAGGCATTTGCTGAACCATACTGGGTGAGGGAGGCCAGGGCAGACCTCTCCAGAGACATCTGGTGAGGCAAGAAGCCAGACTGGAGGCCTGCCAGGCTAAAATGGTTGAGGGAAGATGGGGAGCCCTCAGCAGGCTGCTGGCTGTGTTGCCCTCTACTAGAGGATGGAGAGCTGTGAGGAGGGGAATGGAAGAGGTTTAAGCTACTGCTAGTCCTGCCTCCCCCTGAAAACTGCTGTAGAGGAGCTGCCTGAGGAAGCTTAGGAGGTGGCTGGCTATGAAGGAGTTGACCAGACATAGGGCTAGATGAGCCAGTAGATATAGGACTCTGGCAACGGGAGGAACTAATAAGTCCAGCTGTAATTCCACCAGAAGCCCCTCCTACAGTACTAGCTGTAGACCCTCCTATATGGCTTCCTACTGTGCCTCCTGGAGCTCTGCCAACATGCGTGCCCGTCAGCCCTACACTGGGGCCACTTGGAGCTCCTCCTGTATGGCTAGTTGTTGATCCACTAGAACCCTTTCCCAATAGTCCTCCAGGATTCCTCATCAGTGTATCGGTAGAGAGCCCTCCAAGTGGTCCCCCAGAGCCACCCCCCAGTGATCCCTCAGCAGCTCCTCCGGTCAATCCCCCAGAAGCTATTCCTAGTGATTCACCAGAAGCCCTCCCTAATGATCCTCCAGTGGTTACCACTACCAATGATTCTCCTGAAACCCCACCCACTGATCCCCCAGAAGCTCTTCCTGTTGAACCTCTTGTGATCTCTCCCATTGATCTTCTTTTTGCATCTCCTACTGAACCACTAGTAACACCCCCCAAAGATTCACTTGATGTCCCACCTGCTAACCTGTCATAAGCAGCACCCACGAATCCTTCCAATATTCCCCCCTCTAAGTCCCCTGAGATTCCTCCTACTAATCCACTAGGAGCTCCTCCCGACCCAAAAGGGCCACCAGGAGTAATTTCTATTGTTCCAGTTGTAAAGTCCTCTCCAGCCCAAGTAGTGTCTCCTCCAGTGGCTCCTTCCAAAGACCCTCCAACCGCTCCACCTGAAGACCAACCTGTAGCACCACCACAGGCTCCAACTGGCCCTCCACTTATTCCTGACCCCGTGCTTCCACCTATAGATCCATGGTGGAAAAGGTTTGAGAGAGGTGGGGTGCTGGAGCGAAAGCTTTGCTTATGTTGTGGTTGTCGGTGTAGCTGAGCCATGCTAGATGAGGGTGAACCAGAGGATGAATATGGTCCAAAGGGGAACGCAGAAGCTCCCCCTACACTGCATCCTGACCCAGCCCCACCAAGTCCATGCTTACCTCCGCTACCTGAGGCCTGTTGGCCACAGCCTGTGGACCCTGAACCTGACGTCATGTGCTGGGCACGAAAAGAGGCAAGCAATGGCATGTCCACCCCAGTGCGCAATTTAGAGGGTGTGCTAGAGGGGGAGTCCCCAGCAGAGCCAGGTGTTGTGGATGAAGGAACAAATGTGTGGAACCTCTTAAGTCGGCTGGGAGGATCCTTTAGGGAACCCAGAACAGACACTGGAGGCCTGAAGAGTGTTGGTGGGAGGTGGGGATGGTGTGTCAGGGCGATGGCTACTGAGGTTGTGGCAGCTGCTGCCTGGAGAGGAGCCTGGATGAGGGGGGCCCAGATGACAGGGGTAGGTGAGGGAGGTGTCTGGGGTGGGGCATTCTGCATGAGGTGGGCGCAGTGGGCCATGTCCCTGTCATGCTGCACAATCTGCTGGATGATCTCATTCTCCTGGTAGTTGAGTACACCAGAGTTGAGGTCGTGTTGTACCTTGTGTTGCAGGATGGAGTTTTTCTTGCCTTTAAAAGCACACAAACACAAAAACAGACATATGACAGGTAAGAGAAAGAGAAAAGAAATCAAAAGGAGAATGCACATACCTTTTATAGGCAGTTAGAACCAAGATGACATTTGCGTATACTTGCATAAACTGCCTATTTTCCAGCAACTTTTTCCAATAGAAGGAGCTAGCACAGGAATAGTTACAGTATGAAGAAAAAAAATGCACCTAAATATCACAAATGAGAAGAGGAAGGAAACAATAAAAGAGTAAAGAAAAGAGAGACAGAGTATGGAGCAGAAGAAGAAAGACAGAGCATAAAAGACCACAGATTATAACAATAGATAGGTGGGAGATAACTACCCAGAGACAAATATTCAGGATGTAATACAGCCCAAGGTGTAGGCGGTGTATATTTGACTAGTTTCTTCTGTGATTCTTGTGATAATAGGGACAAAATATTAAGCAAACTTTATACTGAAAAGTGCAGATTCAGCCTGGAACAGTGTGTAAGCTACAAAAAGGTAACAGGTCAGGTCTTCAAATATCCATCAATGTCATATTTTCTCTCTTGTTATGGGTACCGATTGCAAAAAGACTGACATGAAACTTTAAGGTGTTTCTATAAATTCTACAATTCATGAGGGTCTTGAAATGCATGTACTATACATAAAATGAAGCTCACTGTAATATGTGCACAAGCTCAAAGAGACAGGTGTAGTTGTGTCACTGTGATAGGAACTACAAACCTAAGCTTAACCCTAAAGGAAAGTGCTCATCTCTGACAGCAAAGTTCATTAGTCATTACTGGATGGTCACTAGCAACGACAGGGTTAATTCACTTGACTGCCACGTTCAATTTGCTTCTAACAATACGGTATGAAACTCAGAGACATTGTAAATGCAATTAGACCCAGATCAATCTCTCTATTCTCTAGACTTCTAGACTCTGTTACCCTCTACCCTTTATCACCTGCACACCTTCAATCAGATTGTGCAAAAGTCCATAAAGACAGTAATTCATTTGTGGATCAGTCCTGTAATAAGTGAATTTATTAGCGATGAGGGGTGTACATGAACATCAGGCTCAGGAGAAAGGGCAAACACAGGAGACCATCTCACAGAAATCACTATCAGCACAACACATCTTTTCAAAGCATCTATTTTCTACAAAGAGACCCCCTAAAGCAATTTCTCTATTTTCCATTCTAAACATAGCTGAGGATAAAACAGAGCAAGCAGTGTTGTCTGAGTGATGATACAGGCGCGCCTTTCATTGTGAATTTTTCATCTGCCCAGGATGAGCCTGGGAACAGTGATGGATATGGAGAGAATATCAATTGTATGCGTAAGAGAGTCATGCAGGGATTTCTAAACCAGAGCTCTATCTGCATGCTTATATGCAGATGACTTTGAAAGTAATTTTAGTTTTAAGTAAAACATTTTTTTGGAGCATTAGTGTGAATATTTTACAGCACTAAAGTCTATCTCAGGGCTTTGATTCTGGTTTGAGATATACACCATATATAAGCCATATACAAGGTATGACACATGGATCATTACCAGCATTTAAAACTTCCACAGATTCCTGCTTCCAACCTATTAACTTCAAGAACTGATGGTGCTCCTTCTGCCTAATATTTCCCACACCTTGACAAGTACCATTGCAACATGATAATGAATGGTATTTTTATTTCGCCTCTCAGTGGTTTTAATGTTGTGGCTGATCTGTATATTGGTTTATTATATTTGTGGGATGCTGAATATACAATCATGACTAAATAAAACAAAAAACATTTAAAACAAGATCTATTCATCCTTTCATCTTCAGCTGATAAAATCTACTCTGAGATTATTGACAATAGTAATAGTGATATATAAGAAATGCATTAGTATGTTGTAGGATATTATACATAATTCTTTACACTAAGTGCAGCCTTCATGCCGCGAGGAAAGCAAAATACAGATGGAATCTTTAATAAATCAATCTAAATAGTCTTTTCTAAATGTTATTTTCTTACCAATACGATCCAGCCTGTCCAGAGCAACGGTCTCAAATGCCCTTCTCATCATAGGATACTCCTCCAGCACCTCATTGAAGTTGTCCACAGACAGTGAATATAAACGACAGTATGTGTCTGCCCGGACACTGGCTGTTCTTCTGCCTCGAGTCAGCAAACAAATCTCTGAAACAAGACACAGTAAAAAAGAGACAGTAATGTGGAGGGCTTAAAGCTCACCTGTCTTTGAGGGGGCCAAGTGTTCTACTGTAGATTCAACTGTAGACAAAGGCTGCATTATACACATATCACTTCAATCACTGTCACAAAAAATGCTAACAGGCAGCAGGGCTACACTGAATTAAAGCAGGAACAGTATTTCTGAGACTATAGTATTTCCCTCTTTTAACTGAGCCCTCATCTGTCATGCCTGCTCAGTGAAGAACCGTTCCATTTACCAGACTACACTGCTGTAGAGCTCTTACACAGTGTGTGTGTACTGTATGCAGCTGTCGCATATGCCTACATGCACTATTCAAATGGGATGTGTCTAGGAGAGCCTGTGTATACACAGGACTTGTGTGTGTGTGTGCATACACAAATAGATGTGAATACTATTTGTGTGTGTGCAGTATGCATGCAAGTGTTTTATTCATGAGAGCAAGGCAGTATGATAGAGTATGGTATGGTGAAAATACCAGCTGTATAAAAAATATATACTTTATCTACAATTGTACAAACACATGCATATGTGAACCTACTATAAAAATATATAGTATATAGCCTATATATTACACATGGGTATATTTCTATCAACAGGGTTCCAGTAACTTTGACAGACAGATCTGTTAGTGTGCCATGTGTTTGTACATTCCCTAATGTCTTTTTTCTTAAGCTTTCATCTCATCATCTGCCTTCCCTTCCTGGGTTTGCTATCACACTGCTTTCTCAGAAAACCGTTTCCAGCTCATCCCCACACATGCTCTCAATTCTGAGTGAACCTTCCTTCCTTTTCGCCCACTTCAAATCAAAATTTTAAGCTAATCTTCAGAAATCATAATTCGACTGGCTTCTCTTTTGCTTCTGTTTTACCCAAAGACTTTGCATGTCTATAAAATGATGGTGCATGTGTTTATATTTCGCTAACTTGCCTCCTTGTACAACATAAAGAGATATGTTTGAGATATTTGTGAATACATATAATCAACTAAACACAAGTTTCCAAATTAAACATTTATTCTTTCTGTGTAATTGTGCATAGGTTGAAGAATGTATAATGGAGCCAAAAACAAAGCAACACATGATTAAAATTGACTGTCAAATGCAGTGCAGTGTATAGTTCATTGACCAGGTGGATGGCACAAAACACTGTGTATGTTGACTCCAAACCTGTGCCACATGGATGAATTGCCAGTGTCACATCCCTACTGGGATTCTCCTCCAACTAGAAAGAACCCAAATATGCTCCTGAGCAAGGAGAAACAAAAAACGGCACCTTGAAAATGCCACCTCTACACTCACGCACTTCTTCATTTTTGTTGTGACTTGTCTGGCAACTAACAGACACTAATTGCTGTTGCACATCTGGATGTGAGGAATGTTTTATAACTTAAATCTATCTTCTGGACAGAAAAATCTCAACATGCGTACTATTCAAAGCAATCATACACAAGAGTGCTACAATGAATGTATTCAGTTTGTCATTCTTTTACCTTTTGTGCAGGGATGTCCACCTTATGTTTTATCTACCTTATAATATTTACACACAATGTTTTTTGAAAGTTTGTGGTGTTTTTAGAATTGTCTTTATTTCTGCATGGATATTATCTAAAACATAATCTGAAGACCCACAACACCATAAAGAGAACCCTATTAAACAAATGAGACAAAAAAATGACACTTGTTCATTAATTTCCTAAGGAAAAAAACTGAATTCTGAAATGTGTGTGTAGCATCAGTATATACAGTAAATCTAAAGTATTATCATTTTGTTTTAGACAAGGTATATTTGAAAATACAAATCTGTTTTAGGTTCACAAAAACACTTCTTAAAATAATATAAGTCAATTAAAAACCTCACTGAATATGTGTCAAAAATCATTGTGGAGCTGAGTAAATAAAAAACATGTCAACACTTTACAGTATGTTTCGGATATGTACCACTGATTGCACAACAACCGTATTAGATTGCACTTATTGAGGATGTGCTGTATTCTTTCGGTCACTGAGTGTGAATTGGGCATTAGTGTGTGCAGTGTTTTGTAAATTGAGACAGGAGCCCAGATAAAGGGAGAATGTATGATTTAACAGGACAGTGGTGGAGGAATATAAAATGTATACTGTATATAACATGTAGTAACAATAATCTCATGTGTAGTGTGTGTAGTGAGTCCATATGGCTGCGGGTGAATGGACAAGAGCCAAGTTATCAGTAAAGCTGTGTGAGTAAATACCATGCTCTTCTCTCTGTGTGTGTGTGTGTGTGTGTGCCGTTTGCAACATGTGTTTGTGAGTGTGTACTGTAAGTGTGTGCTGGCAGGGTAGCCCTGGCTGCAGCAGTGCTGGGGGTCCATTTCCTGCAGCAGTGCTCCAATAATCCCCTCTGAAGAGCAGCATCGTGGCTCTGTATTAAATCCTCTTGTCCTGTGGCTTTCTGTATGAAGCCAGCACTGTCAAGATGAAGCAGTGAGCCCTCTGGCCTCATCTAACAGTCTTTGCAGAAAGCAAGAGAAGCCCAGGCATTTAGTGGTGCCATCTGTACTACAGTGTGGAAATATAAAAATAAATCTATCCGTATCAGGGTTTGTGTCTCGTGCAACTTGCTCTGAGCTAAACAATAAGAGATTGAGTCTGCTCGAGACCAGAGGTGGCGTCATCATTTTGATAATTATTGTGAGACCAGCTACAGTACTAAGTAAGAAGGAGAGAAGGGGATTATGATTCAATATATTACAATATTGTAAATAAGGTTATATATTGTGATTTTTAAATGACAATTTTAAGTAAACTGTCATAATAAAAATATCCTTAATATCTGATCAGTTCAATTTTTTGTACAACACTGCCACGTAGCAGTCCGGGGTTTACAAAACAAAAAATATACTGCTGAGGCCAAATGCAAGCAGCTACTCTAAAGCTCTTTACTATTCAGGAATTCTATTTCAATGGCTTAAGACAAATATAGTAAATGCATCTATCTTTAGTAGCTAACATAAAAAAAAAATCACTGAGATGAAAGATGTTCATGATTTAATAACCAAATAAGAATCAATGGGACAAATGTGTCCTAATATAAAAAAAATGTAACACGATGGAATTTTTGAAAAATGCAATTTTGAGATACAATTTTCTATGATGAAATGAACAGTAAATTTTTTTGTTCATGTAAAACATAAAATACATTATACTGGTGAACATCTCCACCTAACTGCTTAGCTTAAGATGGCTTTTTGCAGATGTTTTGCGGAGTTACATTAAATGTATTTATGAATGCTCTACTCCCACTGCCTACTCACATCTTCTGTGACTCATCGCAATGCTCCACAAATCCAGCATGAAATCACAGAACAGGCTTTGTGTGTCGCGCTGCCTGTATTCTGTGAGGGGCGTGTATTTTCTCCTCAAACTGCTAGTTTTCAAGAGGTATTTATTGCTGTGTGGTCCTTACTAACAATGAGATGATTCATAATTAACCCAAAATTGTGGGCTTCGTTAGCTCAAATTAGTAAAGTTATACTATCCACATTTAACAGCTAACTGGCTGTACTGATTCTACATACAGGTTCAAACATGTAGCACTGAGAACAGACTTAATAGTACTACTGATAAATTGTCCTATTTTAGGCCTGATGTCCTGTTGGGCTTTGAGTTTATCTGGCCCAACAGCGACAGTTGTTCCTAAACGTATGTTTGGCAAGTTGCTTAAGTAGACACAGCATCAGTACAGCTTCCAGAATGAAAACTACATCTCTCTACTTGAAGATGTTGCTTTAAGGTAGCCATGACGCTTTTCATTTTCACACTTAAGCGACAATGCCTTCATCAAAATTGAATGATACCAATTAAAGTTGGATGCCGTTCTGGGAAAGGAGGACAAAGACGTCATGTCCTGTGACCTTGGTGAGAAAACACGACTGGTCTCCTGTTGGATGATGCAGACCACGTGTCCCAGGCTCTTACAGAAAACATGCAACCCCCACCCCCCCCCCCCCCCGAGTCCCCTGCACAAGCTCTGAAAGCAGAGAGTAGTAGACCACATGTCTGTGTATGTGCATGTGTGGGGGACAGAGAAAGAAAGTAAGGAAGGAAAAACGAACAAGAGACATCCTGTGTGCATTACTACTGTCTTTACATGCTTGTGCTTATGCCTGTTTTTACACAGTGAAGCAAGAGAGATAAACACACTATAGTGTGTCTAATGTGCTTAAACCTTTTTTTTTATTAAAATATAAAACTAAGACAATGGGATGAAATCAAATTAAATTGTAAAATTAGCAATATTAGAACAAGCAGTCTTCACTGCAATAAATATAGTCTAGAATGAAATGTTTTGATCTCATACTAATTTAAAATAATTAGTAGTGTGTAACTGAAGAAGTTTTCCATTTTAAAAAGAAAATGACCCTTATTCACCTTCTCATCTTGCTTAAACACAATTTATTGGATCAGAGGACTGTATGCTCACAGTTTGATGAAGTCTACATGTCGTACAGGTTTTATTGACAGGTTTTATTGACTGACCAAGCAAAATAGAGTCAATAAAAAATATTCTTGGAGAAAACAGTGGCTGTTGCACATGCACATAAACAAACATAATTTGAATCTATATAGATCATTAATAACCATGAGAGGTTTAGGTCATATTACTGAAAGAGAGACAAAGCATCAGAGGGTAAAGAGCGCTTGAACCATCCTCAAGGACCCTCATGCCCCAGGACACTTTCTGTTCGAGCTGCATAATACAGGACACAACCTGAGACGCCACAGACGAGAGAGAACACACATCGGACCAGATTCACTAACAGCCTCGGCCAACAGGCTGTTTGCAGAGGACATAAAGGCTAGTGTGAAGTCCCATCCCCCTCCCACTGTCACAAGGACTGGTGTGTAAATACACACACCGTCTGTATTGTCTTAATGTGTACAGTGATGTACAATGACTAGATTTCCATTGTGCATAGACATTGCTTTACACTTGGGCAAATGGCAATAAAGCTTATATTAAAAAGTGTTTACTGTATTAATGAAGTGATTAGGACAATCAACATGGTGGAAAATGGACTAAAGACAGAACCCTGTGATAGACTGGTGACCTGTCCGGGAGGTATCCTGCCTCTTGCTCAGTGACAGATGGGATAAGCTTCAGCATTCCTGCGACCCCTAAGAGGAAAAGCAGTAAGGACAGCGGATGGATGAATGGGCGTGTTAACAAGTATATATGTATTCCTCAGGTTCATGGTGAATGTACACATGGGGAAGAAGAGATTCTGTTTATAATGTGTATGGGTGTGAATTAATGAGAGCCGGGCAGTTTGGTCTGTGATGAAGTATCCTGTGTCCTGCAGCCTGGTTTAGCAAAGCTCACCTGGACTCTTAGTCCTGCTGTCAGCTTCCATCTCCCTCCCCAACACAGCCCCCAGCTCACGCAGCAGACACTCTCTAACCTTTGAAACATCCGCAGTGGGCTGCCTGATTCCCTGTGACATGCCATGCTCACTCGTTCGCAGCATTAGCATAGCAGAGCAAACACCTTCTGTTTGGCTAGCATGCACAGACTGGCAGGGGATATCTGGTGTGTTTTCAGGACCACGGCTGATGCTGGGGTCCTGTCACATCTTGTTCCTCCTTTTACCTCCCTGAACTGAAGCTGCATGATGTTTATGTTGGCGAGGGACAAAAGGCACAATAACACATAACATTAAGCAACAACACAAACTTTTATGATGAGTTAACTGGATATTTGCAGTGAGGCCTCGTGTTTTTTTTACAATATTACTCATTGGATCAGGAGCAAGGAACAGTGTGAAACATACCAGACTTTCAATTCAATGTATGCTGGGTGTTTAGACTTAGAAGTGTAAATCTGAAGCTGTTTTCACAGATGCTCTCTGGACAATCTCTGAAGAATCACGCCTGAATGTGGCCCAGAGTTGCTTGTTCATACAACAGGAGAGTGTGTAGCTATTGCTGGGGGCATTTCTGTGGAGTCTGCATGTTCTCCCTATGTGTGTCTGTGTGGGTTCTCTCCGGGTACTCCGGCTTCCTCCCACCGATGAAAGACATGCATGTTAGGTTAATTGGTGACTCTAAATTGCCTATGAAGAGGTGAATGTGGGTGTGTATGGTTGTTTGTCTGCCTTGCAATAGACTGGCGACCTGTCCATGGTGTACCCCGTCTCTTGCCTAAGGGTCCAGGGTCAAACAGGACAAAACAGTTAAGATAATGAATGGATGGATGAAAGTCAAGCTAGTTGTAGTACAGGTGAAAATGTCAAATCTGTACTTATTACATTATTGCAGCAAAAGCTCAGAATGGCTCCACTGAAATGTCAAATAGGGCTGGACAAACTGACAACTGATCATTAACTGAAAATTAGACTAATTTTAGATTAACTAATTTGTACTTTGACAGCCAAATTTAATATCCCAATAGAAATGTCTCTTTCTCAAATTGCTGTGTGAAATACCCAATTATTTGTGAAACCACAATTGCATGTACCTTGTTTATTATTTTGCATCTCATAATATTTCCTTTCAGTTCACTGCACTGTCTTACATGTTTGCACAACAAGCCTATAATTTCATAACATACTGTCACATATCATATCACACATAGCAGTGGATTACATATCTCTTCCTACCCAACTGTATATATCATCATATGCTATATTCTGTCACCTAGTCAGCTACTGCAGTGTTTCCATCTTCAGGTCACATGCTTCACAGTAAGAGCATAGAGGTGTTAAGTGGGTTAAGGACTGGGAGGATTACCTGGGCCTAAACTGCTGCCAGCCTCTCTCACTGACTCACTCAGTCAGCACGGGCATTTGGCATCTCTATAGCACAGTCAGTCTGAGCTCAGAGATGGGGAGAAGGCAAAAAATTGAGGAAAAGAGGAGATGGGAAGAGAATTTGTTCTATAACCCAGGACTTCACAAGACTATGGATTTAGAGAGCACCGTTCACAGAGAACCAGTCAGAGTCTGAGTAAAGCCAAAAAGATGACACAGGAGATTGCAAACTGTGCAGTCAACTTACTCTCTTCCTCCACCCCCTCCCCACATTCTCAGTGTCTGTCTCAGTTTCTTTTCCTCCCACTCATAAAGCTGCTGCAAGCCACTGAAAACAAAGCGGACCATCGCAGAGGTGCAGCTTTTGATAAGCACCTCTGAATGGCATGCAGGGCCATCTCAAGGTCACTGAGCTCTAGTCCAACCAAGAGAGAGACGCAGTCTGCGCTGGAAACACATCAATTACTGCAGGCAACAGAGGATGAACTTTAACAAAACAATAACCTGCTCAGTCTGGGCACTGAGAGGGCAGCAGAGATGCTGTTCAGATAAGTGTTTCAATACTGAACTGTAAGAAGAGAAGGAGACAAATGGAGGCGGGGGAGGAGGGTGCATGTTTTCTTTCTGAGCCCAGAGCAGCATCCAGAGAGTGGGCTTGGCAACAATCCTTGTGTCCCTTGGCGTTAGTACTGCAGTCACATTACATTTCCTCTCTCCACTGGATCGCTGTGTACCCAGCCGACGCTCCCGTCCAGGACATGTCGTGTCCACTTTAGACTTTAGACTCTGTGACTCGAGCTAATCCAACAGCTAACAAACTGGAGCAGACTGCTGAGTATATAATTGAGTAAATAATTCAGGTCGTCTATGAATGAATGATTTACGGCACATGCGTTTGCTGAGACGTTGATGAGCACACTAATACCATTTTCTATACTGTGTGTGTTTCTGATGATATTGCTCTTCAACCACTGCACATCTGCTCCTTATTCACAAGCTTCACAATCACATGCACACATTTTACACATAAAAAAAAAACATGTTGTTTTAGAGGGACATACATACATTATATATACATAAACATATGAATTGCTTTTGATTTCCTGCTTGCTGATACTGACAGCCACACTGAGTTTCACATGTGCCACATACTCCCTGTGTTGATCCTGCACCAATTAATTTCATGAATGACTAACTCGTGTTTGGTAACAAACTCCCAGTGGCTCTAGGCTTACCTCAATAGCCCCCACCCTTATACCCCCAGAGGAGTGGCAATGCCAAGAATAGTCACAGGATAATGGAGTCAAAAGTCTTGTGCCTATAATGCGCAAATGGGGGAAAATAATTACAATAATTATTACTACAAACTAAAGGCTTAAGTTTAAAGTGAGAAAAACAGTTTCTGTTCACAAACCAGTGAATTGTATGGTATTCATATGTTTACTCAGATAAAAAATATATGCATCCACTTTAATGCATTTAAATAACATTGTTGTGTTGAGTATACTCGGTTCAGCATCTCTGAGTGGCAGGATGTCCAAGCTGTCACACAAACTGTGCCATTACCAGGATGCATGTGCTGGAAACAAGCCTACGAGCTAACTGAAACTCTCTCTAAAGCTGAATTCTGCCTTGCTGAGGAGTGACCTAAGGAGGGAACATTTTGGACAACATTTGAGAGAACATGGCCCTAGAGAGAGTCGGGGCCATGTTGTCTAAAATGTTGATTAGTTTTGGCATGTGCAGAGATAGATTGCCTGCCATCTTTTCATTATTTCTCTGGAACCCCCTGGAGAGAGGGCATAAAGATGGACTTGAGCAGGCAAAGCATAATTAAACTTCCACAGGCAGGTCGAGTGCTGCTAAACGCTTTGCCACCATTTCTCATTACGTAACAGTGTAGTCTAAATGATACGCTGTCACTACACAAATTAATTGATATTTGGTGAGGGCAGTATGGCAGCTTTGTCTCCTACATGTGTCACAGACTCTGGGACGATGAGAGGGCTATGCATTATCTGACCGTGATTAAAGACATAACATGAGTGTATAAGTGCAAAACAACTCTGGGTTATCACACAAGTCTTAACCATATTTATAGTATGTAATTTCTAAGCTTTCTCACCTTTTTCTGACATTTGGAGGCATATGTCTTAATCTGCAGTACAGCAAGTGCTGTTTTCTTAAATTGGGTTTGCCCTACATTTAAGAGACAGCACATGATGTGAATTAAGGGAAAGGTCCTGCATAAACCATGAAGCAGAATTTTAAGTGAGGTGACAAGCACTCCACAACATACCACTTTGAGCTCACGGCGAGCTAATATCAGAGCCAGAATCGCATTATCCAAATGCTGTTTCCTCACCAATCAAAATTCAAACCAAGGCCAAGCTCTTAAGGTACTAAAGGACAGCATGATTAATATTAAAACTGAGCAGGTTTAAGCCCAACAGAAGGATGTGCGTGTGTGTGTATCTGACCTTTAAGTTTGTGTTTTGGTGCAGCACCGGCTTGTCTTACCTCCAAAGTAGGAGCCATCCGAAAGCTTGGTCTCTTTATTGCCTTTGGTTAGTACGCTGACAACCCCGTGTTGTATGAAGTACATTTTCTTGCCGATAGTGCCCTCCCTGATGATGTAATCCCCTGGCTGGAACACCTCGAACTTTAGCTTGGTGAGCATGGATGTGACAAAGTTGGGGTCGGCGTTTGCAAATAAAGGCATGGACGCCACCAGCTTTCGACAGTTAAAGTTGATGATTTCCTGTCAGAGCACACAGATAAAGATTTTAAAAACAGCAGTTAGTAAGAACCGCAGAAAGGAGCTGGAGCTGAAGTACAAAACGTACAGACCTGTCACAGTTTCAGACAAAAAGGATATTAGAGTAACAACACAGGAAAATGTAAACTGTGCAGACATTTGTTTTTATCTGAGGTCCTCTCAGTTTACTTGTTTGCTTTTCGCCTCAAGATTTTTTTTCCCACTGAGTGCTTGTGTAAGGGTAAAATGTCAGTGAATGTGAACTGAACTGAGAGGAATGTCAAGCAATACACAGGTTTTTGAATGCAACACAGCAGCATGTGCAGTGGATTCAGGCGCGGACGGGAATGCTCATCCCACCTCTCGGAGAGGCTCATTCAGCTCTCCTAGGATGCTCTCCTCATCGAACATCTTGCCCTGGTAACGGTGCTCGTAGTAGTCGTGGATTCTCTGCCTCATATCTGCTGGCAGCTTGTGGAAGGACATGTACTGCTCCACCTGTTTGTACTGCAGGGACACAGAAACACATAACAATTAGGTTACTCAAAGGCCATAGAGCACAGATACACAGCCACAGGGAGCAGCACTGAGGTCAAACACATAAGGAAATGAAGATGGATACACACAGGTCATCAGGGTTCTTGCAGGTTGTGCCTAACAATACTTTTTCTAGTCTTTGATTGGTCGCTTTGTCCGAGAGCAGTGTGTTTCATACAAAGAAACAAAGCTGCATTGTGGCTAATCTGTTCTGCCACACAACAGATGTAAATGTATCAGTGTATGTGTGTGCGTTTGTCAATGTTCAGTTTTATGTTTAATTTCAAAGCTCACACAAATGGTGTTCCCTTCAGAAAAGCTTTAGGTGAGATCCTATTTAATCTACAAGTAGTGAAGACAGACTTGCCACTTGCAACAGAAATGCCTTTGTACTATTTTTGTGTTTACAGAAGACACCATCACAAATGCCTCAATAAATTACAACTAAATGTTTAAAACAAAGCCCAAAATAAAAATGTATTTCTTATTTATTTTTTTACTTAACCACACAATACACAGTATACTGTAGCTATTACATCAAACAACCAAGAATTACAATAATGAACAAGAGATGAAACCACGAAAAACACAATCTATATATTATTATCAACATTTAAACCTATATGAAACAATGTGTCCCGCTGATGCCTTTTCATACTGTAGCTGTACATGTGAGTATAGTGTTGCAGCTGGTTGACAGACAAAGCTGTGTGGTTCCTCAGACACACACACACGGATCAAAACACTTCCTCCTCCAGTCTTAATATTTGTTAAAAATTTAAATGCGTGTCAGATGGCCTTTCAATGATTCTGCATTGGAACAGAGGTGCAGATCAAAGCACAACAAGAGCACCTTGGGAATAATAACAGGTAGAATCCTCGACCCTCAATGACAGTAAAAAAAAAAAAAGAAGAAATTAACCATTCATGGGACAACACTGGAGGTGCTCTTTGATCACCATTTCAATGTTGACAACACCCTTGGTTGACCTCAGATGTCAACCTCTTTGTTATCGGGCTCTACTACCCTAGTCGCCACTAATCTTAGAGGAAATCATCAAAAGGCCAATCTTGTGGAAATCTTGCACAGTAAATAAAGACAGCTGTGTCATGCAAGTCAGATTGTTTTGTGTGGGAGCAGAAAAGCTGTCAAAGCTGTCAGGCTTCCTGAAAATCACGAGATGTGAGCAGAGCTGGGAAGAAACACATACTAGGGGTAGAAAACAGTATTATAAACCGTGCAGACTACATTTATAACTATCTTAGAAGAGGCCTGGTTCTGCAGGTAACATCTTCAGCCCATGCAACCATGCAGCCTTGTCTTCCACAGTGCTCAATACTGCAATAGTCTTATATTCAATAGTCAATATGCATCCTGCTGCTGCATTGCCAAATGCAGTTACCGTGTTTGACCAGAGCTTTTCAAGTCCCTCACAGACAGAGAAAACAGTCTGGAGTCACTCTATGCATATTGATGACATTGTATAGCTCCCTTGATAGTGAACAGTTATCTACAAACTGTTGCACACCCCTGCTTTTAATCAAGCTATTTTACTGCATGCACAAAGAAGGGACACAGTATATACAGTATATAGTTTTGAGTGCATAAAAACATACTGTCAACAACCAGAAATGGCGTGTATGATATACTTGATACATCAGTTCAATTCTTAGGACTGTCAATGAAACATCTGACAACTTAAAAATGTCAATGATGTGTAAAGTGACCTGGAAAATTAAATCTTCTTGCACAAATAAGAATAAGATGTGAAAAGAGGCTTTTAGATATCTAGTCTCAGAGCATCTGTGGGAAGATGGATGAGTTCTGTCATGGGGTAAAGGTTTCAGTCTTTATCCCCAAAATCCCTTTGGCATAAAATTGAGCATTTACTGATCTGATGACGAAACTGAATCCTTCCACAGGGAAGAACGTTTGCTCCTGTCCTCCAAGAGACAGAAAGCTCTAGAAAACAATCACAGATGTCTCCAGTTGCAGCAAAGATGGCTTGTCTGTGTGATGCCTGGGTGAAGATGACAGGTGTAACCCACATTCTGCATCTCGTCTAATGTCTTTTTGTCTCCTGCATTAGACATGCCACAGCATGTGCTCTGTTTCAAAGATGTGGATTATCATCTGCTTCAGAATGTCTCCCATGTTTTTTATTTACATTCATAAAAAAACACTGTCAACATTTAATACACGTTTTTATCTTTGGCTTTGTGAAATGTTACAATTTGAGCATGAAAGGGCATTAGTCAAGTAAACAAACACAAGATAATGCTAGTGTTTCTTTCATACTGTGATGGGTTCAACTGTACTGCGTACAATGGCTCGCTCAAAGACATTTCATATTTACTAATCACTGCAGGTCTCAGAAGATGAGCTGACAGGAGTGTAAAGACACCAACCATGTTGGGATGATGCTCTCCTGATGCTGTGATTGGCTGATAACACCCTCTGTGACAGGAAATTATCTTATTGCTGCACAGTTGCCATCACACTGCCACCAGAAAGAGGTGTGCTCCCCAGCTCTACTTGGCTAAATCAAATCAGAGTGAGCACCAAGGAGGTCATGATTCCACCATCAGCCTTTCACTGCCGACTGAAATCTAGGGGGGGCGGCCTGTAGGAGTTCATGTTGTTAATATGCATATGACTCCAGAGCCAGTCTGGCTCCATCTCTGCATTTCCATATGTTAAGCTGCCGACTTTAGATTAATATTTAATATGAAAATGATATCAACTTTCATATTTACAGTAACCCTCAGCATTGTGTTGTGGCTGTGATTACTTTAGGATTCTAAGATTGTCATTCTTAAATTAAAAAACTGTAGCACAATAAAATGCTTCCTTCATTATATACTTTTTGTTCTAAATTACATAACTGACTGTGAATAATACCACTATTACCTGTGTAGGCCAACCTTGCATGTACTGACTGGACTGTGGTTTCTCTTTTTCTATATATACTTTAAGTACCTTACTTTATTTCACTGTCCTCTTAAGCGCATTACAGTAGAGTTTATTAGTTTCCAGTCTTGGCAATATTACAGCAGTAGCATACCCTGCTTACTGAGTTACACAGAACTGCACATTCATGCTATTTTAGTTCATTCCAGAAATCCTTTCCCACTCCACTCAGTTTTGATCTTTCGCCACATGGCCATTTTTTTGGTGCATTTCCCACTAATACTTCTCTTTTCTTTTTTGCCCCTTTTCGCTTTCATCATTTCATCATGGTTTTTTTTTTTTTCAATTCTCTTACTCTCATGCAGCAGAGGGCACTTTTTTTTTAACAAATACAAACATGAATAATTCATTTCCCAGAAGAAATGTCAGCCACCTAATTACATTTTCTAAATATTTATTTTTCTCTCCTTATCCCCAACATTGTTATTGCATGGTCAAAAGTCGGTCTGGTACGACATACAGTATGCTATAGCTAATGTTTCCACAAGATAAGACCTACAGCAATGTTCTTTTTAGTAAGCAGCAGCTTCCTTCGAGGTGTCCTGCCATAGACACCCTGCTAATTCAATGTTTTGGCCGACCACTTCTTGGTAGAGTAGCCACAGTCTCAACGTGTATCCATTTGTAGATTGTTTGCCTAAATGTACGCTGGTGAATTTCTAAAGTCTTTGACATCACTTTGTAACCATTTCCAGCTTTAAGTAAATCAACAATTCTTGGATTAGATCATCTGAAAGCTCCTTTTGGCGAGTCATGGCTCACATAAATGTATTATGCTTGTGCAGAGCAAATTCAAAAAGTTAGAGTGGTTTTTGTCAGTCGAAGTAGCTCTAGTTTCCACCTCCAAACTAATTTTCTTAACTTATTCACCAATTAGCTTTTTTGAGGTATCCACTATCACTATAGGCTTTTATGGTTGTTCTCAATAAAGATATAAAAGATCTGAATTTATTTTGTGTTATTACTTTAGGCACATTATATTTGTTAAAACTGTTGAGTTAGATCAGATCACATTTTATGACAAATTAACGCTAAAAATCCATGAAATTCCAAAAGATTCGTATGAACATCAATAATCCATCTGTGTGAATAGAAGTTAAAAGAGTGTGATTGGTCAATCATTATATAGTCTTTCTACCTGCCCTCATCTCTCTACAACAAACATCTTGTACATCTGTATGAATGATTATCGTTATGTAAAAACTTTAAACACTGCAGAAAGCACACAGTAACTGTGAAATTATATATATTTACTTTTGGCTGTATTTAGTTCCGGGAAGTTTCTGCTATTGCTAAATGAAACCTACATCTTTTTTTTTTTATTTTAGTGGTGCATTAAGCCTTAAAAGTCAATCACAGAGATGACCAAATAAATAAGGCCAAAACTAAAACAGCATATTTGGCTTTTCCCATGTCAGAATTAATACAATTCTCTCCCAGTTGGAGAGAAAGGGACAGCTTGTACAAACGTACATCCCTCTGATGACTGTTTACTGTATTTCTAAAGGTCTTGATTGGGGGATCAAAATTGGGGAATAAAAGATCTCTAGAGGCTCTTCACCCGCAAATAATCAGCTTTGGGCCTCTTATTAACTATTCTCTAAAGAGCCATGTTTAATTGCCAAGTGTTAATTAGAGATTTAAAGGGGAGGGGCTGCACTTCCTTCTAAAGCCATTAGGGACTGGCATGTCACAACACACTACTCATAAAAGGGTCCCTTCTGGGTATGCTAGAATTCATCACAAAATACCAATTACAAATGGAGCATCATTCAGTTATCCCACTCTTAATAATATTAACAATAGATGCCTACTGTTATATTTGAGGACAAATGTTTCTCTAAAGATAGCTTCTCTAAAATGAACAACCTACAAATGAATGAGATTAACTTTTTGTGCTACGTTACCAATGTCTGTGTACTGTATATCCTCGTGCAGTAGAGAGCCACAGTAATAGCTAAGCTCAAAGAGGGCTGGAGTGACACGGATACCCTGTATGCACAGTCACATGAGCAGCCATCTTGTGCTCCCAATTTGAAGAGATGTAATTCTCTTTGTGTCATAATGATTTTCAACATGCCTGATACAAGAGGGAGGATCTTTGCAGAATTTGGCAGATGTTTAACCTATTCCAGCTCAGAAGGCTTTAGACTGTGGTGTGACTGGAAACTACAGGGGTAAGTCAGTGTCAGTGTGGGGGGATAAGAGAATAATACTACTACTGCAGTATTATAAAACTACAGGAGTTTCTGCTGCAGTAAATATTAAATACCACTGTAATGTGTTTTGTATTTCAGTGAAACTTTACAAGAATACCGTTATATATCAGTGACCTCAGGTACAGTAGATTGTGAGAGAAAAAATCATATGATAGATACTGAATAATGTGTCACCTTTACATCAAACTAAATATTATGTTAGATTCGTCATGAAACAGGAAATGCCAAATGATTTTGGGTCTTCAAATGGCAGCAATATGCTAAATGTTCTGATTGCTATAATTGTACATTGTGTGATTATTATTTTGACTTAATGTCAAAACAAAGAAAGTCAAGATGTCATTTTGGGATCTGGGAATATTTAATTATTTAATTAATTAATTTAATATTTAAATTAAGTTTAATGTTTTAAGCTTAATTAAAAATAAACCACAAATCAATAAATTAACTAAGAAAGTGCAAAGTGTCAATGGATGTTTATAAAAACACACATGATCAATGCCAAAGTACGTGTTTGCATAATTCAACTCAACCAACACGACCATGACCAGAGTACTCATTAGCCAGCACCTCTAGCATGTGGGAGTCACTGAACATAAAATGCAGCACTGAGTTAAAGCTTACATCAAATCCAGCTCCAACCTGTCTCGTTTGCATTCACATCTTACTTAAGTCTATGCGGTCTACAGTAATATATGTGCCTCAAGCTGAGTTGCACTCAGGCAAATAATCCACACTTCATTATTCCGCATCCACACCGCTCTGTTTACACAGCAAAAGATTGCGAACAGACATGTATTTTAAGCAGAGTGAAAAAGGATCTAATAAAGCTATTTTTCAGCCCAGTCGGGGGCACAGATCAACCCCTGGTATTTAGTGATTGCTGGGCTCTCTGCTTTGAGTAACAGTTAACAGGCTGCCTGATTCCTATTTAAGAGCTCATTTAAGTCTGCTTGCTAGCTTCTGACAGCCTAGGCATTCATCACATGGGGCCACATTGTAATAGAAGTCTATTCAGAAAAGATTATACCCGGGCTTTCTGATGATAATTTTCACCGTCTCTGAGAGCAGAGCTTTTTCCCACTTCTTTCCTCTTTCCTGTCTGTACACTTCTGAGATTCCTCCATAGAGTGGTTTTCTTCGTCATAGATCCTCAGAGGAGTTTTGCTGATTTGTCTTCCATCTAAATTCAACTGTTACCTGGACCTCTGCGAGCCAACTGGACAGATGGCCTCTCATCTTAGCCATACAGCCATGTGTATGAGGGCTCCATGTTCTACTTTTTACAGCTCATTTACAGTGGATGAATGCACAGCCTGTGTCACATCGAAACCAGCATGAGGCAGTGAAATATGGCATTTGTGCTGCTGGGTTCAACACGGATCTAACATAGCACTACTTTTACTAACTAAAAGTAGAGGTGGCCAATGTCTACTCTTTGCCCTGCTGCTAGTGAGAGTTGCTTCGCGTTGTCACTCACTGGGTGTTTATTTACTAGATGGCTCAGGTCCAATATCATGCACAGCACAACAATACACCTGCTCTACTGTGGCATGCATCCCTCTGCACACTAGGTAATATTATTAATATCCACACCAAACTTTTGAATTTTGTAATTTTTTGTATACTTTTTGTGTTTATGCTACTTTAAAGAGTCTCTATTACAGATAAGTGAGTCACATTTTGTGCTACTTCACAGACTGCGGGTGTATGCAAATGATGTGGTTTTGTAGTCTTGCTGACAGCATCTTTGGAAAATCAACATGGACATATTTGGTGCCCAAACACAAAAAACTTCAAAATGCAAACTACAGGGCTCCGTTTCAGTTTGCCAACAGGCAACAGAAAAAAAAAAAAACATCTGTGGCATTTGCAACTTTTACTAATGAGTCCAAATGTCTCATTTCTCATATTGCAACATCAGCTATACATGTGTTGAGTCAGCACACCAAGTTAAACATTAACTTGAGTGTATGATTGCTGTGATGTTATTTAAAAACTAACATGGCAGTGACACCAAGATGAAAAGCTACATTTTGTAGCACAGTTGTGGGTAAATACATTCACGAGAGACAAAGGGAAACTCACCAGCAAACATTTTTTGTATCAAACAAAACAGACTGACATACAAATAGAAAAGAGGAAATATAGTCTAGCTATGAAAATCCAAAATAGAAGGTAGCAAAATGTTTTTACTTTACAAATGACTGAACTTAAGGTCAGGTACTATGAGAGAGTTTTAAACATATTACAGTTAGTCACCAAGAATTTATCTGACATTTCAAAACAGATTGCTCATAAGATGCGAATTTCAGTATTTTAAATAACTAAAAAAGAGACAGAATTTAGTCATTACCACCTATTACCACCCTCATCCACTCCAAGCTTCTTGTTTTCTATAGCAACCTTTAAATATAATGTAATCTATTAATCTGATTTATTGATGTTTTCATAAATATTAGTAGTAAAAAGTCAAATGCATACAGTATATATAGTACTGTGAATTCAGGACCATGTTTTTTAGAACAGAAATAAATAAAAACTGTAAATCCAAAATTAACCCAAAAGGCTATATTTGGATGACATATAAATAACAATTTTAAACGTTGTTTTATTGTACCGATTAACGTATGGCTTGTAACAAATATCAAATTTTATATGTCACAACAACACATGATAATGTTTAAGCTGTGTAAATGTTAAATGTGTACTGTATGCTATCTATTCCACAAGTTTTCCACAAATTCTGTGGCATTTGTTTCTTCTTATTTTTTTAAAAACTCAAAACACAACCTGCTTTCATATACAGTAATATCACACAGAAATAACAACACAGGCTCACTAGGACTAACAGACAGGCGTATGTGATAAGGTGGTGTATGTTGACATGTTTGTCATTTGCTGTGGAGGTGGTGGTGGCTGAGCAGTTTTCATCCAGGCTGGGTTACTCTAACAAGAACAGGTGTTCCTTCCAGAGTCATCTGAAAACAGCCACCTGTCTACTCAAAATTCAAGGGACTGCCCAGTGGATCTACTGTCTACTTCTGGAGTGTGTGGACTATGGTATTAGTCTAACAAAGAAAAAGCGAGTGAAATCTCTAGAAGGAAGAACCCACTGTCACACAACTGATGCAATGGTCAACGGCAAAATGCTTAATGACTCTGAAAGAACTAGGCCTGAAAAACAGAAAGGAGGAACAGGTAGAGGACGGTGTAGTACAAATGACTGTCTGACTCCCACAGCCAGATGAGAATGCAGTCAGTGTGCACACAGAGGTTCTTATCACTGAGGCATATGGAAAGATAAATGAGAGAATCCGCACTCTTAAAAATTAATTACAGTCTGCAGTAATAACCTTTCTGCAGGCAGGCACCGTGGGAAGCTGTGGAAGCACAGGGTAGCCTTTTTAGCTGACTGGGGGATTCTTAAGTCACCGTAGGGGGTGATCCCAGACACAGCAGCAAATGGCTTTGGTAGCACATGCCTACTGGTGCTGAGACAGGACAGCTGTTCAGTCTACTTGGCAGCAAGACATCTCCATAGCACAGCAGCAGACGACTGGAGAGTGTAGAGCTGGGAGCTGGTTCACCCACCTTTCAATAAACAACGACTCTGCTCGGCAAGATAAGTCATTAGCCTTCTTGAATGTTATACTTTTTGCACTTTTCACCTTCTTAGCTGTTAAAAGTCTGGTGGAAAACTAGTCTCTTTGTTACTCACCCCTAGATTTGAGAGGTGTTAATTTATCCAGTGCACACACAGCTATTACGTCAGCTAATCTGTTCCCTCTGTTTGTCTGCACGGTTCTTTTTCTCTGCCCCCTAACTCTCACTCTGCCTCTTTCATTCGGGTGGGGTCTCGTGAGTCTCTGCTTCCATTCCCCGGAGGTCATCCTTTTCCATCTCCACTTCGCTACAGACAGTGGGCAATGTGGCAGCTTTGCAGCTCAACTCATTATCGCCCATGCTGGGTCCACAGAGGGCATGGCACTGTGGAACACGTCTCTGCCTTCACAGCCAGCTGTCAGGGTTTTCCTTTCCCTGAACTGGGGATACAGAGGTTTCTCTCTCTCTCTCTATGTATGGATACAAAGCAACAACCCACCCAGGCAAAGATAAAAAGATGTGGGAACAGAGTGAGGTGAAAGACAATCAGACTAACTCTTGGAGCCTGATTGCACCAAGATGAATTCTCCTTGGAGACATAACTCTGAGCACACAGACATGACACACATATTGTAAGATTCAGTGTGACTTACACTTTCTGAAAATATAAAAATCTTAAAATTCAAAAAACATCACAAGTTGTCTAAGAGTTACAGTATGGTGTTTTTAAGTTGTCTTCAGTATTAAAGTAATGCCCTGATACTTGTTTTCACAGGATAAACATACTTGTCAGTCTACATATCATTTTGACAGATTTTAAATAAATAACAGGTAAACAAAAAGGTCCAAGTAACTGATTCACCTCATCTGGTGGTGTCACTATGTGTTTAGTGGTCGTACGAACATCACAACACAATCAATAGCGACTTGTCGTCTTGACTCACCTTTTCCTGGTACTGTCGCCGAGATGAGTCTAGAGATTGGATTAACGCAGTTGCGTGGCCCACAAACATAGCATAGCAGGTAGCTCCCACAATCATGCTGAGAATGGTCAGCCACACGTCTGTCATGCCCACTGGGGGGTACATGCCATACCCAATACACAGCATGTGGCTCATAGCTTTGAAAAGTGCGTAGGAGTACTGCTGTCCCCATGTGTCATTCTGGATGAAACAGAGGAGATGGGGTTAGTTAGGGTGAGCACATTGGAACATTTCATCTTTCCATCTTGCTTGCACTTGCTCTCATAAGGGTACTGACAGCACATTAAAGGTCAATGAGCACTATGACAGCTCACACACATAGAGGCACACATCCAATTACTTAAGACAAACCTAATGGCAGATGTCCACCTCAGACTGTCTTAGTTCAATACAGAGCAGCTGGCAGGATAAAACATACTTTTCAATATGTACACATTTGGAGCAAGCAGACATTTGGGCAGGAGCCTAAAACAGAGCCTTGAGAATGAGTGGATGGAGCGTGAGACACTAGAGGCTTGCATGACATAAAGTAGGTCAGCTATTCAGAAAAAAATGTGATTTCTCTGTGAGTTCTCTCATTTGTAGATAAATTACCCCTTTTCTCCCTTTAGATCCTGGTGGTAGTTCATGGCAAATCAATATCAACTCTCTCCTGGGGGTGACATGTCCAAATTGCTTTTAAACTCATTTCCACAGCAGAAAAGCCAAGAGAGATAGCATTTTTATTAGTGCCCTCCTGAAAAGGTAAGGAGCGATGACCCAGCAAGATAATGGAACAGCTACTGTAAAAGTAGATAAAATGTGTCTCCTAATGATTCTAATCAGGACCAAACCAACCGTGACAGAGTCTATCAATACTAACAACCTCTTTGCCTACCAGGTAATGTGAGCAAAACATGAGGAGCCTTTCATCAGAGAGGTACCTGCCCCTGAGGACTGAATTAATTCACAAAGATATATTTGTTACTCTGTCACATTGAGAGCCACTCCTCTATGTAATGCAATTAATTAGACAGTGTTTACTGTGTGAAACAAAATAAACTCTATTTTGATGTTAAGGAGAGGCTACGTCCCTCACACAAGATTTTAAGCTACATTGTACATTGTGAGTGTTCTTCCTTGCATCTCAGGGTTTCTACTTGCAAAGGGCTGTGTTTGGGTGCAGCAGTGCGAAGACACAGTCAGTGGAAGTTACAGAAACACAACTCTGAGTTGTGACAACATGAGAAGTACCTAAATATAATCTAGTCAGAAGTGCGTCTTGTGACAAGGCATTGCCTATGTGAGCTTACTGTATGTTCCAGAGCTGCTGAGACAGACTCAAAGAGAAAATATTAAAGACTTGACGTTTTAATCATAATAGTAAGTGTACGAGTTATTAAGAGCATTACAGGCAACATTTCTCTTAAAATGTAAACATGTAAATTGGAAATAGACTATTTAAATCTGCCTTGTTTTATTAAGGCTTTGTGCATCACACAGTATAATGTCTGTGTGGATTAGGTTCAAAAATGTGTTTCAGAATAAAATAAAGAGATTAGTAAAGCAATCATATTGTTGTTTTCACTGCTGCACAATAAGACATCAAATCCAGTCTTAATCCGTGTATAGTGTACTGTCCCGTAATAATAACCACAGTTTTACATTATGTTGCCCCACAGCTGTGTGTAATGTAACTTAACATAATCCCCTTCCAACTTGTCAGTATGCATATCTTGCTAGTAGTGAAATGCGCCCTTTCATAGTGTCAAAAGGAACAGAATGATAAAACAGAAAGAGGAAAAGGTCTGCATGTTACAATATGCACAGAAATCGGTATAAACATTTGCCTAGGCATCGTGGTAATACATACAGTAGTCAAGTTAAGAGCTTGTCTACTAGTAGTTTTCAACCATGAACTCGATCTCTGACCTCACTTCTGTGAGTACATATATCTCAGTACAGAAAACCAGTTAAAGCTATCTGTGAAGCATCTTGTGGGACAGTGGTTTGCAACATCTGTCATTTCTTGTTATTAAATATAAGAGAGGCAGATTCTGTGGAACAAGTGAGCATGTCAGGGAGTCAGTCAGGCATGATGAACCAAATACATCATACCTTGAGCGATGTTACTACTCATGTGACATCTGTTCTGGCACGGAGAGCTGAACATACTTTTGTAGAGCCCAAAGTTAGCTTGTTTCAGTGTGTTGTTCTGTTGTCATCTTTATCCTAACAACTGCAACTGTCTGTGACTTGAATTATTGAACAACTTGATAAAATAATTTAATCTGTATTGTACAGTGGAAAAAACAGTATGTGAACCTTTGGGAACTTTTTTTTTTTTACAAATTTAGAAGATGACATGGATGAAAATAGGTCAATAATTATAGTCCAGGGTGTAATGACAACAGATATATAACAAGAAATTCAGTTCAGTCATTTGCCCCTCCACTTACAGAGGGGGGAGGAATTGTAAAGATTGATGGCCATGGCATGTAGCATGGTGCTGCAGACGTTGAAGGACCTGAGCCTCCTTAGAAAGTCGGTGCTGATGAGTTCTTTGTCCAGTCCAGTTTGTTATCCAAGTACACTCCCAGGTATTTGTACACGGATACGACCTCCACCTCCTCCCCATGTATAGAGAGACGGGTGACAGGACTTCCTGAAGTCCATCACCAGCTCCTTTGTTTTTCTGATGTTGAGTTGAAGATGGTTAAGTCCACACCAACGAAACTGTCCACCACTCTCTGGTACTCTGTGATGTCTCCATCCTGAATACATCCTACAACTGCAGAGTCAGAGTCATAAAGATGGCAGGACGACAAAAATCAATGTGTGAGTGTCAACCTTCCTTTCTTTTATATTTCTCTCCCAGCAGTGCAGTCCGGATGGTGTTGAATGCACTGGAGAAATCAAATAACATGTTCCATGATCCTTTGTTTAGTGGGTGTAGGTGCGATGGAGCAGATGTATGATGACATCATCCACTCCATGACGGGGCTGACAGGCAAACTGGAGGGGGTTAAGTGAGGGTTTGACCAGAGATCAGAGGGACTCCAGGATAAGCCTCTCAAAAGCCTTAATATAATATGTTAGGTCAGAGCCACCGGTCTGTAGTCCTCGAGGCTGAGGCTGATTACACCTGGCCTTGCAGCCTTTGTGGGGTGAAGCCTGTTCAGCTCTCTCCTCACCTGAGCTGCTGAGATGAACATCATGTAGATGGTGGCTGAGTTGTGTGGAGTAGGTACTGAGGAGACATGTAGTGATGTACAGGTTGGCCCAGTCCACTTTCCCGTTAGCCAACTGGCTGCTGGACTTGTAGCCAGTGATGGTCCTCAAGCCCCTCCTCACTTCCCTGATGTTGATATGCTGAAAGCTTTGTTCCAGTTTCCTCCTGTAAGCCTCCTATGCCTCCCTGATCCTGACAGACAGCCTTCTCTGGACCCTTCGCACTGCCTCCCTGTCATCTGACCTGAATGCCTTCTTTTTGTCATTCAGGATGGGTGTCTATGGCAGGACACCACAAAGGAAGCAGCTTACTAAAATTAATATTGTGGCATGAAGTTTGTGAGCACACCGGCACTTCACAGTAGTATTGGAAAAATGTTTTGAGGACTGAAACATTATTGGAACTATATTGGAAAGAACACACAGCACAACATCTGGTATAAGAAGGTCACTGCATATCATCATGAAAACATTCACACAATCATAAAGTATGGTGAAGGAAACGTCATGATTTGGACCTGCTTTGCTGCATGAGGGTCTGGCCAGCTTGCTGTGATTGAGGGGAAGATAAATTCCCAAGTGTATCAAAAAATTCTCCATGATAATGTGAGAATGTCTGTACGTCAGCAATGACCCAAAACACCAGAGCAAGTTCACAACAGGGTGGCTTCAGAAAAACAAAATCCCCCTTTTGGAGTGGCCAAGTCAGAGATGCTATGGAACGACTTGAAGAGAGCCACACACGAGACGTCCAAAGAATATGACAGAGCTAAAGCAGTTCTGCCTGGAAGAATGGACTACAATTCTTCCTGAACGATCTGCAGATCTAAAATCAACCAGTTATTAATTCCAAGGGTTTACATACATCTTCCACTATCACTATGATGTTTTTATGGTTGTTCTCAATAGAAATAAGACAGATCAGAATTTTCTACTGTTATAATTTAGGTACATTATATTTGTTAATACTCTTGACTTAGATGAAGTTCAGATCATGTTTTATGACTAATTAATGCTGAAAACCATGAAGTTCCAAAAGGTTCACATACTTTTTCTTGCTACTGTAAGTATTAGGTTGTTTTACAAGTTATTTATGCAGAATCCACACAATTTCAAAAGGTTTAATTCTGATAGAAAATAATACACATCTCCTACAAAGAGCATTGTGACAGACAGGTTCAGTTGTGAATACTAAACATGAATTATAAATATTAACAGGCTGGCAGAGGAAAACCTGCTTATGGGGAACATCGCCAATAAACCTAAGCTTTTATTGCACCACGTGGAAATCTACCCATTTTTCACTGACATTACTTGCTGACCACACAAAAGGCCAACCTTTGGCCAATTAACACTTACATCGACATGTATATTGATAAGCTATCAATTAGGGAACCAATGTCCTTAGCCGAACTCCTTCAGGGTTAAATACATGTTGATTTATTGGTATGTTATACTGCAGAGAGGAGCATCTACAGATCAATCCCTGTTGAGGGCCTCACCACAACACTTGACAATATTCTTCTGGAGTCATACTGTTAACTAACTTGTTAAGTTAGCACGTGCAGGTGATTCAGTGTTGTGTGG
Source organism: Anabas testudineus (assembly GCF_900324465.2). NCBI lineage: Eukaryota > Metazoa > Chordata > Actinopteri > Anabantiformes > Anabantidae > Anabas > Anabas testudineus. The sequence continues at coordinate 19,476,925 of NC_046612.1, read as the reverse complement.
CACAGTATGAGTCCATAAGCAAATAAACTCTACTAGAGGCTCTGCTCCAGTGGCTGTGTAAACAAATACTGCAAAATACTGTAAAGACTCAACATGCGAGCACTCTGGAAACTGTCAATATTCAACTGATACTGTATGGTCATTGTCTGTTATCCTCAGTAAATCAATGTTTTGTGCACAGCCTCAGTGTCTCTCTTGTAATTCAACAGGAACAGTTGTTAAAAGTTGCACATAAATAAAAATGATCAGCAAATTAAGGAAACACAGACAAATGTAGCAGATACATACATTATGGGTTTAAAATGACAGATAAGTAAGGCTATGTTTTCCAGAATGCTAAAGAGTCTTAATACAGTAATTCCTGGAGCTGAAAGATGAAATCAGACAGGGTTAAATCTTATTCGAAATAGGCAGGAGGACTTGATGCAAGAAAAGTACTTACCACCATCTTATTTTTGGATACCCAGCAGTCGGCAGGGAAGTCCTGCAGCATGGGCACCAGGAATTGCAGGCAGCCGTCCCAGTGACACAGCAGCAGCATCATGCCGATCAGGTTCACTATCCTCACCATAGCGCTGGCCAGGTCATAGGTCATGTGAAAGATCTGAGGGGTGGGATGCAAAGGAAGCAGGAAAGGGGTTAGGGTGGGATGACTCAATAAGCCGATGGTCAAATCTCTGAAATCTCCCTAGACTGCAGGGCATGCAAACGTCCTCAAGGGAGATTTTCCTCCTCCACAAGCAGCAAACATAGCTTTTTACATTGCAGACAAATGAGGGGGAAGCAGTTGTAGCTGTTCTGAGAACAACCCACTGAGGACAGTCAACAGACTGGGACCAGATCTTTACCTCCCCTGCTGCTGTATTGAGCTTATCGTCACTCACTCAGTCAAACACAACAACATTAGAATGTTACAAGGGGAGAGGTGGCTTCTGGGCTGAGAGTGTTCACAGGCTGGAATTGTTAATCCTAATGATAAATATACTCAAAAAGCGCTCCAGGACATCTGGGCTGGTGTAGATTTTAAAAGCCTCCACCATTCAAAGCCTCTTAATCCCATTGAAGACCATGGTGTGCAATGCTAACCACAGCACTCCTTATTAAAATACACTTGGTGCCTTTTAAGGGGCTTGTGATTAAGAGGGCATATTCCATCTTAAATTGTTGTTCAGCAGTAGGTGATGAAGAGGAGGAAGATAAGACATTGTCACTTTAAGCTTAATGTTAGTCCATGTTTCTAAAGCAATACGTTTTTTACTCTTTAACTCTGCATTTTAATGAATACAAATGTGCATCTATGTTATTTAGTTATTTATTTATTTTTATCATCCTGTTTGCGTGTTAAGAAAGAGGCTCGCAGGGACCAGTGACGTGTTTGTCTGGGACAGTGTGGGTGCTGCTGCACCATCAAATCACATCAATTTAGCTCCGTCAACAGGCTAACATGAAGCCAGAGGTACCTTCAGGAGAATGTGCCCTGGCAAGGAGGGGAGCCAGGCTCTGTTGAAGTGGATGGTAACGTCATCAGTCTGTCCACACACACATGCACGACATGTCCCTCTCCCACTCTGGCCCTTTTCTTTTGTCTCCGGGATCAAAATGTTTAGCCTTGGCCTCTTTTACTTTACATACACTAAATTATAGACCCAGCTGCACCATTTTGTCCACATTTCACCTTCCAGCTGAAAGTCAAATGTGAGTTATTGTTTTTTTTTTTTTTCTTTCTTTTTAAGAGCCAACATTTCTAGAAACATAATGAGAGTTATGTTATCTAATATGCAATGTTGTGTGATGTCTCATCTCAGTATCCATTTAAACACTGCCCATCCAAACAAAAAACAGACAAAACAAAAATGCCATACTCTCTTAAATTATGTTGGACTGACTTTAGCTTTGATTACGGCATGCATTCACTGTGGCATCATGTCAATATGCTTCTGCAATGTCACAACATCTATTCCCAGCCAGAGTTGCATTCGTTTTTGCCAAGATCTTGTATTGATGATGAGTCGGACTGCCATGCAAAGTCTTCTCCAGCACATCCTAAAGACTCTCAATGGGGTTAAGGTCTGGACTCTGTGGTAGCCAATCAATGTGAGCAAGCACTATGGGTGCATCACTTTACCCACCTTTTTTCTTACCTTGAGGCTCCCATCACTCTGGAACTGGACCCATCAGACCACATGACCTTCTTCCATTGGACAGTTCTTAACCCAGTTTCCTAGTTTCAGGAATCTCATTAGATGTTTTCTTTGCTTGATTCATATCAGTAATTTGACCCTTCTGATCTTTTGCACGGCCACAGAATGTGTCTTCAGACATGGTTGTTTAAGAAATGAGACGCTATTCACTGCATCAGTTAGGGTTAAATAAGTTGTTGCCAGGTAAAATCGAATTATCCATCCAGTAATTATCGAATGGAAGGCTTTTACCTGCTTGCTTAGTTAAATCCAGGTGGGGACTTTTTTTTGGACGGGCAGTGTACCTGCTGGAGCTGTAATGGCATTGAAGTGTTAAATTTACTCAGTGGTGAATGAATAAATCATGAGTTACCCCGTTCCATCTCCCACACTGTGCCTAATATATTTTTCATTTGTGAAATCGTATTTCCAGACAGGAACAGGAAGCTTTATAAAACTAAGACTGCTTATAAATGTATAAAACCCTGCTAAGTAATGTGAATTGAAATACAACAATTCACAGTATATTGTTTACATCTTCCTTCCCCATTCCTGCATAATGCTTCAAAATTGAAGCAGATATATAGGGTTTAAGAGGAGGAAGATACGAGACATCAAATGAGTCACTATAATATTTTGATTTTCGATCTTGTTATTTTGGAAAATGACAAAAATTAAAGGCGCACACTACCAATTTCAAACATCAATTAGGTTTTAATGGCAAGTGAGGAAAAAAAGAGAACCATGGTTCCTATTGTCTAGAATTCAGTATATTTACAAACATGCACACAGAAAAAAAGTATTCTAATAACTGTAAGTGATAACACTATGATTTACTGAATTGACAAGATAGACAGAACTGAACAGTGAGAGCACAGAATAGCATCCAGAACGTAGAGCTTGTAGTTACTCTACTGTATATTGTAATTTATATTCAAAAAAGGCTATGTTTATTGGATTTAATTTATTTATTTTAATAAGTTATTTTAATTAGTTAATAATTAGCTCTGATGAAAGGTGACGAGAAAAAAGTATTTTGTGAATATTTTGTACCTAATCGATCAAAACTCCAGCACTAACAAACAAGACTGACAGATCCACTCACACCACAACACTTCTAAAAACACCAAACAACTCTGAACGAGCAAAGAAAGTAACTCATTCATAGCGGGTTTCATTTGAAAGGCGTAGTACAACTATCTAATCTGTAGGAACTGAACCCTACTTATGTCATAACTGCATTTTTTGATAATAGGTCTGAGTTACAATCTGAACGCATACAACACAGTAAACATTGATGTTTCCTGGTAGAGATGGTCTAATGAAAGACAAAATGATGTTGCACCATGGCAAATGTAGGATTCACCCTAGTGCAAGTAAAAACTACAGCGGTGTCTGCTGTATTATTTATGAGCTTTTTTCATCCAGTTATTGTGAGCATCCCAACCATATGGAAATAGTATCAAAAAGTAGAAAAGTTGCAGTGTTTCCCTTGATTTACCATTAAAATCTTGTTCATTCAAACTGTTTCAGAGCATAGGCTAATTTGTTATGGTCATACAGTATTCGTGTTTCACACAAAACATTTAATGGTCTACTTTGTATTTCTGAAAATGATCAATGATGCAAATGTGCCTTCAAAGGATCTCTGGCACTTAACCATTGTGTTAACAAAACAGTAAAAGGTAATGTCATGCAAAGTTTTGGTTTTGGAAGAAGGTGATTCCTCTGTCTCCCTTCACGGCTATAATCAGTTCAAATATACCTACGCCAAGCAGAAAGAGACTTTCCAGTTGTGAACAACTGTTTCCAAGACTTGTTCTGTAACGAGGTTGTTAAAGAATTATCATTTGGAGGCAAAGAAATTACGTTTCTCTCCCTTTTATTTCTGTTGCCCCTACTGAAAGGCAGGTTGCCTGTGTCTGGTGTATTTTAACAAAGATGTAAACACATACAGAATTCACACAAAAGTGCATAAACACATACTGTTTGCACACGGAGACCCCATGACGTGTTACGATACATGAAGGATGATGGATTGCTGACCACTTTCTTTTAATTGATCTGGACACAGAGTGAGCCTGGCACTATTATAATCTGCATAAACAATGGAGCTTTGATGGGTGCACTGAGACGTAACAACACAGCTTCCTACCTGGGTTTGCTGTCACTCTCACTACCCTCATTAAGCCTCTCCATTGCTGATATTTGTTTACACTGTCTGCCTTTTTTTAAAAATCAAAAACATGGGTCAAATCACATCACATCATAGTAAGTCAATGCTAATGTAGTGGTTTCATTAGGGAAGCTAATGACATGGCAAATATATAGTTGCTTTGAGATGTGGCTTTTAATTACAGCTAAACCTAAACTTACTACAATATTCCAATATGTTACTACCACTATGCCATAATGCTAATTTTATTAATTCAATACTGCTGCTAACACTGGAAGAGCTACACCAAAGCGATTAACTGTGTTTTGCAGACAAATAAAATTACAAAATAAGGACTTATATGGGCATCAAAAACAGAAGTACATGCTAAAGTCATAAACTAATCACTTGTGAGTTAGTGATCAAGTCCAGACATGCAGAGAGTGGATGTAGGCAGCTGCCAAATCATCTCAAACAGTTGGAATGAGAAGAGCGTGTTCTAGGTGAGAGAACAGATGCATATGTCCCATGATGATGATGGCAACTGTCCAGACGCGGTCAATGTAGCACTATAGGAGGCATCTGGTGCTGCTGCTGGCACTAGCACTGGCTAATGATGAAGTACCATTTACAGAATGTATCCTAACAATAAGCCTGGTGGATGAATTTAATGTTGAATGGTGGATGGATCCACCTAGTGATTTTAATGTTGTGCATGGGAAAAAAGTTATGCCAGCCCTGATTGACAGGTGTCAGAACACAGAGTTAATGTTGTTGCTGATCAGTGCTATTTTAGTATTTATTGTGCTAACTGCCACCTAACTGCTTTGTCTTCTTGATTTTTTTTGTGATGAGTACTGAAGCAACTAAATCAATCCACACATACCTGAATCTTATTTTTAATCATGCAACATGATGGCAGATTGTGGGACTAGGCTATGGGCAGGGGTTACAATTCTCCCTATAAATGCCTCGACCAAAATGTCATGCTCATGCATGCTGTCATGGTGGACAAAGGACATGTGGAGAATGAGAAGTAGTCCTGGGAGTGGACCACAGGGAACACCCTTCCATCATCTGTCTAAACAGGTCTGGAGGGCTCAGATCACAAAAACCACTCTCACTCTGCTTCCTACCAAGATGCACAATTGGGTTTGTGCAGGATTACACATTTCTGTGTAATTTTTTTTTAAGCAAAACCACTGTGGGTATTCATATCACACAAGGCCCATTCAGAGTGTTGAGGACCTGTCACTGTTGTTGGCAAGCCTCATTGTGCTCAATAATGGCCCATTAAATCTATTCTTCCTGCTTTTCTTATCTCTGAAAGACCAGTTCTTAGCCAAGGTAATGGGTCAGTGAATGGACGGCTGATTAGTTGATTTACTTTAGCTATTTAAATATTTTTTGTATAGATTTACTGGGTAGAAATGAGAGGTGCTCCTTCTCTGGACCCAGAGGGCAGCCACTGAGTTTTACCAAAGCACCTGAGCTTTTAGCTGACATATTGTTTTGTTTCTCCTTAACTGCAGCACACATCCACATGACTGGGCACAGTCATAAATCTTAACAGTTCAAGATTCCAAAAATAATGGAAATTGATGTTCTGCCACTCTACATTAAATCAACTTACACATGCCATTTGACTACACGCCTAACCATAACATTTCCTTCTCTTTCAAACTCCATGCTTCTCTCAGTGAAGGCCTCAGCTTTTGACGCACAAACTCATCTCCATCTATACTAAAAGCAGCGTTTACTGTCGTCCATGCATGTTGTTGTAGGCATGTTGCAGGCATCAGTCTCGATGAGAGGAAGCCCTCAGAGCTTAGTCATTAGTGCACTGCCTTAAATCTGATTTAACATGATGACTAATCTCATCCAAGTCACTGGTTCGTCAACAGGAGACAACTCCAATGAGGAGAATATCCAGTCAGTCTTATTTTTATCCCGATGAAAAGTGACAAGAGGAAGCTGACAAGAGGGAGACAGGAGAGATGCCACAACAGCAATCAGCTCAGTGTGTGTTTGTGTGATGGATATCTGCGCAACGTGTTGAACATTATTATGCATGACAGTGTTAGCACTGGCATACAGCCACCACCACCAAAACCTGCTTGTTTGTAAACAACATCCTGTCAAGATGGCCGCTGCAGAAACACCCTTTGGTCTAGAGTGTTTGGAAAGGAAACTGAAGCAATGAGACCTAATTTATCACAGCTGTGATAAAAAATGACATACAAGAAGGAGACTTCAAAAGTTGGTGAGGGGTGGGACTTTTATTTAGCTATACAAAAAAACAAACTAAAAATAAAAATAAAACTGATGTAAGTTGTGTTTGGATTAGAGACTTTGATGAGGTGCAAATGATGTAACTGCAGCAGCAGACGTCACTTAACTTCAATATTTTAAAATACAGTATATTTATTATTCTCTACTTGGGAGCGTGTCGATCATGACAGAGACATACTTACATCAGCAAATTTCATATTATTTCAAAGGACTATAGTATATATGTATCGTTGTCTGGGTATTAGTACTAGTACTTAAAATTAGCAAATTTGGCAAATAATTTATTGATATTTGACATAGTGTATAATGTGTATTTTATACAGTGCCCACATATATGAATCAGATTTAGGCTCCTTAACCTCTTGAAAATACCTCCTGAAGCAAAGGACAGTCATTTGTAAAAGCATTCTATATTGTGTTATATTAGAGGTCCAAGCACATCCAAATTAACTGGTAATAGTTGTGCCAGTTTTAGTGCTAGAGTGTAATTCATCAATTTGTTGGCACTTTATGAAAAGATTCATAATATATGTAACATTCATTAAAAATGATGCTCTGCTTTATCCCACAAGCTCTTTTGTTATCTTCTGGGAGGCTCCAATGGAGCAAATTTGGGGGTCAAGCAGAAGGCTCAAGGACTCTTCAACAATTTGTGGTTATGAGCCAAGATGTCTGAGCTTCAGGCTATTAGTGCAGTATGCTCTTCTAAGGACATGCTATTATAATCCATGTCAGCCAAGGCACACACAGGAAAATGCAATGTATTTAATGTATCAAAATTCAACTGACTTACTACTGTATACTGTGATATATGGAGAATTCTGTAAATTAAATGTGTATGTTGATCTCACTTAATTATTTGCCAGAGCTTCTGTATGTATTCCATATTATTATCTATTATTAAAAAAGGTAACAGAGGCCTTACAATACCATGTTATTTTTGCACAGGAGTCTATTGTATGTCTCTGAGACATGATGTTGTTTCATATATGCGATACTGACACCCCATATGAAGCTGATACTGTGTGTGAGAGTTAGCTACATGTTCCAAACCCCAAAGATTATGAAACAGACTTATGGCAGGCCGGACTGTCCTATAGGTCATTTTCAATCATGTCACGATTATGATGGGAAACATCCAGATGGAGAGCAGGAGGTGAAAAGCAAAATTGACTAGATGGATCAGAGGCCATACACTGTGCTAGTTTAGACAATATTACTTAATTAAGAGCAGCTAAAATTGAAAATTATGACACATGATGATAGTGCACACTATCACACTGTTGAAGGCTCCTAAATGAGTAACATTACTGCTAAGTTTGGTTAGACATGCATTTAATTTTTGGGGAGGGGGACAACTAAGAACAGATTTATATGGAAAATCTGTACTGTTGTAAAGTTTATAATACTCCAGAGTGACACATTTGTGATACTGCATCACATCAGTAATACTCCAGTAGAGAGAGGATGCTTTCACTGCATTATTTGAGTTTTGCATTTTTATAACACATGATCTGAGTAATATCCAGTGTCTAGTGTATTTAAGCTGAGTATGCTTGAGTATGTTAAGATCTTCATACATGTTCATGTTACAGATAATCTAGTAAAAACTAGAAGATGCTCTCAGTTATCTTTATGTTGTGCTTTGTTGTAAAAATAATTGAGTTAGTTTTTATACTATCATTAACTGTGGTGAGGAAGCTTCTGTCGTTTTGTAGATGTAACTCATGCTGTCAGTCAAGTTTGTCCTGTACTTAGGGGAAGACTAACCTTTGGGATGGTCCGGGGGGGTTGCAGTGGCATGTTTGATTCAAGTGCTTTCTCTAGCTGCTCTCTGCAAAAAGCCAAAGATTAATTATGAGGGAAGATACTTAATATAAGTGGACTGAATCTCACTGTAGTTCCAACAGACTGATGATTAATTCTTTCTTCTTTCATTTATCACAACAATTTAAGCTTATTAACTTATCACTTTTGAATCAGTATCTTCTATTTGGATCGAGTAGCTAAATTAAGGTGTGTCAGATTAAGTAGCTTAAAGCCGTTAGGCGTTAGTTCAATATTTAATTAACTAATACTGTAGATAAATATAAGTCAGGCTCAGTATTAGCTGATAACTAATATTAGAAGATAATGAAGATGCAGATGTCTTTATTTTGGGGTAATGTTAGGCTAATAAAACACAGACGTGATCTCCAGTTTATATCCAAATATGCTCACACTTGAGCATGTTCTGTAAAAAGGATAAGATACTAAATAGACATAAGTATTTATCCATATCCATTTCTGTGCACCACACACCATGCATGCTCCAGTTGCATGCTCCGTGCTCCCAGAATTTTCCACTGACATCATCCATATTGTGGAACAAACCAGCAACGTGGAATCAAAAGCAAGATTGGTTTATTAAAAAATATTTATATACAACTCAAAACCACAGCACAAGCTGGCAAAAATGCAACAGATCTAAAAAAAAAAAAAACTAAAAGGGAAAAACTGAAAAAGCTCAGTAGGTGCTGAGGTTCGAATCCCAGCTGGGGCCTTACTCCAGTATCAGTCCTTAGGAAAGACCTCCTTAAGCTTATCCTGCCTTGTACCTTCTAAGTCGCTTTGGATAAAAGTGTCTGCCAAATGACTTAATGTAATAAAGGAAAACAAAACAAAACAAAAAAAAAATCACGGGAAAGCAGAAGTAAACTAATAATGCTAAATCTAACTAGAAATAGGAAACCTACGTTTTTCCTATGAACAATACTAGCAAACAAAAAGCAAAGCAAACACTAACAAGACTAAAAAGCTAATAAACAGGAAGTGGAAGTGATGCTGCCGCAGCTGGTCTGAGGGGTGGAACTATAACATATTGTTAAACTGACAAACACCAGATGTAACAATCAAGAGTTTCTATCTAATATAAGTGATGCTGCAGATTGTGTTTGACATGCTGTAGACCTGTGCATGGTCAACTGTGCATGGAGGATGCATAATGAGCAAAAGCTTTGGTGTACGCTTTTGCGACTCACAGACTGCTGCCTTAATTAAAGAAAACACTTGAGCTCTGTTTTTGTCTGCTTTTGTACAGTATGAATTGCTTTTCCATCTCTTCAATACTTTTCATATTGTTTTATTGCTTTGTCTTGTCCTGAATTCCTAAAAAGCTTTAATCACTGTAATCAGGTCGTGGCAAAAGTCTCTAATTTTACACGTTTCCCCATTTGTATCATTCTATAAGACATTAAACATTGCAGTGCAGTGCAACAAGCTGTCCTCTGTGTGACTTCTCATTCAGGAAGAAATGAAATTCAAACAATAACAAACCAAATGAATTAGTGCAGGACTATTTATAGTTTGCAGATAATTGTGAAATATGGGTAAAATGAATCAGCTTTGCCTTTTGGACGACATCGAGACATCAGATCTGCAGCTTCTGCCATGTCAGAGGAGCACATCTCATCGCTGAGCCATATTTAGGGTGGCATGCAACACTGAATATCATTCAGTGAGGATACAGGGGCTGGAAACTGCTCAGTGATATCGACATGCAAATTCTGTCTTGATTCAGAGGTATTAACTATCAAAAGTACACTAAAGTATAACAGTATAAACACTATACCATGGAGTTATTCTGTCATTACAATTTTTCTAAGAGCATAGGAGAATAGGTCAGTGTGTGTTAAGTATGAAGTAGTAAGAAATCTAAATTTAAATGTTGTCTGAAGTGTAGACATTAATAATAAAAAGTCAAAAAGCCAGTCAGGTGGTGAGATCTGGGTGACAAGTTATTCTGCAGTGACAGGTGACATTTCTGAGGTCGCATCTGGAGTACTCTGGCGCTAAGGCAAAGCTGGCCTTTAACGATGCCTGCCTAACTAGCATTCATCAGCAAACCCCTACACACACACAGAAACACACACACATGCACCACCCTCATGAGCATAAACTTGAAAATGGCAAAGAGAGAGGGGACATTAGACTCGCTGAGTGTTATCTTCCTCTCTCGTTGTACTGTTTCTGTAGTTTTTCAATGCTTCAGTGATCACTGTCCTGGAACTTTTTAAATTACATTAATATAAATAAATGTTCTTTTTGTTACTTCAGCGGGCACTCAGGCTTTTTCTTTCTTTCTCTCTCTTTTTTTTTTAGTGCCTTTCCAATAATTTCTTCCACTCTCCTTCCTATTGCGCTGTCTATTCAAATGAAGGTTGGCATGAACTACATGTATCCCTGCCTTCATTTTGGGCTCAGAGGTACAGCAGCAGGCATGCATGGAGGCACAGGGTGGCAAAAGGATTCTTCCCCAGAGATTCATTTGAACTTTTCCTCTCTTTGAAATGGCATCACAGAGGCCCTGCATGATTAATGTCACCACATTTATATACACAGTTCTACCCAAATTTCCAACAGAATTTGTAAAACCCAGAAAGTTTTCTGAATGTCCATGGGCAGGTCTGGAGATGTTGTATTTTGATTGGCAATCAGCTTGCTATTCAACCTTTTCAATTGTCTGTGTAATGTCATGAAGTCGGGTGAACACGTCTACTTATTGAGTGATTAATAGATAGCAACACAGTGTTAGCAGGTATTTTTGTAGCTCTAATTCAATCAGAAAATTAGGGCAATGGACTCCACCACTGGAAATTGAGTTCCGTTGTCATCACTCACTAGCTGACTACATGAGTAGTTCATTTTATAAAATTATCTAATTTAGAGCACAACACAGCTTAACCAATATTCTAATTTCTGAGAACATTCATGATTTAATTCAATCTTCCATAATATGATCTTTTTCAAAGTTTGCTAGTGTTTGTCTGATAGAGCCCAAATTATTTGTACTTAGATTAAAATTAATGGAATTCACTTAGTGATGCTTGTGGGTAACATAATGGGATGAACAAGATGGAATTTTCCATAGTTTTTTATTTTAAATTATAATGTGTATTTTCTCCTGGACAATCTGGCGGTACCTGGGGACATCAGAGGCACCAATACATAATGTTAGGAGATCAATTAGATTAAGATCAGGAGAACATGAGGTTCAGTGGCATCAATGCTTTCATCATCTAGGAACTTTCTACACACTCTGACCACACGAAACTGGGCATTGTCCTCTAGCAGGAGGAAGTCGGAAGCCCACTGCACCAGTTAAGGTCTGACAATCACTCTGAGCACTTAATGTCCTCATTGCTCTTGAGACTGTGCTGAGAGACACAGCAAACCTTCCTGCAACTGCACATATGGAATGTGCCATCTTTGAGTAGTGTGCCATAGTGACAAGGACACTTGTAAAACACAAAACCTAAGAATCAGTCAGTAGGGATAACGAGACAGCAATTATATATTAATATATTTTAGTGTCATGCAACATTTTTCATTAATCTTTTTCAAGTATAGAGTGCCAATGTAGTGTAGTGGTACCTAGTAAAAATAAAATATTATGAATCATCAAGTAGAAAATTGTCCCTGAATGTTCACAAACTGTAAGTGAAAATGTTGCTTTGACCCATGACCACCAAGAGCCTGTATTGCAAAGATTCAATATAACATCTACATTATGACCATGCACTCTTCTACGAAACACTAAATCCTGAACTAAAGCTTTAACCCTGCAGTACCATCACCTACAAGAAAGCTTGTACAGTGGTTTGGTGATTTTTACAGAGGATATGTGCAATGATGCAATAACAAACAGTGGTTTATTGTAAACCTGTTCCACTTGTGGGTTGAAATCATTTAATTATGCAGTGTTTCCCCTTATTCTGTGCAAGGGCAACAGTGCATGATCATGCATTTGTCCACTCTTCTCATCTTGAAAATATTACCTTGTATAACCTCGCTATCAAACAATGGCAGCCCTAGTTATTCCATATTATCCTGTAGTGATGTGTCTTCTTTTTGAATCTAGCTGAGTCTAAAGTATGATGCTTCACTTTGCACCTTTTACCTCTGAGACTAAACAACAAGATTCATCCAGCGAGAACGAAAGGAAGTTTTCTAATTATTGCCCCAATTATAATCATGCTTGTGTTGCAGCAATGTGTCTCAGGGTTCTGTGGTCCCACTGCTAGCTGGATGGGCACACAGAGAGGAAATGGAAATCAACATCCTGGTTTCTTCAACCTATTGGTGACTGGGACAGAGCAAAAGATCCTCTTCATTCTGTTCAAGGTTGGATGATATCAGAAACAGAATCTTTCCATATTTCATTCCCAGAGGAAAGGGGTAAGTACAGAACTCTTGCAGTAACTCACTTGGATGGATCTGCCATTTGGAGTATAATTGGATTTAGGAAGTGAAGCCTTATGTGTTTTCACTTTGTGAGTGTAATGTCCCCTTACGTTGTCATACTGTTTCAGTAGTTTTTCAATGCTGCAGTGATCAAAAGGATTCTTCCCTAAAGATTCTTTTGAACTTTTCCTCTCTTGGCATATCTGCATATCTCCCATTTTTTCTCTGTATGACTCACACCCTTTTTGACACCCAGGGAATCCTGTTTGCTAAAGCCGACTCAAAATAACCAAACTTCTATTATCAACTTGTATTACTATATGCATGCAGTAAATACACTGAGGTCTACTTTCCTACCTCTTCCCACTGGTGGATGTACCGAATAAGTCTAGAGAGGCGCAGGAGTCGCAGCAGGCTGAGGATCTTGGTGAAGCGGACAATCCGTAACGCTCGTGCTGTCTTGTAGAAATCTGAGTCAATACGAGTCTCCACAATAAGAAAGATGTAGTCCACAGGGATGGAGGAGATAAAGTCCACCACAAACCAACTCCGCAAGTACTTGATCTTGATCTGTTGCGGATCCAGGATTATCTCTGTGTTGTCCTCCTTGACGATACCTGTCCTGAAGTTAAGGACAAGGTCCATAAGGAAGAAGGTGTCGGAAACCACGTTGAAGACGATCCATGGTGGCGTGTGCTCGTCCTTAAAGAAGGTGATGCCCACAGGTATGATGATGAGGTTGCCCACCATCAACAGCAGCATAGTCAAGTCCCAGTAAAACCTTGGTGGAAAGACAAATGGAGAAAGAATAATTAACCATTACAAACACTTTGCAGGTAAATGATCGGAGATTTAGTTCTATATACTTAAAATCACTCATTGTATTTGACATAATGCATCATATATGTACTGTATGTACATGACGTTTCACCTTATCAAACAAGTTGCATTCTTTTAAGGCCAAAAAGTGTAATAGTCACTTGGTATTTACCATACACTGTCTAAGTAAAGCAATAAATGGAAACAGAACAAATCTGCAATAAACAATACTACTTATATTAACATACAAATATAAATAAAAACATAGACAGAATTCATTTATTCATTCAGCAATGTCCTTGTATCATACTACAGTGAGGGATTAAAAGAACTCACTCTGTATCTCATCACTAACCTATTTGAGCTTTAGGTAGATTTTGGCTGCTAACCTGTACATACTGCATGTAACCTCCAGCTTGACATGAAAGCTATTTGAATTTGAGCAGTAAATCACTACTCAAAGGTCGATGTGGGTTAACTGTTAATTACAATGTGGACTCGTCCATCTTCCAAGCCTGAGAGTTTGGATATAAATTGCACTCTCTGCTGGCTCGGTGAAATAATTGAATCCACATTGGGTGGGGTTTTCCGTTAAGCGTGATACTCTACAGACGGATTACACCATGAAGGAATTCACTGTGCACTGGCCCAGTGAGCTTTTGATGATTTACCTACCCACCCTTAAAGATCTTCCTTTTTGCAAACCCAATTTCATGAGAAGGAAAAGTTGTATAAATACAGTACATACTGTAACCAGGGTCAGAGATGACTTTTTATGGCAAGCTAGGTAGAAGGTAATGACTGCTAGAGCACGTCCTTGTTGCATCTGATGTTTACTAATTACGAGGTTCCTTCATAATGTGCTGAAGTAAATAATGCTTGTGGTAACAGTGATCTGTTACTCTCAAGGGTAACATGGCCAAAATCAAAAACACCCTTGATCCAAATTAAGGCAAGTTGAGCAAACAGCAGAAAAACTCATATGATAATTTTACACTTCCAAGGCAGCCTTGTGTTTATTCGTGCCTCCTTTGTGTTCGCTTTGTTGGATGGTGCACATTTATCATTGAATTCATAAGTTCAATCAGAAATTACCTTTACTCTCTAAAGTCCTTTCAAAAACACCTCTAATAAAGCACTATATGAGCTTAATCAGTGATTGTAGTAGTCTAGGTGCTCCTACATGTTTTGTTTTTTTCCCTCTGTGAATTAGACTGAAAACTCCAATAATGATACGTAATACAAGAGACATCATATGATTACCAGCATGAGAACGTCTGATCCATTTTTTTCTTTTTTTGTGGCAACTGTACCTCTGGAGGTATAGGTATAGTATCATCTATAGTAGATAGTATCATTGACTCTTGAACTGAAATTGATCCACTACATCACTTCAAATAAAATATGTCACTGCAAACATAAGCAAACAGACACTTAAGTTGTAATGTGCTTGGATTACACTTTAAAAGAGCATCTCGTGCTTATGCATGTATCTAGGAATTATGCAGTAAACACAGCCGCACATCTCAGTTTCATGTTGCACACAAAGACCTTAATTCAGCCAATTAACTGTAATTATTCAGAATAAAGGGGCATCTACTGTTACAGCTTGTTGTCAAATGCTGGTATATTTAGGCAGACCTTTTTACCACTGTGTTTGAAAATGTTAAGGCTGAAAGAAAAGAGAAAGAAATGCGTTGCCATTTGACGCCTAAACCCAACCACACACAGAATTATGGAGCAGAACTTAGGTTTCTGATATGAGAGCCTTGCACATTATATACCTTGTTTTTACTCAAACCACTTCCTGGGGACTTCCTTCCCATTAATAAACATAAAGCTTCATTAAATAAATGCATATGTTGTATCAGAACATAGTCTTTACGTGATTACATTCACCACAAAAACATAACCACATTTAGTTTACTTGCAGAGAAATGTAATTTTAAGGAGACAGGGTTGGGTGAAATGCTGTGAAACACTTGTACTGACCAACCTATAACATAATACAGAGAATCCACAGCCACGCACACAGCAGCTCTGGCAGTTGAGCAGGTGTGAGGTGGCAGACATTATTAAGCAATCCTAAATTGCCGCAGTGCAATATGCAGCAACCCAGTAGTGTTCACATGAATGTGATGTTCCCAGATCCCTACATTTTGTTTAGTGACGTTTTGTTTTATTGTATAGTTCTCATAAAGACCCCTTTTAAAAAAACAAATCTAAAGTCAAATTTATATTCAGATTTACTAAATAAAAAATATCAATTAGTAATTTTATACTTCTTTTAGTATGCTAAAGTATAATAATATTTTTTTCTACACAACTTAAGGCTTGACATGAAAAGAATGATGTGACAAAAAGATTAACAGAAAACAAGAAAAGATTTGGACCAAGAAAGAAAAGGAGATGAGAGATGAGATTACAGTGGAACATCAGAAATGTAGACTAAAGAAAACCTAACTGAGTGGATGTTAACATAAAGGCACACAATGGTGAGTTTGAAGAATATGTGTGAAAGAAACCTTAAAATAGGGCTCCGAGAAACGGGGAATCACTGGGAACACTGAAAAAGAAAAGCTCACACCTAACTTGTTATGGTGCTGAGAGTTCACTGTTCTGATGAAGGGTGCCCTGACATTTTGCTGTCTGGACGGACAGAGCCACAACCCACTCTGCTCTCCGGTGGGGTGACCAGGGACAGCAGGAACATGTTATCACCCTTAGAGTGCATCTGACTACAAGACACACCTCTTTCATTCTCCTCACCCTGCCAGCCAGGCTACCTGAAAGACAGTGTGAAGCCTGAGATGGACACACACTTACCTTTCAGAGTAGCCTATATTTGATTTGAGGTGCCACACGGGACACAACAGTGCAATAGATGTAGACCTGTGAATACAGGGGATACCGTCTATATGAAGCATATGTTTGTATATTTGCATGCATTCATGTGTGCACTTGTTTACATTTTCTCAGTAGTAACATCTCTGCAAGGAGAGCAATGGCATAGCATACAAGTCTGTGCCATATCAGGTCAAAGTGTCAGACAGCATTGAACAGTGTCTCCATGTATTCTGCCGTACATTGACTGAATGGGAACAGCAGAAGAACAATGAGTGCCTCCAGACTACTCTTCTGTGATTTGGGCTGATTAAATGATTGAAATTTACCTGTTTTGCATATAAAGTTGGTTTTGTTTTGAATAATTCATTTAAGTGTAGTGTGTGTGTGTTTGATACAAATTTCTCTCTAAAGGTTCTGATGGAATACTAACTCACTTTATGTCTGAAAATACAGACTCGTTATGTTAAATATGAACAACACAAAACCCATTTAAATTGTGACCAATACATGCCTATACAACATTCCCATCCCTTTTGTTCTTCTTAATTATCCTAAAACTAATAAATTTCAAGTTTAACTGGACAAAACTTAACTATATAATTAACTCATAATTGTTCAGAGTTTACTAGCCAAAGGCTAGTAATTATTATGGCAACAATGTTTTATTACAGTTTTGCTGCTGAATCATGACTATTTTTATGTCCCCAGGGAGCTAATCTAACTGGCGGGGGCCATTTTGCCAAAAACAAGTTCCACTGTCTATTAAAACTGTTTTTTACTCAGTGAAGCTTCTTTATTGTACTATTCTTAGTACACTGCAGAAATGACATTACTGTAGATGTTATTCAAAAATGTCTTAGATAATTCTATATATGTTAAACATAAGGCATAGATAATTCAAGTAGATTTAGGAGAATATATATAATATAAACCTCTCAAAGTGTTTACTGGTCAGGTAGCTAAATTTAATAATTGAACACATTTTATTATGTACCACATGTAAGCCTTATTATAATAATTTCTAATGAAAGCTTTGACCTAAAAAAACAATACATTTTAAGGGACAAATAATGATACAGCATGGTTAATAATTATATATTTTTTATGTAGTTGCATTGTAGCTATTAATAGCTGTCATAGCCCCAGTTTAAATAACAACTTCTAAACTGCAGTTAAACTCAAATTTTAACTTACAGAGCAACAACCTCATTAAGTCCACTGCTATTTTTGAATGAATAAATGAGGTGGATTGAATGAAAATAGAGCATGAAAAGCTCTTGTGAGAAAAAAAAATCACTTCATTTTACATAAGCTACACTTAGCCACAGGGAGAGGCAATTTACGATAAAGCCTGTCACACTTAAGTTGAGAACATCAGTAACAACAAAAGCATGTGTATTTCCCGGGAAAGAGCAGCCCATTGGCTTTTAAACGAGCCAGTTGGCAAACACAGCAAGATTTAAGTGTCTAGAAGGAAAAAAGTCAGGTAAAAGGGTTAATCCTATTTTTGTTGTCACCTGCTCCAATGAACTGTCATAACAGCACTGTCTTTGCTAAGCACAGCCAGCAGGCACACTGAAAGCACATCAGTGGCACTAGGGCTGTGCAGTTGCAGGAGGCTATATTTAGGTAAGGCATGCTTTTTCATGAAACCTAGGCTAAGAAGATTTCATCTGAGGTAGAGGCAAGTCACCACAACCTTGGCTAAGAAAACAGAGGGATTTGCTGAACGGCTACAAGGTCCATATGTAAGATTACAACTAGTTTGGCTGGTAGGACATGCATAAGGACACAACACATGGCTTTTCATTCACAAAGATAATGCCAAATCCACTGCAGTTAAAAAACATTTTCTTGCACATTAAAGTTTGACCATCTCCAGGCAAACAATTACAAATATAAGATACATCCAAAATGTAAAACACCTGAGCTACAGTAGTGCTAAAACTCTGATCAACAGGACCCTGCTCTTGTTCCTGTTCGTTTCTAAACACAACCAAGAACAAATGAGTAAAACTCTAATTCTGCGTCTGAAAAATTAATTGGAAGTCTTAATTATTTGTATATATTCTGCACTATATGAAGGACAATTACAACCAGAGTTGGATGGATTTCCTGTTCAACACTGTTTAAAACCAGAAGAACAAGCTCAACTTGACGTTTAAAAAAAAAACTGACAGTGATATTATCGACCTAACTTATTAATCCACTTGTAGAGAAGAAGGCCGTGACCCTTCCAACACTAAAATACATAAATAACAACAAAATCTACGATAGTATAATAATATGATTTTTTTCCCAGACGAATAAAAAATATATCCCAGACCCTCTCACACCTTAAAACTGCTCTAATGTTTGAATAACTCAGAAGTGTGCACTTGAGTGCTAAACTGGCCAGAAGCAACCAGGAAGGCCACTGAAAAGAATGCTGAATTTCTGAAAGTCCATACATCCTGGCCCATTTCTTTTTTTCTTTTTCTTTGTTTTTTTCTGAAGGACCTCTGTCTGGTGACAATAGTGACTACTGTCCATGTCTCTGTAGTTCACAGAGTCCTTCACAGCATCCTGGAGTACAACCTGCTACTTATCTGCTGTGTAGTCTGCGGCTGAGAAATAAATATAGCTTCCAAAAAGAAAGACAGTGGGTGGCAGGGCTGTAGTAGACGTGAAGAGGACAGAAATCTCTCCCGCCAGAGCCATCAGCATACACTTATCCTTGTAGCATGTGCCAGTATCTGCACTCAAGCTTTGTGGACTGTCATCCTGCCGCTAATTGCATCTGTGTTTTATCATTATGCCTTGTTATCTTCCACAAGGTCCTTAGGGTCATGTCAAAGGGGTTTCCTGTCAGCCAGTCACAGAGTGTCAGAGAAAACATTGGCCAGTGCTTCCTAAATTAACCCCCAAAAACTCCTCCTCTCTGCAGCATGTTGTGTTTTCTTAACCAGAGATGGAGAAATTAGCCTTCTCTTAAAATTAGATCGATGTAACTAAGATAATGTAATGTTTGTAATACTACATGCTGGTCCCACTGTACTGATAAAAAGAGGCACAAAGAGAGAAAATAATAATAATGTAATAATTATTATTACATGTTAAGACTAAGGGGCAGAAATGACCAAGAGAGGAAGCGAAAGAGGAGAAATTCATGCCAACATGCTCTTATGGACATTGGGGTAATCTCTTTTTGTCCCATGTATAGTTTTAAAAACAAATCATTTTTTATTATGATCCAAAAGATGTAAGAGGAAAACAAAACGTATAGGTAAATACGATTAATACACCAAAAGCTGCTGGAGAAGCCTGACTAAAAAGACACAGAGCATGAAATGAAATCAAATTGCAGAGGAGATGAAGTTTATCAGATTTTTGCTGGTCTGCGTGAGTAAGCACATGCGGAGGCTTATCTGACTGTTAAACCAAACATAGAAGGATTTATCATGTTTATTTGTTAGTTCTATGATAATTTCTCGATTGCACATGATCAACAGGGACATAAATTTGATTTAAACACACTAGTGCCGCTGCTGTGTTTTGTTTCTAGCCAAACACAAGGTAACTTAGTACAGCCAAAGCCAGTGTGGAGGAAAAGAGAACGTGTGATTGACTATGAAGATAGTGAGGATAAATTTGAAGTCGCCCCCCACCCGTGGCAGCAGAGTGGAACCAATCTGTCTCTCACCACCGAACGTCTCATAATCCAACCATTTGTCCTAGTCTTCTAGACACTCAGCATGTGGCAGGGCCAGGCCAAACACATTGATCCAGGGAAGTATTTGCTGTGAATCACGTCAGCCACACACAGAGTCCTTCACTCAGCACACAGGACTTTGGTCCACTGAGTGGAAATCCCGCTGTTTCTATTCTATACATTCATACTGCAATCACAGTCACATGCAATCTCATGGGAAATATGAGCAGCTTGTGTGAAGATGTTACTTTTCATGACATGTTAATGCTACTCCACTACAAAGACATACTCTTATGTATAATTTCATTTCCCCCTTTTTCTATAATAAACAAACTTAATTCTCACCTTGGGAATTGTTGTAATTTGTATAAATAATAATCTTGAATTTAGATCAACTTACCAGCTTTTACCAGCTTACCAGTTTTAAACAGCTTTTTTTAAATCAACAAAACCAATTAAAATGAAACTTCATTTAATGGCTTAATTGTGTGTGAAGCTGACTTTGTGATGTCATATGTCTATGTCTTACTTAAAGTGCTCCACCCCCTGGAGCAACATATCATTACCACTTTCACATCTTGGCCATTTCGAGTGGAAGAGCGATTCAATTTCAAAGACACAAGGGGTGTGAGAATACCACCTGGGATACAAAGGTCAACCTGGGTGTTCATGATATAGAAGAATTTGTGTGAGGTCAAAGGAGTGAGTTGGGGCAGCAGCATGAGGGGCATGCAGAGGTAAACACATCAGATGTTGAAACATGGTTATTATAGACTCGGCATAAAGAACATGGTAATATTTAGGCCCAGTTAAACAGCAGCTAGTATTGCTCAATTTGAAAGGTTTGAATTTCTTTTAATATGCATATGCTGTTTTATATAAGACAGTTTTGTGACTTAGGCCATAAACAGTGATACACTGAGCTGTCTGGATTTTTTAGTCCAACCCTGTATAGTAAAAATGTTTAAATTCCAGTCATCTGGTTGCTAATTAAACAAGGACAAACCCTGATAAGTAGTAAAGGGCAGTATTTCACAGATCTGTGTATGAATAGCATGCTTCGATGTTTAATAGAAGACACCAGAGAGAAGCGATAGCATACAGGATGGTATTTTAACCCATGCAATCTTAATTATTCATTCCAAGCAGGCTTACAATTCCCATAAAATATAGCGTGCTGTGTGCTTTTGATTGCTGGCAAACATGTGATTAATTTCTTCTTCAGTCAGTACACGAGTTGGTAAAAGCAATAATATGAGAGACTATTCTGCAGCCTTGTTATCAATTTGGTGATGATGCAGAAGGCTGAATTACTGCAGTGTCCATAATCACAGTAGAGAATGCCCCCTTGGGTATCCCTGAAAGATTACACCTACATAACCTGTGTTGATGCTGACTGCTTTTACGACCAGCAATTATTTGTCAAATGTGTAAAATTCTCGGCCATAGTTGGATGGAAAATAATTGTCACTGTGCCACAGGCCAATAAAGAGACACAGAGTACCGCTGCCAGACTTAGTGTTTGTCTCTACAGTTGCCATCACTTTGCAGCCCCTTTTGCACAGTTGCAATATGTTTGGTGCCCCAAGACTCACTAATGCTGCTGTACGTTTGTTCTCCTTTTTCTCTACATGAGCACAGGTAAAGTCAGGTAGGGATCATTGTCAGTTCAACGTACGGTCAGTCCATTGTCTTGCAAGAGCACGCTTATTTTATTTTTGGCACTCCTCTCTCTTCCAAGACAGGATGTGGTGCTAAAACAAAGCTGTAGCACAGCCAGGAGCAGTATGTGTAAAGAGGACTACAGGAAGGTCTTCGGAGGTCACTCCAATGTCACACAAACGGATATTCTATGATATAAATATACTTATATAGTATGTTTTATAGTGTCATATACACGTTAAGTTTTCTCCATCAATCAACACCTAGATAAATAAAACTGATATTATTTACTGCTCATCAGTGGGACAATAATCACAGCTGTTCATCTGCAACAGAACAGAAATCTGCCACTAAAACATGCTTAAAGAGGAAAACCTGAGAATGGATATTGTGTTGCGTATCCACCTGGACAGATTATAAATTGATGTTGCAGTGCAGAGGATGGTGGAGTGCGAAGGACACACAACATTACATTTGTCAGGTGACCAAAATACCTCAAGCATAGCAGATGGGTGACACGTAGCACTTAACAGAGAATGCTTCTAGCGGTTTTTCCCATTATCAAAATGTATATGTTGTCTAACCAATCAATATAATCTCACCTCGAGATTACCATCACTTTCCCAAGGTTAAACTCAGCTTTCGGCCTAATGCATAAGGCTGAATTAAATGACATATCGGGCAGGAGGGGTGGGGGGATTTCATGGACATGCAAAAGAAAAGAAAATGCCATTCTTTAACTGTTGTGATCGTGTGTCCTTATTTCACACTCCCACGCGAATGTGCCTGGTGAGGTCACGCGGTAGCATTCAATCATTGTGCCACTATGACAGACAACCTTCCACCCACTGGCCACGCACATCCTCCCTAGGCTACCTCCATTAAATAAATTGTGCTGTAATAATCTCTTGGCTCCTAATACTCGTGGATGAGCACAGCAGCCTTTTTTGATTACCCCACTTTCAGGCCCAGCCAGAATCATCTGTAATCCCCATGTTTTACCCTCACTAAATTATAGGAGGAATTATTTAATGGAAACCAAAAGGAATATAGTGTCATTCATCCTATGTACGAAGCAGTCTTTTCCCCCGCACTTCCCATGCAGATTAGCACTGTAAAACAAGAGCACACAGTCTATGAAGGCACAGGTTGACATAAATGTTTTATCTTAAACATGTTGATCTCAAGTGGAGCTTTAAGTCATCATCTGCATAAAAAAAAATGTCAAAAACTGCATCTCGAACACCTTATCTCATCCTTTGTGTAAATCTCATTCTGACAACCACAGGCACAAGATAGGGAATCGCCCTTTGTGTTGCCTTGTAT
The DNA here is from genome assembly GCF_900324465.2 of Anabas testudineus. Classification (NCBI taxonomy): domain Eukaryota; kingdom Metazoa; phylum Chordata; class Actinopteri; order Anabantiformes; family Anabantidae; genus Anabas; species Anabas testudineus. The sequence continues at coordinate 19,453,731 of NC_046612.1, read as the reverse complement.
ATCTCTCCATTTCATTTTTCAAAAAATCCACTGATGGCCAGTCGGAGGCTCCACACGACCCAAACAAATCAATAGCGAAAGATACTCTCAAATCAAGTGTAATCAACCGGACTGAAATACAGAATGCTGTTATTTTATCTGATCCCATACACTCACAAGCATAATACACACAGGTACACAGAGCAGTGTAGTCAGTATACTGTGTCTTCAGTAGAAAGCCTGTAGCGGTTTGTTGTGGCTAATTCTTGATAAGAACTGTAAACTTGGGTGCACACTATCAGTAAATAAAAATTATTATTTCAGGCCAGTTGAAGTTTGGGTATGAGAGGCACTCGTTTCTATTTGCTCTTATCAAGTACACTAAAGTCCTACAATTCCCAAACGTCCTTTGAATTTAGAGATATGCAAATATACTATTTGAGACACTAAGAGATGCTACTTTTTACTTTAGTAAAACAATGAAAACATCATGAATAGGTGACATAAATGCTGTCAGGAACACAATCTTTAATTATTTTTATTTTGTAAGCACTTATACCTAAAACCTAACTTGGCTAAAAGTCCCTTCCTTACAAATATATCACAGCCTTAATGTGCACCATGGTGAGTACATGCGCTCTACTTTTTAATGTATTCTCTAATAAGACAAGTAAAATGTTAAGATGTCTTTTCAGAGGATTTATTTTTGCCACTGTACAGGTAAGTGCCTCTGGGAAACAGAACTGGATGTGTGGGAGGAATAAAAGGCTGTTGGAAAGTGGACTTTGCTGAGAGGAAGGATTCACCTGACTGTTGCAAAGGGATTTAACTGACTGACACAAACTGCAGGACAGCTGACCCCTCTCTCATATACTGTTGACAGCATGATTCAAAAGGGGAAAAAAACAAGGGGGTGGGGGGCAATCGAGCTTTCAGTACAAAACATTTCTATTCAATTCTAAGGTGCGACATCATCTTTTCTATCTCTCCAAGGAAATGTGGAAGACTTCCCAACAGATGTGTCCTCTGGGCTCTGAATCACAAGATAATTAAAAGGCACTTGACGATCAGAGGGCTGCATATTAATACTGCACTGCATCGTTTGGAAAGAACTCTGTACAACGCTGTTGCATTCATTAAATCTTCTCGAAGGTGTCTATATAAACAGGTTAAAAAAGTCATATTTTAATTCATTATGCTTTTATTAGGATCCTTTCTATGTGCAGGATATGTGTTTGTCAATCAGGCATTGGGATATATTATTCTGTTAAAGAGGGGCAGGTATTTTATAGCTTTAATCTATCTATATATTTACAGATATCCAACAGTAGCATCTAGAGAGGAGTGGGCAAAGGAGAAAGCAACCTCAACACCAGTGTCATATGCTTAGTATTGTTGAAGAATCCTTTCATATCATGTGCTTAAGGACAGTAATAATCATTTTTATTTCAAAGACTCCGTACTAATAAATTGTTTTATAGGAATGCTTGTCTCCTTTTCATTGGTTGTAGATGTTAGTCTTGTCTGGTTAACTGACCACATCAGCTCACTGGGAGATGGTTGTTCAGAAACGAAGGAGGCTGTTCAGCTTTGGATCTGGAAATGAGGCTGTAGATTGGATTATGATGCCATGTTTAATCCGTCCTTTTCCCTCGCAAGATATTGCTCCTCCCCTGCTTCTTAGCATTATACAATATTTGACAAGAGGAGATTTTGCTGAATTCCGGCGCAGTGATGACTATGTGATTCCTTGTGACACTCTAATTTGAGCTTATAGTGCCAAAGCTTTGATGCGGACATGGGAATAAAACTTTTAGTCACAGATACCCTTCTCTTCTGCGGGTCCATTACAAGGTCCCGCTCATCTCCTGGTGCACTTTAATTACAGTCATCTTGTCCTGTCTGATCATAATATTGGTGGAAGTGGGCATCCGAGATTCATGTGTCTCCTTCAGTTGATTAAAAATAAAATAATAGCTGTAACTCATCTCTGCATGCTGTGTTCACACGATACTAATTTTTCTCCTTTTCACACTCTGAAATGGATTTTAAATACATTATCTAAAGGTTTCAAATACAGCCCCCTCTGAAGGAATTGGAACGACAAGAATAATTTCTACAAACATTTAACAAACAAAGCAATTTGGTGTAAAATTAAACAATGGAAATGAGATGAAAGTTCAGAACTTCAGCTTTTATTTCATGCTGTGACACCTTGACACCGAAGACGGCACCTTTTTTGACAGATGACCCAAATATTGAGCGAGCAAAAGTATTGGATCATGTAACTGGCAAGTGTTTCTTGTTATCCAGTTACAATCCCTGAGACTAATTTTAAATTTTTCGAAGCTTCACCTGTGAAGACTGCATTCGTTGTTAAAAAGGGTAAGTCAACATGAAAACAGGAGAGCTGTCGATGGGAGAAAGGTAAGCTGTTTCGAATCTGAGAAAAGAGGGAAAACAATCGACAGCTGATAAACGCTATGGGAGTCTTGACGAACAAAAAAAAAGGGCCTGTGACACAGTCAGCAACTTCCCCAAAGCAGGTATCACAATCCAACATCTGGACAAGACTCCATGAGCAGAAATACAGAGGCCATAACACAAGATGCAAACCTCTCATCAACAGTAAGAATCTGAAAGCCAGGTTGAAGAGAGGCTGAAAAGCCAAAAGTCTGGTGATGTCACTGTGGTGCTGGGTTAATGCAGTTAAGGCTGGGATGTAAAGCAAGTATTGAGTTTTATAGACTTCACTTCACTTTAAATTCAATACATTTGCCCATTTTAAATTTGGGGCATCCAAGTAATAGCTGAAGTTCAGAACTGTCATCTCATCTCCATCATTAAACCTAAATGTATTTGTTGTTTAGCAAAAACAAATAAATTAGTCTGATCATTCCAATACATGATTTATGAGTTTATGTTTTCCTTGTTACCAACAGAGTTAACCAAGGCAAAAACTCAATTGTTACTCTCCTGACTAAGTGTCAAATCTGTGCTTTTAATTGTAGAGTTGAGTGATTTTGTAATCATAGTGTTAAGTGCTTGTACTATAAGCAAATTGCTCTCAGATCACTAAAAAAGTTTATTTATGGCAATATACAGTATGCCGTCCTCAGACCCTGGAAAAATAGGCCCATGTCATCTCTCAGTGCATTTTCGTTCGATCTATTTATTTTGGTACAGCTCACCGAAAGGGCCACACATGCATGTATTTGCAGTGTTTCAGCATGTTGCTAAAAGACACTTCAAAACTGTTGGCTGGAGCCAAATCTTTGACCTTTCAGTATAAGGACAGGCACCCCGAGCCCCAAATCACCCTTCTTGTGATATTTAACACAGTGAGCAAGAGCACAGAGGGGGTCAGAAGAAAAACAACCAGCTGGGAGGAGTGTTACCAAAATGGCAAACTGTCTGATACATAACTCACTTTCTCATGATGACCTGACCAAAGTGTGTGTGGATACAGTATACTGACTAAGCAAGCACCAATATGATTGAGATGTCTAGCCCAGGCTTGGACTTGCTTAATGGTGCTGACTGAGAAGACTTGACTAAATATTATATGGAGACATACAGATGACCCTAAAATACTTAATTCAGGAAAAAAACAAAAACTAAACAACAAAGCGGTTCACCTGGGTCTGGTTCGACCTAAATAAAAGTGAATTGTTATATGTTTTTTTCTTTAATGCACAAAAATTCCTGTCCCCTTTCTCTTTTTGTCAGCCTACCTGTCAGTCTTACACACAAGTATTTCAATTAAAAATAATCAAGACAGCTAAAAATGATTCCTTGTCTCAGGAGAAACAGACATAAATGTGGCTGTTTTCTATTCTAGGAAGAGTCATGTTTAGCTTCCGACACCCCGGCCTCTCAGCAACTCGCACTACAACTCACATGTCTCTCAAAGTCAGACATTTTGTACACATTTATTGGTGTTACTTTCTATATTATGCCATTAAACCATAATAGCCAATCAAACACCAGGCAGGACAATATTCAGTGTCACAGACAACTATGTGTAACAGTAATGAGAAGAAGAAAGAAATGTTTCTCTCTGGTTTAAATGATTTATATGCACTGGTGAACTAAATGCCAAGGTTGAAATGCTTAATTTATCAAACTGAGAAAAACGAGTTCACTTAAAAAAGTCAAAATATAGGTTTTGTTTTTCCAGATTGACTGGATAGGTTGAAAGAAGAAAATTATTAAGAGTAATTTTCAATCAAACCATTTTTCTATGAGGTCCATAATATCCAGCTCATTTGTACACTTGTTTATACTGTACTGTGCATAGTGTGTACAGTACAGTTCATGCCACCACAGTAATGTACTCAGTAAACAACAACTGCAGAACAAGCGTTTACTATAAAATGTGATATTAATGTATGAATTAATACCACATCGCATATCAGCTGAGCCATTTTACTGTATTATAATGCAAGAATCCTAAAAATGAGGACAATTGACCTTAAATCTAGTCTTACTTTGCAGTTAAGAGGCTTCACATGGCCAATAACATACTCAAGGGCACTAACAAGTAATCTGTACGACAGCATGAGTGATTATGGACTTTCTCAGTTTAGTTTTGCTGCTGTAGGTTGTCAACAGAGTAAACAAGACAGTGAAATTCAGATATGGAAGGTGGGGATCAGTTCAAAATTAAAACATGAATTCCACATGTACTGCTTTTTAAATACAACATGTAAGAGAGAATAAGAAAATCTATATGCAAACATGTTAAGACAATGTGAAGGGAAGGCCTCATCGCTGACCCTAATCAATGATTAATTATGTCTCCTGAGCTCATATTTTATCAAATAAAGGAGAAGAAACAATTAAAGGGATTCGATTATGTATCCATTTGGATAGCATCTGCCCAAGATAGGCAAATTTGCTTAATTAGCAGAGGTTGTGTTATCTGAGGGTTGTTTCATACAAAGCCTCTGCATCTACAGGCTTCCTCACTAATGAATATAAAGCTTCTATGACACAGAAAAACCTTATTAATGTATAAACAAATTTGTAGATTGGAAGTTATTTTTTTAAACAGCTAAACAAATAAAAAACAAACTGTGTTTTTTTTTTTGTTTGTTTTTTTATCTTGGACTATTTCATGTGAAGGAGTCAGATTAGGAGATGAAGGTGGTATAAGGCTGGATGAAATGAGCTGTGTGATAAATGATAAACAGAGGAAAACAATGGGCCTGTGCAGAACATCTGACAGCATGTGTGAGGTGCCACGCCGTAAAGCAGTAAATATACCTGAAATCACTGTAGGGGTGAATTATCCAGAATCCGGCGGATTTAACCCGCTCTTGTTCCCGTTCAACCGCCTTCTCACTTCCAAACATCCTCAGGGAGAACTTGTTGACCCCTGGTTGAAGCATTGCTCCAAACTGTCTGTGTATAAATCCAGCTTGATATAATCTCTCGTCGTCCGGAAGAATCTGATCAATGCCATCCAACTTTATAAACCCTGACTGCTGTTCTGGGGAATCGTTTTGGGTACCACCGCCACCGCTGGCCCTTTGCGCGCCTTGGTCCGGTGGCCCATCACCGATGGCTCCAGGGGTGCTCTCCTCGCTGGGGGTTACATCCCCCTCCGTGATGAGGCGCCTCTCCTCAGCCGAGTCCGAGTCGTGCACATGCCGACTTGTAATTGACGAGAGGCTGCCTCGAAACCTCCGGCAATCTCCATTTGAGTTGGTCTTCATCGGTCTCCCTATGTCCGTCTCCATGATCACAGACTCCCCACTTTTGGTCTCCCCGATGCCTTTGCAGCTTCCCCCAGAGGTCGATGACGGTGACGGTAGAGGCTTCATCCTAATACTCTTCCTCCGGGTGTCCTTGTCTGCGTCTTCTCCTTCGCCCATTATAGATGTTTTCTGTCCAATGTGCTGTGGCAAACTGTAGAGCCTTTTACGCATGGAGGAGTGCAACCTGTCCATTATGACATTGAGACACAGTACAGAAAATTAAAGAAATTGTTTGGCTGTAGAGTAACGATTATTGCCACCAGCCCCGCGCTCCCTATCTGTTGGTGAGAGCGATGAGTCTGGAGCTAATCTGAATCCATGAACGCCTGCTACACATGACATGGACCGTCGTGGCTCTACTGAAACAGACAAGAGATATTCTTTTTCACAATCAGACTACCTGACAGTTTGCATATGTCCTCACGCACAGCTTGGGCGGTCCACTCTGCCATTGCGTCCCCGATGAACATCTTTGTGCCGTTCCGACATTGTGCGCAAAAGTGAAAAAAAACTGCTTGAAAGTCACCTTAGCGTGACATGTGAGGGGACGTGCCCACAGACGGTGATGGGGAGAAGAGGGAAAGGTCACGCAAGACGAAGGATGTTCTTCCCCCCCCCCCCCAGACGTCTCACAAGCTGTCATCAAACAACGCGACACAATAATGCAAAAATACAGTAGAGCATTCCGCGGACCGCTGACATCACTGATCCACAGTCAGGGTGCGTTTTGGTGAATTGTGAATATTCATGATGCTGATCTATTGGGTTGCCATAGGAGCGAGAACTGCAAATAAGCTCAGCCCACCTTGTTTAAAGGGGAATGCTCTTCCCATTCTTAAAACGCTCTCCTGTCTTCTTAGGTTAAGGTTACAGGTTCAGCTCTGCTGCTCTCGATATGTAAAAACCAGGGAGCCTGTTTGTCATTCAGGTGATCCGGCTGATCGACTGCGTAATGTGCGCACTCATAGTAGGCTACAACACACTCGTCTTGGCAAAAGTTATTTGTTTAATAAAAAGACTGAAGTTTAAAAACGCTATTAAACCCTATCCATATATTCTAATTGTATGTGATGAAGGTAACAACTTTGAAAATGTCATATTGTCTTGATAATAATCCAACTGAGACTCTATTTTTATAGTACACATTAAATATTTAGTTACTATAGGGGTTACATTATGCATATTACAAATATGAGACTTAGTGTGGAGGGTACTCCTGGATTTGTATAATGTAAACTCAACTGAACCAATGTAATTTCACAACTGAATTATAGAAACTCTTATGTCTCGTTTGGATGATCAAAACACAATATGTAATGGAGCCAGAGAAGTGAAGAGAAATAAATTGTCTGTGGTGGCAAAACTACTCCTTAAAGCAGCTAAAAAACCCAGATGAGTCTGTGTCTGTATGAGACAATTTGAACAGGCACCTTGATGACACAGTGTACACAAAGTAGGCCTTAGGACATTTGTGTTCAGCTAAATCATGCAGAGTATTTGGCAAAGTATTACCACAGATTCCAAAAGGTGGATTTTAAACATAGATGTTAGCCAGTTCTATTGATGCCTTCAAATCTTTGTCTTTCTCTCAGGGTTGTTCTTGAGAGAAAAACAATCTGCAGGTGTGATCCAGAGCTACAGGAAGCACCTGGTTGAGGTTATCAACCAGTAATTAATACTTAACATTTACATTCTTTTACTTACATACTTTTTCCACTAGCAATATGAGGTTATTATGGTTGTTCTCAATAAATTAGTTTGTGTTATTATTTTAAGCACATTATATTTGTTAATACTCTTGACTTAGATGAAGATTAGATCACATTTTAAGTAAAATTAATGCAGAAAACGATGAAATTCCAAAAGTTCACATACTTTTTCTTCCACTGTACACAGTATTATACACTATTATATTACTATTATGCACTGCCCATCCAAAATTCCCCACTACGCAAATTTAACTACGCACATAGTTAATCTCCCATTAGATTATTACTGAATGGATGATAATTTTTCAACTGGCAACAAGTTATTTAACACTAACGGATGCAGTGAGTAGCTTCTCATTTCTTAAACAACCATGACTGAAGACACATCATGTGGTCATGAAAAATGTCAATCTGTTCCAGAAGGGTCAAATTATTTAAACATCTAAGGAGACTGAAACTACTAAGAACTGTGCAATGGAAGAAGGTCATGTGGTCCAGATTTACCCTGTTCCAGAGTGATGGGGGCATCAGGGTAAGAAGAGAGGGGGGTGAAGTGATGGACCTATCATGTCTAGTTCCTACTGTACAAGCCTGTGGTGGCAGTGCTATGATCTGGGGCTGCTGCAGTTGGTCAGGTCTAGGTTCAGCAACGTTATGTGCTCGAAATATGAGGTCAGCTGACTACCTGAATATACTGAATGAGCATGACACATAATTTCCACACATGGATTGGCCACCACAGAGTCCAGACCTTAACCCCACTGAGAATCTTTGGGATGTGCTGGAGAAGTCTGCACAGCTGTCCAACTCTTCATCAATACAAGATCTTGGTGAAATTTTATCCAACTCTGGGAGGGAATAAATGTTGAGACATTGCAGAAGCTTATCAGATGATGCCACTGTGCATGTGTGCTGTAATCAAAGCTAAAGGCAGTCCAACAAAATATTAGAGTGTGGCTTTTTTTATGGACGGGCAGTGTATTTAGCAGATGCATCTGTAAGGAAATGAACACAGGACTGACTGAATAGTGAGTGAAACATAATGCTTTTAGATAGCTGTGGGGCTAAAAACATCTAATAGCCTTTGACCAATACATTTACCAGATAAATTGACTGGTATGACCTTATTGGAGATATACTGATATCATTACAGTATGTTGCTTAACAAGTAAATAAAGTGCAGCTGCAATAGAGAACTTTCTAATTTGATTTAAGATATTTCATCTCTGGTGAAGAGCCCGTTAAATGAAAAATGCGCTGTCCCAGCTGGAAAATGTCCAAGTATATGTCTGAAGAGTGTTTTCTCTCATGTGTTACCAGTCACTTTTTTAGCCATGAAAGGATCTGTCATTTGAAATCAGGTTAAAAGTCTTTATTGCTTCGATTCTAAATGAACAGATGTTATATTAAGGTATATTTGCTGGCCTTCAATCAGCTTGTGTCTCTCTATCCCCCTTCACTTTTTCATTAAATCTTGATTAACTGCTTCTTCTCTACTGTACCACGTTTCTATCTCGACTATAGCTTAAGTTTCATTATGTTACCTGCCTTCTGTCTCCTCTCTTCACGTTTTTATTCATTCTGTGAAGAATATTCAAAACGTCTTTTAAGAATGGAGGCAGATGGCCAACACTGTTCATATTACTGTAAGTATTTAAATAAACCTACATATTAGCTTCATGTAGCACAGACACAGCTTAGCTTAGCTCAGCTACTCCCACTGTGACATGAACTCGGCGGCTCCGGTGTTGGTTTGCTGGAAACATCACCTTCAAACTGAGGCCGTCTCCTGCTGGACATGGCCACGGGTCCGGTGTGGAGGTTAAAGCGCTACGGGCGTTTTGCTCCAGGCTCCGGAGAGAAAATGAAGCAGCCTTGGAAGGTAACACACCTTTACTTAGCTTTACTTAGCTTCACAGTTAGCTGGGGAAGTCGTTATGCTAGCTAGCGAGTAACAACGACCTCTTCTGTATTAAGCTAACGCTAACATTAGCTTAGACATGTTGCTTAGTCTGACTGATAACTAACCTTTGTCCCAGCTCTTGTCGACGGATATAGTTCATCCCTACTATTACTATGATCACGCATTTATATTTAAACTTACTTTATACTATGTTAAGAGAGGTTTAATTGGGATGTACCGTTAACTACCAGCTAGCTAAGCTACCCGCGTCATTTGTGCCATTTCATCAATCATGGAGTTATCCTCAAATTATTAGCTTCTTTTTCTCTCTTTGAATGAATATTTCCAAACCTCTGAACCCTGATTAAATGTGTTTTTAATCATTCTCTCGCTAAACCATTCTTTCATGCTGACAAGGTAATAAATAAATAAACAAGAATACAATACAATATTTAGATTGCTGCATTACCAGTTCACCTCTTCAACTAGAATTACATAGAGTTTTACAGACATTTAAAGATTGTTTCTCCAGGAGTAATGAATAAGGATTACACATTTTATCTTTATTTCCCATCAATGTATTTAACAGTAATACAATGATGTTTGTTAATGCTAGTTAAATGTTCTTAAAAGTTCACCAGTGTCAAATGTTATGAATTGAAATCAACACATTTAGTTTAACCTCAGTCACTGCTGTGGTTGTGTTTTGATGTATGGCTGCATAAGAAGAAAAATGATGGTTGAGGACATGTAAATTGCAGAGATAGGTTTCATGATACTGAAATTTCAATTTCCAGGATAAATAAACGGTATGTGTTTTCAGTACTGGTTTATTTCTTGAGATATCAAATATGGTTACTTTTATTCAGTAATGCCAAACATAAGAAAACATCCTTATGATGTTACAAGTGCTCAGATGATGACCTGAAAATGCTCATTTTGTCATAACCAACGTACTTAGTTAACCGTGGCATGCAGCCTTTACTGGGAACCTGTAAACATGTATTTGAAACAGTTTCCTTTTCCATTTTATGTTGGAGATAATCCATGGTGACTGGTAAGACCTTTGTTTGAAGCTTTCCTCATCATAAAATAGTTCTGCTAAATGATTCCCAAGCCTGTTTAGCATTCAGCTTTGGTGCAGTGGCTGGTATTGAAAAATAAAATAAATAGTGGCTTAATTAAAATAATGTGAAATGGGAAAATATCTGTTCAAGTATCAGTAGCACCTGATGCTGGACACTAATTATTCTGGAGCACAATATAGATCTATGTATTTGGTCTGTAAGTATAAGAGTTTTTATTAAGAACACAATATTATACTATGATTATAAAAATGCAATCTGTATATGATATTTATGACAACCAGCATGAATAAAACAGGGACACTACAAACCACAGTTAGGTAAATGAGATGCTATGGTTTTCTTTGAGTCAGATAAAATGAGAAATTTCTAGACTTGACCTGAAGCTCTGTTAAGTTATAATGGTCAATTGTGATGATATTTGACAATAAAGCAGATTTTTATCTCATAGATAGTTAATTTGTTGTTCTATTACAGTGTGGGGGTCTATATTGACTTCACACATTATCAGATGTCCTAACTTGTGTGTTGACTGTCAGAATATCAATCATGAACTGGGAAAACATTTTAGAGATTTGTGGGATGCTTTAACAAATTTAGCAAGTGTAGCTTTAAGGATTTAGCTTTGTCTTTCATACCCTTGCTTCAATCTGTAGATGGCAAGCTAGAGCTATACACTACAGTATGCTTTGTGTAAAGACAGATTGGATGGCTGTGAAACAGAAATTCACCTACATGCACACTGGTATTCAACATATAGCAACACTTATGATAGTTGTATAATACCCATCAGAAATTACAAACTACTAATTTATACATACATTTAGAGTACATTTTACTAGTATTTTCTCTTCTCTTCGCCAGATATTTGAAGCAACTGGCAATAAACCTGAAATTGTACTCTCAATCGTGGAATCAGGATACTTGCTGGTAATGCAGGGACAGGAAAGCTTGGTAAGAAGATTGTGCAGTTTTTTTTCTTGTTTTGTTTGCTTTTGTTGTCCCTGATGATGTGCTGAAAAACAACAGCTGAAGCTTTATTTTCCAGTTCTGCCTGATCCACTTAATGTTTTGATACAGCCTCATGGGTGTGCTGCTGTTGATGGTGAAAAGGCCACTCGGTTAATGAATTTTCTGAAACTTGTGGAATGAGTATTGGAAAAAATAATAATGTTTTTTAACAAATGGTTTGCAAAACAGCATGCAGAAAGGCTGTCCAAATTTGGACAAAAAGAAAGTCTAAATTAAGAATAAAATTTAGCAGATCCAGTATTAGTACTGCAGGGTTTATCAGTCTCTGATACAATAGATTGTGGCTGGCGTCAGTGCATGAAACATTGTGTTTCCTCTATTTCAAAAATGGGACTATAGGGGAATGCTTAAAACCATTTAGGGCTGCAGCTGTGCATGTCAGGCCTTGTATATCACAGTTGGTCTGACTACTGTTGTCTTTCCTCATGAGGGAGAAACATTAAATATATCTTTTTAGTAATGCTTACCCAAAATGACATTCGTGGCATGACAGCTGTGTCACTCTCCTCAAAAAGCAGACACATACAGTCCCCTTCTGATGGTATTGGAACAACAAAGTGAAATGGTTTGTTTTTGCTGTACACAGACATTTGGTTTTAACATTAAATGATGGATATGCCCTTTATCGCACCTGGCAAGAAAATGATTCTGATTCTGATTCTGATTCTGTTTCTGAAAGTTTATAAATTACATTTGATATGGTTTTTACAGCAGACTATAGCCTCATTTATATTAGATGTTTTTAGATTTATATAATAATGTATAACACTTACAATTGGAGTGAGCAGACATATTGGAACATGTGACTGATAAGTGTTTCTTGTTACCCAAATATCCAGTGAGATTGGTAGATCTACCTGTAAAGTATTTGTTGTTAAAAATTATAAACCAACATGAAAACCAGAGAGCTGTCTATAGGAGAAAAGTAATCTATTTTGAATTGGAGAAAAGAGGGAAAAACAACCAGATGAATTATACAAATACTGAGCATAGCCAATTTACAAATTTGGAATGTCCTGAAAAAGAAGCAAACCACTGGTGCACTGAACAACACATACAATGGTAAGTCGTGCAAAGCAAACAGCACAACCGCTGATGACAGAAACATTGTGAGACATGCAAAGAAAGGAAAAATAATAACAATAGCACACATCACCAACAATCTCCACAGAGCAGGAGTGAAGGTTTCACACAGTCCACCATCTGATGACCATCTGACGAACACTTGAGCAGAAATACAGACGCCATGTTGTGATATGAAACCATACCAGTAGGGGACTGGACTGTATCGCTGTTACATTTGGACTTTTTTGTGTAGGACTTTTGGATATAAATAAATTTACTATAATGTACAGTCTGTGCTTATATAAAGAAAGTATAATTAGTACATACATACTGTAGCAGCACTTTTGAATACACTTCACAAAATCACTAGAGAAGCAGCATTCCATTGTCTGGGATGTAAATCAGTAACAGAAATATGCTTTCCAGATAAAATACTAATATTTTTCTGAACAGCTTGGCATTTATGCTCACATGTGATGGGACTTGACTGGATTGGTTTGGTTTGTTCAGGTCAAATGTCCTTCAGAACGTTTGGGTGACAGGTTCAAAATCAGCTTGAGTCACTAAAAGTTAAAAATCACTTCAGACTTGGTTGCCTGCCATACAGACAACAGAAATTTGAGGGACTACTCAATGTCTCATTAATGGAGTTCTGGCAGGAGACACAGCTATCTTGCTGCGCCAGGGTGCCGAGCCAGACAGATATTCAGGTCAGACTGCAGAGAGCTTTCACCAAGGATGACAGACTGGTCTATTATAGATTTGTGCAGTGAATGCCCAGGAACTTTCCATACTAAGAGCTTAGGCCTATAGGCTACATGATAAGGTCTGAAGGAAACTTTTGGGATTGTCTTTTACCACAGCTGAAATCTGCAGTAATAGAGAGAGTCATGGTATAACTGAGTACCTTTAATGGTTCCGTTTTAGATTTACATATTCTGACTTAACAGGCATCAAACAACAATGTCAGTAATGTTAAAGTTGTATGTGTAATTGCATTTATTACTGTCCTTACTACATATGTGCCGGATTAAAATAAAAACCCACCCCCTGCGTGTGGCTGCAGTCGTGTAACTTGGCATAAATTCACAGGGACTCTCCTAAAATAATTAACACATTTGTTGCAAAGTATATTGACTCCTTTGGTGTTTTTTCATCATGGTTGGAGAGAATATCGTCTAACATGAGAGCCAAAAATGTTCCAAAGGTGTTAGTTGGCATACTGCAGCCTTTTAAGCATTGCTGTCACCAGCATATATACCTATTATTTGATTTCAAACAATTCAGAAAGCCACCGATGTATAATTATTTTCACTAATTTATACCGATTTATCTTCAATGTGTCATCTGTATGTGAGTGATGATTATTTGATTCTGTGTGAAAAGCCAATCATAAGTTTCAGAACTGAGGCTCAGAAGATAGTGAGTAAATAGAGACCCCTGCAGGCAATTGTAGGTAACTATTGGGTCCTGTCACCTTGATAAAACCAATATTCCTAATACAGTAGTTTTTTATGAAAATCAGTCTCATTTTACTTTGCATTGTATTTTTTACATCCTTCAACATGTCTCTAAATTATCCATCTGTTAATTTAGGTAATCCAGGATATTGTCCTGGCTGCAGCACACATTTATACTCTTGTCTGTTTGCAGGATACAATTTCTTTGCTCTGTGGCTACGATTTTCTTAAAGCACACCAGAAATCAGATAACCTGATGCTTCAACTCACTGTGAAGGTGAGTCATGACATAAATTACAGTACTACAGTAGATAGTATTTCCTCAAAGTCTGTTGTAATACCTTCATTATATTCATTACATTATGGCAGATTTAAATAGGATATGTAATGTTTGTAATACTATATATCGTAGCCTATTTTTAGAATACAGTTAACTATATACTTCCCTATGGTAAACAGCCTCCTCACAGTGAAATTATCACTTACGTGATTTGCAGTTACATTTCTACACATATACTGTACAGACATGAGCTGCCTGAACATCAAATGTAAGTGTTCTTGAATATGAAACTGTTTTTATCTTAAAGAGACGCTGACTGAGAAAAGCAACAGACGAACAGCACAGTGTTACAATTGACTATTAACATGTACAGGTTATATATATTTATGGATTTCATCAGGGAGAAGGCCGCATGGTAAGGATGCAGTTTGATGGAAGTAGCAGGGCAGAGGCTATAAAGGAGTGTTCGAGAGCTGTGGAAAAACTGAAGGAGTACATGCCTGTCACCACTCAAGATGATGCTCCACCTCCCCTTAATCAGCCCCCCACTGAGGTCCCTGCACCAGTGATACAGGTTGCTCACTTTAGTAGTCAGTATATAACATTTCTATATATAAATGTATATACTAATTTGCATTGACTGTATATGTTTCTCTTATTCCAGCTATATGTACAGTATTTCTATGAAAGCGTTAGTAAAAGTCTTAGCATGGTTAAATACAATTTAAAAAAAGCGTATGATAATTGCTATAATTTAAGTTTTCATGTTAATCACTGCTCAGACAACAGTATAGCTTTGGTCAGTCTTATTAACAGTGGCCATATTATCCTCACTAGATGGTGCTATTTGCAATACAGTGTTATTCAGTAGGTGGAGTAAGATTATCTGTTGTACATGTATAGTTAACTAATCACAATGCTATATATGGTGTGTCCCCTTAACACATGTGCATTGACAGGAATGCAGAACAATAAACATAGCAAAACCATTGAAGAGGTAGTCCCTTTAAGCTACTGAAAAAAAAAATAGTTCTTACTAATGCCTGTAACAGTCAATGTGTTGATTATGGAACAAACATTTTTGTTCCAAAGCTAAACATTAGCAACAGCAAAAACATTCTGTGAATGCGTTTATCCAGCTGAAATGTACATGATGACATTTCAGCCATGAGTTTGTTGGTGCTCTATCTAGTTTACTGTAATTATAGTTGCCTTTAGTTTACAGTCACATCTGAAAACACTAAAAAAACTCCTGTTAGAGTTGGAAACATGTTTATGATTAGGCTATGGGTTTCACAACATTTAACATAGAGGACCCAGAGGAATGGTCTCTCTATCATGGGGTTGACCTTTTGCAAACAGACACATTGAAGGAGTTCACACTGAAGATGAAAGGGCTTTGAAGGGTGGATATCCTTCAATTAGTAATGAAGCCATTGATCGGCCTCTTAAAACTGGTGGTGTCATGCCGTGTTTGTCAAATCTTTTTTCTTATTTTGTGTGTTACACTTTCCAGGGAAAGTCTGTAGGAAATGAGCCTGAGGATGTCCAAGGATCATTGTCTCTAAAGCGTCTTACACAGGTATTATGTCAGTTATTTGGAGCTTGCCAACACTTAAGATTAAACATCCACTTTGAAGCATTTAGTTGTAAATTTGTGTTGAGCTTATCTAAGGATCATAATACAATTATTACTATAATATTATTATTACTTTTAGGTCAAGTTTATTTAACCATTTATGTTCTTGGATTCCTCTCAATTGTTATGTGCCCCTTCCACAGCATTTCTTGGGAGAGACTACTGTGAGTTTACCTCAGGTATATCACCACTGTTCTTTACCAGAAGTTGACTTGGAGCCCTTCCTCCGTGTTTGTCTACTGGATCCCAGCTTTCATGCATTTGTGGAGAAGGTGGAGAGTGAGCTGAGGAAACTGCTTCAAGAGTGAAAAATCTTAACAACCGCTGAAGGCAGAAAGGTCAAGTCAGTGTAATGTTTTTTTCTTATACAGTTTGTGTAGGCAGTGCCTGGTGGTGGAACGTTTCTTGCTGTGTTACTGATGTTTGAAATGTTGTTATACATTATTTGTTATGCTACATGGCCTGAAGAGGAAACTGAATGGTTTTGAATTTAGGTTGTTGGAGGAAAAACTTACAAAAAGAAAATGTTCATTAATTTTTAAACTTTTTATTCAGAAAAAAAAATATTGGTCTCACTCATATGTTTGATCGTGGCTATATACTCTGGTCCCTCTCTTCCCCCCTTAATGCAGGTCCATTTCCACTGCAACACACATGGATACATTGTACTTAAAGAGGAGTCATGCAGCTACAGCAGTGAATTTTGCTATGCCAGCTTCCAAGTGATCCCACAATATTAAAGCTTCACTGAGTAAAACAAACTGCCCTCCATATATCTATTTAAGAATACATATTGCATAGGATTATAGCCATGCTATACAGTTAAAGAGAGAAAAAATAAAACTCAATTAATGAAATTGGGAAATATAAAAAAAATATTTTATACAGATTTCCTATCATTTGAACACTCATACTTCAACATATACAAGACATCTATGTTACTCTGGAAAGAAAATAAAAATAATACACATTATCATTTCTGTTTAGATAGTTAAATACACAGTAGTCATTTTCTGTAATCACTCTCAATTCAAATTAAATACTGTCATTGAAGCCCTTGCTTCACAATAAAAGTTCTGTTAAAAGTGGACTTCTCACAAAATCAAACATAGATAAATGACCATGATATGCTGTACAAATCGTCAAGAATGAATATATATATATATATATATATATATATATATATATATATATATATATATATAAAGGATGACTCTATAAAAAACATAGCTCATTTTAGATGCAAAAAAAAGCCACACAAGGGGTAACAACAGAAAATGTCTATTCTGAGTATCCTATTGCGTCATTATCTTGCATGCATTGTACATGATATGTAATACAAAAGGGATCACCTCATTTGAGGACATGATCAAATTAATAAAGGGGACATCAACAGCACATTAAAAATGTGTACACCTTTGTGGTGGTTTTAGTCATTAGTCATTATTCATCATCCTGAAATCTCCATGTAAGACTGAATAAGGCATGCTTAAGACAGCCATTATGTTCTTTTTCTTGCCAGTGTTATGCTGATATTGTTTCTCATAAAATGAGACAAGATATGCTTTGTTCAAAACTGCCCAGAGCTTTATCCATCTCAGATACCTTCATGTAGTCAAAAAATGCAGTTTAGCCATCTCATCTGTGAAAAGAAAATCAAGAGAAGAGAAGCCATGACTATGGATAATCCTCACAGTGACTTCTATATTTAGTCCCCAACCCCTACAACAGTGTCTTACTTGAGTAAATTGCTTATTTTGTGTTCCTCTGGCGGATGTTTTTGTCCTTGTGGTTGTTTGTTGAATTTGTTTTCCTGCAAAAAGAAGCAGTTGTGACTTAGTGACCTAAAGGTAAAAGCACTTCAACTTGCAGTGCCTAGTGTTTCTGCGTGAATTATGTGTTGCAATATGTGTGTAACAATAGGAATACTACTTACATTGGTCCAACTGGTTCATCATCTATGGCACAAGGAGAGGGCAGAACAGAACAAAAGAGAGCACAGAAGTCAAATGTGAGATAAATAAGATATAAAACACGCGTGTTTCAGGTTACAGCACATTTATTACAAATAATGTATTTTACTTGGCTGACAGTATTCAAGCAGCTGTTAGTTTACTATTATTTCACTATGCTTTGAAAATCAGTTTTAGAGATGGGAGACAGTGTTGAAAGTCAAGATGGAAAGGTCTGACATCTGAGACATTGGAATCAGCTGCTAGAAAGCTCTGAGAAGAAAATACTACAAAGGCACAGGTGTGTGAATTTAATGGTGCCTTTAAGGTTTCTAGAGAGTAAACCCGTTTGGAAGCTGGTAAAAAAAAAAACATTCAGAAAAAGTTGTCGAACTGTATATTTAGGGAAATGGTCAGTAGTGACATGTTTATAGGGACTGAAATGTGAAAATAACTTATGGTCTCTTAAGCAAACACAGCTTTATCGCCAAGTGTTATAAAGTTAACCTCACATGCCATCTGAATCTCTTGGGGTTCCTGTTCATTGCAAACTGAGCATATGTGTGGGAGGGTTACAGATGGCTCACTTAAAGCCATCTTTTAATTACACTAAGCAATTTCATAGTGATTTTGAAAGGGCCTAGTACATGGGTGTGATGTTATAAATGACTTGGCATAAAAACACAAATCTCTTCAAAGCTTTCTCTCAGCATCTAGAGATTGTTTTAATTTCATGCAGTGCACAGTGGTTAATATCTCCCTATTTAATTATATTTATATGATTAGAATTCACTTCAGAGTATTTGCATGGTGTTAATGAAAATCCACAATTTAAGTAGTGTTTTATCAGTGGAACAAAGATACAATTGTCATTCTTTCTCATGATACAGCACTGAAATAAATAATATCCGTCACACTGTAATAGTGAGGAACGCTGCAGGAGAACAATAGTGAATAATGTTGCATTGAGTGACAAGTTAGTTCAAAAACTCACAGCTTTGGGGTTGACAGAGTGGTTGGTGTTTGGCATACAGATGAAAATGTGTCAAGAGGTAAGTAACCAGTCACAGTGAGCTATTTGCCATGCAGTTATAAATCAGAGTTAAGCGGCATTAGCAGCATTCCATGGCATTAATATGGAGCAGATTATGGCAGTTATAATGTTAGACAAAAACATGGCTCTGTAATCATTTGGAGGAGGAACAGCTGTCAGCATATCTTACCATTATCACACCTCATGTGTATTCACCACAAAAACTATGTTAACTATAATGGCCTTGCAAGCACATTAACAAATAACAGATTTTTACTGTGTGAAATTGACAGTTGAACATCAATAATGATCACTGTGGCACACTGAGTCTGATTTGCATTGGCTACAGTTGGGTTTTTATGTAACTTCAAAAAACACAGAATGTGGGTTTTTTAGCTTAACATTTGCCTTGTTACATAAAGTGAGCTGCTATTTAGCAAATCATCACACAGCAAAATCTGTAATTTTAGCAACTGGTTTTGAAACACAGGATAGAAATGTCAGCCTCTGCCTCAGAGCCCTTGGCTGTGGAGCATAAAAGTGTTCAAACGCAGCTAAGCCATCATGAGACCAAAATTCATAATGCACGCAGACAGGGGCCAAAACCTCCGGGAATAAGGGATGCTAAAAGGAGATTTTAGAGGGGTTGTGCATCGTGAGCAGGGAGTCCTCTTTCCCGATTTGAATGGCATAAACATGGCAAATATAATCCACCTTAATCGCTTCATTTTTCTGGTAGATGAAACCAAACTAGAGGCCATGCACAGAGCTTACTTGGTTTCTGCATGTGTGGCTGTGTGTGTTGTTGTTATTGTTACATTCTACATTAAATAAGGGCCAGTAATCAAAAAGAAAGTCAAATTTTATTTCAAGAAACATGTCCTCTGAGTTATTATAAACTGTTATCCAAAGCACTGTGAAAACTAAACAAAATCCTTTGGAAATTTAGGGAAATATGTTGATCTTATGATATTCACACTCATTAAATATTTCATCTGTGCACTGAAAAGCATCAACATTAAAACCCTATTGTGAGCCATATTAAGTGGTTAATACTTTTATTTTTCTCTGCCACCCTGACATTTGCAGTATGACTGCCCAAAGCAAGGGTGAAACAGATATGCCGAGATAATGAGGAAGAAAACAGAATAAAGAAACAGCGTCACATCTGAAGAACAACACAGGCCTAAACAGGCTCAGTGAATCTTATTTTGTTTGGACTAAGTAAATGAAAAAGCAGGCTGAAACAGTGTTTGTTAAGTCTGTTATAGAGTGTGGTGTACAACTGTTGCCCAGCTGGAGTGATTCATATTAGGGGGGAGGGGAGGGGGAGCTGTTGTGTCTTTTTTTTTTTTTTGCTAGTATTCACGTTTTATTCAGCCACGTGACTAGAGGTCAGACACAACCTTTGGTGACTGCCTCTGGGCTTTCTAGACATTTTCATCTTGTCACAATCTTATCATGTGATTATGTCTGCCTCCTGAAGCTCTGGCCATTTATTTTGTTAACTGAAAAGCTTATCTTACATAGAGAATACTACAATTAAAACTTTTAACAACTAAACAAAAACAAAATGAACAAATAAAAGAGTAAATTGATAGAGAAGTAAAGAGATAAATACTTTCTTAGTTTTATATTTACTTGGCATTTCTCTGTCAACTTTAGATGTGGTTTTGATATTTAGGAATCAGGTGAAGCTGCAGACCACAGATGTTTTGGTGTAACCTCAGTTGGCCACCACAGTATAAGCACTTGAAGCTTTCTTTTTGTGCTATAAAAGTCAAGTAGCTGTGTAGCTCTGTAGTACATTACTCAGTTCATCAGTTATATATTTGGTAACACTGCTTGCTAACAAGCCTGAGGGTTTGATAGTTTGAGTTACATTAGCGTTGCTAACATATTTGTGCAGACATGCATTTAATTTTGGATCATTTGAGAAACAGTGTTTATTTACTCTATTTTTAATACAGACTCAAACTATTGATTTATCTAGATATAAGTATGTGTGTGTGAGTGTGTGTCTCACATTTATCTTATCAGTCTGTGTGACCAGACTTCTAACATCACTACATTAGTCCATATATCAGTGGCTCTTCAGAGATATAGTGTTTACCTATTAATGTTTTACAGCTATTGAAACACTGGATTATTCTGCATGGGTTCAACAAATGGAAATGAAACAAGTTTTTATTTTATCCCACTTGCTCTAAAAAATCGATTAATTAATTTTGTTAATATCTCAGCAATAACTAAGCAAATATCAAAATGCTTAATGGACTGTAGGTTCGTAAAAACATACAAACTGACAGAAAGGAAAAAAAAAATCTCTGAAACCATGCAGGATTTCTCACTTACCACCCATTTAGATTATGTTGCCATTTGGAAAGAAAGGATGGAGGGGAAAAGAATAGTAACCAAATAAGTTACATATTGGGACCGATTACAGACCGCGTTACAGGCTGATAACCCCACATGTTTATGAACAATGTTATTCTGCAGTCAACATGAAAAATAGTGCTCCGTTAGCATTGTCATTCATACAGCACAGCAGTACAGCTGCTATAGCCAAATCTTGGAAAGGTTAGCTCTGGACCCCCTGTTGTTTACCTAATGTGCATCTATAAAGGTCATGTTTGCATGTATCTAATACGTGGTCAAGAGGCAAGAGCCGAGTCTTCAGATTGTCAGTCGGTCACTACAGATCTTCTCAGAGAGCAGATGCAACCTCATCATTGAGAGGCACACTTGAATAAACATGTCTGTACCTTAGGTTCTGCCATACTCCTCTGTATACAGGGAGTTACAGAGTAATTTTTGACCCTCTGAAATTTTATATCTACACTCCTGTAATCCTGTATTGATATCAGGTGCCAGGGCCATGTGTTCTTTTTTTAAATATTGCAATACCTTTACAGCGAAAATGACACACTATAAACTATGTGAAACACTTCTTAAAGCTTTAAATTGCTATGTTAGAATTTGCACACAAACTATGGAATACCTACTTTCCCTGACTAGCATTTACTGCGAGTAACAGAAGAAGAGTTTTCTTACCATCAATAATGTCATCTGGCCTCTTGCGTTTCTCGTACACAACGATGATGACAACTAGGATTATAATTTCTGCAAGCACACCCAGGAAAGGCCAGAGCGGTGCAAGATGGCTGCGCACCCGTAGTATAGTGGTTTCAGCAGTGTTTCCAATCACATTGGTCGCATTGCATTCGTATATTCCAGGATCTGTGGTTATATCCAGGTTTATTATGTTGAGCTCTGTGTAGTTGTCTCTGTTAGTGATGAAGAAGCGTCCAGTGGAGTTGTCAATGTCCTGGAACACAATCATGATTTGTTAATTACATGAAAAACATGACATACATTTTAAGTTACTTAATTTGGAGTAGATAAAGATAGGATAGGACAGAGATAAAGAGAAATAGCATAACTGCTATCATGGCTAACTCTTTAAAAATACGTACTGTACATCTGTCTCTCACTCAGTTTAAATATTTACATAATGTATATAGTGTATATACATGTGTGTACATATACCGTGTAGGATGTTCCATCCACTTTACGCCATGTCCATGTAGGATGTGGGTAACCAACGGACTTGCAGTACATCATTGCATTTTCCCCCTCGTTTTTATTTTCACTTCGCTTGTGGCCAGTAATATCAGGTTTAGCTGAAAAGGTAAATCAAAATAAAACTGATCATTCATTTTAGCTTGGCAGAAGTACAACATTCAAAGGCATTTTTTAACTGCTACCATATGGCATGAATAAGAAAAGCGTGATTGGCTGTTCTCGCTATGGCATTAATTTGTGTTTTTCAGTTATCTATGTAAGAGGGTATAGCAGGGATGATTCACTGAAGAATCGCTGTTTCTTTAGAAATCATAATAACTATTGTAGTCTAAGAGGGATAGTTAGTGGACTCTTTGAGATATTTTTATAATTCATTTGTTTAGCCATTACATCATTACATTCAGTATCTCATACAGACTTTCATGAATTAATGTTGTTGTTAAACTATGTTTCCTAAATTTGGGGAATCCTCTTTTCCATTTGACTCCACAATCTAGTCATCACAGTGTTCTTCATAAAAAAAAAAAATTTAGGGTACCTATTTAGACAAACTGACCCAGTAGGACTTTCCAGTACAACAATAGCCAAAAGAAACCCTATATTCAAAAGGCCTTGTGTAACAGAATCTAATGGAGCAGGTTTGGCCATGAGTGGGATTGGACTACCATTTTGGGTGTACAGTTAGTTTATACACACACCCCTTATACCCAATGCAGCAATGTGGAATATTACTCTTCAAGAGATAAAAGTATTTCAATACAATTCATAATGAGGTCATGGAAGAGGGGGATCAGCAGGATAGAAGCGCCTCCAGATGTTCCCATTCAAAATAATTCCACAGTGAATTCCACAGAAGAGATTTTGAGCCAAAGGAAAATGGTGTGAATGGGCTCTGATTAATGAATAAGCCGATGATAACAATGCAACAAAAGGTTATAAATTTAATGAATTCGGGCATATTTCAGGAAGCACTGCAACAGATGCCAAGTCAAACAGAGCCATCAAAAAAGGTGAAGCACAGACTCTCCATTTACCTCTGCACAGCATCGGGAAGATAACAGTTTCTGCTTTTCCACTAATCCTCAACATTACAATAATTCCTTCCATGCAATTAAGCAGGATAAGGGAGAGGCCTGGTGTGAGCATTTTTCAGCTGCGCATGGATAATACAGAAGGAGGGGTCTGAGCGCTTTGATGACATCAGCCCACTCTAATTATGGTGCACACGTGCTCCCGAGCAGGGGAGTGGCCAAGCTCATTTGCGCCTTATCCTGACTGTATTATGTCAGTGACAGACTGCACAGAGACAGCCCTCAGAGTGGCGCTAAAATAGGCAGAAACCTCCATTTCACACTTATCACTGTAGTTACTGTGCTTATTAATCTGTGAGTGCTAGACTCTGGTAAAGTGGCGTGTGAATGTGAGAGGGGCATATGTGTGAGCAAGGTCAACGCTGTCAGAAAGGATAGACAAACGCAGAGTAAGATGACATAAGATGTCAAAGAGCCCTTAAATCAACCCTCTCATTGGAAGCTTTCCACATTTAACATTCAAGTAGCTGCATGTTTAATTCACATTTATTTTTCTAGGGTAATGTGACATTATTACTATGTGTGCTAAAACATTTTTTTATACAGAACTGTCCTCAGCATTTATGAAAATTTGACAAAGTAACTATGTATCTGTGGCAAGCTTAGTATCACAGACAATGAACTCCACTCCTGCCACAGAGAACGGCTGGGACCGGATTCAGAGCCTTAATCCTACAACATCACAGAACCCTCCATCTGTTGCCTCTGAGCTGAGTCCTGCAAGGATGAGTGTGCCAAGGACACTGTAGGCGAGGGATCTCAGTGAACTGCTGCCAGAGGCACAGTGCAAAGCTGGCTAGGATAACAGTGGGCTTGCTACCTGGGTCACAAAAGATCTCAAACACCTCTAGAAAATCACAAGAGCGTTTAAGAACTGAAGAAAATGTTTTGTTTAGCTCCCGCAATTGCACGTACTTCTACTGTCAAACCATTCTGTTATTTTAATATAATTTTTAGAGTTTTAAAATGTAGGCCTATTTAAAGGCGATTATCGTGCACAAATAATTTAGCTAAAAGACTGGTTTTTGTCCAAAGAACAGATAGCAAGCCTCAGCAGTCACAGGCCTGCAGTCTAGTGACGGCTAGAACGCTTGAGTTTGAATGGCGATGAGTTTTGTCATTTCACAATCCAGTCAAAGCAGAACACACACGGCCATCACCCATGTTATGCAATCAGGCAGCGCTTTAAGACAGCCGCGGAATAAGAGGCAGGGCATGTTCAGTATCCACCATAGCCATGCCACAGTAAATTGGCTTAAGCACTACACACAGGCAAGCTTCTCTTGAACAGGGTTTCACTTGCCCTTTATCAGAAAAGATCCCTTATTCAAGTTGAAGGCTTCGCCGTCAGCTTGAATGAAACCAACACAGTAGTACTTTGATTAGCTTCACTAGCTTTTGCATATACAGAGGTCAACTTTCTCTAGTTTAACCATCATTTGTTCTATGAGATGGAAATAACAGGATAACTTGCAAACATCAAACCATATGTTTAATTTTTTTTTTTTTAAGAGTGTGACTGGTCTTATGGATGCCTCCCAATTGGGCTTGTGTTTTGGTGAGCATGTGCAGCGCCTGTCCATTTTGCTAGAATGTTGTCTCAGTAAAAGCCAAGAGTGACAACAGCCTCAGGATGACTTCCTGATATTACCACTGCACTGGATGAATTCAAATATCTTTGTCAACAAGGACTCTCTTCACACAGCTAAAGGTGGTTAACTTTTGTAGGGCACTTTTATCTCTCCATCTGTCAGCAGTAAGCCACAGATGACATTATCATGTCGTCATGTGGTGAGCTAATATCAACTCCGGGGCTTCCTCATAGTCTTAATACGTCATGAAAAGGAAGGGAGGAAAACATTTTTTTGAACACACGATATCTGTTTCAATAGCACAACAAAGCTATGGTTGTTGTTACAGAGCAATCTTACCTTTTACTTCAATTGTAGCATTTGCATTTGGTGCCATGTCAAATGTGTAAACACACATATATTCCCCAGAATCATCTGCCCGTGGCTTATTTATTCTGAAAGAAAATACAAAACATCAAAGTATTCCATTGTTTTAATGTAAACACCAACCTAACACTGTAGGTAGTCAAGTATAAAAAGTCAACTAATTTTATTTAACCTCTAGTAATTAGTTTGGATCACAGCAGTGAAAGCTTGAGGGGCCTGCAGGGCCATGGGAGACAAAATGTTGGCATTATCCTGTTATATTACGGAACAACAGTTCTGCATTCTGCAGGGAAGGGCACCACAGGCATATTAGCTGCAATCTTCAGAGTATCACTGATGTAATGTGACAAGGAAGTGACCAATTGGTCTTATCTTGTGGCTAGGAAGAGTCTGCAGTATGTCTACAGGGGCGACAGTAGCTTTGTGCTCCAATGGTTATACTGTGTGACAGCAGGATCCAACAACTAGTTGGTACTTTAGGCTATGGGAAAGGTTTTTATGTTTGTTTTTTTATTTAGATGTAAAGCTATAGTTAAATACTTGGTTTAGAGAACTTCATGTTCATAATATTTGAAAATAAAAATACCTTTATCAGTCTCAGTAAGTCTCAGTAAGCTGACTGCAGATACAAACTAGCTTTGATGAGTTTGTCCTATGCCCACAGAAAATGTGCAAATTCTACTTGCCGAGTCAGACGTGTACAAAGTACACATACTCAATACTCGAGTAAAAGTCTAAGTACTTTTCCTCCACTACAAGTAGAAGTTTACTTAGATTTTTCTAGTACTATTACTAAAGTACAACCTTTAGTACTTTATAGTACCTCTAAATGCTAAAGTAAAAAAGTAAATGTCCACCATGTACTTTCCACCTCTGCTATTTACTGTAGAACAGATAGTGTCTGTGCTCTGTGTTTTGACCCATTTATAAATACTAATAGTCTTTATCACTGCAGGGTCCTATTCTCAAGAACAAGAATTTATTCCACTATCTCAGAACACGATTTGAGTGTATAAGATTACCTCAGCACAGTTTTTGCTACATAGCCATTTCCACTTTATATAAAGGATTGTCGTTTAAACTAATTGTTGATGAATTCTCATTCACCTCCCATTGCTGGGAGCACTTAATTATCTGCATCGTTCTCTCTCCCAAAATATGTCCTACTTACAACAAGCCAAAGCTGTTGTCACCTGTATGCTGTGTTCCTCTGCTCTGTCCGTGTATTGGTGATCTCCAGTCCATTCTTCATCCAGAAGCTTTCTTTGTGGGGAGTGTGGGCAGTGGTGAGGTTACACTGCAGGGTAACAGATTTGCCAGAGTTTTCCGCTGACAGGATGGTCTGGTCAGAGGCATTGATCTTTGGTTCTGGAAGACAGAGATAGTCAACCCTTATCACAGAACTGGGGGTAAATGCTGTTAGTGCTTCCTCCCATGT
The DNA here is from genome assembly GCF_900324465.2 of Anabas testudineus. NCBI lineage: Eukaryota > Metazoa > Chordata > Actinopteri > Anabantiformes > Anabantidae > Anabas > Anabas testudineus. The sequence continues at coordinate 19,426,760 of NC_046612.1, read as the reverse complement.
TGTAGTACAGTAGCTGTAGGCTATCTTCTGTTTTTATACAATCTGTGTAGGAGGATGTCTATGAAGACGAGTGCACACACACAACAGATAAACAAAAGACATAAGTATATGAAAGAATGCCTTGTATCAGTCTTCAATCTTTATAGTGAAGATCAAAGTAAAAAAAAAAAGGAGTAATTGTGAAAATTTTTACTTTTGGTTATATCTGAGCATCTAAATTTTTAATTTTTCAAGATTTAAAGTAGCCAAGCACCAGAGTAGTTAGATAGCCAACTACAAAAAATAAGCAAATATTAATTTTACTGGTTATACCTATTGTTTTTATAGCCTAAATGTTAATCCTCTTAATATACAGTCACAAAGTCATCAGGGGAAGCTGATTACTGCAGCAAGTTTAATATGTAATAAAGGGAAACTGAATCAGCTCCTAAATCTACCTCACCCTAATCTCGCATATAAAAGTCATCATACTCTACTGTACTGTAGGGGTAGAATAAGCCATGTACCTGGATATATAACATGTATAAGTCTTTTGACATTTTACATTACTGCTGAATAACTACCTAAATGACTTCACTCTCTAAGCAGCTAAGTAGCCTGGTTACTACACAATATCAGGGTCTATTTCTCAAGGACATTGAGGAAAGCAGGATGTGTCATCTGAGAGTGAGGCACCCTTCGCTCTGGCTTGAGTAATATGTAGTAAACCTCCTCCACCCTGCCCTTCCTCCTCCTCTTCCACCTCCTCCTCCAAGGCGGGCCAACCATGGCAACGATGAAGCCCCCGGGGGAAGGAGGGGAGGGCAGGGAGGAGAAGTATCATAATCGTACTACAGGCTGCTGCAAGGCTACCAGCAAGGCAAAGGGGAGTAGAGGAGAAAAAGGTTTACTAAAACCGGCAGGTGATGTGTAGCATTCATGGCTCCTTCTTCCTGGTTCTCCCACTGTAACTAAGGGGATATCTCTCCCCTCCCCCTTACATCCGTCTCTCCCCTACCAAGCAGAACCACATGTACTATTAATAGTATTTTTAAGACATGCATACACACACAACATGAGGTACATAAATTAACATTTAGCAAACAAGGCACAGTGGTCCACAGGCAATTTAACCAGAAGGTAGTTTGTAGGACACCTTGTCACAACTTAAAACGTGATGACTAATAATGACAATAATGATAGAAACTGATAATAATGATAACTGCTGGATAATGTATCCCCAAATCAGAATCTAGCTTAATATAAAATGTCAATCCTCCTTTCCTACTTCTTTTTACTTTAATACAGTGCTGCATTTAGAGACTGTATCCAATTAAGTGACAATATAAAAAAATTTTGCATTAATAATACAAATATAGTTTCTATTCCATCTAGCAGTTTATTAAATTACCAATTTAGTTTTAAGTAGTGCTGTGGTTGTTACACTTCGTTGGGATGTACAATATGAAATCAATTAAACTGGATAGCTAACACGTACTATAGCATCTAACTTGGCAAGGTCTATATTTAGGGGAGCACTGTGCCATTGGGAAAGGGAAGACAGGCCACAAATCACTAAATTGCAGCACATTACAACAGAATAAGGTGCACCTTCAGAAAATGGTGCCAGTTGCTGTGCTGGCACAGAGAGGATAGTGGGCCTATTAAGAACAGGGTTGAGCTAAATGTTTTGAACTACTAATTTTTAATAAGGATGTTTAGTTTATTTGTGTGCTAGATTTGGAAAAGTAAACATTTGTGATACATAAGCAAACAGTAGAACATCGCACTCCATTATGAATGCTTCAAAAATAAAAGTCTCATATTTGTTCTACCTTGCACATCAAATCTGTGTGTATGTATTTGAGTATGAAACGCTTGCAGGCTTTTAAAAAGTCTGAAAAGAGGCAATGTTTAAGTTTTCACAGACAGCAGTTCAGCTTGAATTCACAAGAGTCTTGATGAATTTCTAATTAGGAAACAAAAAAGAAAAAAGTAGTAAACTATTTCCTATTCTGAAACCACTCCTGCACCATAACCCCTTTTAAAATTGTATGTTCAGTTCAATTTCAAATATCCATCTCACCACAATAAAGCAAAATATGCTAATTCCATGGGAAGCTGAGTGTTCTCAAGAAGGCTGATGAAAAATGAGTAAAACAAAGAAGCAGTATTTTGGTGTAACAATCAACAGTGATGAGTGGTTAGAAAGGTCCTTGAAGACGGTAGATATCCCTTTCTGTTATGAAGCGGAGTGACCATTTTAATAAATTTCACTGGGGGAATTAAAGCTGACCACAGCTGCTGTGTGACAATTTGGAAAACACTCTATGCTTACTCCTTTCTTGCAGTTATGAGAAGATCAATACCACTTTTATGTCTGTATGCAAAATATGAAGCTAGAGTCAACAGCCTAGCTTATATTACCCACAGGATTAAAGGTAATGCATCTAGCCTGGCATTGTCATTTTTATTTATCTGTTTCTGTATAGATTTAATAAACACAATATAACATTAACTATAAAAGAGATAAGCAAGTTTTTACATTTGGACAGTAACTTATGTGCATGCTAACCTTTTTATGCTAAGCTAAGCTGGCTCTAACTTCTAGTGGGGACATCAGAGTGGTATCAATGTCCTCACCTAAGGAAAAGAAAATAGTTTATTTTGAGGGGTCATACTATTCTATAAATGACAAAGCTCCATGTTTTGAGCGTTTCATACTCAAGAGACTGACTAGGGTTCATTGTCATTTTAAACTTTCATCCCTAGTAAATCTTATCCTTGCATGTGTTTTGATGAATGTAATATGAAATTACATTGACTTAAAAAGCAAACTACCAAATGAAAGAGTAATTTAACAGCTTTACAGTAAAAATAAAATGGTGCATATGCATGTATATAGTGATTTAGGGTAATCTGGTTTTAAACACAATATAAATTAAAACTAGAAGACCAAACACAGGACAATCAGACAACGTTTCTCCAGCCACAAACATTAATATAAATGGGCTATAGTTTATAGCCTGGTATATACATGTAACAAAATATATTTAACGTCATTACATGTATATGCAAAGAACATTTAGTCCTCAGTAATGACAAAATATATGTTGGTGAAATCTTAATTGCTGGTTTGATACATAATGGGGTAATAGGAAACCATTAAACAAGAGAAGCGAACAGCTGCTGTCCATCGCACTGTGGTATAAGTGCTGAAATTATATGAACCGTACAACTAATCAGATAGTACCCACCCAGAAATCAAAATTTCCCAGTCCAATCAGTCAGTGTAATGATCAGACTCCTCTAAGCTTCTCAGAGAGCTTCACTATGACTAACAACATTCCACATCTCCCTGTGCTCCAGTGGGCAGGGCACTGAAGCATACACAAATGAGAAGGGCGTAGTTGAAATGACGTTTGTTTGACTGTTTGTGCAGATAGTGCAGGGGGTTAAAGGATATAATGTCATTACTGAGTCACAGTCACACACTTAATGGCTGAGAAGTCACAAGGTTACACATTGCAAAGGCAGGTCCAGGGACACTAATTTGAAAGCAGAAAATGTTGGCTTTTATCAGGAAAGAGTTGACAGCAGGAATCACTATTTTACCCCTTAGCACATCCCTCCTTGTGTCTTCTTACAGTTCCATTTACACAGTGCCCAGAGTGAGAAAGCCAAATCAAAAGCACCATTACTTCAAAGCACCACTAGGTGTTCCACTGCATTTAGAAGGCAGGGCTTTGAAGTGAATAAAACAATCCACGCAACGCAGAACAACACAACATAATGTTAAGGGAAGAAGTATCACAAACAAATCTAAACGTAGAAAATGGGTAAAACTGGGGTACAGATAAAAAGATAATGATCAGAAGGACACATGAAACAGTCAGAAAAAGTTTGGTGTGGGAGGAAAGAAGAAAATGTAGATAGAGACTGGGTGAAGTTCCTGGGTTTGTGGTCATTTACAACAATATGTTCAAGGGATTTTGGGAGAGACAGGGAGTTCACTGAGTCTAATAGAACAGAACATAAATATTTACTAAACCAAATTAAGAAACACTAATGAGAACAAAAACCAAAATGAAACCACTGGCATAGGGGATTTAAACTATTTGAATATTTCTATTAATACTAATTAATAAAAAGAAACTGAAGAAATGAACATGAATAAATAATGTGGTTGGTGTTTGTTTTATTTCTGCCTGGGCAATGCGCTGATGTGAGGATGGGCTCTTGAGAGGTTTTTATAGATTGGATTGGTTGGGACAGGGGATTGGTAGTTCGTTTCACTCTCTAGGTACTACAGCACATAGACCACTCACTCTGTAGCACCGAAATGGTGGCCTGGGCGCGGATCCAGGTGATGGCAGGGTTTTGTCGGAGGTCATTGCGCCTGGGATCGTTGCTGGCCCGGCATTCATAGGTCCCAGAGTCCTCCAGTGTGAGGCGAGTGATGCCAAGCACACTGACCCCATTGGTGCCGTAGGCCGTGTTGATGGATACCCGACGCTTGCGGGCTCCGTCCCACAGCTGCTTGAAGGAATCAGCTCGGTTGATCTCAGCATACCACCACTGGATCTCTGGAGTGGGGTTACCAACCACATCGCAGTACAGCTCAAAGGCGTCCCCTGTAAGCTTAGTCTCAGACATTGGCGACTTTACAAACCCAGCTGGAGAGGAAAAGTGTATCAGGATGGCAGGGAAGGAAAGGGCAGAAGAGGGTTAGAACAGTAAAAAGGTGTGAAAAGACCAAGGGATGGAGAAGAAAATTAAATAGTATCAGAGTACATACAAACAAAAAAAGAAGATGGTTAAAGGCAAATAAAAAGAAGCAAGCCTATCATTGATAGGTGGAAAAAAAAGTTAATGATTGTGTAAATCCATTCCACGCAGTCAAGTTTTCTGACCCACTTAGGGCCATACAACTGTTTGACAAAGTCGTAGTCATTTCTTAAACAACCATGTCGGGAGACACATCCTGTGGTCATGGAAAAGTTCATGTGTTTCAGAAGGGTCAAATTATTAGCATGCATCAAGCAAAGAAAAGAAGTAAAGAAATCTAAGGAGATTGCTGGAACTAGTAAAACTGGGTTAAGAACTGTCCAATGTAAGAAGGTTGTGTGGTTTGATGAGTCCAGATTTACCCTTTACTAGAGTGATGGGCGCATCAGGGTAAGAAGAGAGGCGGGTGAAGTGATGCTCCCCATCATGCCTACCGTACAAACCTGTGGTGGCAGTGCTATGATCTGGGGTTGCTGCAGTTGATTAGGTCTAGGTTCAGCAATGTTATGTGCTCACAGAATGAGGTCAGCTGACTACCTAAATATACCAAATAACCAGGTTATTTCATTAATGAATTAATGAATATTCATCTGGCTGAAATTGTAAGAGTGGTTCAGGGAGCATGACACATAATTTTCACACATGGATTGGCCACCACAGAGTCCAGACCTTAACCACACTGAGATTCTTTAGGATGTGCTGAAGAAGACCTTGCACAGCGGTCCAACTCTCCCGTTATCAATACAAGATCTTGGTGAAAAATTAAGCTTAAATTAAGCTTACTAAAACAATGCTACGGTAATGCATGCCATAATTAAAGCTAAAAGTGGTCCACTGGACGGGCAGTGTATATATAGTGAATCAAAAAGCTATTTGATCATTCTCACAGTGAGTTTAATTTGTCTCAGCATGTTCTTGAAAGATTCTAAGAGCCTGGTCAAGTAGGTGAACAATCACTCAACCCGATTCTACAGTTACTGTGTTGCAACAATCAGTGGCACTATTCTTACTTGACCTTGCTGACCCTGGCATAAAAACTCTTCAAAACTGTAGCACAGATTAGTCAGTGCTTAAAAGAACACTACATAGAAAATAATTTATCAAAATCAGTAGCTTAGAAATGTTCCCCTTATACCTTCTGTCTCACTGACAACACTGACAGTTATCGGATAATATCGCTGACTTAGTAAACCTCCTACAGTTAAAAGGTGAAATATGGTGCATTCCTGCACATAGTTAGAATTTTTAGTTCAGTTAAAACTGTCAGGTTATTGGCTTCAACAAAGACATCACTAAGTGGGTTAATTAGAAGAACACATCATCAATTAAATCTTCTAATTTGGTTTTTAGTTTGGTAAATTCCATGATACCTATTTTTATTTTTTTGTTTTTTGGGGGGGGCAAAAGTAATATTTCACCACTATTACAAACTGAATTCAATCTTCACCACTCATGATACATATTACACTGCATATATGCTTTTATGATATACCGCACAGGTTTTTCCATCAGTCAATTTTCTACACCTGTTTATCGTGTTCATCATCAGGGGGTGTTGGAGTCTATCCAGCACACATGGGGTAAGAAATTGAGTACACCCTGTTGTACACCTGAAATGTTGCCAGTCTGTCACAGGGCTAACAGATTCAGATGGACAAACACATTCACACTCACATTCACACCTACAGGCAATTTAGACCAGATCACGTAACCTGCAGGTCAATTGACTGTGGGAGGAAGCAACATCCTGAACAAAACCCATTTACAAAACTACAATTTTTCTGCCTATTAAAACTATTTTATGGAAATCTTCACTAACAGATGCAAATAGTATGTATGTATAAGGCTAATCTGTTATTTGTATCATCTCTTGCGCATAACACCAGAAATGAGGTCAACCAGATTTTATTTTAGATAAGCTGGATATTTAAGTGCAGGTTTTCAAAATTCACATACAGTATGTCCAGAGTGGAATAGCACTGTCCAACCTGCTCCTCCATAAACACTCAGTGACCACAATCGTGAGTGTATCATGCTGTGTCTGATTCACGACCCTGTTCCACATCAGTAGTTAGCCCAACAACACACTGCCAGCCCTAATGAACCTCATCTAATAACAAATCACCTGGACCACAGACACTGTTCTCTGCCACCGCTGCAGCCTGTCAACTGTAAACCGCATGTGCTTAAATAAATCAGAGCGAATACACTGCTTTAAATCTGCCCTGAATTGTTGTAGAGGAAATGGGAACAAAGAGCATGGGATCTCTAGGGTGTTAGACTGTGTGTTGTGTCTAAATACAACAGCTTACAGGCCCTCCCAGATCTGTCTTCTCTGCTCAAAGTAATGTATTATAAGCACATGAACTGATAAGCCTGTAGAAGCCTGAGGAAAGATTGTAAACCACTACGCAACACAACAGCTCACATTGAAGCTTGTTACATTTTATTTGAATAATGCTATTATTTATTTTATCCAAGTTTACATGGTCTATGTAGTCCATTTTCTATTGGACTGTGATGCATAATGCTTGCTAAGCCTGAGATTAATGTTTGTTCTACAATAGACTGTCGAATTACAGCCAAAATATTTCACATACACCTCAACATGTAGATTTCAGTTAGTGCCATGGTAACAAGTTCACCAGTTCTTGACTCAGCCTTATAAAAGCAAATTAGACGATAGGAAAAAGAAATGTGAAAAGAATTTAGTAAAATAAAATGCATTCTTGCTGGTAGCAGATGTGTCTGAAGATATTAGGTGCTTACAACTTGTATGTGTAATGCCTAGAGATGTGCAGAGTAATTAGTATTTGTGTCTTTTCTCTGGAAACATCTGGGCCCATCATGCTCACCACATAATCCCACAGGGTGAATCCAAGCCTATCCGCCTACACTTTTAAAGCAATTTTTCAATTTGACAGATCATGTATTATAGTATTCTTTTCTATGAATATGAGTGTGAGTAAATTGGCTTGACACATGGCAAAGATAACTATTGTCAGCCATGCATAAGAGCTCATGCTAACAATATAGAATTTGCTTTAAAAAAAAAAGCAATGAATGGCCTCTAAGGGAATGGGAAATTAAATCAGAAGAAAGGAAAAGATGACTTAATTTAAATTCAGGCTCAGGGAGGCTCTGCGGAGAAATACACACAGAACAAACTACAGACAAGACTCGGCCAATGAGCACACCAGTTTTTGTGCTGTTTAAACAAGGAGCTTACACTGGCAGCGAAAACAAAACACAAAGCAGCCAGCCGGTGCTCATTTCAAAGGTGTGCTGGGAGACAATAAATGAAGGAGAGTAGAGCTGTGGATGGTGGGCAGATCTCAGCAACTTGGCGCTACAGAGAAGAAAGATGGGCAGAGATCAGGTTCATGCAACTGAAGTGCAGATGTGTCTGCACTTCAGTTGCGCTCTAATCAGTTTTTTCTTTAATGCATACAAGCTGATGATAATACTTCCACTTTAGTATGACGTACAGTATATGTGTATTAGGCATGTTTTGCTTTCTAATTACTGTACATGAACATCACTAAAACTGAATGAAACGTGTGAAGGAATATGCAGATATGTAGAGCTGCAATTATCACACTAAATCCCCAGACAAGTGTAAATCAGGCCTCTCTCCACTGTTTGCTTCCTCTAAAATCTGACTTTTGATTATCTAATGCTTGCCACCTGTCAGTTGCTTCTCCTTCACTATAGATTGATAACAGAAATAATTTTTTTTTTAAATAAGATTTAGCTCACTTTACTCCCATGTGACATATGGCATTTAAGCCTGGAATACGATGACAGCAAAATTACCGAACAATCCGTAGGTTTCTGTGACAAGCCTTTTTCTAAGACCGTATGGTGGTCACAGTAATGACACCCTACATACTAATGTAGGTAGAGATGAGAGCTCCCCTGAGAACTGACCGCAAGCTACACACCACCACCATGCAGCTTGAGAGTGAGTCAGCTGCCTGCCTACAACCTGGATCCCACAACACAGACAGAGAAAGCAGCAAGTAGGAAACCCCCTAGGGCCTGAGCTGGTTATCTGCTAGGCAGTGTGTCTGTGTGTGTGTGTGTTTGAGGTCGTGGGTGCATCATTGTACCTGCAAGTTACTGTGATAGATACAGGTGCCTTTCTGAGTTATTTTATCACAACAGATTCCAGTTGTGACTGTCATTTAATTTCACTTCCTTTCACTCACTGTTGTGCATTGAGAAATAACTGTACAGTTGTGGTATATGTTGCAATAACAGCAACAGATTTGTGTTTTTTTAAACTACATTTAGAGGCCAACCATATCCACATAACAATGTCAATGACTTCACATAGTTAGTCAGGCATACTCTGCACACACTCACACAGTCCTGAGATAAGTTTGCATCAGTAATCTGTGTCTGGGTCATCCACAGTATGTTGACGATATGTCATCATAAATCTCTTATTGTCTACATGTTTCACATAGGCCATAACCAAGACTCATTTAATCCATTTAGAAAAGGGCTTCTTTCTTGCACATACAAAATGGTGTTGGCTGTAGCTTTTCGGTGTTAAAATCAGATAATACTGACTCTGGTAGATGCTCAATAGAACGTCTGCTGTTTGACAGCCAAACTATATGCAGCACACAACCTAATTACTCTAACAAACAATAAATGAATAGTTCTGCATGTTTTTCATGTTGGATTACATCCAACTGATCAAAATGGATTTAAAACGATGTATGCACCGATAATAGCTTAGTCATTGTGTTGGATCAAAGTAATAAAACGGGCGTCGACATTTGCAAAGCTGAAATTCTCCCAAAAAATGTGTTTGGACCAACTGCTTCAATTTGACTGGTAATACTTGAGTCTGTCATTCAAATATCTAAAGAGAGGCAGCAGTTTAATGAGATTTAAATCCCAATAACCCTTGTGCTTGGTAGAAATGCTCTAATCCAATCCTACAGTAGTGAATATATACTAGTTCATTTTCAGAGGTTGAAATAATGAATTCATGTAAAACCAGGAAAGTGCAGAGATACTCGAGATGCGCCATGAGACAGTGATTCTCAACATCCAAATAACTTGATAATCACACCACACGTCCTGGAGTCTGTTCTACTAATTACTAAACCACCACTGTTTCCTGCAAACCTCCAAAGTAATATTACTTGACAATTATTATGAGTTGCGGGGATGGCATGAGTCTGTAGATAAAAAAGCAACCCTGTGTCTGTTATGTCACTAGTGAAAACACACAGGCTGATAGGGGCAAAATTTGTTAATGAAGCCAACCTCTTTGAGTATCCTGTGTCTGAACGTTAAGCTGTGATTGTGTGCAGCTGTATGATTGTGAAGCAGGCTAATGCTAAAACAGCACACAGCATGGATGCCTAGCACGGACCTTCCCTGCACAAATCACTATTATCATTTAGTTTTTTTTACACCTTACAGCACTGCATCAGTACATGCCTGTGATGTGTTGTATATTTGATTTGATGCTGATCATAATCAGCACAGTCTGTATCAGATTTCACACTGGGCAAGCATAACAACGAGCTTGAGTCCTAAAGCATATTTTCCAGACTTAAAAATGCACCGTTGTCCAGGGCCTGAACAGTTACATGATAATGGACAGGCTGTTGCATCATATAGGTCTATTGAATGAATGGTTTGTAGCTGTAAACTCTTTATCTTTGTTGATGATAATGCAGACGTGACATCAAGATGAATTATGAGGTCACATATTGACATAAACCTGCATATTTTGAATGGAGGTCATACTGCAATACGTGTCCCCTTCATCGTGTCTTTACCAATCTTTGCTGTTGTGTTTACTTATCTTGACATGATCTACATGTTTTGACTCACACAGGCAGTGAAAATCCAAAAAAACAGAGTTGGCAGCAGGAGCAAGCTAGATGCTTCTTAAGGGGAAATTATGTAAGACACAGAAGCAGTTCTTCAGGTCAGCCCCAGACACCTCCTGAGCAGCCTTTCAATCTGTGCATAAAGATCACATCACCTCTCAGCTTAAATTGTTCACAGCCACCTAGGGAGACTTTAGACGTCTGCGCAGCTGTGCACAAGGAGGTCGTCCATTAAGAGTTAATGGATTCAGTTTCACAAAAGGATCTTAAAGCCACAGTTCTCAGCGCTGTGTCTCGGTGGTAAAAATAGAAACGAGGCAGAATGGACGGATGCTATTTACAGTCCTCCAAATATCTGTCGCAGAAACCGGCCACCTATAGCAGGCCCACTTCTCCCCTAATATGAGGAAACAATGGAATGAATTCCCTCTGCTCCCGGGATAGTGTGATTACATCTCATGCACTTATAATTATTATTCAGCCCACATCACTCCCTGAACTCTGTAATATCGCCGAAAAATCTCAGATTGCACCAAAAGCCCTGCACCAATTAATTAATCTGAACTGTGGAGAGAGAAATGGAATAGCTTTTTGATGATGCATGTGTTGTGAGCAAATTTCATCAGACTATTACTTTTGGTGTTGAACACTAACTGTAGCTTATTAAAGATGGTGGTGAAACCTGTAAGGAATGCAGCGTCTATTTACTGGAAAATGAAATGCATATAAATATTATCTCTGCATTTAGTTTCTCTACATAAGACAGACGAAGCCGTGACACATGGAGTGGCTGAGTGGCACCAGTCTGTCTCCCACTGACCCCTGGCTGTATGCGCCGTGTGTCCGTGGCGAGAACTGGGCCTCAGTGAGTGGGCGCTAACACCGGGCAAACACCACATGTAGTGCTTGGAATGCCTTTGCTTGAGCTTTATCAAACAATGGAGGGCTTATTGGGCATTTGATTTTCCAGATAGCAAGATCAGACGCCTCGCCGCGAGTGCACACACTTCAAGCACCTCAAAGAAATTAACAAAGAAGAAAGGAAGGCATTCAAGGGATAATGTTTTGTTATATAACTGCTGTGGTATTTTGGCTTTTTATCTCCTCACAAGCTGGAGACGTAGGTTGCTTCTGTGCTTTCTTGTCAAATGATCTAGATTTCACTTAATGTCCTTCTTTCGTTTCTGCATTTTGTGTTTTATAATCACAGTACAAACTGTTCCAGTTTATTCCACTTCACATTTTTTTGACTTATCTTCAACATTCTCTATTTCAAATACATGCAAAATGAAATCCTGAAAATATAGGACAGTGTTTGAGTGAGTTTTTACCCAACCTTCTCATCCTATCATCAAAGCACATGTCTTATTAAGTCTTGCATGGTGGGTGTCCGATTAACACCCACAGAAAAGACGAGGTGGACATTAAGCATGAAAATGCTAAGTATGCGGAGTAATTCTCTGCCTTATTTAGCTTTGAAAGGGGATTAGACGATGTGAGTGACGCTGACATGTGGGTATAAATGCTTCTTGAAAGATATAGTTTGCCAACTTCTTTGTCATCATCTCAGGGTTGCTCAATTGGGCATATTTTACAAATTGAAAAAAATAAAGATAAAATAATATTACATTTTGTGAATGGTTGCTGTTGTGTGTTCCTATCCGGGTGATGTGATTCACCAGAATTTGAAAACAGGACACACTGTATCAGGGGATGACAGACTGAAACACCCAACAGCATGTAGCTGACAGTTACTTAAACCGATTTTTATTATGATTAATGCACCAAATGTGAAATTCAATTCACAAATGAACGCACTGTCCGGCTCTGAATGTCTATCAGCCAAATCTCGTAGTCCCTGTATTGTATCTGGAAGGAGGAAACATCTGGCTCGTCAGATACGGAAATACGGATGTTGAGCTGCTTTAGTTTTGTATCAACAGCACTGAACTAGGTGAGCAATAAAGCAATATCCACTGAAGCTGGCATGGCAGAAAATATAGGTTCAAACGGTGGAGTAGTTATATCAGTCAAGCAGATGCAAAAGGCCCAGCACATATGTGACAGACGGGCCTGGTATGTACAGTAAGTCCAGGCAGCACAGGGCGACTCCTCAGCCTGAGTGCTGTGCTGTGCTGTGCTGTGGCAGAGAGGTGCAGGCTGGTCTTACATTACATACTCTGCTCCTCGGCCCCACTTGACTGAACAAACCACATGTAAATACTGATTCCAGGAAGTCATACCTTGCCTAATTTAAAACAAACCTGACAATAAGTGATTTCCGTTTGGAAACACGTGCGCTGTAAACTATTGGCAATAAATAACCTTGCAACAACAAGAGAAAAAAAAAGAATGAAAGAAAGAAATGTCACAACCACGTCTGTTTCCTGTCTGTGTGCTGAGAGGTCCGTAAAGGCTACCTGGTGTCTAACCTGGCCTTCCTGTCGACATGCGTGAAACTACAGTGTAGTAGAGACTTCATGTCAGTCATCCTCCAAATCCTCTTTGGAAGCTCTGCGCTCGGGGCGTCCTCCCACAAGTCAAGTCACTTTCCCTCAAAGCGATCTTACATTAATGCCATGGCCACATCTGCTTTCTTACCGTTTTGAGCCGAGATGAAAGGCAGCATCAAGTTCCCCAAAAGGACCACCACCAGCATCTCTGCGTACGGATGCATTGTCGGGGCACGATGAGAGTACCAGAGTCGGTCGGACGAATGTGGGAGGAGAGATCGTGTATTGATCACAAGATCTAGAGAGATCGGCCCAGCATAGCACCGGGTTCTTTAAAATAGTCAGCCGAAGGTGGTTTTAAAATGTTTGCAGAAATATCTCCCTCGTTCAAAGACCTTCTGAGGACGGTGATGCGTCCGGGACTAGGCCAGCGGCTCAGGGATGCCGATGTGAGGCCATAGGCGGTGGAGAAGCCTCGTCGGATTGCGGAGGAGAGGTCTTTGGATGTCAGGGAGATTGTCCACAGCGTAGTTCTGAAGATTCAAAGATGCGCAGACCGATGCGCATTTGCTTCTGTCACGGTCACGGTTCGGTGATTAAAATGAAAGAAGCGCACACTTTATTCCCGAAGGGGAAGTGATGTAGCCGAAACATAAGTCTGTTATCAGCACCGGTCTATTTTTAATACCACAAAGAGGAACAGATGCTGGTAGGACACCGACGGCAGCAACGACACACTGCGCGTGCCCTATGCGCTCATGACCGAGGATAAACACACACACGCTCACTCACACACACACACACACACACACACGAATAACACGTCTGTAATTAACGTTGTTTGTGAACAGTTTGTTTTTTTTATGGCATAACAGGTGCACGATTTCATCATCTGACATGTGGAAGGAACTGTTCCTGCTCGTGTAGTACTCACCCACAGTCAGAACCGATATCATTACCGAGCCCCATTCAACAGACTTTTATTATTAACCTTTATCTTGCTGATGTAGCTGGTAAATTGTCAGCTGCCTGATTTCCAGCTGGCAGGTCACACATTATGCAGAACGCACGACAAATGCGTTTAAAAGCAACTTTCAAGGTTACGTCGATGAACTGAAATCGGTCCAGACAGTTTCACCAGTCACGTCTTCCTGGGCCTGTTAGCCCAGTGCCTGAATACCGGCACTTGTCAGATTTTAATGTGAGGAGATTATAGCGATGCTCTTGAGCTCGCTGAGGTCATTTAAAAATTATGTCATCACATCAGTGGCTCGGGTGTTCTCTAACTGTGTGTACCACATCCCCTTGAAAGTTCAACATGGCCTCCTCTGATCCTCTCCATCCCTGATCTGTGCTGCTGCGTTGGCGACATCATGTGGTCAGATGAGGTAAACTGAAAAACTAAAGGTCAGGATGCACCTGAGTTTTGAAGGAAAACACAAATGAACCAAAAGCACCAGAGCACTCGATACATTCCAAAAGATAATCTTCATGAGGACCTTTCTTTAGTTAAATCTAATCATGTATTTATTTACTTTTATTTACTTTACTTTTTTTATTGTGCATGTGGTCATGGATCTTCATTCTTCAGCGCATCCTCCCATAAATACGCTTGTACCCCCATGTGCGTGTTTTTGTTCGACTACTGAGCCAGCCTGTGCCCAGCAGCAGAACAAACTTCCCTCCACTTTACAGCCCTCCCTCCAGTTTGTCCATGGGAGACCACATTTAAAATGTAACCCCACCTGAAACCTCGCACAGGCCAATCACATGGAGCAATGTCAGAGCAGACGGCACACCCTCCTTTGTTCAAAGCCAATCAGAGTGGAAGTGTGGCATTTTGCCCGAGGGGAAAACTTACCCCTGGATGCGTTAATTACGCATCACTTAGCTGTTGCCAATGTGTTCGCAACGGTGGACCCTCTTTTGGGCTTTTTATAACGAGTGTCTTCATTTTTCGCTCAATCTAGCATGGAAAGTAGACAACAATGGCTTACCAGGCTGAAAAATGAACTTAGCAACAGTCCTCTGGTGTCAAATGTGGCTTTCGGCTTTATCCTCATGGGACTAGAGAAGCTGGTGGAGCTGGAGTTTGAGTGTCCTTGCAACCCTACATGGAACGGAGTGTTTTCTTCAGCGTTCTTCATCATCCCCGCTGTTATGGCCTTCACCTTGATGCTGATTATTCAAGGATGCAGATGTGATACTTGGTGCAGGCTAACTGTTTCCCTCTCCAGTTTCGTTCCTGCTGTCGTATGGCTGATCTTGTTGTTTCTCGATGGCCAATACTTTGCTTGTGCTATGACAGACTGGGAGGGCAGATTTGTACTAGTTGACAAGGCAGCTCCACAGAAGTGGTGTGAGCCAATAAGTGAGGGAGATGTCACCCCACAAGAACTAATGCTCCGCTCCCAGCAGCTGTTTGTCTTTTCTCAGGTGAGTGGAATATTTTCTAGTTTACAGGAGATAGGGTAGGAGAAGTGGAGTGAAAACACCTGCCCCTCAGAGTAAGCACTGTACTCGAAACATCCATAAAGTGATGCCATTATTAAAATTCCTCTATGTTAACCCTTGATACTAACTAAACAAAGTGTTGCTTTACTTTTTACTCTTGCCAGGTTATAGGCATTATCCTGCTCATTTTCATCTGTGTGGGTCTCGTAGTGTATGTGATCAGAGAAAGCTGCCAACAAGAGGTGGAGATGCAGGATGCAGCTGTAGCAGATGTAGCAGAGCTCACTGTGCTCAGGATGAGCTCTCTGCAGACCAGGACATCGTGAGAGGACTTAACCGCCCACCACAGCTGCCCTGCTCGCATGGACACTTTGTAAATACCCTGAACAGACTTTACCAATAGTTTTCATAACTGCTGCTTGAAAACATGTTCTTCCTGTAGAAATCGGACAGTGCTGATGCAGCCATATGAAATTATGGATATAACTGAAAATGGACTCCGTGTTTTTTCTTATGTATTATACGTTATTGTGTTCCAAGTGTTGTGATTGTGCTCATCTGATACTTCAGTGCATATATCTTATTCCTCTTTTTCACTTTTTCCCAAGTGTTGGATAAGTTCAATGCTGTTCTATTTTCTGTCCAGTAAATAGGAAGCTAGCTAGTTAACCTTGCATAACTTGACAACTTGATAGAGGGGCGACAGCTAGAGTTGATCAAAATGTAACAAAATAAAGAGAGTAAAAGTAAAAATAACTAAAGCTCAATAATTAATTAGTCAGATATTTGAAGAAAGCAGTCATTAGTTCAACATTTCACACAGATTTATGCACCTTTTATTATTGATGGAGTGCAGTTGCCAGGCAACCCCCATAGACTTCAGGAAGTTACTACCTGCAGCCAAGAAACAGTCTCATAGCACCCCATACGGTAGGGTATTATATGCATCCTTGTTATGCTAAGCTAAGGTATACTAAGCTAAAATAAGCTAAGCTAAGCTGATGACTGCAGCTAGTTAGCTGGTGGTATCCATCAGATCCATTAAGTGTAAGTATTTCTTTACAGTGGCATTTCTCTTTGCAAAGATTTAGTGGACATCAATTATCAGCCAGCATTACTGCCATGCATCATGTTTTACATCTTGATTTTTTTTCCCCCTGTGCCTTTTTATGAGCTATATGACACAAGTGGAATCTACTAGGCAGCTAATATTAATGTGAGTAATATTAGTTGATCTGTGGAATTGTTTAGGTTGTGTGTGTGTGTGTGTGTGTGTGTGTATGTGTGTGTGCCAAAAATGAAAATGAAAAGTTAAATTCCATGTGAAATATTTTAGTTTTTTCTCATGAGTACCAAATGTATCCAGACTGTATTTGGGGTCTGATCCTTATCATGTCTAACACTAATGATTCAGACTAAACTGATTTTCCTAATGACGAACCTGTATGACAGCTATCTATGTAAAACCATGTACACGATGATTTGTATCATGGCTGTAATCAGCTAAAAGTAGAAAAAAATATCACAGTATTTGCAGTATGTTTTTTTATTGTTTTGTAATAAAAGTATGTATTTATTTAAATAAAAAACCCTCAGGGATTTTGTACAGTAATGTCATAACAGAATGATGGTTTCTACAGTCAGAATATTAAACCTTGATCAACTCAGTAGTCATACTGCATCTCACTGTTGCTGGTGGACAAAACCGAATCATTCCAATCAAGAATAATGCTGTTTTGGATTTGACAGCTGTTCGCTAATATTGCTAATATTACTGTTTCTGTTTGTGATGGACATATAGTAAATACTACACAAATAAGGGGCATTAACTAAAGCAGTTGTGATTATCAGCATAACAAGTGCTACAAATGCATTAAACCTGTATGGATATAGATTCTTGATATAGCACTTGTGGGTTTTAGCCTCAAGAACCCATTTTACTTCAGGTCTGCCAAAGCCAATGCTGAAATAGCAGTTTAGTTCTGACTTGTATTTCTTGTTAGTTACAACATTGCGCAAGTACCAGTTAAGCACATTAAGTGTAAAAATTGGGGCAGACCCTGCATGTTCATCCTGTGGGAGAGCTTACTCTAGATTTACTACATCGCTCCCGACCCTCTCACTTTTCAACACAACAGGATGTCATGTTCATCAGCAGGCAAAAGTAAGCCCCTAACCGTGATCAGTAGAGCCTTATACTATTTTGTTTACTTGGTATACTGTTAATATACTTTGCCTATACTGTATATTTTTAGGTCTGTGACAGTAAATTGTTCTTGCTCAGAGTAGTAGTCATTCCTGTGACTGTCAAATTTCACCTATAAGTCTCCAGAGACATTTCTATGTACAATTAATAAGTGACAGCTTTAAGGACAGCGGCACAGGGATTGTTATGTGGAGGCAAGCATGGCTGCATTTTCTCAGACATACAGTATTATACAAGTATTTAAGTATATTATGGGTCGATGCTGTAAGTATGCCACTTACTGGCTAAGTAATATCCAGTGTAATTACTGTCCCTATACTGTTATGGAGTCAAGTTCCATTCAAATTCCAACCTTTATCATTTTAACATAATGCAAAGGAGGTTTATATTACACATAACACTTCATTCAAGCCAGACTAAAATGAGAGAGGGCTCTCCTCCTCAGTGCTAAAAAGATTGGAACTGTATGTGCTGTATAACAAGCAAGATTGAGATATCAAAAAATAGCCCATAATACTAAATCCTACAGGTGAGGGAAGCACACATTAAGGCTTAAATAAAGCAAGGCTTTAATCATACATAAGGGTCATGGTGTGTCGCTCTAATCTTAATGTGTGAAATTGGATATGTTCAAATCCGTACAAGCCTACACTTGCTTGGGCAAGATAAGAGAATGGATGATTGTGCAACACCAGGGGAAGAATGTAATCATTTAAAAACCTAAGTGATACAGTGAATTCGAAAAGTGTCTTGAAAGCACTAAGACAGGAAAGAACAAAAAAAAAAAATGCAGAGGTTCTTCTATTAAAAGACATGAACAACACCGACATTACGTTCAGTCTATTGTATTAATGTTACTGCACTTACCACATTGGAATACCAAATAGAATATTTCTAACATGTAAAGAAAGACTGCATGTACAATGCATGTTTAATTATAGTATTGGCTTTGTGAAAATAATAGTTTAGATGGAATAAAAAATAATCCTTCTTTCTATACAAACATGTGGTGTCAATTTCAGTTTGATGCTATTTGAATAATTTAATCATTTAGATTTTGTTCCCAAACTTGAGAGTATAATTACCTTAACACAGCAGAACTCCAAGAACAGCATCACAGTGAACTAGGAATACTGTTACAGCGTGTAGCACTCTGTTCTGCTGTCTCACGACAAACTATCCAGAAGAGGGTGCTGTCCAGCAGCCACACTGGCCAATGTCTGTACAGCATGAAGACCAGGTCTACATGTGGACATACATATTTAAAAGACATTGACATTCTGTGAGACTCAAAAAAAAAAGTTTTATCTGACAATTGGGCCCCCCAATCAGAAAATAGGCTTCACTTTCACTGCTCCTTCTAACACTCAAAACAAGTAACGTATGGTATTGGCCTGGTAGCTTATAGTATCAGTACAGTACAGTGTACCATCACACACTATTAAACAGAGTGTGTGGGGACGTGTCCAGATCAGAGAGCGACTCTGTCAGATGCAGCATTTTGCATGTATTCTCATGCAGCTCAGAGGCCTTTTGCTTGTTCTATTTCCAGATTAAATGTCCACATTAAACTGTGTCAACACATGGCTTTTCTTCCCTCTGGATTTCCAGCAGATGATCCACAAATGTAGCTGCAACGTCTTCATCTAATCCACACTTCACATTAAGTGTGATTGAGCCATGAACATGGGAGGTTTCCTTGATGCACCAACTGTCTGATTATTGCACAACAGAAACCTAATGGCCCCTTGAGTGAAGAGATATTAATGCACACCCACTGACTTCTGTCGACTCCTCCACCAAAAAAAACACAGTTGAACAAAATCAGCAGTGTGAAAATGATGCACATCCAGCCAGAGCCAGTGCAGTTTCATTTGAAAGTTTGGTAGAAAGCGTGTTAGCCTATATATTAAATTATATCTTGTCAAATTCATTACAAGTAACATTTTAATCAAAAATATGGAGGCAAACAGTTAATTTTTTAACAAAAAATCTAATTTCCTCTGTTTTTAAGCATAGTATAGTTTTTATGTTTTGCTTTGAATAATTGTGTATAACCTCCTACATAAAATGTACAGTATAGAAAACAATCAGCCATTTAAAAAGGCAGTTTTTGTTTTGTTTGTTTGTTTCTGGAGGTCACTCAGCTTCTGTATACCATATATATGTATATAGTGTGGAGCTGCAAGATTTCATTTGCGTTTGGTTCATTTTGCTCGTGTTAAATGTAAGCTGGAAAGATATGGTGTTAATTTGATGTTGTTTACTCTTTTAACACTGCATGCTGATAATTTGCAACATTTTGCAAATTGCTGTGTCTGTGTGTTATTTTTGTAGCTCAGAGGAAGTGTGTGCATGTGTGTGTGTCGACCTAGGTATGGTAAGTGCAGTGAGGTATATAATAGTTGGCTCTTTCTAAAACCTGGGGGAAAATTTACAGGCTGTAAAATGTTTATATTTATTGTTATGTTCTCTGGTGTTGGAAAGGTCAAGATGCTAATGTGCTAATGCATCAGTTCTAAATTATTCATTGTCATCTACATACATATGTTTTGTATATATAGATATGGACGTTACACTGCGAGGGAATTAGTTTACAACATTTGTGAATGAAGGACCACTGAGCAGTTTTTAAGTTTTAGTTTTTGTGGTGCTTGAAAGATACTTAAATGGTTGCTGGGATGATGCCACCAGAATAAATTCAATGCAGAGATTAGAGACTTTCATTGACGCCAAGGGCTGCTACAGTGAAAACTTAATGCTGCATTTGAGTCATCTAGCATCTTCATCAGCCTTCAGATATACAACCCTAGAAAATACGTTGTGGGTGCTACAGAACTGAACTTGTAAGAATATTTGAAAGGATAATTATATGCTCAGTAAATGACTAGAGAATACAGATGAGGATGGTGTTAAATTAGGAAGAACTTCTGAGGTGGTTATTAAGCTGGTCCAGCAGGAGGCCTTCTCCCAAAAGCTAAAAAAATATTCTAAAGAGGAAAGTCCATTTTTCTGCCTTTACTCCATTCTGGAAAGTGGAGCTCCATGTGTTGGTAGATAAATGAAGGTGTCATGAACAGCCCCATCATCATCCATAAAAACAGCCATGTCACCAAACTGATCCTGTCTTATTACCACAGATCTGCACACCTCATTACCATGTCCAGATTTGTCATCAGTGCCAAAGTTAAACCCTCATGGAGGTCCGAGCAAATGGATTTTGGGTCATTGGATGGGGCACATAATTTGCCAAGTTCATACAAAGATGTGTGCAGTACCTAAAAAACACTTATGCAGATGGGATTTGGGAGTAGCATATCCACTCCATTTGCAACATTTACATTTTTCCAGTTGCTCAGTTTTCAGAGAGACTGGCTGATGCCTGGTAAATGTGTGAAAGAAGACATGTATTCTGCAAAAAGCTGGCATAGAGTACATTTTTTGACTGAACAGTTCTGGAGTCAGTGGAATACCTGAAGGAGGAAAGTAAGACCAGCTTTAAGCTTCCACAAGCCTAAAATGACTAACCTAAACCTTAAAAGTGGATCACAGTCATCATCAACAAATATTTCATATTAGGTTAGTCTACTTATTCTATGGTAAACTAAGATGAAAAAAAGTGAAGCTTGTCCTCTTTTAATATGTAACTAAACAGAGCCAAACAAGTAATATGTATATTTAATACTGTATATTAGCCAGCAGGAAAAAAAATCAACAAAACAAGGAATGCAACTTTTAGTAAAAATAGTATAATATCTACAGATTGATAGGTATACCATGGCAGTCTGTAGGACTCTGTTCTCAGGTGAGCTGCACCTTTATGTCTAATGACGAACTCTATGCAGAGGAGAACACGGTCCATCGGCTGATCTCTGTGCATCATTAAGAGTCTCTGCCTGTTCACTGTGTAGGAGGGCTCATTCATGACTTCCTATATGGTAGCATGAAATGTTTTCATAATCATTTCAGAAAGATCTATAACATCTGCAACACCCTTTGCGCTCAGACTTGAGAGGTTGTCAGCTTATTCAAACACAATGGGAATACATACAACTGGAATCCAGTGATGAGATTGATTCAATTTGTTCCTCTGTGACTTACAGTTTTACTTTTGTAAAATGTGTGATGTCCTAGCACACATGTGTGAATGTCCTAGCAGGTCATTCTGTGGCATTCAGTCCACTACTAAAGTGTTGTGTTTGTCTCCTGTATACCTCCAGATGACTTTCTGAGGTAATTTGGCAAAGGCTGAAGCAATCTCATCAGCCAGGTCATGTGGATATTTTCCAATCAGTCATACTGATGACACCATGTTCTCCAGAGCTCTGCACAAACTCCTCCAGGTGGTGAGGCAGAGGTTTAACAGGCTTATACTAGAACCCTCCCATATAGATAATATTAGGCATGGTGGGACGAGGGAACTACAACACAAAGTCCACCCTCATCAACTTCAGGTCTGCTGTTTGAAACAGGGAGAAGTAGTCTACACCTTTGCCAATATAGCAGCTGGACAATAAAGCGTCCCCACTGTCTTTTTGTACAGATGCATCTTCATGGTGTACACAAACACATTAAAGAAGGTTATGTAATCTGTCAATTCTGAAGGTGGAAGTGGGACATAGGAAAGTGGAGAGGGTGCAATAGCAAAATAGGCCTTACCATGAATAGTCCATCACGCGTTAAACACTAATGGCAACCTTAGGTAGTGAGCTAGCATCACTTCCTCTTCATTAGTAGGGTCTATCAAAACTACATCAAACCCGGTTTCCTGAAAGGACATGAACTGAGGTACTTGACTCCATTTCTAAAGCTAAACAAGCCCACAAAGATCCCTTTATAACTTTGGAGACAAAATAATAAAAAAAAAATCTTCATTTTCACCACCAGCAACATCTACTGTGACAGTTTTGTACTGTGGAGATGTTTTGCCAGCGATGAGTTGAATTCATCCCAGTGGAATCATACACCACTTCCTGTTTGGTCTGCTTGGTAATTCAACAGTGGTGGGCAGACATCACACAATACCCTGTGAAATGCAATATGACTTTGTGGGTTGTAGCAACTGAAATATAAAAATACACAATAAGACCAGAAAGCTTCTGTTCGATTATGTTGCATGTTTTACTGTGTGTCCTTTGAATAACATTAGATTTACACCTTACACACTAGAACTTTAGTACTGCAAACTGATTACACAGTTCAAAACAACTTGCCATCCAAGGGTGACATTTGTGTGAAGCTGTTACTGACACCAAACAACAGTGAGTGTTAAATGTACAATTAGGAGTCTAAATCACAAGAATAAACTTTAGAAGAGAAATTACTCAGTGCAGTGAGGCAAGACCCCGGAGCAATGAACAGAAAAGTCGTTCTTAATCACGCTTCTATTCACAGCAGTAAGTGCATATGCTGACATTAGACATTACATTACAGTTAAAATCATCTTTAACTGCAGCACAAAATTAACAAGCTGTAAATATTAAAACGAATAAAACTCACTCAGCTGAAACTTTGGTTGCACGACGGATGTGTGATACAAATAAGGCACAGACCATCTAAAATGTCCTCGCAAGACCAAACTATCCTCACAAGACATGCACACACACACACACACACACACAAACAAATATACAATGCATTAAACTGAAATGTAGGCATGTAGAGTATTACTCTAATTCATACACGTGTTAATGAAATTTAACATTAATGAAAGCCAATCATTTTAAAAAACATGGCATTAATGCACATTAGAAAATTAACCAAATGAGTAAAATCCATCTTTAAATTGATATTGTATTTCTTTCAACATGCAAAATGTAAATGATTTCACTAGTCATGTTTCAATTTCTGTTTGCACACTGCAGTGTACAGACACCTGATCAAGATGAAAACGGTTAAAAGCATGAGCAGAACAGCTCCAGCCAGGAACAAAATTACATCTACAGAGTGGTAGGTATACCACGGCAGTCTGTAGGACCCAGTTTTCAGGTGAGCCGCACCTTTGTGTCTCATGACATACTCTATCCAGAAGAGGGCGTTATCCAGCGGGTGCATGGGCTGATCTCTGTGCAGCCTCGAGAGTCTCTGCATGTTCATGGTGTAGGAGGGCTCATTCAGAACTTCCTGTACGGCCTTCAGGAAGTTGTCATCTTTGTCCACTGTTTGAATGGTTAAAAGCTTTGCCCCACCTTTCTCTTTCAGTCGCAGCAAGTTGTCATATTGGTCAAAAAACAAAGGCAAACCCAATACTGGTACTCCATGATAAATAGCTTCTTGGACTCCGTTTGTTCCTCCATGAGCCACAAACAGTTTTACCTTCGGGTGTCCTAGCAGGTCATTCTGTGGCATCCAGTCCACTACTAAAGTGTTGTTGCCCAGCGTGGCTGGTCTGTCACCTTTATGCCTCCAGATGACTTTCTGAGGTAGTTTGGCAAAAACTGCTGCAATCTTGTTTGTCATGTCAGCAGGAAGTTCATTCACAAAAGCCCCCATAGACATAATGATGACTCCATGTTCCCCAGAACTCTGCACAAACTCCTCCAAGTGTTGAGGCAGAGGTTTAGCAGGTCTACACTGGAACCCTCCCATGTACACAACATTAGGCACGGTGGGACGAGGATACTCAAACACAAAGTCCACCCTCATCAGCCAAATATCTGCATCGAGCATCATCTCACCGTAATCACAGTCAGGACCAAGATATTTTTCACATAACTTCTGATAAACTAGTTTAACCACTAAGTAATTGTGTGTTTGGGATGTTAAATGAAAAACCATGTTATTAACTCTCTGAAAAAAGGTCATCTTATCAGTGTTGCCAGATCCTGTTATGGGGATATATGATAGAGGAGAGGGAGCGATAGAAAGGTGACTCTCGGTAGCTATCAACCAGCGAACGTTGTAGACCAAAGGAAGATTAAAATATTTGGCCAAAATGACTCCAGTGCCCCAGCAGGGGTCAGTGAGCACGACGTCAAACTTGCTGTCCCTCAATATTCTTGTCAACTCTTTATCATCTAGTATTGCTGATGCATATTCACCTATAATATTGTGAACATCAACAACCATACTTAACATTCCTACAGCTGTGTTGAGAAAACTCACCCAGGGAAGAGTCCCTCTTTCAAATTCAATGGTCCCTAACATCATCTTTGTGATAAGCTTCTGATCTAAGCTCCTCTCCACTTGAACTGTATAGGTATGATAATATGAGGAGTTATCCGTGATGTACCAGCTTTTGTCGGAACGCACAATAGTTATATTGTGCCCTCTTGAGTGCAAAGCTTTGAGAAGAATATCCATGTTTATCCAGTGGCTGCCTTCAGTAGGAAAGACCAAGATGTTGCCAGCTTGACAGGCTCTGGGAGCGAGGATGAACAGCAGCAGCAAAGCACTGCAGCAATACAGCAGCTTCATCTGACATGAAAACAGCGAAAATCAATTAGGAAAGACTTTGTCAGAACTTTGATTTATATTTTAAAGTTCTCATACTATGCCTGATTGCAGTAAAATTTTAAATCATACAAAACCATGATGACATCATCATGAGAAGGGATTTTATATTTTTTGTGCTATTAGTCGTAAATTAATTAGTAGATTAAAAATCTCAACAGAACACAATAAATGAAGTTCATATTTTTTGTTCTAGTAGTCTATTGAATAGTAGGTACACATATATTTGGCTGAAAGGACTCATTGCATATCTTTTTATTGAACATCTGACTAAGTAATATTTGCTTGTTATTTAAATAAGGCATATGTATTGGATTATTTATATTTATTATTTATCAAAACTACACAGTGAAAGTAGTTTATTTTGTATGAACAAGTAGTCTAAGAAGTACAAAGTATAGTTCTATTTGATTCCTATTAGAGGACATTTATTACTAAAGTTTATTATTAGATATTATTATAAGTTTATTGTTGGTTCCTTTAAGAGATCAGCTCCGAGATACTCACTAATTTAATCCAGTTAATACACAAGTAGTAAGAATTATATCATGATAAATAATGAAACTATACACATGCGCCACGTTTTATTTTGAAATCCGGAAGTAGCTTAGTGTAATTGGGTTTCTGGTAAATTTCATGTGTTTATGAAAATGTTCATAATCGCGAGGATTTGTTGCTAAAGTACAGTTTGTTGTGACACCGGCCCCAAACTTCTTCTCTTTAAAGTCCTCAGCACATTCAAACGATTTAGCACAGTTCACCACAGTGGATTAACACGTAGTTTGTCGCTGACCGAGCGTCTTAGTTAGCATGAAAAAGCTGTTAAACCTGGAACAAACGTGCTCTGGTCTCTTACTGTAGTTTGACATGTAGAGTCAGTCCGACAGCTGCTTCGTCCAGGAAACAAGTCCTGAAGGAAACGTAGGTGAGTGGATGCACGGGGGAGCAAAGGTCAAAGGTAACAACTGGATCTGTGTTTGATAAGGAAGTTACATAGATCTGACTACTTCACGGACCATAGGTAAAGTTCAAGCAGCACTCAGCCACTCAGCAGTGCAGGTTCTGGAGATATCAACTCTTAAATACTTAACTGTAGTTAGTGACCGTGTGGCTATTTGGACGATCTTATTTCATATATTCGTGATCATTGGCACAATTTGTCTGTTTATTTCACCAAAGACGGAACAAGCCAAACAAACCCAAGAAGAAATCCCAGGTTTTCATCAAACATGAATTAGCTCTGATGCAGTGGAGGATTAGTATGTGGAGAAATGCAAAACAGATCACATGAGGTTTTTTTTTTTTTTCTTTTTCTTGAGACTGAAAAGATCCTGATCATGTGTCAGTCGATGTGTGTGTGTGTGTGTGTGTGTGTGTGTGTGTGTGTGTGTGTGTGTGTGTGTGTGTGTGTGTGTGTGTGTGTGTGTCTTATCATAGTCACGATAAGAAACTTTTCATTTTAATCAGAGATAAATTAGGATCAAACCGAGGACCTCAGCACGCTTCAAACAAAACGCTAGTCAGATTGGTTAAGGGCTGAACTAGTCTGAACCACGCTGGAGTGTTTAAAGTTGTTCCAAACAGCTATGCTTGAATTCAGAATGAAATGCTGATTATCAAAAGCACTTTATTGCACAGTGTCTGCTGCCGAGAAGTATTCATAATGTCAAACGTGATTGTTCACATATGGTGGCTATGCTGAGAAGCTGTTTGTGGCACATACCATTTTCAACCAATGATCTAATCACAGTGGAGGCTTCAAGAGGAGGATGGTCTCAGGGGGAGCAACACACCATCTGGAATCCTGTGAGCTGTGACATATCCAATTTACCTCTACCTGTGGTCGAGTCGGTTAGTGCTCAGCAGGGCTACAGCCAGAGAGATTAGATGAATTCAGATCTGACAAGACACACTGCTCAGATTGGTCTCCAGAGTAGATTTAAGATTTTAGGAATAAAACAGCCGAGTCATTTTTGCAGCTAGAGATTAAAATAATGCACGCAGAAAACTACAGTGCTGACAGCACATTTTCATCTTTTTAGCCTGAAGAAAACAGTGGTTATGAAGGTTTTTATGAGCCTTATGTCAGACTTTTCATTTGGCTATAACAAATACTGTAAATGAACAGGAATGGACTAAAGCATGCCATGCTAGGATTATGATGCCTAATCAAGCCAACAGTTCTTGATACTACACACACTAAAGGAAATGAAATCAATAAGAGATCAGTTTAAAATAAAAATAACACAAACAAATTAAATGAAATTGTCTAACTATCACTTAGCTTTACATTTAGCGAACATCACTAAGGTCCAGTTTCAGTGTTTTGTTGTTAAAGGGTCTTTTTTGCCATATATGTGTTTTTATTTTATTTTTTCACTTAATGTGGCTTAAAACTGCTCTAAGCAGCACAGATATTGACATTTATGCTCATTTCCTTTCTGGTGGTGAGTGTGATAAGAAGATTGGTGCCTACCTCATACCTGCATGGTAAATATGAAGCTACAACCAGCAACCAATAAACACAAAGGTTAGTTAATGCAGGGATATTTACTTGTCACTGACCCAAGACAGGCATTTGTAGTTGATGGAGTTTGTCTGAACAACCCATCTTAGTTTTGACAGAAACAATACTTAATTCAAGATCGCTGCATGATGTGCTATGCAAGACACACACAGGATGGAAAGCGTATATGTGGATGCACTTTAGTAGCAGACTATCCTATTCAGCTTGAACGTATTTGCCTCCGGCTAATTGATGGATGAGTGCATTTCCACGTGGGAAATTTAGTTTCACATTCAATCTGTTTCACTTATTTTCTAGTAACTACCAGCCCTGGTGCCTGTGGTTAGTTGATTATCTCTGCCCTGCATCATTAGCAGCCAGTCCAGACAGAAGCACAGCCATTAGTCACCTCACCATCTGAACCCAGCCCCCCAGGATGAGATCTCTGCAAAGGTCTCTCGGGTACCATGAACGGCAGAGAGGCTTCATCCTCTCTGTAGCTCTCCCTGGAGAGCTGGTTTGATGGTAACACAGACCCAGAATTGAATCACAGAGACATGATCCTGGCCAAATGTTCAGATGTCATTAACCTAAGACTGGCTGAAAGAATATTGTTACGTCATGAAAGCGCCAGTCACTCACGGGTCACTAACATCGACCACAAAACTGGTTATTTTATAATGATGTTTCATATAATGAGGTTCATATTACTCCAACTTTCTGTTGACCATGATATTTCACGATGATTGTACCAGTGGGTTTGCATGGATCCAATGAACTCACATGAAATTCATGTATGAAAATGCAATTTGTGACCTTGAACATTTTTCTGTAAGACTTTCAGGCAGCTTTCTACCAGTAAGATTTAAAGAATATTTATAGCATTTTTTTTGTTTGTCTGTTTCTTTGTTTTCCAACAATTTAATTAATTGAGAATGAGTTTCCAGCCTGATCCAACAGTAAGGTCAATATTATGCTCCTAAAGATGCATCCTTCCAGTGGGAAACCTTTCACAGTGGTGTATTATCCATTTCACACTCCTGGTCAGGCCCAGGCAGGTCATTTCCATGTCCAGTATTGATAGCTATTGATTGAATTTGTGCAGCTCTGATCTTATGAGCCCCAGGAGAAGGCTTCAGATTCCCAGGTCCAATAACACCAGCGTTGCTCCGTCAATCCTACTCCATCATAATTATGTGTCTCCTGTTCTTCCTGTTCAACACAAATTAGTTAAAGGAACTGAACATAAGAGTGATGTAATATCAATGGCAAAGAGGCAAAATACACTACCAAAACAGACAGAGTGAACAGCAACCTTGTGTGTTGCTCAGTACTGAAATGCACCTCCATGATGTAATCGTATGTAATTTGGGAGGATTAGATAAATAATTCTGCTAAAACATAGAAGCAGAGAGGATGACTCTGTATTGCCATATTTAATGGATAATACAGTGTATAACTAATATCTCCAGCAGCTTTTGGGATGTGGATCATATGCAAGAAGCAGACTTGGTTTACGTTTCCTTCTTCTATCCATTATCTACACCACTTTTCATTCTAATGGTAACTCAGTGCAATTTAGAGTCACAAAGTGCAAACTGCATATTTTTAGGTTGTGTGAAGAAGCTTAAGTGCCTGGAGGAAATCCAGGCAGACACGGGCAGAGCATAAAAACTCCACACAGATCACCATGCTCTCTGCTATTTTCCTTCATGAAATCTATTTCTTGAAGTCCTGTGATTTTCTCTTTGCCTCATAATATCTGAGGACAGTGACTTCTTTTGGATTTGATGAGGCTTTTCCTCTGACAGCTATATAGTAATGTCTGTAGCATCTCAGTCTAGCTACAGTGTCAACGTACCTAGATTTTTGTGTTTTCCAGCTTCATCTGTGTCAGTGTGTCTCCCTTTGTGTGTTACTGTTTTGTTTTCTACTCCTCCCAGTGACCAAAGAAGCAGAAAGAACATGTTTACAGACAGACACAGTTTCCATGACTTTGCTTCGATCAGTTGTTGTCCAGGAGCTCTTAGACACACCTTTCTAAGCACATTAAGATCTCATCTAGGGCAGAAAGAATTGATTCCGGTCAGCTGTGATTGCGGGAATGCATGTCAGTAAATAGTGCCTATGTAGAAGAGCTCACTGTGACAAATGGGATCAATTTTACAGTTCTCTTAACACAGGAGCACCATCAAGCTGTTTTTAAATTACACACAGGCTGAAAAACTTGTACAGTCAAATAAAAAAACACCTGCACGTACACACGTGCATGTGTGTGTGTGTGTGTGTGCGCGCATTTTTTCAAGCCTACCCTAAGTTTATGGTAGTTGATTAGTCTTTCTTCTGATTTATTTGATGTGCAGGACACCATTTTAAAAGCTGTATTTCCCTTATCCACTTCCTCTTTTGTCAGCCAACTCTAAATCTGCGATCTACTATTTTTTTTAGCTAGATTTTCAACTTTGAATCCACCTCTGTGAAGTCTTTGAGGGCTAAAATGACCAGACAAGCCCCTCCACTGTGGACGCTAGCAGAAGGCCACCTCTAAATCAGCCTTCTCGGGGGAAAGAGGAGATCAGGGACGACCCAGAGGAGTTGATCCCTTCGGGATTTGTGGGGCTGTGCTTCTAGACAGGTGTGTTTAATATCTCTCCATGAACTGTAAAAAATGGCACTGCGGAGTACATTCAGGAGGTCGCATTAAGTCTTACTCTATCTGTGGATGTCACATGCGGTCATCTATCTGCTTCAGTCTTGCTGTGTGACATATTACAGCAGACACTACAGCCAGGAGCGGTCTCACCTTCCTGTCTATCACCGAGAAGCAGAATACATTAGTGAAGGGGCTAATCTATCTTCTCCAGAGACTATTCATTACTGATTCATTACAGTCTGACGCAACAGATATGAACCAGTGAGATAAGTCCCCCCCCCCCCATTCCATTGTCCCTGCTCACCTCTATTACTTCTTTTCTATAATATTGCCATAAGGCATGTGCAACATATTTCTGAAACATTATATAGTATATACTGTATGTGCAGCACTCTCAGAATTTTTCATTCCCCTGTTTTAAAGAAAAGCTGCACAATTATTTTTGTGGTCAACAATCACATAACGTCTCGTGATGCAAGCTTTTATTTTTATTTTTAACTTAAGCAAATGTGTGTGTTAAAATCTTTTTCTACTTGGTTTACGATGGCTGCTGTGAAACAACAGCTTTGTCTTAGATGTTACATTTACACAGCTGGCTACTAAATAATTTTACCAATTACAATATAAGGGGTCCCCTAAGCCCTCTCTGTGGTTAGGTTTAGGCTTTATTTTTAATTCTCCAATAACATCTAAAAACATTCATACAATTGAAATTAAAATGCAATGTCCTGTCATTGATTTGTATAAATGAATGTGCAGCTCTGGTCAGTGCAAGTGACTTTATCTGCTGTCAGTAATGATCGTTAGGTGATCGATCAGGACATGTGCAGAGCATTTATTATTTGTCATGGCTCACGGGCTCCTTTCATTTTTACCAGAGCAGTGATTCTGAGTGACTGCCTGGAACACACCTTCTCACAGCACGTTCAGTGGAGCGACATCAAATGTTGACACACACACAGTAAGCAGCCCTCTGTCGGTTAAGTTTACCCAGTTTATGCAGACAGAGCAGCAAAGACTGCGCCATCAGACTGAGGCTGTGAGCACTCTCAGGTAATGAACTGCCTGCTTGATATATATATTGCTCACAGGGTGGGATTGCAATGATGCAACATGGTGCTGCAACAGCAGCAATTCTTTGATTAGCTATTTCTCTTCCATCACGCTTCCCTGGCATGAAGAGAAATCGCTCACACTCATGCACTACTGTGTGACTGTTGGTGTCAACTTGTCACGTGGCTCTTGCTTTTTTTTTTTGCCCTTTTCCTAAACTCTCTCTCTCTCTTTCTATTATATTATATTGTATCTCCATTGAAATGTAAAATCGCTTTGTTTTGCTATGCCCAATACTTTGGCTTCCTCAGTTATGTTTCCTATCCTGCCTGTATCCCACTCCATTCAGACTGCTTAAGTACTCTTTTACTACTTTCACTACTGTGTAACTATATAACTATTAGGTCAATTGATACAAAACATGTAATCTTTTTAGGCGCATTTAGGATTATCACCATATCACAGTATTTTATTTTAAAGATTTTAATCTATAGCTGCTGCAATAATCAAATGTCCACCACAGAATCAGGACCTTAGGTCCTTTGAGAATCTTGGATGTGCTGCAGAAGATGTGATGCGAGATCTTGATGAGAAAATAATGAAACTCAGAATGGATTGTGACATTGCATGAGCTTATTGAAACTGTGCCATGGCACATGTGACAGATTAAAGAAAATATTTTATTAAGCTTTTACTGGTTCTTATTTATGTTACACCATCTCGGATCCTTTGTAGGCGTAGGGACTCTTTCTAATTAGCAGTTAACACAAGGCATGATGTGAATATTAATAGTATTAAAAGTATTTCGTTTTTTGATTGTAGCATCTCACTTGTCATCAACCAAATCACCAGAAGTAGGTTTACCTTCATTTCTACTGAAACTTTGTCCAAACATCTTCACAAATTTGCAGAACAAGTCTTTTGCCAACCATCACCAAGTAGTTTTTATTTATCTATTAGTTGAGATATTAGAGATGACATTCTGTAAGTGATGGAATCATTGGCCTTAATCCAAAGTCCAAACTATTTTCCAGTTAGTATTCAACATTTCTAAGAATGTGTCTGGGTAAATTGTCATCCCTGTGTAATATAATAAGCAGGCAGCCATTTAAAAAATGAACTGGCACATTTCCGAACAGTCATGTTTCACCACTCATGACCTATAACTCTGTACACTGTCACCTACAGAGGTTTTCTGATGACTCAGCGGCTGTGGAGTGCATCACTGATGGAGAGGAGGATGAATACAGGACCATGATTCAGGACTTCAGTCAATACAAGTAAGAGTGGACACAGAGACTGATCCAGATTCCTGGATGTGTACCAAACAGCGAGTTGGGCCAGACAGACACTGCCCCGTACAAAAAATAAATAAATAAATAACACACTCAGATCCTTTGGAGTGGGCTGGACACTCGGACTGTTTCATGATTTTGTGGAGGAGTCAACCATCTTCTTTGCAGTGTCCTGCTGGGACAGTGACACCACAGCACAGACAGGAAGACACTTAGAGACTTTAAAAGGCGATAATGAAGGCTAGATCTGAGCTTTCTGGACTCAGCAGAGACGGTGAGAGAGGGGAGGACGATGGCCGACCTGTCATAATGGACAACACCTCATACCTCCTACAGGGCGCCATGGGTGCCCAGAGCAGCACCTTGAGTGACAGACACCACCTGTGCTGTGTGAAGAAGCACTACTCTCTATCATAGCTTTATTTTTTACTTTTACTATAATTTTCTTTTCTCAGCTGCTGTATCACTTGAATTTCATCAATGCAACGTGGCGCTGATGGCAGCTGTGGTTGAAGGCTTTCTCTTTTTGGGTGGTCCACTCGTTCATCCGTCCCTTCCATTCTCATGAATGACATATCTCAGGAACACTTTGAGGGAATTGTTCAAATTTGGCACATGTCCATGCGACCTCAAGGATGAACTGATTAGATTTTGGTGGTCAGAGGTTAAATGTCACAGTGACCTCATGTCTGCCCTTATCTTGTCAAGATAATATCAGGAATGGCTGACTCAAGGGATGATCAGAATATCGGTCTGATCGGACAGACACTGCAACTTGGTAGCCAGGGGCAAGAACCATAAAGTGGTAATTCTAATTTCTCTGCATTAGGAAAATCAACTTGGAAACACTGGTCTAGATTTGAACAAAATCAATCTTGCTTCGAATGTTCAGTCTCTATGGAAACATCTATTTCCTGTATAAACAATATGTCTGACACATATACGATTTTGCAAACAAATGAACAAACTGTGAGTCCATGGCCCTGTCCCCTACGACCTGATAATATATACGAGGGTCAAACTTAATCAACCCTTATTGATCGGCTCTCAATGATCCAGAATGGAAGTCTTTGGAGTTCAAATTTATAACCCCTGGAGGGTCCTTGGAGCTGCTCCTCATGCCTGATACAGTTCCTTTACTGGCCATTATAATGAGGCTTTAAGCAGTGTGGTGACTGTAAATCTGTTACGGTAAGATTGCACTGCTCCAGATCTGACTGGACCTCACCTCACTAAATCTCACGTCGAGGACAAGAGAATAATTTATCGTCCTTTCCTGAGCACCCGAGCCAAAGCAATGTGAAGTCAGAGCATGATCACGCATCCCCAAGATCATCAAGTAAGGTTTGTTAGTGGGAAGGGAGCTCAGATGTGTGTATCAGCATCCGCAGCATCCACTCAGTCTGGGTTTGCTTATTGAGGATGATGTTTAACAGGACAACAGCCATATGCTCAACATACAACGGCATAAAACCTTCAGATATGTTCCTTAATAATTATATAAGATGTTTCTCCTATTAAAAAGATCATACTATTGTACTGACTACACACAGGGGTCATCCTAAGACTGTAACTGTGTTAGTTCTCTATCAGACATGTCCTCAGTAGAAGTATTGCATTAAAAAAATACACATTTCGCTCTCCAGTTGGAGAAATAGAGCGAATAACGTGTTCACAGTCAGGCACAGCATATGAAACCTACCATCTAAAACAGCTGCTGAGCTGGTGTAAACTTGCAGATAGATAATCAGAGACCGAGCACAGGACCTACAGCACTTGACGGCTGCGCGCCAGGACAGGCTGCTGCGCGCCAGGACAGGCTGCTGCGCGCTGGCGGACAGTAGAGAGTCGTTTGTTGTAAAGTAATCACAGCATGGAGCAACACACGCCGTTTGGTTCTGACCTACTCAGGACTAATGTAAGATTTCAGACAGCAGCACAGCGCTGGTAAAGTGTCCACACCGTGAGGACGCGGGGTCCGGCATGTCCGAGAGGAAGCGCGCTGAACGCCGCAGCTCTGAGGCTCCATCACCGACAACCGCTGCGGAGCAGATGGTGCCGACAACATGAGTCCGTCTCTCTCCATCCTCGCTTACTTTTTCACTCTGGTTTACTGTAAGTGCGTCTTCATTTCCTTTCTGCGACTTGATGCTTTGGGAACCTCTGTAGGGTGAGTTTCTGTCTGGATGGGCTCCACGTTTTTTGGGGTGAAAAGTGCTGAGAAGTGTTGGTTGTTTAGTTCCCAAAGTGGAATCTCAGCCAAGTTTTCAGTGCAGGGACACAACTGTAGTCTACAGGACAAACAAGAAATATACTGCTTTATTTTTAAAGAACAAATATTATAATTGAGCATTTTAAGTATAAATCAAAAAGATAAAAGATGGAAACTTTTCTAACAGCCAGAGAAGATACCACTGTAATTTAACATTTACCACTGAATCGGCACAATGGCTGTAAAAATGACAATTTGATGAGTCAGTCCTGGATCAAATGTGGCCTGTAGACACCAAATATGCACTCATAGTTTGTGTATATAAACAAGCATGTACATATAGATATATACAGATATATACATTTCATAAAACTATAAAATTATATAATTTTTGTGTCCAGTATCCTGATCTTAACTTCATCATCATTACCTCTTACTGAGTTCGATCTGTGCAGTATGTAGAGCTTGTTCAACGTGATGAGTCTAATAACAATGTTTAAAGGATTCATCTTCACACATTAAGTCAAGAGACCTACAGACATGTTCCTTATTAACCTTCCCTGTTTAAAGATGACAAAGAAAAAAACAAACTCAAATGAAAAAGTCATAAATACCTCTATTGTATTAGTTCTTATATTACCAAGGAGGGGAATATCAAAAACAGTGTTCATACTATGGAGGACTCCACCGTTGAACCCGTGTTTTGCTTCATTCTGATACATTATGCTCTCAGGTCTCAAACTGGATTCAACTTTTGTAGAATAATGTTTTTCGCTGTGCTGTGTGGAGTGACCTTATCAACTCCACAGTGGCTGACGCTGGCATTGTATTAACACGCCTGACCTCACTCTCAATCAATGTAATGTCAAGGCAACACTTTCGAGATGCTGTTCATTTTACACATTAATCCTACACACGCGTGCACCCGCAAGTAGCTGTCGACGGCAGGTGATTACAAGTCCGGTTGTTTTTCAAGTGGCCTTTACCTGTGGACTTGTTTGACTGTGGTCTCTGAGGGTTTTGATAACACAGAGTCTGACTGTGCGTTGGTTGGGATTTAATGACAATGAAAAAGGCACAGGGCTAGACTGTCGCAAAGCACGATGAGTGTGCAGGCTGTTAAAGATGCACATGAGAGGAGGGACTGAGGTTAGAAGAATCTAATTTTTACTTTTAAAACCTGCATCACCACATAGTTGTAAAATAAAATAAAATAATTAAACATAACTTCTTAAAAGGCAAAATGAACCTCATCAGCAGCCTTGAATATCTCTCTTCAATTAGCCCATCCTCAGAGAGTCTCACCTCACTGCAGTGTTTACCATGAGTAAGTAGACTCGGCTGCTCCAGGCCATGTAGGGGGCATTAATAACCAGCAGCATGTAAAGAATATGGAAGCAGTAGTGCCACATGTATCCATTCTGCTCCAGATGAGAAGAGCTGCTCATCAGTTTCAATCAGGTTTGTCTCCTCCCCCCTGACATGGGCATCATTTATCAGGGATGGAAGGAAAGAGCTGCAGTTTGGCATTCATAGCTTTGTCTCATTTAAAACACACATAACACACATCGTGCTTTGGCTTTAGGCGAATGCAGAATTATTAACAAGCTGTGAATATTTGCCATGATCCCAAATGTAATTACTAATTTGGAAATGACTTTGGGGCCTTCCTGACATTTCAACATAATTTCCACAGCACAGCCGACCCTAGCTATCTTAATTGACAACTGTTGTTTCCCTTAAGACTTCCCCAGTCTTAAGGGGAAGCTACAGATGGCTGAACAGATAGTTGAGGAAGAGTGTTCACTTCCTTTCCTTTTCTTTCACTGGGCTTCAAACTGTTTCACCAGGTAGCAGTGGTGCTGACTCAGAGGAGCGTCTCATGAACTGGTTGCTGGGAAAGGATCGTTACAATCCGCTCATCCGCCCCGCTGTCAACAGGACCGAGAGAGTCACAGTGAAGCTGCAAGTGTCTCTGGCACAGCTCATCAGTGTGGTGAGGCACCAAATACTTTGACCCACCAGAAGGATGTGTGTGCATCTGTCTGAGGGCGAGACAAAGAGGGAGACAGGGAAAAATAAAAGAGTTTGAAAGAAAGACTGATAGAGAAACCAAAGTAAGAGCCACAAAGCTTTGGGACAGCAATTAATTCCAAAACAGCCTGTGCCGAGCTGCTGTAGCTCTAAATGAATGGAGGAAGTCCGGGAGATCTGGGCAGCTGTGATCTCTGCCTCTGTCATGTCCAGATTGAAACTTCAGCACATTGGATTAAAAGGGGCTATAAAGCTGTTTTAGCCACAGTGATAGAGGCTGTCCTCTGATTTACAGTAGAAGCTGCTCCAAGCTGCAGAGCGAAGCAGGGAGGCTCGCTCCCAGCTTCACTTTATGAGTCTGCATTGTGCCACTTGGTCTAATTGGCATTTGGTAACAGTTTATTTGAAGTGGATGCTACGGTAGTGTGATGACAGTGCTAT
The DNA here is from genome assembly GCF_900324465.2 of Anabas testudineus. Taxonomy (NCBI): domain Eukaryota; kingdom Metazoa; phylum Chordata; class Actinopteri; order Anabantiformes; family Anabantidae; genus Anabas; species Anabas testudineus. The sequence goes on along the minus strand of NC_046612.1, from coordinate 19,389,373 downwards.
CAACAAACATATTAACAAGCCGTCTGAGAGGAGAGGAGGTCTTCATTACTTTTAATTTTAAGTCCACTTCAAACTACATGCCAAACATCTTTATATTTCAGTACGCAGGCTGATTCTGTCATCAATTTGCTAGCTCAGCTATTTATCCATTGCTTTTGGCTTGTAGCTGGTAGTGGTTATTGTAAGTATACTGAAGATCAGCATCACACTCATTTTGGCTACTTCCCTCTGTTCACCCTGCTAGTTTTACCCCTGTGGTACTACTACAGTTGTCAATGACCTTAATGTCG